>NW_026555345.1:23136384-23761764 GCF_029017545.1 Prosopis cineraria | reverse complement strand
ATTGTAAACACCCTCAAATTTACAGACCGATTTTTCACAAGTTATTAATTCAACAAATCTTTTTTTTTCATTGAACCCTTATCATGGTAGAAAAATTTCTACCATGATACATCCAAGACAATATACCACAGGTCTTAAAATATCTCAAAAAAACAATTAGAACCATGAGGACAGACAGACATGATCCTCATAGCATGTTATTCAAATCAGATCATAAATCAAGAGGGACAGACATAATCCTCTTGGTCATATAAATGCATTTAATAAAAAAGGATTAGAGTTTACATGCTTCACAAAGAAGATATGTCCTAAGTTGGCACAAGATACATTGTATAATCTAAAATAAGAGGCAACGTAAAAGATGGTGTCTCATACACCACAAGTTACACTCTCTGGTGCTTTCTCGGCCGGACTCGCTCCTGTAAAAATATTAACCACGGGGAATGAGACTTAAAAGTCCCAGTAACCAAAAATTAATATGTAATGATGCATGCGGATGTAACTAATCATGCGATTGCTAAGTGGGCACACAAAACATTTAACCGAACAATATTTTCAAACAAACCGAACAAGTATTTAATTTGCATGACTGCACCTTATATCCTCCTTTCGCCATGCTCGGACGCCAAATCACCCGGCCAAAGGTGAGTTGGACCAAGCGACACGCCACTCATTGGGTCCAATGAGGGCTTACCACGTGGTAATAATTAACCGAACAGAAATTCCCATTAACACCATACATTAAAATACCCTGACAAGTCATGCATCATTCAAATATCCAAACAGGAATATATCCGAACAATAATATCTCATCATGATAAACAAAAATAAATTTTTAACCCACTTGGCAATAATTTCAAACAAGTATATACAGTATTTATTTTCAATAATTCAGATATTTTTCCAAACAACAAAACAACACATAACCATTCACAAACACACTCATCACAACACATTAATAATGGTTACCTGTGTCTTGAATAACAAGTTCCCCTTCACAACTCCTTTTTCACCACTATCTTGTCAATATAATCTACATAATTATTTCACAATACTATATATTAATTTTACATTAAAATAAATAACTCTAATTTAAAGAGTTAGAAAGTCTTAGATCTATAATCCATATTAACACTAATTTAAGATTTATGCCTCATTTAACTCCCAAATTCTTTTCTAAAATTCTCGTACCCTAATAAACTATTTTTTTATCCTCAAATCACTTCTAGTATCACAATTTCATCCTTCTATATTCTAAAAATTCGTCCCAAAAATAAATTAAATTTTAAAATTATCCTGAAGCCTCAAATCACCTTTCTATAACCTCAAAAATACCTATTCATACTTAAATAAATATTTAATAATCATAGGTTTATCCCTACATCTCAGATTCCACATAAATTCAACCATATAGATCTAGATTTTAACTCAAAAATTCTTAAACATGAGTTTCAACCTCAAGAAAATATTCTATAATATTTATTATATCCCTAAGAGTTTTAACCTATATTTTTAATCCATCATATCATCAGATTAACTATCCTATAGAAAAATCCTAATCAAAATATTTACTCTATCCTACAAAATAATCATATCACTAGAAAGCTAATATTATTTAAAAATAACTATAAAATTAATTTTGTAATTAAATAAATTTTTAAATGCTAATCTAAACAGGAAAGTTAGAACATACCTGAAGAAAAAAGAAAATAATCCCCCCTTGCGAGAAAACGCCGAGCAACGTGAGAGGAAGAGAGAAAAATAATATAAAAATGGGATTGTGAGTCCCAAAATTATATTAAAAAAAAAACTATAGGTTTGAATTTAATTATTCAAACCTTTGGGCCCAAAGTTGCAATTTTTCTAAATTGCATCTTAGCCTCTCATGCTTCCTAATGCACACACCCCCTCCTTTTATACATGAAGGCACCTCTTCTCTTCCCTCATCTAACCAATGTGGGACTTAGAAACAACAACCTTCCACCCCCCCTTTTTTTTGTTCCTTCTACCTTCTCTTTTTTTTTAACACACACATAAAAAAAATTATTTATGTATTATATCTTAACTAAATATTGCTTATGTGGTTTTAAATTTAAATTTTTAAATTCATAATTAAATACCTAATCATAATATTATTTCTAAATAACCTCAAATAATATAAATTCCTATTATTATCATTTTTTTCCTCAAAACCTAAATTCCACAATTTCTTTATTATATAAAAATCAGGATGTTACAATTCTCCCCTCCTTTTAGAAATTTTGTCCTCAAAATTTAATAGATAAGCTTAGAAACTATGTACCTAAGCAAATAAATGTGGATAATCTCGCCTCATACTCTCCTCGGTCTCCCAAGTAGCATCACCTAGGGCTCCACCCTTCCAAATCACCTTCACGAGTCGGATGGTCTTATTGCGTAGTTGTTTGTCCTTAAAGTCCTCAATTCGCTCCGGTTCGGATCTAAAGGTCAAATTCTCCCTCAATTCTACTTCTTCAGGTTCAATAACATGGGAGGGATCCGGGTTGTACTTCTTCAACTGTGATACGTGGAACACATTATGGATACCTGCAATCTGTGGAGGTAATGCAACTCTATATGCAGTAGATCCAATTCGCTCCAAGATCTCATACGGGCCCATAAATCTAGGTGTCAATTTCTTTGCCTTAATGGATCTACCAATGCCTGTCACTGGAGAAACCTTCAAAAATACATGATCTCCTACTTCAAACTCTAACGGCCGTCTCCTCTTATCAGCATAGCTCTTCTGTCGGCTCTGAGCGGTTAGCAATTTTTGCTTAATCATTGCAATCTTCTGGGTGGTCTGCTCTACAATTTCTGGACCAATGATACTCCTCTCACTTAATTCTGTCCAACATAAAGGCGATCTACACTTCCTTCCATACAAGGCCTCATAAGGCGCCATCCCAATACTAGAATGATAGCTGTTATTATAAGCAAATTCAGCTAATGGCAAATGATTATCCCAACTACCTGGTAGTTCAATGGCACAAGCTCTCAACATGTCCTCCAAAGTCTGGATCGTCCTCTCTGTTTGTCCATCTGTTTGGGGGTGGTATGCGGTGCTAAAACTCAGTCTGGTACCCATAGCCTTCTGTAGCGCACCCCAAAAGTTTGAAGTGAACCTTGGGTCACGATCTGACACAATTCTAGAGGGTATACCATGAAGTCTAACTATCTCCTTAATGTATATCTCAGCAAATTTCTCTAATGTAGAGGTAAACTTGATCGCCAAAAAGTGAGCTGATTTGGTGAGTCGGTCTACTATCACCCAAATAGCATCCTTACTCGAGGGTGTTCTTGGCAGTCCAGTGATGAAATCCATAGAAATATCATCCCATTTCCACTTTGGAATATCTAACGGTTGCAGTGTTCCAGCTGGCTTCTGATGTTCTATCTTTATCTTCTGACACGTTAAACATCTAGAAACAAATTCAGTTACATCTTTCTTCATTCCTGGCCACCACCAACCTCGCTTCAAATCATGGTACATTTTAGTTATACCGGGATGAATTGTATATTTGCTCCTATGAGCTTCTTCTAAAAGGATATTCCTCAATCTTGGATCATTAGGTACACAAACTCTACCTTTATACTTCATCACTGTGTCCTCAGAGATGGTAAAATTTGGGGCCTTACCTACCACTATCTCCTTCCTTATATTCCTTAAGTAGTCATCACTCTGCTGTGAGACTCTGAGATCTTCCCAGAATTTGCTCTCAAAGTCTGCTACCTGGAGTGCGGCCATTTGATGTTCAATCACATCTACTGGAACATCATGAAAACTGTTCCATAAATGATATTCATGAACCATCAAATGTGCAGCATGAATAGTCTTTCTACTTAAGGCATCAGCTACCACGTTAGCCTTACCCGGATGGTAATGTAATTCAAAGTCATAATCCTTTAGAAATTCCATCCATCGTCGCTGCCTCATATTAAGCTCTTTTTGATCAAATAAATACTTCAGGCTCTTATGGTCACTGAAGATTTGAAACTTAGATCCATACAAGTAGTGTCTCCATATCTTCAGAGCAAACACAACTGCAGCTAACTCCAAATCATGAGTAGGGTAATTTTCCTCGTGTGGTCTCAACTGTCTGGAGGAATAGGCAACCACTCGGTCATTTTGCATCAAAACACATCCTAAACCCTTTAAAGAAGCATCAGTGTACAGAGTGTACGGCACCACAGGGTCAGGAATAGTCAATACTGGAGTAGTGGTTAACCTCTTTTTCAATTCTTGGAAAGCAGCTTCACATTTGTCAGTCCAAATAAATGGGGCATCCTTCTTAGTCAGCTTAGTTAAGGGCATCGCAATTTGCGAAAATCCCTTAATAAAGCGACGATAATAACCTGCTAAACCTAAAAAGCTTCGTATCTCTGTAACAGATTTTGGCTGTTCCCACTTCATCACTGCATCAATCTTGCTAGGATCCACCGCAACTCCGTCTCTGGACACAACATGGCCCAAAAACTTTACTTCTTGGAGCCAAAATTCACACTTGTTTAATTTGGCATAAAGCTTATGTTCCCTCAAAACTTGCAAGACGATTCTTAAATGTTCACCATGAGCCTCCTCATCCTTTGAATAAATAAGAATGTCATCAATAAACACTACTACAAACTTATCTAAATAGGGTCGAAAGATCCTATTCATGTAATCCATGAATACCGCAGGAGCATTCGTAAGTCCAAACGGCATCACCATGAATTCATAATGCCCATATCTCGTCCGAAATGCTGTCTTAGGTATATCCTCTGCTCTCACTCTCAATTGGTGGTACCCTGACCTTAAGTCAATCTTTGAGAAAACTGCGGATCCCACAAGCTGATCCAGCAAATCATCGATTCTCGGAAGTGGATATTTGTTCTTGATGGTTACTTTGTTCAATTGTCTATAATCAATGCACAATCGGAGGCTTCCGTCCTTCTTCTTTACAAAAAGGACTGGAGATCCCCAAGGTGAAACACTCGGTCTGATGAAACCCTTCTCAAGTAGCTCTTCAATTTGCTTTTTCAGTTCCGCTAACTCTGAAGGGGACATCCGATAAGGAGCCTTAGAAATTGGCCCTGTACCGGGTACCAATTCAATTGAGAACTCTACCTCGCGCTTTGGGGGTAAACCGGAGACTTCGTCTGGAAATACATCCGCAAATTCTTTGACAATTGGGATATTCTTCACGCCTTCATCAATCTCAGCTTGGATAGAGAAGAAAACCATGTAGGCCTGGCAACCCTTCTTCATACATCTATCAACTTGCGCCGCCGACAAGAAAACATGATCTTGAGTCTCGACTGGGGTCACCGATAAAGAAGATAAAGACACACTCCTCTCTCTACAATCTAGGATAGCACCATTTGCAGCCATCCAATTCATTCCCACAATTACATCCATACCTCTCAGTGGTAGGATAATTAAGTCCATAGTTGTTTTCCTATTTTTAAACTCGACTACTAGGTTAAGGCATGCCTTAGCAGTCCTTACAGATTCTCCCGCAGGAGTAGACACATTCATATCAAAAGGTAAAATACACACAGGCAAATCAAGGTTCTTTACACAAGTTTCAGAAATAAAAGAGTGTGTAGCACCCGAATCAAATAGTGCAACAATATCATGATGAAGGATTTTGATGTTACCTCTAATGGCATCTGGGGAGTTCATGGTGTCCTGAGTAAGAGCAAACACACGGCCAGAGACAGTAGGATGTTGGGAAGGGTTCTTCATATTTGAGCCCTGGTTGTCCCCACAAAACTTTGCAATGTGACCGGGTTTCCCACAAATGTAACAGACCCAGCACTGTCCGAAATGACGACGCCCGCATTTAGTGCACTGTTGAGAGCTCGCTGTACTCGGGGCAGGTGTAGATACTGTTGGGCTCCTCTGTGACCCGTGATAACTACTATGATAGCTCCTCTGTCCTTGGCCCCTTTGAAATGGACCCTTCTGCCTTCCTTGGTTCCATGAGCTACTCGAACCCTGATGGTTTTTCTTCATAATGCCTCCGGTGGGTCGAGGGTAGGTTGGGGGTCTACTATATGAATAACCCCTCTTCTCTCTCTCGACCTCCTTCTTACTGCGAGCTACTACTTGTAGTTTTATGCACATTTCATCATAATCTCGGATATCTAGATGAGCTAATTGTTCCCTCAATTCTGGTCTAGCCTTCTCCAATAAGCGCTTAGCCTTCCATTCAGAATCATCCCTATACTGCAGGTACGTGGAGTATCTAGATAACTCCTGAAACTTAGCAATGAATGTGTCCTCATCGAGGTTCCCTTGCTTAAAGGCATGGAATTCCGCTTCCTTCTCAGACCTTAACTCTGATGGAAAGTAATGCCTGAATAATTTTTCCTTGAATTCCTCCCAGGTGAGTGTAGAATCATCCCTGGGCCCTGCTGTCTCCCACCAATCTCTTGCTCCTTTCACTAGGAGCACTAATGCTACTTGTACTTTTTGATTGCTGGTGCATGTGACTACTCGAAAGATGGATTCGAGTCTCTTCACCCATTCCTCTACCACGGATGGTTTAAGGTTACCATCAAACGTAGGAGGGTTAAACTTCCTAACAGTTTCCCACACATCAGTAATGGTCGGTGGGGCTCTCTGTTCCTCCTGCCTAATTTCCTTCCTTCTAGACTCATGATCTCTCGGAGTGGCAGGATGTGAGGAACTGCCTTCCCCCACATGACTCTCAACATGAGCCCTATCTCCATTTTCAGTTACCTTTTGCCTCTTTAGCTCCGTCAACTCTTGTTCGTATCCTTGAACCTTGTCTGTTAATGTTTTTACAAGCATTCTCAATTCCGCCAAGTCAGGCTCCTCATTTGGCAGTGGCGGTGGTAGGTGCTCATGTTGAAATCCTGAGTTACCACGAGTAACAGGCATTTTCTCTCCCCTCCTAAAGGATACAAGATATAAATAATAAAATTAGCCTAGCTATATCATGGCCATACAATGAGAAGCACCATAACAATGTATATTGCCAACCGACTATATGCTCTGATACCAATATGTAACACCCTCAAATTTACAGACCGATTTTTCACAAGTTATTAATTCAACAAATCCTTTTTTTTCATTGAACCCTTATCATGGTAGAAAAATTTCTACCACGATACATCCAAGACAATATACCACAGGTCTTAAAATATCTCAAAAAAAACAATTAGAACCATGAGGGACAGACATGATCCTCATAGCATGTTATTCAAATCAGATCATAAATCAAGAGGGACAGACATAATCCTCTTGGTCATATAAATACTTTAATAAAAAGGATTAGAGTTTACATGCTTCACAAAGAAGATATGTCCTAAGTTGGCACAAGATACATTGTATAATCTAAAATAAGAGGCAACGTAAAAGATGGTGTCTCATACACCACAGTTACACCTCTGGTGCTTTCTCGGCCGGACTCGCTCCTGTAAAAATATTAACCACGGGGAATGAGACTTAAAAGTCCCAGTAACCAAAAATTAATATGTAATGATGCATGCGGATGTAACTAATCATGCGATTGCTAAGTGGGCACACAAAACATTTAACCGAACAATACTTTCAAACAAACCGAACAAGTATTTAATTTGCATGACTGCACCTTATATCCTCCTTTCGCCATGCTCGGACGCCAAATCACCCGGCCAAAGGTGAGTTGGACCAAGCGACACGCCACTCATTGGGTCCAATGAGGGCTTACCACGTGGTAATAATTAACCGAACAGAAATTCCCATTAACACCATACATTAAAATACCCTGACAAGTCATGCATCATTCAAATATCCAAACAGGAATATATCCGAACAATAATATCTCATCATGATAAACAAAAATAAATTTTTAACCCACTTGGCAATAATTTCAAACAAGTATATACAGTATTTATTTTCAATAATTCATAATTTTTCCAAACAACAAAACAACACATAACCATTCACAAACACACTCATCACAACACATTAATAATGGTTACCTTGTGTCTTGAATAACAAGTTCCCCTTCACAACTCCTTTTTCACCACTATCTTTGTCAATATAATCTACATAATTATTTCACAATACTATATATTAATTTTACATTAAAATAAATAACTCTAATTTAAATAGTTAGAAAGTCTTAGATCTATAATCCATATTAACACTAATTTAAGATTTATGCCTCATTTAACTTCCCAAATTCTTTTCTAAAATTCTCGTACCCTAATAAACTATTTTTTTTATCCTCAAATCACTTCTAGTATCACAATTTCATCCTTCTATATTCTAAAAATTCATCCAAAAATAAATTAAATTTTAAAATTATCCTGAAGCCTCAAATCACCTTTCTATAACCTCAAAAATACCTATTCATACTTAAATAAATATTTAATAATC
This sequence comes from Prosopis cineraria, assembly GCF_029017545.1. NCBI lineage: Eukaryota > Viridiplantae > Streptophyta > Magnoliopsida > Fabales > Fabaceae > Prosopis > Prosopis cineraria. The sequence continues at coordinate 23,753,372 of NW_026555345.1, read as the reverse complement.
ATAGGTTTATCCCTACATCTCAGATTCCACATAAATTCAACCATATAGATCTAGATTTTAACTCAAAAATTCTTAAACATGAGTTTCAACCTCAAGAAAATATTCTATAATATTTATTATATCCCTAAGAGTTTTAACCTATATTTTTAATCCATCATATCATCAGATTAACTATCCTATAGAAAAAATCCTAATCAAAATATTTACTCTATCCTACAAAATAATCATATCACTAGAAAGCTAATATTATTTAAAAATAACTATAAAATTAATTTTGTAATTAAATAAATTTTTAAATGCTAATCTAAACAGGAAAGTTAGAACATACCTGAAGAAAAAGAAAATAATCCCCCCTTGCGAGAAAACGCCGAGCAACGTGAGAGGAAGAGAGAAAAATAATATAAAAATGGGATTGTGAGTCCCAAAATTATATTAAAAAAAACTATAGGTTTGAATTTAATTATTCAAACCTTTGGGCCAAAGTTGCAATTTTCTCTAAATTGCATCTTAGCCTCTCATGCTTCCTAATGCACACACCCCCTCCTTTTTATACATGAAGGCACCTCTTCTCTTCCCTCATCTAACCAATGTGGGACTTAGAAACAACAACCTTCACCCCCCTTTTTTTTTGTTCCTTCTACCTTCTCTTTTTTTTTTAACACACACATAAAAAAAATTATTTATGTATTATATCTTAACTAAATATTGCTTATGTGGTTTTAAATTTAAATTTTTAAATTCATAATTAAATACCTAATCATAATATTATTTCTAAATAACCTCAAATAATATAAATTCCTATTATTATCATTTTTTTCCTCAAAACCTAAATTCCACAATTTCTTTATTATATAAAAATCAGGATGTTACAGCACACCTCTCCACTCATCATCACTGTTGCAACAAAGTGATCGATTTAACTTGATGTTTGGTCAAAATGATATTTTCTCACATGATATTCATATAATAACTAATTAACTTGTATAGAATTTTATTTGAGAATATTTTTTGTTCACGTTAGTGAAAAAATGGTCAACTTCTACTTTAGTATCAGTTAAATGGTCAAATATTGAAGGAATTTAATGGATTAGTCATTTTGTACTAACTTTGATAATGTTATGGGTATTTTATCATTTTTTCTTACTTTATGCTACTGAATGCTCTTAGATGATGATTCGTGGGTATTTTTGCCCCCCTTTTTTAGTCCATGTCATTAAAGACTAACAAGTGTCAAGCATAATCAGCATTTAATGGTGGAAAATAACAACGTTAAGATAAAGTTAACGGTTTAGTCACTTTTATACTAACTCTGATAATATTATAAGTAATTTTATCCCTTTTCTCATTTTAGGTTATTGAATATCCTTGGCTGATCACTTTGTGGATATTTTTACTCCTTTGTTTTTGTTTCTTACCTATACTCCCTCCAATCTTCGATATGAGAAAGTAAGAAACAAATAAATTACTCACTGTGAGTTTGTGATTACCAAAAAAAAGTGGTTATCCAAATGAGCATAAGAATAATGTAATCAACGCACCATACACAAATTTCACTGTTTCTTATAATTTGGACCAAAACATGGGAGTGTTGCATTATGTGTGCGCGCATTTTTTTTTAATATCTGCATTGTGTTACTTAAACGGAGCACTTAACACTAAAATCAGTTTTAGAAAAACTATTCTTTATTTAGTGTGTCTCTTCTCCCTTCAATGCCCCCTAACCGTGCCAGTTGCCTTCAGCAGATCGTGTAGCCATTCGAGCCATTGTCTGTTAACCACATCTGGAGTCCGTTACTGAGTCTCGCCTTCGAAGTCGAACACCCCAGATTTGAAACATGCCCTCGTCGCCATCACTAAGCCATGTCATTAGAAGTTAAATTATCTCATTTATTAGTATAGAATATTTAATGTTTTTTAAAAACAAATATTAAAGTAAAATTAGACCTTAAGCCTATTAACTATATCAAAATTATAAAAATTAAATTATATCAAATTATAATTTAAAAATTAAATTTTAATTGAGTCAAATCCATTGTTAACAACTTGATTTAGACAAAAAAAAAATTATTTTTTTTTATAATTGAGTCAGGTTGAACCTGAGTAAAGTTACCAGTAAACTAGAAGCTAGAGTTGAGCCTTGAACTTGAATGACTTTTTAGAAAACTGAATGGCACTAAACATAATATATCAAAAAAAAACTAATAAATTTTTTCCTAAAAAAATTCAAAAATTAGATCCTTTTTAAAAGTCAACTTCATTTTTAAACCTTTATAAAGATATAATATGATTTGGAACAATTTTTCTAAAAAAATATTGAAAACTATAAGTGAAAATATAGATATTTTTAAACCTACATGCTCGAACCTGATTTAACAAAGATATTTAATAAGTTATAAAATTATATTTTATATTATTTTTAATTCATAATCATGTGTTATCTTATTAAAAATTAAAAATATATATTTTAATAATATATTTTCTCTCACTAACATTTACTGGCAGGAGTAAATTAAAAAATATGTGATAAAAATTAATGACATAATTTATAAATAAAAATAAAAAAATTATTATCTCTATGTATCTTATGAATAAAACGAAAAGGAATATTAACGAGTCAAAATTAGAGAGCGAATTCAAACTGATCTCCTTATTAAATAATTAAATTAAAGGATATCAAAATTAAAATCCAAATTTTAATTGACTAGACACAACGGTCATTAATAGTTAGTGGAACAGCATTATTGTTAAATTCATAATCATAGTACGATACCACTTGTACAAAGTCCAATAATTTTTTGCCTGTTTGAATTCATCAATTAATCAATTATTTGAGCCAAATAATCGATGTAAATAGAATTTAGCCAAATAGCTTCAGAAATTCTATGCTTAATACTCGATAATTGCCACTTCCCATCAACAATTAAATCAGCCATCATTAAACTTTTTTTAACAGTATCTTCAGCTTTATGTCGTAGCTTAAAGGAATCAAGACCCAAGACCCATTGCCTACCCCACACCCTAATTTGCCTTCCATTATTGATATTATTGCCAAATAATATTAAAATTAATAAAATTAAATTTTACAGTAAAAATGTAATTTAAATTATTTTTTTAAGAGCCAATAAAATAACTAGTTAAAATATGATTATGAAAAAATAAATAATGGAGGAATTTTTTATAATGAAATTATTTAAAAAAATAAATTAAAATTAAATAAATTAAATTAAATTTAACTGAAAAAATTATCAAATACAAGCAGCACATTTAGTCACAACTCAATCACTTAAATTTAATCTTCCTCATCCACAAAATAAACTAATTTTATTTAAATTTATTATTTTGATCTTATTATATAGTTTTCAAATTTATCATTTAAGAATTAAATAAGAAATTAAATTATAAATTAAAAAAAATCTCCCTTAACTCACAACCTAACAACTATTTTATGTTAATCACACCAGAAATAAAGCATGAGTAATCATTCAAGCCAAAGCAAATTACTCTTATGATGTTATATCAATTGATTATAGTAAATAAAATTTAAAATAAAATTATAACTCAAAAATTATATAATAAACCTATTCCAATTAATAATAACAATTAAAATATAAAATTCAAAGGTAGAAAGAGAAAGAGAAAATTAAAATAAAATTAAAATATTTTTTTAATATCAAATATTTTGATTAAAATTTAAAATTATGATTTGTGATTGATTATATTAAAATTTAATTTTTTATAAAATTAAAAGTCAAACAGCATCCAACAGGGAAGCCATCGCTCGCGGAGAACTGCGAAGGGCGCGCCACCAACTCTGTTTCTATTTTCTCTTGTAAAAGTCATGTTTTATACATACATGCATGCATGCATGCATACGTATATATATATATATGCATCTCCTGTGCGGACGTGCATCTCTTATTAAAGAAAAACCTAATAATTTATTAAAATAACAAAAGTACCCTAAGTAGTCTTAATTGAAAATTACACTAAAACACTCCTGATAAATATAAACAAAATTTTTAAAATTAAATTTAAAAAATCTGTAAAAATAAAATAAAATAACAACTGAGTAAAAATATTAAAGATATTATTTATATTTCTAAACTCAAAGATTTAGATAGATAAAATATCAAAATTGAAGATTGACTAATAAAATTAAATAATATTTAATTAAACTTAATTAGCCTCAAATAAATATTTAAAAATTTAAATTAAGAGGATAAAAATATATAAAATTATTATTTATCAATTACCAACTTTTCACATCAATTGCTTTATTAATAACTCCCTCCTTTCCAACAATCTGGACCAGCACCAAAAAGCTTTGCTTCCTTTTTTTGCTGATAGAAAATCAGTATAAGAAAAATAGATCCCCTTAATCAACCTGCACCAAAAATCATTAGGTTTTGTCAAAAGTCTCCAAGCCGTTTTAGCCAAGAAAGCTTTATTAAAAGCTTGTAACTCTCTAAACCTTATATCCCCTTTCTGCTTTAGACACAGTAAGATTCTTCCAACTCTTCCAGTGAATACATCCCTCCTCCCCCTTCTACCCCCACCAAAAATTTGATACAAGTCTATCAAACTTAATACACGTTTTCTTAGAAAATGAAAAATATGTCATAGGATAAATAAGGATAGAATTCACCATTATTTTAATCAAAACCTCCCTACTAGCAAAAGAAAGAAGCTTTAGCTTCCACCCCAAAAGCTTGCACCCCACCTTATCTCTCGCATACTCCAGAGCTATTGCTTTACATCTACCCTAAACCATTGATAACCCCAAGTACTTCTCAGGATCTTCCGAACACCTCACACCAATAGCCTGAGCAATTTCCAACCTACTATCAAACATAATATTAGTAGAAAAATACACACAGGATTTTTCTAAATTAACCAACTGACCTGAAGCAGCACTATACACATCCAAAATCTTCTTCAAAACTAAACAATTATCAATCCTTGCATTTACTTAAAAAAAAAAAGAATCATCAACAAAAAAACAATGTGATAACAAAGGGCCTTTCTTTGCAATTTTAAAACCCATGAGCTCTCCATTATTAATGTGGTACTGAATCATCAAGGATAGCACCTCAGCCATAATAATAAAAAGATAAGGGGACAAAGGATCCCCTTGTCTTATGTCTCTCTCCAGTTTCAACTCTGCAACTCTTTTATCAAAAACTTGCAAATTAAAAGCCATTATAGTAACACATTTCATCACCTATTCCACCCATAACCTACAAAACCCCATCTTCAACATCACATTTCTTAACAAACCCCATTCCACCCTATCATATACTTTATTCATATCAACCTTTAAAGTCATTTCCTACTTATTCCTAGTCTTCCTCTTTTGCAGATAATGAAATGCCTCATGTGTTACAACCACATTATCTTGTATCTGTCTACCAGTCACAAAAGCACATTAAGAATGTGAAATAATCCTGCTCATCAACTCCTTCATCCTTAGTGTCATAATTTTTGAAATTATTTTATAGGCAACATTACACAAACCAATTGGCCTAAACTGACCTACTCCTTCTGGCTTATCCACCTTTGGTAACAAAACAATATTTATCCAATTCAAATCTAATATACAACTATTATTACAAAAAAATCATGAACCATTTTACAAACTTGTAACTTAATATTTGGCCAAGAACTCTGATAAAATAAAGCTGGAAAACCATCCAAACCAGGTGCTTTAGAAGCACCTAAATGAAACATAGCCTTCTTAATCTCCTCCTCTATTACAGGTTAACCAATTCCTCATTATCATCAGAATTAACCACCTTTTTAACATAAAAGAGGGCATCATCTATATTCATAGAACCAGCCAAAGTAAAAAGATCCTTATAAAAGATCTTAAAAGCCTCATCTATATCCCCCTGCTCCTCAATCCATTGCCCTATATTATTTTTCAAACGAACAATCTTATTTCGTTACCTCCTTTAAATAACAAAACTATGAAAGAAATTAGTATTATGATCCCCACTCCTCAACTAATTATACGAGATCACTGCCACCAATATACTTTCTCCTTATCCCTAGTCTCCTCAATGGCTTTCATCAATTTCTCAACCTTCAACACCTTCAATTCAGTAACTTCTCCTTGCTAACAATCTACTACCTGCCTTTTCAACATATCAATTTGTTTCCAAAAATTTGGAAACACCTCCTTATTCCTATTAGATAAATTTTTTTGAAAATGATTCAATCTATAAACTACATCCTTAACACCACACTCCAGCACACCTTTCACTCTAAACCAACCCTTTCTAATCACCTCATTATATTCCACATGATTAACCCAATTAGCCTCAAATTTAAAACTATGATCAAACTTCAAATTAACAAAACAAAAATCAACTAACAACATACTATGATCATAACCAAGCAATTCAGAGTGAAATACCTGGGTTTTCTTAAAGATTTCTTTGAATTCACAATTTCCTAATGCACGATCAATTCTTTCTTTAACCATAGCATCCCCCAACCTGTTATTGCACCACATAAACTTTGGCCCCTTAAATTCCAAATCTACCAAATTACAGTCAGATAGTAGACTTTGAAGCCTGACTATCTTCCTTATAGCTCGTGGACAACCCCTTCCTTCTTATCTTGAGAAAGTACGTCATTAAAATCTCCTAAGCATAACCATGATCCAGACACAGCCCTAGTAAATTTGGGTAACATTTGCCAAGTAACCTCCTCTCATCTTCTTTAAGGGGACCATATACAAATGTAATCAAATCAGGGGTAGAGAAAGCACTTGTTAAAACCTTAACATGTATAATATTTCTAGACAAAAATATTATTCCCACATCCACTTCATCTTTCTACTATAATGCTAAACCCTCTAATTTACCTCAAGGTTTAACATACTCCTTACTATCAAACCCATATCTCCTACCTAGGGTATTCAAAACAGATCCAAACTGAAAGGACCAAACCAAACCAATCCAAACTAAAATGAACCAATCAAAACCAATCATTGATCAAGTCCACTTTGGTTATTATAACTCACAAACCGATTGGTTCGGTTTGGTTTTAGTTTTGAGATATGGAAACCAAACCGAACTTGAACAAAACTTGACTAAAAATAGTATTTATTTATATAATATGCATCTAATTAATTCCAACACCCAATCACCTAACGCTTGATCAAAATACTTTATACTACATATTTTATTTTTATTTTTCTATTAAGTGATGAATTTTCTCTGTGAAGATTCAAATAATGAATCTAATGTAATCATGAAGTTTATTAGTTGATGACCATCATTATTTTGATTTTCTGCTACTTGCAATATATATATATATATATATATTAGATGGCACAAGGAAATTGATGAGATCATGAAGACATAGTACACTCAAGGCTAATGAAATGAAGAGATGAATAAGATTAATATAATATGAACATATCTTCTTATCTTTGATTCATTTTACACCAATCAAAATAAATAAAAATTAAAAAAAGATGAACATGTATGCATATGATTTGTGATTAATCAAGGTTCAAAGACTTTTTAATTTCCATACGCATGATATGATTGTGATTGAAATAAAACATGAGGTAAACTGTAATAGTCTTCATCCTACCCCACTGGAGGTCTTTTGGATTGGGCTCCAACACTCCTCACGGAGCCCAAGCCGGCTTTTCCCAAAGTGGTACTTGAGTTATTTCTCACCCTACCAAAAAGGTCTTTTAGAACCTTCTCAAACTCAAACCTCCAATCTTTATCACCTTAAGAAAGTTGAAGCTAAGTTTAGTACCATTGAGTCAACTTCATTTTCTAGAAAAATTAGACCCTATTTAAAAGCCAACTTCATTTTTGGACCCTTTACATTATATAATATGATTTGGAACAATTTTTCTAGAAAGATATTGATAATTATAAGTGAAAATATAGATATTTTTAAACCTGCATATTCATACTTGATTTAACAAAGATACACATATATTTGATAAGTTATAAAATTATAATTTATAATATTGTTGATTCATAATCATGTGTTATCTTACTAATAATTAAAAATATATATTATAATAATATACCTTTTCTCACTAACATTTATTAGCGGGGGTAAATTGAGAAATATGTGATAAAAATTAATGACATGACTTATAATTAAAAACAAAAAAAATCATTATCTCTATATATCTTATGAATAAAATGAAAAGAAGTAGTGCCTTTGTTCTAAATTATAGGACACTTTTGAAGAAGTTTCTTCATCTCAAAATATAAGATACTTTGGATAGATTAAGGTTTTATTAAATGCACCAATTTCAATATTACCCTTTCTCTCTCTATAATTAATTTTCATCTTTTCTCTTTTCAATATATTAAATGATGGGTATTTTTGAAAATTTATATTTTTATTTTAGAAAGATATGGTTGTTAAGTGTATTAAATAAGATTTATTAGTATGTGAAATTTTATTTAAAATAAGACGGAGGGAGTATTAATGAGTCAAAATTAGAGAGCGAGTTTAAACTGAACCCCTTATTAAATAATTAAATTAAAGGATATCAAAATTAGAGTCCAAATTCCAATTGACTAGACACAACGGCCATTAATTAGTTAGTGGAACAACATTATTGTTAAATTAGTACGGTACCACTTGTACAAAGTCCAATAATTTTTGGAAAAATGATAGAAAAATCCATTTAAAATAGTTAATTGACAGATTGGTCTCATGAAATGATATAATTCTCCTCAGATCCCTTAGAATCTTTTTGTCATTAGGAAATCAAATGAAATAACCAAATTTCCCTCAAAGTAAATAAAAATCCCAATCCTCACTGAAGAAAAATTCCCGCGTGTTTAGGCTCTGATTAATGCTATTCATGTTCTCATCTTCTCTAACTCATGGTATTAGTCCGTCTCCCTTTCCCTTTGCTTCTTCGTCTCCTTCTCTTTTCCTTCTCCTCTCCTTCTTGTCCTCATTCTTGTGTTCCTTTTTTTAAGTTTCTGTACATGGGTTATTTGTGTTGATTGGCTACTGCAAGTAGGTATATATTAGCATGCAATCTTTTTCTATTGGGTTTGCTGTACATGAGTGTATTTCCTCTCCTCCTTGAAATTTTCTCCTTCTATATGTGATAGTTGAAGTTGATGTGGGTTATTGTACGTAAATGATTGAGGTCTTTATTTTCTCTTCATGCTTGAAACTGAAAAATATAGGTACTGTTGCTTACTCAACATGAATAAATGATAGATGATAAATGATAAATGATATGTCATTTTCAGTTATATTATAAATGCATAAAGCAAAAGTTGTAAATAACAAATACAAAGTTGTGAATATAAGAACAATAGTTGTTATTGGATAAAACATAACAGATATGTGATCATGATATTTAAAAAATAGACATGTTGATGAATGAATATTTCATTATTTCAAGTTGGCATGAGAAATGACTTCTTCTTCTTCTTGTTTTGGAAAGGAACTATTTTGTTATTTCTACATAAGGGGATATTTTGTAAAAAATATTGAAAGTAAAATATAATATGATGGGGGGAGTGTGAGGGTGAAAGTGATGAGAAAAGGGATGACACTTGAAGAATTCAAAATAATGATATCATCTTATTTTAGCATTGATACCAATTTGAGCACTATGAAATATACTGTGAGATATGATGAAATGACCCTTATAGACCTTGTTAATAATGGTGGAATTGCTACCCTATTTAAGCATAATGTTAAAAGTAGTCATGGATATATAGGTTGTAAAGGAAATGGAAGTGAAGAAACAACAATTGAGGAAACACTAATGTAAGTTACTATGTTTAATTCCTGTAAAGAAAGTTGTCATTTATATAGCATAGTTGTTATTTTAGTAACTAAAGTTATGATTGTCAATGCAAGTGTAAATGAAACATGAAGTTGCATGGATTGTGAATGCAGGATAGAGCAATTCTTGTCATTTTTAAATCCAAACTCTCCTTCTCCTCCTATTAAAGATCATGATTTTGAAAGCCTTTGAAAGCGGGGTAGAATGTGTAACTACCAAACTTGTGGAGAACTTCTAACATTACCATGTGAAGTAGAAAGTTCACCTATACTGATTTCATAGCTTAATTCTTGTAATTGGAGGGATTTATTGTCAAGTGTAAGGCAAACCTTTCCCCATGCTGAAGCCTTTAGAAAAGCATTATACAAATATAGCATTGCCCATAAGTTTTCATACAAATATAAGAATAATAGTACAAAGAAGATGAGAGTGATATGTGACATTAAAGGCTGCCCTTAGAAGATCACAGCATACATAATGGGAAAGGAAACTTTATTTCTACATGTGAAGACATTTAAAAATGAGCACATACATTATGCACCAGACAGTTTGATTGTTACTCGCAGGGGAAGTTCAAGTCTAACATCATATATTGTACTTGAGGATGTGAGGTCTCATGTAGACAAACGTCCTAATGATATTAAGAGAGAGTTATAAAGAGAATATGATGTTAATCTAACTTATCGACAAGTATATAGAGCCAAAGGGAAGGTGTTGGAAGAGATCCACGATAGACTCGACCAATCTTATATGTTAATTCCATGGATTTATGACTGGTTAGTAGAAACAGACTTAAAAATAGTTGCTAAGTAGGCTATAGATAACAGTAACAGGTTTGAGCGTGTCTTTATAGCTTATAGTTGTTGTATAGAATGGTTCATGTATGATACAAGACACATATTATACATAAATAGTAGTCATCTAAGTGGTCCTTATAAGGGGACTTTGCTGTCAGCATTTGCTTATGACATTGATAATAAGTTGTTTTCCTTTGCTTATGCTATTGTGAAAAGGGAGACACTTGAAGATTGGACTTGTTTCTTATATATGGTGAAAGAAATAATAGGCTCAATGTAACTCACAATAGTTTCAGACCAACACAATGCCATAATAGGTGTTGTTCAAGCTATCTTTGGAGGTGAGAAACATGTATTTTGTTGCTATCACATTAAAGAGAATTTCAGTACTGCATTTTTAAAAATTAATAGAGGTAAGAGAAGGACGAGTGGGCAGGGTAAGGATGATGCATTAAACTTGCTTGATGGCATCACATATGCAAGGCTTAAGAATGACTTGAATGAAGCAATGGGAAACATGAGAAATTTCAGTCCAAAATTAGCTCAATGGCTTGAAAATCATGGAGACATTGAAAGGTGGTCTTTATTTAAGTTTCCATATAAAAGATGGGACAATATAACCACAAATCTTACAGAGTCATTTAATTCATGGATGGTCACTGAGAGAAGGCATGGTATTGCACAATTGATCCATGAGCATAGACAAAAGGTAACACACAAAATGCATATATCTAAAATGGCTCTCTCTACTTGAAGAAATGGTATTAGTCCAAAGATTGAGGCAAAAATAAGAGACCACATGGCTAGAGCTAAACAAATGTTTGTAGAGCATTATGGAGGAAATAGGGTTTATGTACATATTACATATGAAGACTTGCGTGTTGATCTTGGCTTACATGAATGCTGCTATTCAGCATGGCAAATGTCAAGGATTCCTTATCCACATGCTTGCTCTGCCATCAAGCTAACACATGGCAATGTGTATAGTTATGTGGAAGATTGTTACAAAATCACATAAAAGAAGATATATTGTTGTAGCATGATTCCTGTTGTTACAATAGACATACATCATCCAAATGACTACAACATTCTAAATATTAAGGGCCAAGTCTTCCTCTAACCTCCAAGGACCAATCGTCCTCCTAAAAGGCCACGAACTTCTAAGAAGGAGTCACAATTTCAGAACAAGAAGACTTATCACTGTTCACTATGCCATCAACCAAGCCATACACGTAAGACTTGTAGGAATCCTAATCCAATCTAGGATATAATGTAGATATGACACCCTTTTTGCGTATAGTTTGTCAATTCAGCTGTCTTTTGACTTGTATAGTGTGCAAAGATGACTATTGTTTTCTTGGATTGTGAATATAACAAAGTTGAAACTTCTTATGTATAGAAGATTCAACCCTTCATATATTTTTGACAAAATGGTTATAAGATATTTTAATGCAAGTTGTGGATCATGTAATTGACAAAGAAACCTTAGAGTCATTTATGTCAGTTTTTAAGGTTTTATTGTCATTGAAATTAATGAAAGTTGTTAGTTATTGAATTAGAGTTGTATTTCATTTTTGATGATTCAGTCAATTTACAGAGGGTGTTGATAAATTGTAATTCCTCATTTCATAGTTGCAAATATAGGAACAAAACTTGTTAATAGTGGAACCCAAGTTGTGAATAGGGTGTTGCGCATTTCCAACTCTAATGCTTGTCTAGACTTGCACACCAGGACTTACAAATGGCTAATAAATTGTTGCAAATATAGGAACAAAACTTGTTAATAGTGGAACCAAAGTTGTGAACGGGGTGTTGCGCATTTCCAACTCTGATGCTTGTTTAGACTTGCACACCAAGACTTGCAAATGGCTAATAAATTATTGCAAATATAGGAAGAAAACTTGTTAATAGTGGAACTAAAGTTGTGAACGGGGTGTTGCACATTTCCAACTCTGATGCTTGTCGAGACTTGCACACCAAGACTTGTGAATGGCTAATAAATTGTTACGAATATAGGAACAAAACTTGTTAATAGTGAAACCAAAGTTATGAACAAGGGCTTGTGAATTTTCAAGTACCAAACTTCCCTTGCTAATTTTTTCCCTAATTTTTTTATTACTTTAGTTTACCTATGTTTTATATTCAACATTAACTTTTAAAAATTAAAAAAGGTAAAAATACCAAACACACTTTTATATTGATGAACAAACTTTTGATAAAAAATCAAATACACTTAATTTCTTACTTTTTCATTACACTAGTGAAATGAATCAACTAGTAAACTTACAAGAAATAATATGTTGAACAGTTTAAACTTATTATGAAATAATTTAATTTTTTAATTTTAAAATTATAAAAAATTGTATCTTTACAATCACTTGATTATTTTGGTTATATAATTACCTTTTTTATTGAAGGTCAAAACTATAATTTATATATATATATATATAATTACAATTCATTCAACTATAATCTAACTATGATCAACTATAAACTCACTTCATTCATTAAAGGCAACATTAGTATCAATTGGTATAGGTAATTTTAAAGTATGATCAAATCTGATCATATAAGATTGAAGGCAACATAGCAGCCTTACAGCTTTAGGCATTATGCTCCAGCCAATGCATCAAAGTATTACTAAGAAACACATATTAACAAATATTCAAACAATGGCTACACCTTTATATATTAAGCAGTCATTGACAAATATTAACGTCCCTCTTTATACACTAAAGTGGCCACTCCCTTCTCTTCCTTGGCTTCCCTTTATCAAGTAATTTCAAGGCCACTTTCTTTTTTTTTTTGTTTTCTAAATGATTAATCAGCCACCATAAAAGCTCAATCCTGAAGTTAGTAACTTCTTCCTGCACCAAAGAAGGAATAACACACAAGTTGAAAGAAGAAACACAAACAAAGAACAACCCTAAAGTAGAAAGAATAACATGAAAGAAAATGCAAGCGTACATTAATGATGTCCTGTGACACTGTGGGATCCCATGTCTTCAACCAAATTATGATGAGAACTCTACAATCTTTCCTGCAAACATGCAGCATATAAATAATAATCACAATTGGTCAAAGGAAATAAAGGCACTACATAAACAAGAAAAGCTGTAACAATAGGTGGAGAATGCACAGATTATTTTATTGGGGTACCAGAGGCTAAATAACATCAGCTATTAGTTTCTTCCCGATCAAGCTTAGGTTTACTAACTCAATGATGTCGCAGAACCTATTTCGCTATAAAGGAAACAAATTTATATTATCAAAACAATATACACACAAGACATACCAAGGAGTTAACTAATAGACCATACACATGCGTTCACCAATAATCTTTTTACATATAAAGCTCCATCCTTTTTCCTTTTCTTTCTCGTTAGTTCAAGACCACTATCCTCCTTTAATGAGTCGAGGACATAGAAGTTCAATGTCTTCAGCTTTAGCCCGAACACATTCAATGATGGTTCACAAGAGCTGGACTGACGATGAGATCGCATTCAGCTATATTGTATCCTACATATTCAGGTAGGATATCCCTCTTATTCTTTATTGCCTTCCAAATGAGGGGATTTGATGTCATTTTGCACTATAAATAAGAACACATTATGCAACAAACTATAAAAAAAACAAAACATAATAAAGAGGACATTTTAAATTTAATTTCACTGGAAGCTAACCATGAAGTCAGCATCAAATATATGATGACGGATTGGACCTAAATCCTTGATATCAACTATTAATGCATGGCATAGCATAGTCATGAACTACAACTACCAAGGAGTTCATGTTATTTGTACATTACTATGTGTAAATTATAAAAAAAAAAATTAGACACTGTCTCATCCTGTTACTAATCCACTGCTCAAACATCGAAGTTCCTCATGGGTGAGATATTAATCATGCATTTCAACTAAGATCTTGAAATAGGGAATAATAAATAACTTCTCTTAAGTTGTTGGAAATGAATGAAAAATTAGGCAATAAAGACTACTTACTCATCACCTTCCTCCCTTTTACACATATGTGATACAATTGAAAACAATTATTGCTTTTCATCAATCTTCTTCTTCGTCTTATTCATCGGCTTTGATAGAACTCAAGGAGACCTAATAATTGGTATTTTTGTCCTTATAGATCTCCTAAGTTGTCATTCACCATCATCTTCCTTAACTTCCTTATTTGATTTTTCCTCTTCGTCTTGGAGATGACAAGTTATCAGTTTGTTCTTCTTCTTCTCCTTCTCTTTTATCACCTCTACCTTCCTTTTCATCATCATCATCTTCCTCATCTTCTCTTTTATCTTCTTCTTCTTCTTCTTCATATCCTTCATGTTTTTCTTCTTTATCACCTCCATCTTTTTCTTTTTTGTCTTCGTTGAACTTAAAATTTGCCTTGTCTTGTTCTTGAAACTCAAAGGCTGGCTTGTCTTTACTACCATATCCCACCCCATCATCTTCTTCCTCAACTTCAACACGTGACTTGCCTTCCCCTTTTAATTTTTGAGATGCTTCCCTTTTCATCTGCTCCTTTCTAAACACAGATTTAACATAAGCAATTGATCTTTGGAGGTTTTCTTCAATAACCCCTATCACTGTTGAAAATAAGTCCTTCAATTCATGCACATTTACAAAATATAAATAATAAAAAAACTTGTTTTAAATGTAATTTTGTCCAAAATAGTGAGAAATAAATATCGAGTCTAGATATGATGTCATCGGTCTCTTCTTAGTGACGGTGGAAGTGGGCTCTCCTGCATAAGCACCATAAAGTAGCCTAATATTGTTGTCTCTCTCCTTTTGTAGTCTTTCCTTCGCTTTGCTATCGGTCCAATATTAGACAGCATTTTTTAAATCAGGTCACTTATTTCAACCAATGGAAAATGCTCAAAAAAATAGATCTGTAAGAACATACATATAATTATCACATTATACTTAGTATGAATGCATTACGGTGAAAAGAATACCATAAATTCATCTATACATACCACTAGAAAGTACAGGCATCCTCCAATGTTTGCAGTCATATCCTTCTTTTTCCTCATTTGTTTCAAATAATACTTTTCCAATTCATCACACAAGTCATCTAATATATATCTTGACTAATTGAAGTCTTTCAATGTATTCTTGGTGCAATACATTACCTTAACCGTCCACTCACTGACGTTAGCACTAGCACTCAGACATAAAAGTATTCTCAATGTGTACAACAAAAATAAAAACTTAAAGCTCTCATCATCTGCTCCAAATTTAATCAATGCCAATATCTTGTTATATGGCATTTTGTAATATTTTTCCTTTAACCTCAAGAATGCTTCCTCTTAATTATCCACCTCTATTAACACCCTATCCCCTCCAAAGGGTAATCCCATCAATGTGTGAACATCTTCTACTTTTATTTCTTTTGACTTTCCTTTAATGCAAAATTGAAGGGTAGGTAGATCATATAAAGATATTAATTGGTAGTAGAGGTCTCGAGGGAGTGTTTTCCATCGGATATCAAGCAGCACCCCAAACTCGATGTTTTCTACCCTCATTCTTAGGTTCTCATTCTCTTTCACAAACTCTGCAAGCTCTATAAACTACCTCATAGAGCATCTTGTGTGGAAAGGAACCTTGTATTTATTTTTGTCAGCATGTCTATCAGCTTCTAATTGCCTACCTTCTCAACATATTTGGCCTTTTTAGCCTCTAACAACTCTTCCCATGCCTTCAATTCATATTTTATTCTATGTTTCAACCTTATTTTCTTATATTTATCTCTATTTTCCTTGAGAAAATCCTTCTTAAAAGACTTAACGCATTCACCATCTTCTCTATCCTAAACAATCAAGTCTCACTATCAATAATTTACAATAAACACTAGTCACAACAACAAAGGTCAAACAAAATCATACCAAAATCAAGATATGAGTATTACAAATGTCATTATTATTTTCTTCATATAAATTAGGCCAATGGAACAAGATGATGACAACATTGGTTAAAATTATAAGGATGAAGTGGTCAAATTTCACAAAACCTTAAGCTTTCTTCCTTATGTCCAATATTACTACACATATATTTTGGATAAATGGATCAATATAGCAACCAATACTAACAAGTAAATAAACAATTCAACTCCATTAATTAATTTGTTTGTTCACTTAACTAGGTTATTAGTTCAAGAGGTTGGTACTAGCTAGTAATATAAATTTTCCTTCCTTTTGTTCCTATCCTTCAAACTATACAGCTTAAGCTAACTAGACAAAAATACATATAGAGGAAAAAGATAGTCCACATAAATTTGATACAAGCCTTTAGCAGCGTGGGTTACATGACAAGAAAAATTAAAAATGGTGAAAAATTAAAAGAAATATGGTATATTTTTCTCGAAAAACAAAATGGAAGAAATGATCTCTAATTCCCACACCAATGTTCAATAGTTAACAGTGAATTTTGCATCACATGGAACATAGGAAGATTACTATGTAACCTAATTTGATAAGGCTATGAAACAATCATTTCCAAAAGTATAGAGAAGGAAAGGCATAAGCTAGAAGATGTAACCAAATTTTTCAAAATGCAATCATAACTTGTCAAGAGTCAAGAAAGCAGTTGCAATAAAATAAGCCTCCAATTACACACCAACATTTAAAAAGGTCAAACCATAATAATTGAAGTTCAAATTGGGGGAGAAATTAGATCTCAACATAAACAATCACCATAGGATCATAATGGGAGGAAACACGAAGGCCATATTGTGGGCACCACAATGTTGAAGTACAAAGAGTCCAACCAATAGAGCACAAGAAATAAGAAGCAACATACCTGTTTAAGGGTATACATGTAAGCTTTCATAGCAAAACTACATAGATTGCATACTATTTCTCAATAAACATAGGACTAAACCAATACAGGCTATGGAATGCAAAAATTAAAACTTTTGGGAATAAAACTAGTATTGAATGTTTCATCAATTCCACTTTACATGATTGTTTCCTTGCAGTCAGTTGCAACCCTAGTATAACATAATGAACTTGGTCTTCAAGAGAGGGAAGTCATCCAAGTTAAAGACCTTGAAAAAAATTAGCATCATCTAATCATCACATTCCTTGTTAATTACTGCCACCATTTCATGACTTTACCTTACAATCTAAGTTGCAGGACATGGGCAGCAGTTTTCCATGATAACAAAATAATGCAATACAATTATGTCTATATTTAATTAAAAAATTTCATTGATTTATTTTGCTAAGATTATTGAGGCATTGATTATCATGAAAGTAACCTAGATAACTAATCACACCCACGAAGGAATAAATACCTATGGAAGCTAAGAAGAGGAATAAACACCTTAATCAAGTGTGAGTGGAGAGCAGGAGAGAAGCTACTACCACTGGGAACACAAACGCATCCACAAACTAAGGCCAACAAATCCACTATCGAGAACACCAAGACAAAGCTAACGGCCAAAGCTGCTGGAGAACAATGAAATCGCAAACGAGAACGCTATAGCCACACTACAATGACGACACTGTGATGGCAAGACGGTGACGGAAGCTCACAAAGCTCAGACAACAAGCGATGGCAGAGACCAAAGAGACAGAGCACTTAAGGTCAGCAGAGAGACAAAGCACGACTGAAAATGGGGGAAAGGACATTTTTTTTATTTGAATTAAGGGCAAAACTGTCATTTCTTTAAATTTCCTAATGACAAAATGATCCCCAAGGACTTAAGGGAAATTATATCATTTTACGGGATCAATTAGTTAATTAGCTAATTTAAAGGGACTTTACTATTATTTTTCCATAATTTTCTGCCTGTTTGGATTCATCAATTAATCAATTATTTGAGCCAAATAATCGATTGAAATAGAATTTAGCCAAACAGATTCAAATGGTGATAATTGATTATTAAGGCAAAAATTGTGTTTTATCATAAGCTGGAGGAGGGTGCTTCGATAATTCAATTTTACCGTTAAAGCTTTAATTATTTGTCAGACTCTTGCACCTGCCAAAATTACCCGTTTGTTATTACACGTTAATTCTCTCCTCTCTCACTCCCGTCTCCCGTCTCTCGTCTCAGCGGCTCGTTCTTGCTGCGGTGTCACTCAGAAGTCCTTTGTTTGTATATATATATATATGAAATGAAGGCACTTACTTGCATCGAACAAGATGACGAATTGATTTACGTTTCTGAGAATGTGACTTACGGTAGTCCTGCTTCATCCGGAAAATCTGAAGATGCAGCCAAATCTCATTTTCAAATCACCAAATCTACAGAGAAAGAAGAAGAAGAAGAAGAAGAAGAAGAAGTGAAATTACCATTACAGGTCTGGATTCATCGTCCTGACCAACCACATACGCTAAGCCTTCGGCGATTTCAGCCGCGAACTCATCCGCCATCAGATGCTCTGTTTTAAAAACAAAAATAAAGTTTCTGCAGCGAGAGAATCTGAGAGAGGAGAAGAATATATACATATATATATATATATACCGATGCCTATAGTGTGTCTCCAAGAGAGGAACACCCTGAGTTGCTTGGCAGCTTTCTTGACATTATCTTTATTTGCTTTGAGAAACCGTTCTACACAAGCATAGTTGCAGAACTTCTCCTGCAAAATTAATCAAACAAACAAGTTAATTATATATGAGCATATATGTATATATGTCCAGTGTTGAATGATAGACCTGTTTGAGAGTGAGTGGTGATTGTTTTTTGATGAGGTGAAGAGCAGCTTCGACTCTGCAAGTGCCGTCTTTCTGATCTTTCTTGGCCATTCTGTTCAGAAATGAATTAATACAATTCTGAAATTGAGATTTAGAGAGAGAGAGAGAGAGAGAGAGAGAGAAGGGGGAAGAAGGGGAGGGAATAGGTGCGCTTATATATAAAAGGAGTAGAAGACGGCTGAGAACGCTGTTATACGATAGGCACGCATGCAAAACGAGGGCAGGGCAAAGGCCCTTTGACATAATCTTTTATTTATTTACTTTTGTATATCAAAAATAAAAGAAGCGCCTTTTTTTAAACCAAAATAAATAAATAAATAAACGATTAAATCAAGGAAGGGTTTAGATGTTTAGCTTGTATCAATCACGATACATAATTTTATTAAAAAACAATTCAATTCTAACTTTGATTTTATGTGTCATGAAAAGAAAAATTAAATAGAATATGAAAATTAGAAAGATCATCACATTGATGAATATTCATTCTTACCATCATGCACAACATCTTCATCAAATATAACTCATATTCATCATATTATTTGAGATTAATTTGTATATTATTATCTTCATTAGTTATTGTATACTTGATGTTCGGTATTTAAATATTAAATCTTTCTCTTTTATTAAATTTATTTTAACTAAGATACATTGAGTTATTTATTTACGTAAATTAAAATCTTAATATTAATATAATTTAAACTTTTTAACTAATCATATATGTAATTTAAATAATATATTTTATTTCTTAAATAAAATTTAACAAATTTAATAATATTATATACAAATTTATTAATAATTTAATTTTAGAAACCAATGTTGTTTATAGTAATTTATACTGTTAAAACTAATTCTAACTAAATTATTCAAATATTTTTAATTCTATTAAAATTAATTTTAAAAAAATATTATCTAAACAAATTACACCATAACATAATCAATTATGATTAAAATTAACCATATTAATTAATTATTTTCATAGTCAATTATATCTAACTAAAATCCAAATAGGCTTTTTATTGCATTGCAGTGACCTAATTTCCTTCTGACTTAGCTTATCTCCTCCCAATCTAAAAGGAGAGAATTTCAAATAGTGATTAGGTATGTAACTTAATTACTAATGGGTCTAAAAAGAATTAAAAATTTCAGTTCAGTCTAAAAAAATAAAAGTGAAAATAATTTCAAAGATGAAAAGATCAAAGTACTCTTCATTTATTATGCAAAATTATTAGTTATTAATTTTCTTACTTTACTTGTTAATTTGTCAATATAACTTGTAAATTGCATTTGTTTGTCAAACAAGCAGTAATATTAGTTGTTAATTTGCTAACTTTACTTGTTAATTTAGTAACATCATTATAAATTATAAGATCTGTCAATAATTTACAACTAGTGTAAGTTTATAAGATCTGTCAATAATTTACAACTGATGTTAGTAAATTAACAAGTAAAGTTAACAATTTAACAATTGATGTTACTATTTGTGATTGAACAACTGATGTCAACTATTGTATAATTATATAGACATGTTAATTTATGTAATTTATAACTCATATTAGTAAATTAATCAATAAAGTAAGAAAATTAATAATTAGTGATTTTACATAACAAATGAAGGATACTTTAATATTTTTTCAATTAAAATGATTTTCACTTGTATCCTTTTGTACTAAATTAAAATTTTAAATTTTTTTGAGACCCACTAGTAATTAAATTATGTCCCTAAACCTTATTTAAAATTCTCCCATCTACAAGAGTCATTGACTTTGAAAGTAATTATTAGCAATACTCATCTATATATATATATATATATATGCAAGGAAAATAAAAGAAAAACAAACAGGAATATCCATTGTATATGAACATATTCCATGCATACAGACGCTATTCATGTATATACAGGCATGAATAACAGAACTCAGGTTCCAAAAAGCTGAGTTACAAAGCATGAACTAACCTGGAGAATCATCTCATGTCAATATCATCTCACTGTAAATAATACATATGACACATGAATACATGTTTATTGAGGATGATGATATATACAGAGATGGTTGGAATCAGAGCATACAGTTGAAGACGAAGACATCATGAGCATCGTGAGTGAGAAGAGGCAGAGATTCAACGTAGAGATAGAAGCGTCTGAGGTTGTCTTTTGAAACCGTGAGTCTGTCGACCACCTCGTTGTTGTCGATCACAACCCACAGATCTGTTGGACTCACTCTCTTCAGGCTTCTTCTGCAAAATGGGCATGATTCTGATCTCACATTCCTGCATGTATTTTTTTTTTTGGGGAAAACAATGGTGCTTATTGGTTAGTTGAAATGACTTTGTCTACGACACTACTTGGTCCAATTGATGAGTGGTTTGAAACATTTTTCATGTGCTTTTAAAAAAAAATTATTACTCTCTCCAGTTTTTAAATACAAGCAAAAGTTAACCAATTCTCATAATTTAAGAAAATTAGTTAATTCTAATAATTATGTTTGAAATTAAAAGTTTGAACTAAAATGACCTTATAATTTGTGTTTACTTTTTCCTCTAATTTAATGATATTATCCATTAGAAGGTGGTAATTTGAAATAATTTTTTTTTTGAAATTTTTTAGTTTTGATTGTGAAAGAGACAATCAGCAAATGGTAGTTTTTGTTATAATTATTAAGAACAGAGCGAGTGTATTGTTTTATTTGTTAAAAAAAAAAATCCAACTCTCCTATCATACCCTTATTACAAAGGAAGATTGAGAGTCACTTTGCTATTTATTCAAATGTTTTCTCAAATTAAAGGGTAAAATTGGAGGATTATTTCATCTTTTTATTCGACGCCTTATAATTAGGACCATTTTTTACTCTTATAAAACACTTTATAAATAGGACTAATATATCAATAGGAATATTGCTGAGAATGAGACATAAATTATAATAGGGCATACACTTAAACAACCTAACAGATGAATTAACATTACCAGTCATGGAAGCAAGTAATGCAGAGGGAATGGCCACAATTAGGGAGGACCATGATCATGCTGATCTCCATGCAGATTCCACATTCATCATCTCTCAAGTCTTGTTCTTTATCATCAAACCCTCTCTTGGGGCTCTTTCTGCTCACCAATTGTGTCCCATTGCTTCTATTATTCTCTTTAGCTTCATGTGCTTTAAACTCCCCTTCAAGTAGCTTCAGTGATGGGTATATCACACCTGGAAAGAAGCAAAAAAATCAAAATATATACATATGAAATATTATTTTTTATTTAATTAGCAGAAGATTTTTTTTTTGGCTACAAAATTGATTAATTATTTATTTTCATTTTCATTTTGTGTATTAAACTGACCCTAATTAAAATCAATTGAGGCTACTGATAAATCACAAAGAGAGCAAAATGACAGAAGGGAGAAAACAGTAAAATAAAAGATAAAAAGGAAAAAATGAGAAAGAAAAAGGAAAAATTATATTAAAATCTCATATAGAAAAATTAATTATTGTAATGTTCATTGACAATTGAATTAAACTATATTAATAATATAATTAGTTATTAAAACTGTTTAATTCAATTATCAATAAATTTTATAATAATTAATTTTTTTATATAGGATTTGACTGTAATTTTATTAAAAAAAATTAAAAACGAACCAAGTACTGGAAGGCTAACACATTAGTCCATTACCATAGAAATCCTTGAGAGAGGCTTTTCTTTCTTTGGAGGATAATGATGGCATTGGCATCCCATCGTACACCTGGACCACCAAATTAACCAATCAGAAAATAATAGGTAAAAAATGACTTATTTTAATTTAAGTGGAAGAGAACTGCATTATATATATATATATATATATATATATATGCTCCCACGTGTTTTGAAAGAAATTGATAGTCTTTTGTTATAAAACACTTGATGATATTAATTATATTTGTTTAATATTATTATCGGAGAATGGCAGCGAAAACCTCCGGAGGAGAAAAAATAATAAGGGCCTAATATAACTAAAAGTTCATCTATTTATAAATATAAGTTTATTGATTCATTTGTAAATAGATAAACTTCAGTCGTGTTGGATCCTCAATGCTAATTTTTTTCCTTCTAACTCTACTATTATCCAATATTATTAACCGTGAAAGAGAATATGATGCAAATTGATCAATTTTTTCATTTAATTATGAATAAAATTAAAAGTTTATTTTTCTAGATAAAATTAATGACTTAATCACTTCTCCTTATTCTAATAAGGTAGTTAAATGTAACTTATAATAGAAATAAGAAAGTATATATAAGAAAAAATACTCACAACCTAAATACAAGAAAGTCCTAAAATCACAAAATTACACCAAAGTCTCATGCCTTTTATTAAAGTTGTTAATTAATATTATTATATAGATATTAATTATTGCTACTTAATTATCAACTGAACAATGCTACTATAATTATTTAACAATAATTGACATCTTCCATGTAACAAAATAACAACTTGAATAAAAGGACTTAATTTGTGTATGAAAAAAAGAGTAATTTCGTGATTTCATTAAAAAATTTCATTTAGTTTGCTGATGTGAGATTTGAGAGCGGTGGCACAGCCACATTGTGTTGATATAAATTTTATAATTTTTCATCTCATACTCTTAATATTTTACATCTTTTGAGCTAAATAAAAAATATGAACGAAAAAACTTATTAAATATATAATATTTTAATGATATAAATAAGATATAAAGAGCATGTTTATGATAAAAATTATATTAATTTATTCAATATGATTTTTGTAATAAAAAGTGATGATCAATCAATTTTATTATTACAATTTTAGTTCTAACATAATTATTATTTTAACTATTAAAATATTATTTTTTAAAAAATATTATTTTTTTTATTAAATTATCTTGCACTTGGGTCCAGGTTTTGGCTCCGTTTGATTTTTTCCTTTATATAAACACTAGTAATTGGAAGATTTTCCCTATATACAAATTATAAGAAAGAAGTAAGGTGAAAATAAATAATAATTGAAGTAATTCACCAAAAAAGAAAATAATAGAAGCAGAAATTACCTTGTAAATGAGAATGTGGAATAAGCCAAGATAAGTAGGGAGAGAATCGGTACAAGTAAAATCCATCCATTGGATCAAATTAAGGAATAAAGGAGCAAGAGGACTGTATGATAGTTTCATCTGAATATGGTCCCCTCCATAACCTTGTGGTACTGATGCTGCCCTGCATTTATTTTTATTTCATGAATATTATTTTTTATTATCATCAATAACACCATATATAATTATGTTTTGCAAAAACAAATATGACTTACACTACTTAATTTTTTAATTATTTATTTCATCCATCAACTTCGATTCAAAGTAATTTAATTATCTTAATTTCTAAACTTGATAAGTTATATTTATTCCATTCCTTATTGTAGAACATATCTAACTACTTTATCAAAGTAGAGGAGATGTTAAATTATAATTTATTCAAATTTTTTTTAAACGAACATTTTATATTTTACCGTCTAAATTTTAACATTATATTGTTAAATTTTAACTGGCACCTTCTCTTGCCAACTCATCAAGGAAAGATTAAGCAAAATTACTTCCGCGGTTGTTATCAATTTCTTTGTTTCTTTTTTTTTTTTTACCCCTCAAAATATATAAACATGAAGAGATGTAAAATTAATTTCTCTCTCATTATAACTGTAAGAACTTGAAATTACGCACTGCTCTGGTAAATTCTTCATGGCCGAAGCTCACAAGATTTTTTTTTTTCCTTAAACATATTTTTCTTGAAATGAAGAAAGCAAGATAGAGGAAACAAAAAAACAAAAACTAAACAACAAAATCTGGTCTGATTATAAGCTAAAACACAGAAGAACTTAAGAGAAATTGACCTTCCATTTCAATGGATAATATCACAGTCCCATTTTTGCAAAAATAGCTCAGTGCCTGAACTAAACAGCAAAATCTATCATGAACAATGACTATATTACATCTGGATATGACCAAAAAAAAAACTATATATGATATAAAACTACTTAGCAATAACCTCTCAAAACCATACAGAACCATAAAATATTGAAAATGAATTTCAGGATCGTGATTCTTTTTTACAATTTAAAAAATTAATGTTTTGACTGAAATACTCATTTTGTCACTTATTTTTGGAGGTATTTTAATCAGAACAATAATTTACAAACCGCATAAAAGGATTCTGGTACTTAAATGTAATTTCAACATTTTATGGTTCTAGATGATTATAATTTTCGATATAAAAATTAAGATCCAAAAGTTTCATGGAGTAATAAATGTGAATTACAAAAACTGAATGGCCTGCTTTTGCAGAAACCCAGAAAACAAGAAAAAAATGAAAATGAGAGGAGAAGAAGAAGATGAAGAAACTCACAGGGTATTGGCATGTTGAATATCAGCTTCGAGAGCCACAATAGAATCTCTCAAACACGAAGAAGAAGATGACGACTTATGGGTGTGATTCTGCCACATTAAGCCCCGGCAAGAAAAGAGAGAAGGAGAATTCTCAATTCTGTACAAAAAAAGCCAGAAACTTTATGCCAAAGAGAGACCCCACACAGAGAGAGAGAGAGAGAGAAGGGATATGCCTGTGAAAAGCAGAGAAGAAAGACAGAGATAAAAAGGAGGAGGAAGAAGAAGAGGAAATGAAGTTTGCTTAACAAATAAAGTTTCCACCCTGGAAGGAAAGAAAAGGATACCTTGTCGGTTGAATTTTCTTAGCTTCATTAATCTCTCTCACCGGCTCTCTCCTTTGGATTTATTACTCTTCTTTTAGAATGTCTGATCTGCAATCTACCATGTCTTCGCTAACAAACTGCACGTCTTCATCCTTACACGCGCCTTTTTATTTCATTCCAACTACTTTCTTTTTGAGTGAAAAAAAAAAGGTACATTTTGCTTGTAACGGCCACATGTGTAAGAAAAATCCTTGGATTTGTAAATCTCACTTTATTTGATAAGTTTCCTGATTTGACACTTATGAAGGTGGATAAATATAATATTTTCTCTTTATTGAGTTTTAATTTTAATTTTTGTAATTTTTTTAGTATTTTAAATTTTATAATTTTAAAAAATTAAATAACCTTTGTTTTTTTGTCCATTAAAAACACTATAAAAAAGTATAAGGATTCAAAAAAACTCAATAAAATTATAAAGAATAAAGATTATATTTTTTCATAATGATATTACTACTCCCTCCGGTCCTATTTATAAGTCATTTCTATCAATCTCATCAATATCAAAATAATAAAAGTACAAGGAATAAAAGTAAGTAAAATTTCAAACATGTCCCTATATAACAAATCTAAAAATTAATGTCCTGTTACTTTTTCTCTCTCATGAAGGGTAATTTTGGAAATACTTCTCAAATATTACCTAAAAAGACGCACCGTAACTTATAAATGAGACCAAATACACCTTCTAAAATTGAACTTATAAATGAGACTGGAGGGAGTATGTTTGAGACTTCATATCTAAGTCTAACAGCTCTACTCCTTGACATTGTTTGTAATCCTAGACCAACTTGGGCGGATTGACTCGTGAATGGTGAACTAGCTAGTCCAATTGATTGAATAAACTAAGTATTTGTAACTTGATTTTAACTTGATCTAACTGACTTCAACTTAGACAAACCTAGTCACCTTGGTGGGTTAATGAGTTGACAAGGGTTAGATTTTATTTATTTTTATTTTTTATTTTTCTTTCTAAATATTAAAACCTAAATTGAAACTAAATTTTTTATTAATATTTTTACTGTTGTTGTGTTTTATGGTTGTCAAAAACTTATAAATTATTATTATTTATATAAAGCATGTATAAGGTTTTATGAATAAATTTTTATTTACTTAACAATCAATGATTTTTTATTTAAATATTAATGTCTTTCATAGTAGAATATGAATATTTTTGTATATTTTAATTAAATTATATTATTTTAATCGTAATTGATTAGATTATAAGTTGACACTTGGTTGGACCATTAAATTTTAAATCACTATCTTGATTGATTTAATGGCTTGTTTGATTTTTATTACCTTGCTCTTTAGCACTTCACTTGATTGCCTGCTAATTAAACTTTTCATGACATAAACTTCTCAATAAAAACATTAATTTTATAATTAAAAATTTAAAGAGAGAGCCTATTTCAAAACACTAATGTGTTAGGAAAACCCTTTCGAGCTGGTAGACCTTACTTCACTTGTAACTTGCGAGGCTCTCTCTGTTTTTTTTTTTTTTTTAATGACAAGGGAAACAAAGCATAAAATGTAGTATTAATGTCCTGCTGCAAAACTAAAAATAACTCAAAAGTGGGAGAAAACAAAGGATGAAACCGAACGATGCAAGGTAACACATGCTTACCAAGGGTGTAGACGGCTTTATTTGCATCTCGCAAAATTGTCTTAACAGGCAGAATCTAGTCACAAGCCAACGAGGATCTAATTTCAGTAATAATTTCAATATCTCGATGCATGTTAACACTTTCTTTGTGAGGCTCTTTGATTTGAAACTTACAATATTTTCTAATTAAATGTGGGACAACTAATTATACATTTTTTTATTTTCAAACAATAAGTTTAAAATCTAAACAGTTTTATAAGCAATTTTAGAAATAATTAAATTTTTATCTTAATTAAATTAAATGCACATTCCATAATATAAAGCTTTAATCTGTCACTAAATTAATTCACATATTATTGCAGATATTTTTTCCCACCAAAACAAAATATCCTACCAAATGTCGTGTAATACAATAAATTAGATTTTCTTTAGGCATTCATTTATATATTTAGAGCTAGATTTTAATATTATTGAATTCTTTTTTTTTGCCAGAGAATATTATTGAATTCAATTGGAGATAATTCTTATAATATAATTTTCTTATTCACAAAGTTTGAATCTTTGACCATGCCTCAAGAACACGTCACTCCCAGCCAACCCAGTCATATTATATATATTTATGTATGTATTTATTGAGATATTGATAATATTACAAAATTATAAAAATAAGTAAGAACTAAAATATATACTATATGGTTTAAAAACATTTAATTTTTTTATATAAAATCATATAGAATGTACAGAAGCTAATATGTCTAAAAAATTTGAATGAGTGGTTTTCTAGGTGATTGCTGGTTGGGGTTGAGCTTCCCAAATACAATTTTTGACTTTCAGTGTGGAAGTCCAAAAATTAAATGTTGGTTCCACTTTGGTGTTGATTTTCTCATATTGATGATTATGCTTTTGCAATTGTTATGTTCAGTATTCAAAGGTGCCAGCTGCCGGCTATTTCCATCTTATAGATTGTTTGGTGAAATCTCTTGCCACTTGCCTTTCCACAAATTGACATTTTTCCACCAATATCTTTTTCAATAAAGTTTCACTCTTTGTGGATACTCATAAGAGTCAACCTCTCACAATTAATATTAGATATTGTTACTTATTGTTAAAAAAAAATTAGGTTGACTGGTTAGAAAAAGCTCTTTATCTTTTCAATAAAATCTCCAACTCAAACCATATAAATAAAAAGATATATTGGAAGCCTTCTCCTAATCTAACTTTGACTTAATTTTGAATTGAATAGAAATTTGACCTTCAAACTATATATCTTGATCCTAAACTTTTTTTTTTTTATGTAATGTTCTCTTTTAACTTTGAAAAACAGTGAAATGTAATTTTTAATATTAATAAAAGTTAACTTTAATAATTAGTTGATAATAAAATAATAAAAAGGATCATAAAATTTTATTGGTCTTTTTTTGTAATTTGTTGGGCTCTTATTATAATTTTTTTTGTCTTTTTATAATTTTTGGCCATTTTTTATTATTTTTTGATCAATTAATGGTTAAAGTTAACTTTTGTTAATGGTAAGAATTGTACAGTATCATTTTTAAAAATTAAAAGGAAATATTGCTTAAAAGATAAATTTAAAATTCTAGACACTCTTAAACATATAATTTACAAGTGAAATTATCTTTTAAATTTCATCTAGTTACATGGTCACTGTATGTTTTACAGCAAACATGGATATGTGTTGGACTTTGATGGAATGTTAAGTTTTGAGCGAATTAAATTTGAACATTACATTTATTATTATGCTTACGGTGAAAAAAAAAACAGTTGGCCATTGTACTCAGAAAAACTGGCTCCATTAAGTATGCTCTTTCTTTACAGTTTGCACCAGACATGACATAACTTCACATCACATCTGTCCAGTGCTGAATCCGACCACTCCAGTCAAAAGGCCTAAGGAAATCCCTCCAATTGTTGGTTCTATTCATGTGTTAGAAAATCCATTCATGTGCTTTTTTTTTTACTTGTTTGACTAATTTACTTTTAACTTTTAAAAAATAAATTATCAAATTTTTAAAAATAAAAATTTGTTAAAAAATAATAATAAAATTTTACTGAAATATATAAATAATAATGAAGTCTCTGAAATGGCATAATTCTTTAAAGTTTTTAAGTATCTTTTTAATATTAATAATTTTAGGTTAAATAATTAAATTAGCCTTTTCTTAATACAAAAATAATGAGTCTGATTTCATTTTTTGGATCACAATTTTTTTTTCTGTGAATTGTAAAAATTTAAAAAGAAATAACAACTTTTCACATAAAATTTCTTTTATGATTAATAAATAAGTTTTGAAAATAATCAGTCTCAATTATAAATTTTGTTTAAGTAATTATAATTTTAATTATATAAATTACAAAAATTAAATAAAAAATTATAACTTTTCAGGTAAAATTTCTTTTATTATTAAAATTCAAGTTCTAAAAATAATTGATCGTAGTTTTTATTTAAGTAATTGTAACTTTTATTATATGAATTGTAAAAATTGAATAGCAAATTATAATTTTGCACGTGAAAATTTTTTTATTATTTAAGAAAGTTCTAAAAATAAATGGTTATAACTTTTGTTTAAGTAATCATAATTTTTATTATGTGAATCATAAGAATTAAACAAGAAATTACAATTTGCCATGTGAAATTTCTTTTATCGTTAAAGTCCAAGTTCTAAAATAACTAATTTAATATTTGTTCAAGTAATCACAATTTTTATTACATGAATCACAAAAATTAAACAAGAAATCACAATTTTTCACGTGAACCTGTTATTTTTTTATTTTAAATAAGGAGAAATTTAATCATTTAACCTAAAATCATTAATGTTAAATGGTACCTAAGGACTTTAGACAAATTATGACATTGTAAGGGATCTAGTTGTCATTTATATATTTTAGTAGGATTTTATTATCATTTTTTGAATGTTATTTGGGTATCATTTTTGGGTTAAAGTATATTTTTGTCCTTTAATTTTTTCCTCAAGATCATTTGGTATCGTAAACTTTTATGTGGTGTAATTTTTCTCTTTAACTTTTAAAAATAATACATTGAGCACCCTAGTATGAAAAAAAAAATTAATTTTGACAATTAGTTGACTAAAAATATTATGAAAAGAACTTAAAATTACATAAAAAGACTTATAAAATTACAAATAAGTACCCTATAAAAAAATAATATAGTGATTAAATCCCTAAATAATATGGTAATTTTGACCTTTTACGTGAGTAAAGCATAATATTTGTATTTTTTTATTTATATGTAATTTAAAAAATTAATTAATATTAATTTTTATAGGGTGCTTATGTGTAATTTTATGAGTCTTTTTCTAGGAATTGAACTCAGTAATTAACTATATCATTTATAAAAAAACAAGTAGTTTCAAAGATGGATTTAATAATTAATTAAACAATGCAAATAAAGAGCAATGATAAAAAATGATGAACCAAACCATTAAACAAGTGTAAGAAATTATGATTCATCTACTAGGATGGCTTACTCTAATTATTTAGTTATGTTATTTTCCTTTATTTATAGCCAAAATCATTCTTAAGTATTCTAATTACTTTTAAGTATGTTAAGACGTGTCTAACTAGCGTTGAATTGGCTTCCTCCTAACTCAAAATGTACTTTTTAGATCATGAAGTTGTGAGTTAAGCCACTATAGATCTTAAATTATTCTTAATTCAGTTACTTGCATCTGTCTCTTTAAATCTAGGTTCGTTTTTTACCTTTCAATTTATTAAACAATCCATAGATGTACAATATAATGGCCATCTATATAATAAAATAATTTAATCAAGAGAGATAAATATAAATATAAACATAATTCTCATAGATAAAATTTCATATTCAACAAGAAAAATAAATAGACCAAATTAAAAGAGCAAAATCCATCATAGCTAGGCTATAATTCCCTATCTTGAATGAGAGTTTTTTTTTTTTAAAAAACCTATAAAGTTACTACAAAACATCCCAATAAAAGACATAAACTAAAATTCAAAAAAGAGAAGAGAAGAAAAACTCCTGACTTATAAGAACTCTTCCAAATTTCACGCTGTGCCTCCTTGCTTTTAGATATGAAATTGGATGATGTAAATGAGGCTGTTCAAGGTTTATTATACAATTTTCGCACAATAAAAACCTAAAAGCCCATTGGCCCTTTTATTTTAATTATTTTTATTCAAGATTAATTTTGCAGTTGTCACATGTTTATTTTTTTTTTTTCATCTGCGCGATCGTGCCACTTTACAATTTCATCCACCCATGATCAAAGCATGAAATAGCCTTTGATTCGCCGGTAACCATGTCCTTTGTAATTTTATTTACCTGTTATCGAATCATGTGCCAACATTTTCAGCTTCTCCTCATCCATGCTTAGACATAACTAGAGGCATGATTCTTCATCCTTTAGTGCATTTTTGGTACTTTCCGGCTCTCTTTCTCTACAAGACACATAACTATGTGCAATGAGGCAGTATATTCTATTTTCTTACTATTTTTATTTCATAATTACTTCAATTTAGGAGCTAAATCATGTAAGAAACAATGTATAAATTGGACCCATCATCTCTTTTCCTTGATCTCTTAACTAGAAAAACTTTTTTTATTATGAATAAGTTATAAATCGATCAAGATACTGGTGTAAGGGTTAATAATAAATAATGATTGAATTATGATTAAATTAATTATGAAAAATATTTCATTGATCCAGTCAAAAAACTAATTCAATAGCTTATTGATTCAATTAAGTGAGCTAACTTGATTTTTAATACAAAATTTTTGAAGAGACCATCACCAAAAAAATCTTTGTATAAGGAACTCATTCTTTACAAGAGGCAGAACCACATTACTGTGGCTCCCCAACTTCCCTGCCAAAATTTCCCTATCAAGGAAGTGAATTGATTTGGAGGGGAAGAGGCATGTGGGAAGATTGAAGGAATGAGTTTAGCGAACATATTGTTGTTGAAGATCAAGTCCTCATCAATGGCGTATGAAAGTAGTGGATAAGTGAAAAAAAAGATGATGGGCCCAGTCAAAAGCTTATTCGGGAGGTGATATTGTTATGTCGTCGTATGTTCATATATTTATTTGCAAGGATACCATGTACTAGGGTCATTTCAATTCTTTAGTTTTTTTATCTTAATTATTTTTTGTTATCCATCAAAATACATTTGAGCTAGATCCTTTAATATTTTTTTAATGGCAAGTTATATTAAAGGATTTTTTAAAAAATTATAAATTTTAAAATATGGCTTTTTAAATATTTATATAATATCAAACAATTTTTTCATTTAATTATGTTTTATAAGTTATAAAATTATTTAAAAAAATAAAATATAAATACATGCATACATATATTAAATTTTAAAATCCCCTCTCCTAGAGTTGGTTTTGCCCCTGCCTTATCCACATGCATGTTTCGTATGGACAAAAGGTTTTAAGGGATTTGTTGTAAAAAATTGAAGTAACCTTTACTTGTAAAATCCCCACATTGCATGTCAATTGTTCCAAACTCCACCACCGAACACTTAGATTGACTGGATAAGAAGTCGTTCTAACTTAATTAAGATCTTGAGTTTGAGTTTTGGAAATGCAGTAAGTATGACAAATTCTCCAAGGGAGGTGTGGTAGAAGCTTTTTTCAAAAATGGGCCAACTCAGTCTTCATCTGAATTAGTCCGGCCTCATGATTTAGTGGACTACGATATGAAATGCTATATGTTAAAAAAAAAAATGTTCCAAACTCTTTCAAACTTGGCATCATGAGATGACTTCTTCCATCTCAACTAAGTCCAACTTCCACCAAACACATAAGCCACAACCCATCAATATTGGGAGAAAAAAGTTTGGCAACGTAGAAAACCTTCATTGTTATTTATGGCCGTTTGGCATAAAATGGGGAAAAAAAAAAAGAAAAGTGAAAATGAGAAAGCTTTCTTATAAGATTTTTCTTTTTTTACCAATTGAAAATCTTTCTTTTCAATGAAGTTACTTTATTAACTATTTTAAAGTATAATTTTTTATTAACAAGGTTGAATTTAATAAAATAATTAATTTTTCATAACGTGATGAATTAAGGTTAGAAATTTGTTATAAGACGTTTTTACATTTAGTGCCTTCTAAAATAATTAAATTACCAACTAATAAGACACACAACTCTAAAGTATATTTAATACTCCTTCAATTTTATTTACAAATAAAATGGTAAAATTAAAAGAAAGTAATTAATAATTAATTTTTTATATAAAGTGGCTTAAAAAAAATCATTATCATTAGTTGTTCTAGAAGCCAACTTCAATATAGAATGGAGGGGGTTTCCATCATATCCTACTACTATTTTTTATAAGCTATTTTGATTATTGTTATCGATATTAATTATTAATTAATTTATATATTTATAAAAGTAGTAGAAAACTGCACTTATAGATTGCAAATGCTCCGGTGGTTTAGTTCTGATAGTGATTGCTAATTCTGTGTTCCATTTCTAATTTACCTACGTGGATTCTGATGATGGCTTTAAATTCTTGACTCTTGAGACTTGAATGAATGAGAGATCCTTAATTTAATTTAAGTCTTAGATAAATTTACATGTTCAATTTTAAATTTTATAATTTTATTATAATAAATTTATAATTTATATTTTTTAATTAAGAATCAAATTTACAAATTTTTAAAATTTAATAATTAAAATTTAAATTGAATTAATTGGTTTTTTTAAATTTATTTATTTATTTATTTTTTTCACAGAACAGCTAACACTCTAACGATATTTTTATCGTGTACGTACCTGATCTCTTGGGCCTTCGAAATTGTAACTTTGAACTGTTGCATTTTTGACTGTGTGAATTCAGTGACGAGGTCAACGACGAGTCTCAGCTTTATCTGTTATCACCACCCAACGTGAACGTCCGAGTACCCATCGCTATTTCCGATTCCTCAATCATTTTCCGACGGACCAATTTGATTTTAGGGTTTCGGTAATTTTCTGTTTCCCTTTGATTGGTTAACTTTTAGATTGAATCTTGTCTGTGGATTTGATTGATTCTAATCGTGTAGTGGTTGCTTTATTGCAGATCTGAGTCTGTTCTGGAGGCGATTCGATTATGACCGTTTGAAATGCATGAGAATAACGGAGCAGAGCAGCCTTTGGAAGGCCATGGAGCTACCGGGCAAGGGACACACGGGAGCCTTTCGGATTTTAGTGAATCAACAGCAGCCAACTCAGTGGAACAATCAAATGGGGTTAGCGAACTACAATTCGATTCATCCACTCACACTCGTCAAGACGACGTTACGGCGGGCACACTTCCCGAGAATGCACTGGAAACAGTGAATCAGGTAGTGATGTCAAGCTTTGATTCATTATATGCATAGGAGGTAGAAGAAAATCAAATTTCCATTCCATCTTTATTCCCTGGCTGGCTTATATTGAACATGCTGATATTTATAATGGGATTTTGGGTCGTACTGAACAGGTAGACCTTGATGATGCTAAATCTAGTGAGGATACTGCGAGAGATGATATGTTTGTTGATTGCCCAGATGAGTTAGGCACGTTTGATGGTAGGCAAACTGATACTATTAAGGAAGAAACAGATGCTGGAGAAAGTAGACAGAACTTGGAAGAAGATCAACGGAATCATTTTGGTAAACTGGACGATAGAGCAGAAGATGAATCAGTGGCGAAGACGGTTGCTGGAAAAGAAAGTAATACACGGCAATATAAGGTTCGGCTTATAAGATTAACAGGCCCTTTTGCAGATACTGTTTATTCTCAATTAATGATACTTTCTGTGATGCAGGAAGAACGAGAAACTGTTGCCCGAGGAGTATTTGATATTCATTGTCAGCTAAAGGCTCTGTCCTGGCAACAGTCACTGCCAGATGAAACTGAAGCTGGAGGTAGGGATAAGGAGGCTCAACTGGCTGAGATTCCATTGAAGGAGATGATTAAAGAATGTTTGGAGTTTGTAAAGTTAACCATAGAGGAACGATCCTCTGCTGAGGCAACTATAAGAAATCTTCATGCTCTTCTTTCTGATAAGGATAATCAGATAGACAATCTCAATGCAAAGGTTACTGAGTTATCAGTCTCCCATGATAACTCATGTCAGAAGACTCCAGAAGTATCGTCAGAGATTGATATTGTAGTAGATAGGATGATGTCCTCTCTTGCAACAGTTGTGAGTCAAGAGCAACTTTTAGATAACTCTATTGGTGGAAAAATGGTTCATATTGCAGAAGGCACTGCACTATTAACTGCAAAATATAATAATCTTCTTTCTGAAATTTATCAACTAGGGCAATCTTTCTTTGAGGTTGGTTTGGATGCTAGGGACGAGGAACATTGGTACACACTTGCCGCTGCTCGTGGTGGATTATTGGAGCTCAAAAGAAAGGAAGCAGAACTAGTTGAAAGACTTGCTCTTGTAGAAGATGAGAATCGGAAACTAGTGGATGAGCTTGACAAGGAAAGGGTGATGATAGGAACATTGAATGCAGAAATTAGAAACGTGAAAGTAGAACTTGAGCAGGAAAAAGTTAAATGTGCTAATACCAAAGAAAAACTTAGTATGGCTGTGACGAAAGGAAAGGCATTGGTACAGCAGCGGGACTCATTAAAGAAATCTCTGGCTGAAAAATCCAGTGACCATGAGAAATGCTTGATTGAATTGCAAGAGAAGTCTGCTGAGCTAGAGGCTGCTAGACTTACCAATGATGAGTTGGTTCAAAGTAGCATGATTATTGAACAAGTTAAGAAGATCTTGCAGATGGAACCTGATACTCCTAATTTGAATATGTTGGAGAGGTTAAGTTGGATTGTGGGTGACAGAGATGTCCTCAAGGATGCCTTCATAGAGTTCTGCAAATTGAAGGATGCTTTATCTCTAATAAATTTACCAGAATCTGTCTCATCGTCTGATTTGGAATATAAGATAAATTGGCTGGGTAACTCTTATTACAGGGCAATGGATGATACAAATATTCTGCAGGAAGAAGTCTCTACCATTAAAGAAGAAGCCCGCAACTGTATTGATTTCTTGAGCACATCTTTGCTGTTGAAATTACTGGAAAAAGATTACCTTCAATCAGAAGTAACTGATTTGAGATGTAAATTTGAAGAGATTATTGAAATGAAT
This sequence comes from Prosopis cineraria, assembly GCF_029017545.1. Taxonomy (NCBI): domain Eukaryota; kingdom Viridiplantae; phylum Streptophyta; class Magnoliopsida; order Fabales; family Fabaceae; genus Prosopis; species Prosopis cineraria. Next base: position 23,716,570 of record NW_026555345.1, on the reverse strand, counting down.
CATCAGGTTTTGAGGGAGAAGGAGCAGATTATGAAAATGGTGGTTGAGCTTTCTGGCTATGACATGGAGGATGGAGGAATTGATGGTTCTTCTCCTGACACATTTATGATTATTAACCATTGCTTGCAAATGATAAAAGAACAGAGTGATCATTTCTCTAGGTCATCTCATATTGATACTGACTTAATTGAAACAATTATTAGTCACTTATATGTTAGGGATCAAAGATTGATGCTATGTGAGGACATGCTAGAAGAAGAGATGGTGATTAGATCAGATGTGAATAAACTGTTAAATGACTTGAAAGCAGCTTCTGATGAAATTTATACGCTGAAAGAAGAAAAGAGTTCTCTACAGAAAGACCTTGACCGATCAGAGGAGAAGTCTGCCGTTCTTAAGGATAAGTTATCCATGGCAGTTAAGAAAGGGAAAGGATTGGTTCAAGATAGGGACAGTCTAAAAAGTCTTATAAATGAAAAGAACCGGGAGATTGAGCAGCTAAAGCTTGATTTGCAGAAGCAAGAATCAATAGTTTCTGAGTACAGTGACCAGATTGATAAATTGTCTAGTGATGTAGAAAGCATCGGAAAATTGGAGGCTGAGCTTCAAGCAGTAAAAGGTGAAAGGAATCAGTTTGAGCAGCACTTGTTTCAGAGCAATAACTTGTTACAGAGAGTGGTAGAGTCTATTGATCATATCCATCTTCCCGTTGATTCAGCTTTTGAAGAACCTTTTGAAAAGGTGAAGTGGCTTGCTGGATTTGTCAGTGAATGCCAAGATGCTAAGCTACATGCTGAGAAGGAGCTGCAGCTAGTAAAAGAGGGAGCCAATGACCTTGTAAATAAAGTAGCAGAAGCACAAGCAACTGTAGAATCCCTTCAACAGGCATTATCTTCTGCTGAGAATAATATGTCTCAATCTGCTGAAGAAAAGAGGGAGTTAGAAATTACAATCGCAAAAGTTGAGGAGGAATTACATAAAGTGAAAGAAGAACATGCTATCCTTTCTGGTGAGAAAGATCTGGCTCAATCTCGTAGAGCTGCTGCAGAGACTGAGCTAGAGAGAGTTAAAGAAGAAGCTGCCCAGTTGACAATCAAACTAGCAGAGGCCAGCACAACCATAAAGGACTTGGAAGAGGTGGGGGAGTCTACTATGTCACAGGCAGAAAAAGATATTGCTGTTCTTTCCAATGAGAAGGACTTAGCTCTAACTGGCAAAGCTGCTGCAGAGACTGAGCTAGAGAGAGTTAAAGAAGAAGCTGCCAGGTTGACAAGCAAACTAGTGGAGGCCAGCACAACCATTAAGGCCTTGGAAGAGGCTGGTGAGTCTACTATGTCACTCGGAGCTGCATTGTCTGAGGCAGAAAAAGATCTTGCTGTTCTTTCCGACGCCAAAGAATTGGCTCAAACAGCTAGAGCTGCTGCAGAGACTGAGCTAGAGAGAGTTAAAGAAGAAGCATTCAGGTTGACAAGCAAACTAGCAGAGGCCAGCACAACCATAAAGGACTTGCAAGAGGCTGTTGAATCTACCATGTCACTTAGAAATGCATTATCTCAGGCAGAAAAAGATATTTCTGATCTTTCCAATGAGAAAGAGTTGGCTCAAACTGGTAGAGCTGCTGCAGAGACTGAGCTAGAGAGAGTTAAAGAAGAAGCTGCTCAGTTGACAATCAAACTAGCGGAGGCCAGCACAATCATAAAGGACTTGGAAGAGGTTGGGGAGTCTACTGTGTCACTTAAAGCTGCATTACATCAAGCAGAAAAGGATATTGTTGTTCTGTCCAATGAGAAAGAGCTGGCTCAAACTAGTAGTGCTGCTGCCGAGACTGAGCTAGAGAGAGTTAAAGAAGAAGCTACAAGGTTGGCTACCAAACTAGCTGAGGCCAATGCAACCATAAATAATTTGGAAGAGGTTGGTGAGTCTACTATGTCACTCAGAGCTGCATTATCAAAGGCCGAAGAAGATATTGCTATTCTTTTTAATGAGAAAGAGCTGGCTCAAACTGTTAGAGCTGCTGTAGAGACTGAGCTAGAAAGAGTTAAAGAAGAAGCTGCCAGGTTGACAAGCAAACTAGCAGAGGCAAGCACAACCATAAAGGACTTAGAAGAGACACTATCTCAGGCTGAGAGTAATGCCAATATATTGAAAGACAAATATGATGCTGATCAAGATGCTAGAACCAAAATGGAGAGTGAATTGAAGAAGTTGCAATCTGAAGCTGAGAATCAGACTAGCAAATTGATTGATGCCTCTGCAGCTATGAAAACACTGGAAGATACATTATTTAAGGCACAAAATAATATCTCTGTCCTGGAAGATGCAAATAAAACTGCTAAAGAGGAGATATTGTCACTCAATTTTAAGTTAAATTCATGTATGGAGGAGTTATCTAGAAAGAATGGTGGCTTGGAAAACAGATCTACAGAGCTTATTGGACTTATAAATGATCTTATTGTGCTTATGAAAGAGAACACTCTACTTCCCAAAGTAGAACAGTGCTTTGAGATGAAGTTTGAGGCTCTCAAGAATGTGGATTTAATTCTGAACAAAATAAGGGACTATACTGTTGGCATGAATGCTAAGGATCCTGGATCACACCAAAAGTTGGAGGTGGTATTCTTACCTTTCACCTCTCTCTCCATTATTTCTTGTTTCATGCATGCTATTCTGGTCATGACCTTCATGTATGTGGCACTTGAGGCTTTACCTGTTGTAGTTTACTCACAAGTGGAATACAATCTTGTGATTGACAGAGTCGTAGATTTTTTCATGTGTAGCAAGTATTGTGATGGAAATAGTGAGAGAATGTTTTAGGAAATATCATTGTTGGGGGAATTTTTCCTGTCTTTTCATTTATTTTATTATCTTATCATGGGCTTACTATGAATAGCCCCAGAGCAGTGTAAGTTAGGACACTTCAGCCTAGACTTGTTGAATTTTCAAACCAGTGATCATTCAGTTTCTATCCAAACATCTCTGTTTTTTCTTTCCGAACTTCCTCCCATCTTTTTCTCTGTTTCTCCTTCTTCTCCTTTCTTTTCCCATTGTCTTTGATTGTTAGGGATCGGATTAATATGTTATGATTGTTAGTTGAGAGTTGCATAATGTTTTTTTTTTATGTCTGGACATATTTTGTTTTGAAGTGTTTAGTTGTTTTATGTGTATACTACTTTTGAACACACGTTTCTTAATCCTCCATCTTGTTTATACCAGGAACATTCCTTCGTGAGAAAAGCATCCTTTGGTGGCATTGAGAATTATGATATTGAAGTGGACAGCATGAATGGCACTGACATTGACAATATGATTTCACAATTTGGAAACATCATGAAGGGGTTTCAGCTGAGAAACAAACTTACTGCAGATAGGCTTGATGACTTTTCTGATTCTATTGATGAGTTTATTTCTCTTCTTCAGACAAAACTACTGGAAACAGAGACTGATGTAGTGAATATCCTTGAGCACTTGGAAACCCTTAAAGAAAAAGTTAATGCTGGGGAAAGTTTAAAAGCAGAACAGGAAAATTCTATTGCTGCTTTGGAGAATGATATTAGAGTCTTGTTGTCTGCATGCACTGATTCTTCCTGTGAACTTCAATCTGTAGTTCATGAGAACCTTGTGGAACCAGGCCCCCTTTCTGAGAAAATGAACCTTGATGCAGAAGTACTAGCCAAGCATAATCAGAACAGCAAATGCACGGAAACAGCACAAAAATTGATATCTGCTACTAGGAAAGCACATAATTTGATGAAGAATTTTGAATTTCGAAGTAAGGAATTAGGCAGAACAGTTGAAGATTTGCAGAATCAATTGAAGGAAACAGGAGCTGCTTCCAAAAAGGTCATAGAAGAAAGAGACCTTTATCAAAAGAGAGTTTTGCAACTGGAGTCTGATATCCAAGTATTACAAAAGTCATGTAGTGAGCTTAGGAATAACTTAGAGGGTTATCAGGCCCTAGAGGAAACATTAAAGGAAAAAGAGGAAGAGATATCATCATTGTATAGCGCTTTGTCAACAAAAGAAGGTAAATCTTGAAATCTTTATTGGCCTAGATTATTTTGTTTAATTGCAGATGTTGATTCACCTCTTTATGATTTGATGTCTTTGATTTCAGAGGCAGAAAACTCCCTTCTCTCAGAATCTCAGGTTAGAACTCTCTTGGATAAGATTGATAGGATCAAACTCCCCCTTTTAGAGTCCGCAGAAGATATGGAACCCAATGCTTCAGCTCCTGTAAAGAAGCTCTTTAGCATCATTGATAGTGTTATTCAGTTGCATCACCAAATGAGTTCTTTGTCCGATGACAAAGAAGAACTTCAAACAACCGTTGCAACTAAGGACCTTGAAATTAAGCATCTGGAGGAGGAAGTCAAACAGCTTAACTGTAACTGGGAGGACTTACACAAGGTGAAAAATGAGTTGTCTGGGTTTTCCTTTGCTTTGGAAAAAATTCTCAGCATGTTGGGAGCCAGTGATTTGGTTGAAGACAGAAAATCTAGAGGTTTTAATGAGTTGATACCAGTATTGGAAAGGCAGGTTGTGGCCATTCTTTTAGAAGCTGAAAATGCAAAGTCAAAAGCCATGGAACTTGGTGCGAAGTTGGTTGGAAGTCAGAAAGTTATTGATGAATTAACAGCCAAGGTTAGATTGCTTGAAGGTTCACTTAATGATAAGACCTCTCAGACAGAGGTTGTCCAGGAAAGGAGTTTATATGAAGCACCCTCATTACTAGGTGGATCAGAGATATCTGAAGTTGAAGAGGTAGTCATAGACTCCCGGTTAATTTTCAAAGCTTATTTTATTCCTTGATGCAATAATGTTGCCAGGTCTTCAAAGTTACTGAAGTTCAAATGTTTATTCTATGCTCCCTGTGCTTGTTAACTTAGTCTAGTGTTTAAATGTAATGGTTAAAATGGATATATATGACCTGCTGAGCTTTTAACTTCAGTTTGAACTTCTGTTGGATTGTTAAGTATGTCATATTATATCCTTACAAATATGTGGACATATGGACATGCATATACGTCTGTATTCTTTCCCCCACCTTTTCTCTTGAGCAATGTTGATTGTTTTTATGTAGAACTGCTGTGTTATTGCTAGCCAACTTGCACAATTTGTTCGGATAACAAAACAATTTCTGAAGTAGTGGATCTGGAATAATTTGTTGACAACTTATTTGAAAAGGTTCTATGGTCAATAGCATTAATGGGGCAAAATATTTAGTGGTGTTACAACAAGCAGAAAGCATGTTTTATTGATTCAGTAATAGAAGTATTTTAACTTGTCTTCTATGTTGTACAAATAAGGATGCTATGTTGACATTAGCATCCTGAAATTGTTGTCAGTATTTACTTGACACCATGTAGATGGTTTCAAGTGTTCGTTATGTATCTTTGCCTCTTTCATTTCTTTTTGAGGTTTGTCAATAGAAGTTTATGCTTCAGAGGGTTTCCATTCCCTCACCCTTCCTCAATGCTGATATAAATTGACATTGAGAGGCTGTGTTGTCTTAAAAATATTGAAATGCTTTTCTTCCATCTGTGAGGAAATGCATATGTAAAGTTTCATGTCTTGTGCAGGGATCTCTTGGCAAGAAAGTCATATCTCCTGCACCATCAGCTGCGCTTGTGCGAAATATGCGTAAAGGATCTACTGACCATCTTGCTCTTGACATGGAAGGGGAATCTGATCGTCTAATCAGCAGTGTTGATATTGATGAGGATAAAGGTAATTATAATTTCTCATACCATGGCTGCTTCACTAAAGCTTGAAGACTAAACTATTTATTGCTATGCAGGTCATGCATTTAAGTCACTGAACACATCAGGATTTGTACCTAAGCAAGGAAAGGTCATTGCAGATCGTGTTGATGGAATCTGGTAAAGTTCTATATTGTCTAATTGAAGTTTCTGTCAATGGTAAAGAAAGCATATTGGTAATGTCGCTTTCAACATTTTGGTGAATTTATTATCATATAAGGCATGGTCAAGAATGGTAAAACAGGGAAGCATGAGCTGTTGGATCTTAGCATCATTCATATCCATTGGCATTATCTCAACAGATACCCTGCAAGCAGTAAACAAAAGAACAAAAACTCCGCTGTATTATATAGTCCAAACTTATCCAGACTTGATATTAAGTATAGGAAGAAAATGACAAAATGCTTCATATAGTTGCATAGTAGACATTTGAGAGACAGGTACCCTAACCCTCTTCCCAGTGAAAAAGTTCTAAGAAAATCTCAATGATCACATATACCTGATACGTTGTCAACCCTAAGCTTTTAGGACTTGAGGTGTAGATCATTGACTCATCATATTATGTGCTGAAAATTTAAGGATCAGGGAAGAGCAAGGACCAAATTCTGAAGCGTAAAAATACTTAAGTCACATAGACTTCGGTACTATTCCTAGAACTACCTGAAGCTTAGACAATATGCCACAGTGGTGGTCTAATCTAGTGATGAGAGTTATGGGTAACTAGCAAAAAACTTTTAGGCTCAAACCTCTACTTCAAAAAGTCAATGATTTATTTAACCAGGATTTCTAACAGACTAAGATGGGTTGAAAGACTAAGTTGGGGCTAAATTTCTTTCTGCAGGGTTTCTGGTGGTCGGCTTCTCATGAGTCGTCCCAGGGCAAGATTAGGACTCATTGGCTATTTGCTTCTCTTGCATATATGGCTATTGGCAACAATCTTGTAGGAACTTGGGATCATCACCTATCTGAACAGCTCAACGTTGCATATCCTGTATACTAATATCTTTTCTTGTTTCCTTTCTCTCTTTTTGCTTCTTAATGTAGCCCGACATATTCTTATAGGTATGTATAGTAACAGTTCATTTGATTCTCTGCAATCACATTTTAGGGATACAGAGAATCTAATCCTCACATGTTTGGGGATAATTTTCCCCATATTCTTTGACCTCCATCATCATAATTTTATGAATCCCCCAATTTAATTGCTGAGATTCGTCTTTTCTACTTGTCCAGATATTTGAGACTAGTTTAAGTAGTACATCAAATTATGATAGACGATGAAATTTTGTTTGGTGGCTGTACAGACGATTTTGTCACTTTTCATCGTGCCTTGCTTAAGTCTTCCAGGATGAGAATTTTTTTTTTTTTTTAACCCGCTTCTTCTTCTTTTGGGGTGGAGGGTTGCACAGTGTAGGATTTGAAGATCGAAAACATGATCAGAAGATTTCTTGTTTATGGAAATAAATTTGTTGGATTATTTTAGATGTATATTTTGAAAGTAAATACAGTCTTTCCCTAATTATTAGATCATTGAATGTCTCTGAAACATATGTTCAGGTATTATTAGGTTTGAGGGTTTTAGAAGAGAGGTTCAAGTCCCATTGTTTGATTTCTAAAAATTGGAGGGGAAAGGAAGAGAGCAAAGAAGGGCAGGGAAGCGCTGTAAATAATTTATTGATGACCAAAGTACTTTCGTCAAAATTGGACTTAAATCCTCTAAAATTGAGATTCATGAATTTGTCTGAAGTTTTCATTTTTTTTTATATTTCTTGTCATTGTATTATTTTTTATAAAACATAATCTTCTCTTTCTTTCTGAAAAAAAAAGACAAATTTCATGAGATTTACGATGTTGCTTACTTTTGCCCAATAGATTGGCCAACAAAACATCAAATAAAGGAAGTGTTATTGAAAGCCACCCATTAGTTATCAACTCATTTGCACCAAAAGCTGTTAACATTTCAGCAGCATTATTTCCTTGGCATGAAACCAAAGAAAAGGAAACATTTGGCTTAGCACCTACAAGCAAAAGCAGCTCCGATAATAGAGCCTTACAACACCAATCACAACCCAAACTAAAACCTGCATTGAGAAATTTAAAAAGCAACTCACAATCAGTTTCAATACAAACCTATCCAGCAAATCTATCACAAATCTTTAAGGCATCCTTAGTTGCAAGACATTTAGCGATAAAGCTATTAATATCCTTTACTTGTTTCCCCAAACCACCACAAAATCGTTCATTGTTGTCCCTACCAATCACATCCACACCAGCAAGCCCATTCTTCTTTAAAGAACCATCAAAATAATTTTCACAATCCCACTCATGGGTGGAAGCCAAGTCTTAAGTCTACCAATAGATGATATATTATTTCCACCTGAAACAGACCCCCACATTCCTCCATCAGTTTAACAGCAGTATCAATCACCTTAAATGGCTCAACCTTAATTTGATTGAAAGCCCAATCACACCTGGCCTTCCAAATTCCCCAACAAAGCACAGCAATGAATGAGTTTCCACCAACTTCCAAGTCATTTTACCTCAAAAACCAATCCTCCAACCATGCTTCAATACAAGACGTCATCTCTATCAATAATAATGGACAGATGGTACCCAAATCAGCAACACTTGGCCCAATTACATAAGAGCAGGAGCATGTTCGAGTGTTTTAGCCTCTTCTCTACAGATAGTACAAATGTGCATTTTTATTTAAACATGATAATATTTGAAAATGAAGTCATCAGTGCTACTAAATGTAAGGTAATTGTATTGTATAAAAAATTCATTACAAAATTCGTTCCATCCTCGCCTGTCTCCTCATAATTTCTTAATTAAATTTTGTACTTAAACTTAACGATGATTCTTTAAGATAATAGAAAGAACTTTTCTTCGAGAATTTATACTCCCTCCGTTCCTTTTTGCCGTACACGGTTTTCTATGATCTTTGTGCATTTTATAGCATCTTTTTGCTATTCTAAAAAGTATTGTAAAACTTTTCGAGATAAATTCTTAATCAATGATTTCTTCCCAAGACCTAACAAATGATTGTTTTTTTAAATAACAAAACCTAACTAATGATTTAACCATTAGAACATTTATTCTCTGCTTGGAGTGAGAAAAAAATGAGAGAAAATTGGAAAAAACTTAAAAGAAAAGGATATTTTTTCTGTTAGATTTATTATATCAAATATGTTCAAGGATAGTATAATTTATTAAAATAGTTTAAGTTATTTGATTAGATACTTCCTAAACTTATGTATCTATGATTCATTTTTTAATCTTCAGATGTGAGATTTTTTTTACACTCTAATATTCTCTCTATTACTTTTTTTTCTTTTTATTTTTTTCATTTTATCTTCTTCTTGCCTGGGTTTGTTCTTTTTTTTAATCTTAGAGACTTCAGATCTATTCAATTTCTTCTCATTTTCTTTTTCTTCTTCTCTCTTCTCTTTTCTTTTTAAATGTCTTGCTGTATTTTTTTTCTCTTTCTTTTTTTTGTCCCAATATTAAATGGCTTTGATATTATGTTAGATTTATTATATTAAATATGTTCAAAGATAGTATACTTTATCAAAATAACTTAAGCCATTTGATTAGATACTTTCTAAGTTTATATATGTCCATGATTCATTTTCTAATCATTAGATGTGAGATTTTTTTTTTTTTACACTCTAATACCCAACACAAAATTAGAGAAATTAGGAACGTACAAGGGTGATAATGTTTTTTCTTTTCTTTTCTTTTTTGAATTTTCTCATATCTCCATAATCTTCCCATGCCAAACAAAACCTTAATTACGGGTAGTTTTAGAAAGAGAAAAAAAAAATAGACAGAATCTAGATTAAGAGACGAAGGAGTACGAGTCTAAACTAGATTCTCACTCAGCTAATAAATGTGTGATACCATCAAGCGCACAGTTGAACCGAAAATTTCACCTCAGTTTTAAAATGTTTTTTCTATATATTTTTTTTAAAAATAATAAGTATTATTTTCCCTATAAAATATATGGGCAATTTCTTAAAAATTTGTTGGTCAGGTATTTATAAGCAATTTTTTTCTATAAAATATAAACCAATCTCTTGAGGTAAAAAAGAAAATGATGATAAAATCTTTTTGAATTATATAAATAATAATTTAATATCTTAAAATGTCATAATTTCACTGAAATTCTTAATGACTTTTGTATTAATAAATTTAAAAGTGAAGAGACTATTTTATTCTTGTTAAAAATATCAAGCCTCAATTATAATTTTTATTCTATAAATCATAAAATTTGAATAAAAAATTACAACTTATCAAATATAATTTCTATTATTAAAAAGCTTTTCAAACTAACAAACCTCAATTATAATTTTTATTTAAAGAATGATAACTTTTATTTTGTGAATTATAAAAGTTAAATAAAAAATTCATAATTTATCAAATATAATTTCTATTATTAAAAAATAAATTCTCTAAATAATAATTTTCAATAACAATTTTTGATTAAAAATAACAACTTTTATTTAAACAATCGTAAGCATTGAATAAAAAATTAAATAAAATAATTTTTTTAATTTAAATTTATTAACTCAGAAGGTGCTAGGGATTTTATTAAAAGAGTAATCAGATTATTTGTTATATAATTGGAGAGTATTTCATTGTCATTTTCCCTTAAAAAAATAGTTTTCGTTAAAATGTTTAAGATTTTAACATTTAATATCCATAGAAAACACTCGCGAAACTTTTCGTTACTTCCACGTGGCAACAAAATAATGCACACGATAAAAAAGAAGCGTTCATATTTCATGTTTTGTAAGCCCTGCTCCACTGGTTCAGACGTCAAGACCGAAAGAGTTCGTTCGCAATTATCATATTTACGAGTGTTTTTAGCAAATCGAAGAACAGTTTCGGATTTCCTTGGTGGTAATGAGACCACAAGTCTAGGTCCAATTTCGTCGATTTCAAATCGCAAGATCTTAGCATGATTCTGCTCTCTACAAGTTGTTCGTGCGGTACAGTAAAAGCTCCGATGAAAGCACCCTTCTTAGCCTGGCGTTGCCGAGGTTCTATGTTCATGAGTCAGTCTACCTTTTCTTTTTGTTTCGGTGATGCTATTGGTTTTCCCTCTCTTTCTTTCAAATTTATTCATTTTCATTTAGCCAAGTAGATGCTAATGGTGTCCCGTTGGTTTTTCAATTTAGGATATGCTAACTCTACTCTTCAAACAAAAATAAGGAGTTAAGTTTCTTTATGCATTGTCATCTGAAAGATGAAGTGGGTCTTTAGCTGAAATTACTTCACTGTGTTCAATTTCGAGTAATTAACAAATTATCGGAAGGTTAAATTAATAATTGGAACGATGCAAATCCTAATCATAAATCATCTGAAAGGAACTAAGAGAAGAAGCACATTGTTATTTGGTAGTTAATTAATCAACTATAAAATCTATAGGCATGAACAATGTATCTCATCTCAAGTTTTGTTATAAAAATAAGTACCAATTTCCATAGATTCTTGAATTACTATCTATATCGTGCATCGCACATTACATGAGAGAAGGATATCTGGTTAATGAGTAACTAATGATTCATTCCTTGAAAGATCACTTTACATTTAGTTTGGTCATTCCTGCAATCAAAATTGTGGCCCTATGGTTATACAAAAATAGAATGATACGAACTTGTTGAAGTGTCTTTTACCCCAAAGGGATAAACTGAGAAGTTTTATCTTTGGAGGGCTGAAATGAGGGAAGAGTAATGTTTCTGGGCTAGATAAATTCATTTATTTATTTCTACTTAACACATGGAACTATGGAAGTATGCCTTCTTCTAACTACACGAATTAAGTAATTGGATATGCTGAATGAGACTGACGATGCAGGTGAAAGTACCCAGATATTAGTACTTATCAAACGGAGACAAAAATGAAGAGAGGGAGGGAAAAGATGAGTGATTGTACATTGTTTACTGCATGTTTCATACACTTTTTTTTTATCATCCTTTTATCTTATATTCATATCCTATTATTTTCTTATTCAATGAATTCAATGATACCATGGGTTGCAAACATATTAAGATGGACATGCCAACATTCTAGTGTAATGTCAGCTGTACTATATAATTCATTTCATTTTCGATTCAATTGGATCAGTGCAGTCTATCTCTTTTCTGCAAGTTTACCTTCCTGCACAAACTACATTTGTAGTCATGCTCTTCCTTTGTTTTTTTGCTTATTTAGTATGTCTTTTTGTTTCTTTTTCTCTAAAGTGGTTGTGCCATATGCCAGATGATGAGTTTATTGCTCTCTGGAATATACACCAGGTCTTACCAACCAAAACATTCCATGTGAGAATTTACATTTAAGTTTCAAGTTATTATGAATTATGATGACAACATTTTCAGAAGCACGTTCAACTTCAAATGCATATTATCTTTATAGGGATTTAGATATAAAATATGTTCTTTCGCCGAGAAGTCTGCAAGGAAATTCATAAGGAATGGACAAGAGGCTTCTGGACCTCCAGCAAAAGACAATTTTGTTCAGAATGATGAGTTGGATGCTTATCTTAATTCAACTTGCCAGAATTCTAATCCTATACCTTCTAGAACTGCGGTTCTTCAGGCTTGCATGGTCACTTCTGGTCTGTTAGCTTCTCTTGGACTCATAATTCGGCAGGTGATCTTCTGTTTTTTTTTTTTTTTTTTGCATTGCTAGAGTGATTTTCCCCTTTATCCTTTTTCTCCATATAAATAAACTTCTTGCTCATTTCCCCATTTTATTACAATAACTCTACCAGCTATGATGGTGATATAAGCATGATTGCAAAAGAACCTTTTATTTGCTTTTTCAGCTTTCATGGACTGTATTATGGGTTCCTCTATTTTTCTTAAGCCACATGTTAGTTAGAAGATGTGAGATTGAAAGTAGAAGCTGTATTCTTCAGGGTTGATTTCTTAATTACAGATAGAAAGATTTGTTGCAAGTACTTACCATAACTAACTCAGGACTGTGAGTAGTGGAACTTTGCATGGCAAAGGGTCTTATTCATGGCTTCATTTAGTTATTGCAACTTGCAGGTGTCTCATATTGCATCAATGGAAGGGTTGCCAGTACTGGACTGCTCTTCAGTAGTATCATGTATTACACCAACATTTACTTCTTTCTCCTAGTATGTGTTTCAAATTTCTAATTTCTAATTTATACTCTTTACTAAGAACTGGTACTTTTGTTCATGCAACAATATTAGGCATCTAAAAAGCTATTTTTATGAGCTAAATATATAGAACAATGGCTATCCTCATACATGTGGAGACTGCAGTTACCAGAAATCATTCTATGTTAAATGGAAGTGTTGTTGGATTATAATACTTACGTGGTATCACTGAGAAAAAATAATGAAACTATATATGTATTGGAAATTTAAGCAATACAATCCATTAGTCATGGAAGTCAAATTTATTATTTTCATAAAACTTGAAAGGTAACATGACTTGCACAATAAAGCCTAATCATGATTAAGAATACTTTGTGAGATTCTGTTGACTGCATGACAAATGTAAGTGTGGCAAAAAAAGGTACATGACAAAAGTGAGTGTGCTTGGTTTTCTTAGCAATTACTGTGTAGTTTGTTGGAAAAGTTTGTCCAAATATGAAGGAAACACCTTCATGGATATTTCTCTTTGCCACTACATCTAACATTTTGATGTTACTTGTAAAGAAACTCTTTAATTTTCCCTCTTCTATGCAGTTGATTTTGAGATGTGGCATCTTGAGTTGATTATAGGACTGGTAGTTTTGATATCATCATGCCGCTTTCTGCTATTGAAGACATGGACAGATTTTGCTGAGTCCAGTGAAGTAGCCAACAGGCAGGTAAACCGAGTCAATTTTCAGAAACGTGTTTTAAGGTTTCAAAAGTTTGACCAGATGACTATTACAACATGAGAAGATTTTTGTTGTCAGTCGGCTGCTTGTCATTTTTTAGGCTTGGTCTAAATATTTTGTGGGGCTCCAGCAATGATCTTCTTTCCCTTTCAGGTCCTTACCTCACTCCAACCTTTGGATTACATGGCTGTTGCATTCCTTCCTGGGATTAGTGAGGTTAAAAGAGAAGTACTTTTCTGTTTAATTAATTTGCTCTTGGTTAATTTCCATGAGTATCCTGACATGCCTTAAAATATGTTTCCAGGAACTACTTTTCCGGGGGGCACTTCTGCCACTTTTGGGCATGAACTGGATAAGCATCGGGGTGGCTGCCTTAGTTTTTGGTGTTTTGCACTTGGGCGGTGGGCGAAAGTATTCCTTTGCCATCTGGTACATGTCTTTTTCACTTTGTGCATTTCTCTCCCCTCTAGATCATATTGTTGAGTTTAATTTCAGTTAAATTGTAGTCCTTAGACTTCATATCTCTTTCTACTGTTTTTTTTTTTTTTTTCCAAACTCTTAAATCAAATTATAATGGAAGTAAACTAATAAGCCAACTTCAATTGTCGTCATGGTATTCTGAAGCATTGGTTTTTTTGGCGTTGTGCTTGAATTAATTTTGACCATAACATTGTTGGTGCTGGTGGGGTTTCAGGGCAACGTTTGTTGGGCTTGCTTATGGTTATGCCACAGTTTTATCCTCCAGCATTGTAGTGCCCATGGCTTCTCATGCTGTGAACAATCTGGTTGGAGGGATCTTCTGGCGCTACACATCAAATACATCGGAGTAGAGACATGGTAGCTTCCCATCTCTTTAAATCATAAAATATTATATATATACAGACGAAGAAGCTGGTAGTTGGTCAATTCACTTGACTCAATCTATCATTTCAACGTTCTAAGATTACCACCTCCTTTGATTAATTCTAGCTAGTATATATTCAATTCGAATTTCTGTGCATAACTTACTGAAAATGGCTGAATTGAAGGGAGCTAGGTCAATAGGCAAGAGAGAGAGAGAGGCTTGTATTTTGTCTTGAAATGGCTAAATTTGAGTATAATTCTTTTGCGGAATATTATAGAGCTAAAGTCTTATTTGACATGACTGATGCGGGAGCAAATACCCTCAAGACCACTTAAACAGTTTAAATCGATTTAAAATTTGAGTGCATGAGTACAACTTGATCTTAATTATAAAGAGGCTAACATGTAGTGGGAAAGTTATTTCCAAGGACTCGAGAATTTTTTGGATGCTGCCCCCCTTATGTTGATTGCTGATGTTTATAAACCTAGTTAGCACAGAATCTGAGTCTTCTGTTTGTGGGTGCATGGCTGTGAAGTGGATTGAATTTAGCCATTTAGGACGGATCAGAAAAACACAACCCAATAATTCATGGAAATAAAATTCTATCTCGCAAGAATCTAAAGGAAACAATTAAATAAATGGCTGCTCTTTTACCTTGAATAAGACTTCACTCAATCATCCTAATCTAAACCCTCCTCACTTTAATAAGTGAGACATATAATGGCTTTCAAATATTGGGTCTCTCTCCACACGGGAGGGAAAACCCATGTCAAACAAGTGCCACTTGCAAACCATCACGACACTATTTCTAGAATGTAAATTTGATAAGATTCCAGATAATATTTTCATGAAGACTTATCCAAGAAGAAAGAGTCAAAAGATAAATTCAGATTGATTTCATTGTTTATTTTGCTCAGTATTTGATATTTCTTTAGATTTAGTATTTTATTTAGTCAGATTTTATTCTTTAGATTTTATTTAGATCTAGTAGTTTATCTATTTAGATTTTATTCAGTATTTTAGATTATAGGAGATATTATTTAGTTATTTAGTTATTTTAGATTATAGGAGATATTATTTAGTTATCTAGTTATTTAAATTTTATCCATTATTTTAGATTGTATTTAGCATTATAAATATGACTAACAACTTAGAAGCTATCATATCAGTTTATCAATAAAATAGTCTTTTAAACCCTTTGGAAATTCTCCTGAGCATGGCTATTAAGAGAAATATAGAACGAGATTCTTGTTCTATATCATCCTAATAGAGTTATTCTTATTTTAGTTATTCTGAGCACCTATCAATTTGGCATCAGAGCCATGGTTACCACACGTACTGGCCAAGAAACCAACCCTTCTGACAATTCGTCCAACAATGACCCAGAAAATCTAAATTCACTTATGTCAGATCATTTGGCCAAAATCGTGCAGCAACTCCAAACTCTTGATTTATTAAAAGAGAAGGTAGAAGCACTCGAAGCCTCAGCAATCAATAAAAACAAGAAACCTGGAGAAGCATGCCGCAAGCACTATTATGAAGATGAAGAGAGCAAAGACGAGCAAGAAAATCGCAGGCGCACCAGATTTCATCGCACCAAAATTGAATTCCCAAAGTTTAGTGGAGGTGATCCACGGGGATGGATCTTAAAGGCTGAGAAGTACTTTAAGTATTACAACACACCTGAAGAAGAGAAGGTGGACGTAACCTCACTGGCATTGGAGCATGACGCATTAGAACTGTTCGCATGGATCAGTCATGAACGAACACTCAACTACTCGTGACAGCATTCCAAGAGAATTTCGGACCACTTGAATACCAAAATCCGGATGAATTTCTTTGCAGCATTAGGCAAGAGGGTTCAGTTCAGGAATATTGCACAGAGTTCACCAAACGATCGTCGAGAGTCAAGAATTGGCTGGAGCACTGCTTGCTCGGCGTTTTTCTGAATGGGTTAAAAGAAGAATTACGATTAGATGTCAGAATCCATAAACCACGATCAGTTTACAGAGTAGTAAGTCTGGCTTTGGAGATCGAAAGCAAAACGCAGCTTACCCGGACGAGACCCAGCTTGATCCAAACCCAAACCCGCTATCCTAACCCGAGCACACCTGGGGCATGTGACCCGAAATACGCTGAAGTTACCTTCTCGACGTCTTCGCAGAGGACATCAACGCCATCGGGACCCAAAGCAGCCAGCGTAGTGTCGACCAAAAACTCCTCCATGGATTTCGAACACCAACGCAGGAGAGATAAGGGGCTGTGCTTCCGATGTGGTGACCTCTTTCGGCTTGGGCACCACTGCCGGGGATCCTTCTCCCTCATGGAGATTACAGAGGAAGGCGATGAGGTTGCCCTTCCTCTTGAAGATGGTGAACCTGAGGAAATAAGGACAGAAGGGGCAGAAATTTCATTAAATGCTATATTGGGTAGCAATATAGGGTCAGCTATGAAACTTAAAGGCATGTTGCTTACAAGAGAAGTGCTATTATTGGTAGACAGTGGGTCTATTCATAATTTTATATCAGACTCATTGGTACAAGAACTGCGTTTTCCTACTCATTATATTTCTGCATTTGGAGTCCAAATTGGGGATAGCAGTATTGTACGGTGCAATCGAGTATGCAAAGATGTGAGAGTTAAGCTCACAGAACTGACTATTAAGGAAGATTTTTTCCCTTTTTCCTTGGGAAGAGCCGATCTGGCGCTGGGCATTAAGTGGCTAGCATCTCTGAATACAGTGCAAGCCAACTGGAATGAACTCTTTATGATTTTTTGGTTGAATGGCAAGCGGTATAAATTACAGGGAGTTCCTAATGCTACTAGTGGTGCTCAATTTAATTCAATGCAACAAATAGAAGCTTCCGCTAACTCTACACCTCTTCAATGTTTCAATCCAGAATCTTTATTTGCAGAATTTCCATCTGTACTTGAAGAACCTTCAAACTTACCACCCTTTAGAAATCACTCACATACCATTCCCCTATTGCCAGGGGCCAACCCTCCCAATTTACGACCCTACAGGTATCCATATTATCAAAAGGCCAAGATTGAAAAGCAAGTTGAGGAGTTACTTAAAAAGGGGTTTATTCAGCCTAGCTCAAGTCCATTTGCCAGTCCAGTTTTATTGGTCACAAAGAAAGATAGTTCGTGGCGATTTTGTGTTGACTATCGAAAATTAAATGCCATTACAATCCCAGACAAGTATCCAATTCCCAACAATGATGAGTTACTAAATGAATTACATGGTGCAATCTATTTTTCCAAATTGAATTTACGTTTTGGATACCACCAAATCAGGATGCTACTCGAGGATATTTACAAAACAGCATTTCGTACTCATTCAGGGCATTATGAATTCACAGTTATGCCTTTCGGGACTAATGCCCCAGCGACTTTTCAAGCAGCTATGAACGACTTATTTCATCCTTATTTGAGAAAATTTGTGCTGGTCTTCTTTGATGATATTTTAATATATAGTCCCTCTTTTCAACAGCATCGAGCTCACTTGCGTATCATCTTACAAACCCTACAGGAAAATGCATTTTGTGTCAATTTGAAAAAATACTTTATGGGGAAACCAAAAGTTCCCTTTTTAGGGCACCAAATTTCTGCCCAGGGAGTTGAAGTTGAGACTGAAAAGGTGGAGGCAGTACGAGAATGGCCTATTCCTAACAATGTAAAGGAGTTACGTGGGTTTTTAGGCCTTGCAGGATATTACTGGCGTTTTGTGAAGAATTTGGGATTATTGCGCGACCCCTTACTGAATTGACTAAGAAGGATGCCTTCTTATGGTCTGAACTAGCTCAAAAGGCCTTTGACAACCTTAAACGTGCACTGGTGAGGGCACCCGTCTTACAGTTGCCCAATTTTGAGGAGGACTTTACAGTTGAATGCGATGCATCTACAGAAGGGATTGGAGCTATACTTATGCAAAACAACCATCCCATTGCTTACTTTAGTAAAGGGTTCTCTTTCTCTAACCGCTTCAAGTCCACTTACGATCGTGAACTCTTAGCTCTAGTGCTTGCAGTACAAAAATGGCGCCATTACCTCCTAGGGAGGCACTTCTTTATCAAAACGGATCATGCTAGCCTTCAATATCTATTACAACAACGAATTACTACTAATACTCAACAGAGGTTGATCATCAAGCTCTTACCCTTTAATTTTACTATCATCTACAAGGCAGGAGTAGAAAATAAAGGGGCAGACGCATTGTCAAGACGTCCACAGCATGTAGATTTTTTTCAATTGGCCGTACCTTTTGCTTCTGAGTTGGATAATCTCTCCCTTGAGTTGGCATCGAATCCCTTCACTAACGAAATAATGCAGGCTTTGTAGAAAGATCCGTCATCCCGACCTAGATTTCACCTGGTTAATCAAAAATTTTTCTATGACAACCGAGTAGTCATTCCTTATTCATCACAATTGCGACCAAAATTACTAGCAGAAACCCATTCGACTACTATTGGGGGACATGGCAGCTTTCTTAAAACATTTAAACGCCTTTCGGAGAATTTCTATTGGCCTGCAATGAAAGCAGATGGGAAGGCCTATGTGCGACATTGTGCCACTTGTCAGCAAAATAAGTACCAAACATTGGCACCAGCCGGACTTCTTCAACCTTTACCTATACCCTCGCAAATTTGGGAGGACGTTTCACTAGATTTTATCACAGGTCTTCCAAAGTCTGGCAGTTTTGAGGTCATCTTAGTAGTAGTGGATCGGTTGAGTAAGTATGCCCATTTTCTTGCTCTCGCGCACCCTTACACTGCTAAGAAGGTGGCCACAATCTTTTGTGAGGAAATTATCCGACTACATGGGGTACCTCACTCAATCATCTCTGATAGGGACCCTATCTTCATGAGTTCCTTCTGGCAAGAATTATTTAGATTGAGCCAGACTAAGTTAAAGATGAGTACTGCCTACCATCCCCAAACAGATGGTCAAACAGAGGTAGTCAACCGCGGTTTGGAAGCCTATCTGCAATGTTTTGCACATGAGCAATCTAAATCTTGGCACAAATTTCTTTGCTGGGCTGAATACTCGTACAACACAAGTCATCATACATCAACCAACCATTCTCCTTTCAAGTTAGTTTATGGGCGAGATCCTCCTCCCCTACTTCCTTATATAAAGGGTGAAACACCTGTGGCTGAACTAGAACAACTAGAGACCAGAGATGCAATGCTCAAGCTTTTAAGGGACGATTTGCATAAGGTTCAAGATCGAATGAAGGCTTATGCTGACAAGCATCGGCGGGAAGTTGAGTACAATATTGGCGATGTTGTGTGGCTACGAGTACAGCCTTTTCGCCAACAATCGCTTACCAAGCGAAAGTTTGAAAAATTATCACCTCGCTTTTTTGGCTCATACAAGATTCTTCGTAGGATTGGCAAAGTGGCTTATGAATTGGAACTTCCAGCAGAGGCTCGTATTCACCCTATCTTCCATGTCTCTCTTTTGCGCCAGGCTATAAGGATAGATCCACCACTCACACCCACCCCCTTACCGCTTTCTGCTGATTTTGAGTTACATGTAAAGCCTCACCGAATCTTAGATCACTGATGGACTCGTCATCAGTCGCTTGAACTGTTAGTAGAATGGCATGACCGACCTGTGGAAGAAGCCAGCTGGGAGGATTATGATCTCTTGCACACTCAATTTCCCTCCTTTCAACTTGAGGACAAGTTGAGTTTTCAAGGGGAGGGTAATGATAAGATTTCAGATAATATTCCCATGAAGACTTATCCAAGAAGAAAGCGTCAAAAGATAAATTCAGATTGATTTCATTGTTTATTTTGCTCAGTATTTGATATTTCTTTAGATTTAGTATTTTATTTAGTCAGATTTTATTCTTTAGATTTTATTTAGATCTAGTAGTTTATCTATTTAGATTTTATTCAGTATTTTAGATTATAGGAGATATTATTTAGTTATTTAGTTATTTTAGATTATAGGAGATATTATTTAGTTATCTAGTTATCTAGATTTTATCCATTATTTTAGATTGCATTTAGCATTATAAATATGACTAGCAACTTAGAAGCTATCATATCAGTTTATCAATAAAATAGTCTTTTAAACCCTTTGGAGATTCTCCTGAGCGTGGCTATTAAGAGAAATATAGAACGAGATTCTTGTCCTATATCATCCTAATAGAGTTATTCTTATTTTAGTTATTCTGAGCACCTATCAATTGGTATGGGTTTGGACTATTTTACTATGCCTTCTTGTCCAATTAAAACAGGAACAAGGGTCGGGTCTAGAAATCCTATTTAAATAAGATTTTTGGCTTTGAAAATTAAATTTTTTAAAGTAAGCAAGCTTGAAGGTCTAGCTTTGATAAATCCTGTAAAAAAGAGCTTGAATTCGGGCAACCCTTCAAGCCTTGTTATATTATTATTATTATTATTTTTAGTGAAATATGCATTTGAAGCTAAGAAGAACCTGCTCGCCTGAAATCCTGATTCTACTCGCGTTATATTATCATTAATTTTAATTTATTTTAAAAATTAATTTAATATAATTTAATAAATATTAGTGTGTAGTATAAATTTTTTGATAGTTTTTATTTTTTACAATTATTATGTTTGTATATTTGTAAAAAATAAATTTTTTTAACCAAGATTTGAATTTTATTATTGAACTTTTAAATATGTGTTGTTTAATTTCTAAAAATTATGAGAATTTTAATTTTTTTAATTTTAAAATATTTTAATTAATTTGTAGTGCAAAATTTTATTTTAAATTTTTTAATTTTTTTTAAATAGGATTTGCAGGTTTGGCCCTAGACTCTTTAAATAAAAGTTGAGCCTCAAAAAAAGAATAAAAAATAAAAAATCAAGCTTGATGGCACAGGCCTTATGGATAAGGCTGGGTCCATCCATTTTCCAGCGTTATGTCCAGTTCAAATATCTTGTATAAATATGTATGATTCTGAAAGTTTGTGTTTGGGCAATGAGCATGCTCATATATGAGCGGCTTTTTTGTTTTCTAATTGACACTGATTGCTGAAAATCCATGATTTACTTGGGTCCATTTAACTCACAACAGTCAATAGAGAACACGTTTTAGGGCATGTTTGGTATCTATTATTAATTTTTATTTTTAAAAACTGTTTTACAATACAATTTTTAAAATTGTTTTTTAAAACAAAATAAAAAAAAATTTGTTTAGTTGTGTAATTTGAAAAAAATTTTAAAATTAAAAATTGGATGATAGTGATAGTTACTAGTAGTTAATGGTAACAATTTATTATAATCATTGATCAATATAATTATAATTTTTAATAATCTAACGTAATGTATTTTGAAAATAAAAAAATAAAATAAAAGCAATTTAAAGATGTTTCCATTCTTTTTTTAAAAAAATAAGAATAATTTTGGAAACAATTAGATTTAAAATACTTATCTAAGTAAGTTTTTTAATTTTTTTGTTTTCAAAAACAAAAACCAAATCTTTAATGTGTGCCTCTCTCATGATTGGATACACTTAAGTCATATTTCAGTTAAGGATTAAATGGTAAAAATGTCTTAAAATTATTTTATCTTAAATTTTTGCTGAAATAATATTATCCTGAAATTTTCAAAAAAAAAAAAAATATGTTGCCGTTAGTCTTGACCGTTAGCCAACCACTAATTGAACTCAAAGTGCTTGGTGGCTACCACGTGTCATTTAAAAAAAAAAGAAAGAAAGAAGATTTTGACGGTCACCTTTCTCTCCCTCTGCACACCTATCGAACTCTTCACCCCAGATATGATAACTTGATATGACTGTGCTTTGCTGCTTCTTCGTAGATGAAAACTTGCATATCGGAAGCCATTTATTAGAGGAATTAAATACACACAGAGGACCCTGAAACATGTTGATTACCACCAGTGACCTATTTAGCTTCGAAGCCTCGGATTGGTATGGATGAAGGAATGAGGTGCCGTGCTCTGCACTCAATTTCGAAGAGAACGTGAATGGGCTAAGGAGGAGGATTGAGAGAAATCAAAGTCAAAATTAAGCCAAGAGCTGTTTGGACCAGCAACCAACTTTACCGGCGAGCTTAGAGTGGAGGCCATTCTTATTGTTCTCCATATCGGTGAAGACGAAGCAAATGGAGAAGGGAGAGTTGGAGAAGTGTGGAGAGGGAGAGAGAAGCCTGGACGTGTAAATCTATATTTTTCAATTTTTTAAAATGACACGTGGCAGTCACTGGTTATTAGAGTCGAGTTAACGGTGAAGTGACAGTCATTGCCAAAATTAACGGCAGCATTAGAAAGTTCCGGATGATATGGTTTTTGAAAAAAAAGTTTTGAATATCATATATTCCCTCCCTTCGTTCGATTGAACGGGAGGGAAAGGAAGCAAAGAGAAAGAAAGGAGGAAAAAAAACCTTTTAATTTAAGGGGAGATTGCAAAAGGCCTCCTCTCCGTTCCTCTCCAATTAAATAGGTCTTAAAAATGTAAAATATTTTTTAAAAAATTAAATATTAAAAATAAAAAATATTTTTAATTTTTTAAAACATAATTATTATCTTTTTTAAAAAAGATTGCTCCTATTGAATAGAGTATTTTTATAGTTTTTTAGAGTGAAACACCCTATTAAATGGAGACAAATATGAAAAAATAAAGTTAATTTAAAGATAAATAACTATTTTATGAAGGTAGAATTGGATTAAAAATGTCTTATGTTTTTTTAAAGGAGGGATTATTCTTTAGAAAAGAATTTTGGAATTTTTTTGCTCTTTAGTTTTTCAATAAATATTTCACATTTTATAGGTACTTTCTCCAAATTACAATATAAAATATTTTTAAAAAAATTTATTTGGTTCAAAATATAAGGTATTTGATAACTTTTATATTTATTTTTTTAACTATATTTTTACTTCATTTGTTACTTTTTTTGAAAAAATAATGCATTAAATTTTAATTATTATTATCAATGCTTTTATATAGGATATTTAATGAAAGTATAAATGCAAAGCTATAGACATTTTAAATAATTTAAAGTTTAGCTAATATTGTTCATAAATTGTAAATTAATTAACTAATCCTCTGGTCTTATTTATACGGTAGAAAGAAAAGATTAATTTTGATCTTATTTATACAATATTTCACTATTTTCTATATCTATTTTTACCTTTCTACCTTTATTAAAGGATTAAAGTCTAATTTTATTTATGTACTTATTTGTTAGGAACGCTGGGCACTCTATACTATTAAGTAGGGCAATTTTCTTTTGGAAGTATTTTTTTTTTTAGGTCCAAAAATGTCCTTCTATTTGGAGGCCATTAACTTTGTTATTTTTTGCTGATATGGCATGTGCGTGGGACCCGCGCACTACTCTAACCATGCCTTTTGATGTTAATTTGTCTCTAAACTCTTTTTCTAAAAGCATTGGATGCTTTAAAGTCTTTTTTTAGGAATACTATGTATCTTGAAGTTTTATTAAAATAAAATTTAATCAAGTATTACCAAAATATTAACATATTTAATAATTTAAATATTATTATTTATAAATATTCATTTAAAATTTACTTTTAAAATATTAACAACTCAAACTAGAATTTTATAAATTTATAGATGATTTTTTTATATATCAATCTTTAATCTTTTTTTGAGACAGTGTCCAAATAGTTATACCTTTTGTGCGTATCAAAACTATATTTTTAATATTGGTTAAGTTTTTTAAATTTTTATGTCATTTTTTGTAATTTTTTTGTCAACTAACCTCTTCCTCCCAAAATATTACATTATCTAAATTTAATACTTTATGTCTGTTGCAATGTTAGGAGTAAAATCAAAAATATAACAAATCAGGATCAACAATATGCTAACAAAAATATTTATATGAAAGATATCACTTATTTCATTAATATACAACAAAAAAATTACTTAACAAGAGAAAAATGGAGAGATAAGAAAAAAATTCCTTCATTAATTTAAAGGTTGATTTCCTTTATTTTTAATACAAAATTATAAAATATTAAAAATAATAAAATATTAAATTGGGTGGTGTAATGTTTTAAATAATAATATTTAAATTATTAAATATTAAAATACATAATATTTTAACAGTATTTATTAAATTTTAATTTAACATGACTTCAAGGTATCCAATATTCTTAGAAAAAATTAAAATGTTTAACACTCTTATAAAAAGAGTTTAAGGGTAAACATAATTAAAATTTTACATGTCATTGTGCGTGGGCCTAGTGCACATAACAACGTAAGTAGAAAATGAAAAAAATTAACAGTTGACTAACAAAGGAGTTTTTTGCTCTTTGAAAAAATAGTTCAAAAATAAAATTATTTCAGTTAAGAGTTTAGGGTGTCCAATACTCTTAAAAAATAAAGACATAGGCAAAATTGGACCTTGACCTTTTATTAAATGTTAGGAAAAATTATTAAAAATAGTTCTTTTGTTTTTATTAGGTGATAAAGGTGAAAACTTATTAAATTTTAAAATAGAGTTAATAAGATTTAAGATTTTTTTTAATCTCGATAAAATATGTTAAAAGTGATTTATAAATAAAATTAAAAGAGAATATGGTTTGTATTATGTTTGGAAGAGTATATGTCAAATTCATCATGTATTAGCTTTTTGGATATCTAACCGAAAATTTTGAAAAAAAATTAGTTGCACTTTGTGAGGGCTGTTAAAGGTGGGTGAAGTTAACCGGTTGGTTTTGGGTTCGTTGTTGTCACATGGCTATCTCATAATGAACTAATTAATGAAAAATAATTATAGAAAAGATACCTTTCATATCAAAAGGTGGGAGAATTTTAGAGTACAATTTAACCCTAAAAAAAAAAAATTGCCCCAAACAGAATGGAAGCCCCACCTCCTTCAATGAATACCTCATTGAGATGAACACTCCACCGACTGATTGTGTGCTTTATATACTCCCTTCCGTCTTATCTTCATTACTCCCTCTCTTCAGTATTAGTCTTATATATTTAATT
This sequence comes from Prosopis cineraria, assembly GCF_029017545.1. Lineage (NCBI taxonomy): Eukaryota > Viridiplantae > Streptophyta > Magnoliopsida > Fabales > Fabaceae > Prosopis > Prosopis cineraria. Next base: position 23,691,142 of record NW_026555345.1, on the reverse strand, counting down.
TGATTTAATTAAATATACAAGGCTAGTATTTTAGAGTATTTATAATTTAAAATAAAATATGTTGTCCTTTCTCTATTTTATCTTGATTATATTGTAGATACTTCTTTTGTGTTTTTAAAATCTATACAAACATCTTTTAAAATTAATAGATGCAAAATACAAATATTCTTTCTATTTTTAAATTTTTATTTTCATCCATCCAACCACTAATTGATAGTTAAATTATATATGTTGGATTAAAATAATTTTCTTTGAATAAAATTAGAACTGTTGCTTATAAAATTATCTTTTTCATGACATTTGAAAACTGTTCCCTTTTTTCAATAGACAACAATTGCATAAATGTTGCATTTAAATGTTTCTTTTGAAACATTTGATAACTGGTGCGTATTGTGTTTTTATACATAAAAACAATTTACTTTTAAACTTTTTAATATAGTTTTTTTACTTTTATTAATTAAATAATTAATTGATTGATTTATTAAATTATTAATTAGTTGAATTAAATAATAACTTTAAAAATCATCTATATATAAAATAATTTGCATTAGATGACTTGACAATGGCTTTGAAAAGTGGTAAGAGTTATTCCTTAATTTCTTGAAGTTGGGGCTTGAATATTAATTATGGAGGGAAATTTTAAATTTTTCGTATTTTACATATAGACAACGGTTTTTAACTGTTGCCTATAAAATATGATATGCAACATTCTAGAACTATTGCAATAAATTGATGTAAGAAGTGTTGCTTCTTTCTAAAATATAGGCAACAATTTTTAAAATGTATGACAAATAGAGTGCAAAAACTGTTACCTTTTATAATAAGTTAACATTAAATAAGTTTAAAAATGTTGCCTTTAGTTTTTCGCACCAGTTGTGATGCCTTTGGTTATGATTATCAACTGATATTATAAGACAAAAATGTTGCGGTGACAAATACAAAAGCTTAAACTACTCATCTTTCATCAAACCCCATCTCTTAATTAAGAAAGAAAGCTTTTGATCAGAGACACAAGAAAAAAACTCTTATTATTTTGTGAATTCTAGAAGTTTTGCGAATGGTTTGTCAACAATGTACTAGATTGCCATATTAACTAGAAATCATCAATGGCTCATGAGCCGCCATCTCCATCTCTACTTTATTCGCCACCAAAAGTTAGGTTTTGATTTAGTTCTCACTGCAAAACCCGTGAAGCAGAGGATCCGAATCCATAGTGTAATGAGTGCCTGTGTGCCACTGTACCAGGTCTCTGAATTTTAGCCAAAGCCCTATGCATCTTCTTAACTAATTCGGAACTGTAAAAGCCACTTCCAATAAATGCTATTCCAAACTTGTTCTCAGGTGTTCAGTGTTGCATATACATATATACACACACACATCCTTCAGCAAGTACATGTGAGATATGTATGTTGCGCAGTTTGATCTGAGTTGTTGTAATATACTCTCTCTCTATGTATTCTTCTTCAACCTCCCATCCTTACACAGAAGAAAATGGGGCTACGTGTCCTTGCATGCAGCGATCTCTTTCAATGGCTTCTTCTCACCATCACCATCTGCCTCGGCTTCTGCGTCGTTCTGAAGCAATCTCTGTCCTTTCTCAGATGGATCTTCCGCACATTCCTCCGATCTGAAAAGGACCTCATCAAAAGCTACGGCTCCTGGGCTCTCGTCACCGGAGCCACTGACGGCATCGGGGAAGCCTTCGCCTATGGGCTCGCCCGCCGTGGCCTGAACTTGGTCCTAGTCAGTCGGAGCTCTGACAAGCTCCGAACAATCTCGGACGAAATCCGAGCCGAATTCCCGAACTGCAACATCAGAACCGTGGAGATCGACTTGGCCGGCGACACTGCCGGAGGAATTAAGCGACTGAAGGCGGCGATCGAGGGTGTGGCAGATCTAGGGATTTTGGTGAACAACGTCGGGATTACGTATCCAGAAGCGATGTATTTTCACGAGGTGAAGGAGGAAGTGTGGATGAGGATCGTGAAGGTGAACGTGGAGGCAACTACGGCGGTGACGAAGGCGGTTGTGGAGGGAATGATAAAGAGAAGAAGAGGCGCCGTCGTCAACATTGGGTCCGGAGCTGGGATCGTTGTGCCTTCGCATCCTCTTTACGCCATTTATGCAGCTACAAAGGCGTAAGAAGCTCCTTCTCGATCTTTCTTCGTCTTCACTTCTTTTCCATTTATAGCATTTACACTGCAAATGGATACATGGATTATAGCATTGAAATCAACGCCACAGGTAAACTCACGCAACTTAAGAAAATTAAGTTAATTTAGTTAATTATAATACTCGGATCACATTATATGATTCATACATAACTAATTCATGATTATGAATAAAATTATTTGAAACTTTACATTCTTAAAATTATTAATATATTTTTATTTATACTTTTATTAAATATTTTATATAAGATTTGATAATAGTAATTAAAATGTGAGTGCATGATTTTTTAAAAAACATAATAAATGAAGTTGGGGTGTATAATTGAGAAAAAATGTAAAAGTAATTCAATATCTTATATTTTAAACTAAATAAATTTTTTAAAAAATATCTTATATTATAATTTGTAGAAAGTAATTGTGTTTTTAAATAAAAGAACTAGACTAAAATATCTATATATTAAATTAAACTAAGGTTGTATTATTTGGCCAAAAAAAAGGTTGTATTAATTATTTCTTTTATCCAACCAACGAGTTTGATCATTAATATTAGTACTATATTTATGATGGGTTTGGATAACCTATAATTTTTTCTTCCAAAAGAAAATTTTAGAACTGCAAAAGTAAAATGATTTTTTGGTGCAGTGTTTGCATCTGTCACATTCACATTTATGAATAGCATTATACACACGCACATATTCACTGCATGGGGAGAATCACGTCCCTACTAATTACACTCTCCCTACTCAAAGAATATTTTCGACCTGCAAAAGTAATTTGATTTTTTGGTGCAGTCTTTGTCATCGATCACATTCAATGAATAGCATTATACATACACACCTTATAGAGGAAGAATCACATCCTACGACTTGACAAAAAAATTGTTTATAGATAACAACTAATATTAAATGAATTGTTATTGAAATAAAAATATGAACTTAATTTTTATAAATGAGATTTGTTATTAATTATTGTTTATGAATAAATTTTTCATATCAGATTCTTAGACGTGATTCTTTCTACTATGTATGTATGTATGTATGTATGTATATATATTACATTTTTTAAATATGTACTTTAAAATGATTTCAATTTTGTCACAAACATTAACTGTGGGAATTAAAAATTAAAATTAACTTGTGTTTAAGCATGCACAAACAAAATAAATATAAATATATAGATTTTGATGGATTGTTTAGCTTTGGAATGCCATCAGGAACAACCAACTCTTGTGATGATAATAAATCAGCAACGTTTAGTTGATATTCTAACTAGCTAGCAGATTAATTAGTTTATTATTATTCAAAAAAAATTCATATCTATTTTGACTGTTGATAAATTAGTTTTTGTTCTCTAATGTAGGCAATCCAAATCTATCATTTCTCCTTTTAAAAAATATAAAGTATTTTTTAAAGAATTGTATGTTAAAAAAATAAGACTTTTTTAGTATTTTAAGGTATAATAAATATATATTTTTCAAAAATATCCTTAATAAATTAATTATTTTATATTTATTTGTTTAAAAAAATATAGCATTAGTTTAAAAAATAATTAACTAATTTTAAATTCAGTTAAAAATATCTCATATATTTTAACAGAAAGAATACAATAAAGAAATTAAACAACAACAGGCACCTGAAGTCCGAACGTGCTTCAAGAGAGCGAGTTACTAGTTTTGGTGATTTAATTTATGAGCACGTGGGAAAGAAATCAAGAACCTGATACGAGGCTTTTGCTTTGTTGATGGTAGTGAAGCTTCAAAATCATACTCTAAATATGCAAGTACGTGTAAGCCTAATCTGAAGGTGAGCATTGAATCATGCATGTGCATGCAGGTACGTGAGACAATTCTCGAAGTGTCTACACGTGGAGTATGGACATTATGGGATCCACGTGCAATGTCAGGTGCCACTGTATGTGGCGACGAAGATGGTGGCGAGAGTGGCGGCGATAGAGAAGCCGTCGTTATGGATAGCGTCGGCAGAGAAATACGCGGAGGCCGGAATAAGGAGCATAGGCTACGAAGCAGAGTGTAGCCCTTACTGGCCTCACTCTCTTCAATGTTACTTGGCCTCCTTCCTCCCTCACTCCTCCTTGACGCGTGGCGTCTCCATGTTGCTCTTTGTAGAAACCCCCGCCTTCATCACAAATATTACTAGTTAGCTGCTACCAGGATAGTGCTTAATTATCACTAACTTGACTAAGTTACGTTGAGTTCGGATAGTTTAAAATTTAATATTAAAATTAAAAAATTTTATTTTATGAATTCATTGTTCAGATTTATTTTGAACAGTGAAAATCTATAATATTGAAACCTTCTATAATTTTCAATGATTTTAAAAAAAATATATATAAGATAAAAGTTATAAATTTACAGTGTCTAAATCTCATGCGAGTAATGAGCATTGAAACTCATCCCAGTCCCTTCTCCCTATTACACTCTAGTCCACAACATTGGACATTTGTATATTGTTAGATTTAGATTCAATGAGTGACTTAAGTTTATTTACTTAATGAGTATCTTAATTACAATCATTGAATTTTATGAATATTTAAAAACTATTAAGGCACATTTCTCTCCAAAAATTCAAAATAATCATATCGATCAAAGCACTCCCTATATGTGTTGTCGATCTCCTTTAAATACTTTATATAAGCACATTGATAATGACAATTAAAATTTTAATTGACTATTTTTTCAAAAAAAAAATGAAGTAAGGCATAATTAAAAAAAATTACAAGAACTTCTCAAGGTCAAGATTTTTAAAAAATGTCTTATATTATGGACCATTAACTCTGCAACCTCCATAGAAGCCCTTAATTAGAGAGATTACTAATAATGACCTAATTAATTTAGGTTATAAATATAATTTCAAATTACCTAGTTTTAAAAACACTAGGTTGTTAACAAATTTTATCCTCCTATACTTCTGTGTGTATTTGGATATTTTTAGGGAGTGAGATAAAACATGACTAGAGAAAATAACCTTATTTATCACAAGTAAAAAGCATGAGGGAAATCCAGTTTAATTTGGATATGATTAATAAATTAGAGAAGAAATGAAACGGAATTGAGTGTTATCGATCTCTATAACTCCACGTCTTCATAATTCCCTCCATCTCCGTAAATATCATGTATCATTGTCCCTCTTAGTTATTAGTGATTGTAATAACCCCACAACGACCTAGAATTAATGCCATGTCTACCTTAAAACCAGAATAATTAAATAAGCAGATTAGATTCATTGATTTTAGAAAAGTATGGAAGTTTTAGAGGACCAAAATCACCTACCAAGAAATCAGACCAAAATTTAATATTATTACCATTACCTGGCTTCCATTGGACATGCATCAATGTGTGTTGCCAGAGCTTTGAAATGCTTCGCCAGAAATAAATGGTTTTTACCAATGTCATGACTGGTGGCATCTTGTAGCTGGTACTTGGCCTTGAGTAGACGCACCCATAAAAGATCAGGCTCAGTAACAATTTTAATATAAACAAGCTTCGATAAGGTGTTTTTTTGAGCTTCAAGATTAATAATTCCACAACCTTCATGCTTGAGAGGTTAACAAAGATCCTTCCAACTTATCAAGCTTATGCCACGATGCTCTTCCGATTAACCCCATATCAGTTTCTCGATGAGTTTCTCAATTGTTTTACTACTTGGAACTTGACAAGAGTAATACGACCAGCTAAGGAAAGGGATATGGATTTCCACCCACCTAACTTTTGATGCGACCTCTCAACACTATAATTGTATGTATTGGTGGTAACTCTCCTATTGATTAATGGCACCCCGAGGTACCAACCAAGAGACTCAGAGCGTTGAAACAGCAGATTCTAGCAAATAGCGTTACACGTTGACACAGAAACATTCTTTGAAAAGTAAAATTGGGTTTTTGAGTGGCGAATGGCTTGCCTAGAAGACAGACAAAATTGATGTGACACTCTCTTGACAACATCACCGTGGGAGGCTGAAGTATCACTGAAAAGTATTAGATCATCAGGAAAAAATAAGTGGGAGAGAGGAATGCCCTTACACCCTAGTTTGATAGTATGCCAACTATGTTGATGAACCTCAACAGTAATTGCTCAAGAGAGACACCCTATACATAAAACAAAAACATGTGAAAACAATAGGTCCCCTTGTCTAATTCCTCTCATTGGTGAAAATGAAAAGAATGGCTTGCCATTCCATAATACCTTTATATAGGAATGGTAATGCATTTTATGGTGAGATTAATCATATTGGGGTGAAGCCCGACATCCTTCAAGGTGCCCTCAATAAAATCCCACCATAGCTTATTAAAAGCCTTTTCTAAATCAAATTTAATGGCCATCCAATCCATTTTTCCTATTTTTCCTCATTGAACGCGTGACTTCTTAGGCTATAAAGATGTTGTCAATGATACTTATATCCTACATAAAGCTAGACTGGTAAGGTGTAACATCCCAAATTTTTAATCTGAAAATTATGAACTAAATAAGGGAAATTAGTGTATGATGAATTAATTAAGTTAACTATGTTTTCATATTTCTAATTTAATTTTTGGGTTGTTTAGACAGCTTTCAAATGGGTTAGGATGGTTATTGGGCCAACCAAGTCCAAATGGAGGATAAAAACAATATATTAGGCCTTTGTACCATCCGCCGTAATGAACACACCATGCATCGTGGTGGACAGTGCATAATTTAGTTAAACCAATTAATGTGAGAGAGAAGATGGTGGATGTGCTAGGGCTTGTTGGGAAGTTATTTAAGCTAATATTCACTAAGGTAAATCTTGTTCTTCATTTTCCTCTCCCTCTACTCTTTGGTTGTTGATTTTGGAGAAGGAAGTGATGTTTTCATCCCTTTCTAGGGCTTGGTCTAAACCTAATGGCTTAAATGGAGTTATTGAGAGTTAATTTAAAGTTTCATACCTAGGTTTTGTGATTTTATATAGTTTTGTGGTTGGGTTTGGATGAAGCCTAGCCCAAAATTGGAAGATTAGGTGCAATATGGGCCAATGAATGGTATAATCCAATCTATTGGAAGTTAAATGGAGCTAGTGGTTGGATAATAAGGCTTAGGTTATGTTAAAGATGAGAAGTGTGGGTTAGGTTTGACTATGGATATTTATGTTTGGGGGAGTGATTGACATATTGGTATATGTAGATTAAAGTTGTTTGGGCCTCTTTGAGCAAGGAAGAAGCTCAAAGAGATAGTATAAATTCATGAGTAACCCTAAGGTAACAAAAGAGTTGAGATAATCGGATAATCTCTTTTGTCTACTTGCATATTAGATTGTTTATGAATATTTGAGAAATAAAATGGTATTTTCATATGTATGTAAATGTTTGTGTGTGGGTGTGGGTCTGTTTGGTTTTGAAAATCTATGAGAAATGGAAAAGAAGTCTTGAAACAATAACATTATATAGATGTACATATTTAATTAAATGAGTTTGTAACCAAGTTATGTGATCATAAATGATATTGATTGATAAATGGACATATGTATGGCTTGTATGTGTAAGTAATGTTGTATTATGTAATATCTTGATTTTTAGATACGAAATAAATTAATTGTAGAAATTGAGGTTTGATTGAGGATATAAAATTTAGGTTGATATTATTTTAAGGTTTGATTGGAGGCCAAATTTGTATCTTAGGTTAATGATATGTTTAGGCATTAAAATATGTCTCAAATTGGCCTAAGATGATATATTAAGGTTAAATGGGGTCCAAAACAAGTATTGGGCCAAATCTGGCTCAATTATTATGGGCTTAAGTAAGGTGGCTAGATTTGTGCCATGTATCGTGACTTATAGCTAGAATTTTAAATTCAACATTCTGTTGAGTGACCAAACAGAAGAGGAGGAGAAAATAGAAGTTAGATGTGTGAAAATATTAAGTTTTGCTAGGGTTTTGGTTAAAGGATTCCTTGGACATGTTTTGGAGCATTAAATCCTTAAGGTAAGCTCATTAATCACTCTCCTATCCCTTATCTACATTTCTAAGCATTTTTTTTATTGGGTCTTTAGACTAGGGTTTTGTAGTTAGAGTAACTCTAACCCTTGGTTATGAGTCTTAAGAGTGTTATAAGGTTAAATAAGTGTAATTTAAATTGTTTTAATGTTATTTATGGCAATAGGTGTGTTGAATCTAAACCCTTAAGCTTGATTGAATAATTATTGATAGTGTGTTGATGTTGTAGAGATTTAATTCATGATTTAGATGTATAATAATGATTAATAGGACTAAGTGGATGATTTAAGTGTGTGTAAGAGTTTAGGTTAATATGGTTAATTAACCTAACCCTAAGGTGTGATTAGTGTGTTGACTTTGATTAGCTATATTAGCATTATATTAACAATAATTAGTGTCATGTTGTATGTAGATTATGATGTTGACACTGTTGATGGTGATAGTATGCTTGTTCGGGGAGCTCTAATAGCAAGAAGCAAATGTAACCATTATTAATGTGTGATGGGTGTGTGTGATCATGTGTGATTTTATGGTGTTAGCAAATTAAATTATGTTTAGAAAGTATATTATAGTGTTTGGAAAATTAATTACCAAGTGGAATGAAATGTATATAAATACTATGTTTAGTATAACTATTGTTCGGAAGCATGAAATTGTTCAAATATTGATAAGGGTAGTCGCTTACCTCTCAAAATAATAACTAAAACCAAACCTAAATGTAGTAGAGGATCAACCTAGGTCATCACCCTAGTGAGTGGCTAATCTTTAATTATAAGGTCAATTAGTGAATAAATGAAATCAAGTGTTGGGAATGATTTATCTAAAACTACTAAATAAATAACTAAATTCTTGCCTAAAGTGAGTAGATTGAAAATTTCCTTTCAAAGAGTTGGAACTCTAGAGATTGATTGATATTAGAATCCTTATCTTCTTGATGAAATAAGCCAATTAGTGCTCTCTTCTTTCCCTTGACCAAATTGTATTAGCCTAAAACAACTATCCTAAGCCAATTAACCTAACTAGCTCAATTTAGTAAGTCTTAGACTAAAGTCCTCAGTTTATTTCACTAATTGGTGCAAGTGTTGATCATGTGTGACAGTTAAAACTCTTCCCTCATGTGCCATAGCCAAGAACAAAATATAAGTAATCACAAGACTATGTAAAGCTACTCAAGTGCAAGCATCAATCTCAAAAGATTGTGTAACATTAAATCAAGCAATTCACTAATTGAAAAACACAATTATGTGCATTAATCATCAAGTGGTTGGATTAAACTAAGAACAAATGAGAGAGAATTCAATGTCATAAGTATATTCTCTTTACATAAAGACTAAATTGAAATTAGAATTATAAAGCCATGATAATTAAATCCTCAACCAAGATATCTAATCATCAAGTCAAAAGAGAAGAGATAGGAAATAAGAAAAGCTTAGCCAAAGTTGCTCATACTTCATCCTTCATCTTTCTCTCTCTAGGACTCCTCCAAAGTGTTTAGCTCCTCATCTCCATCTTCATGGTCTTCTTGATCTTCATGAGATAGCCCAACTCTTTAGCCATTAAAATAAGGATTTGAAGCTTTATGACTTCAGGAAAATGGATGGAAATGGACGAAATAATGAAGAGGAGAAGATTGGTGTGTGTTTTGTGATTATTTGATTGAGAATGTATAGAGAAAATGCGGTGAAAAATGAAGAATAAGTGAGAGAATGTGAAAGGATGAAGTGAATAAATGAATTTGACATGAAATGTAGATTGTTTGCTTTAGCCTCCCAAAAGATTAAAATAAAATAAAATAAAAATAAAATGCAAATAGATCTAAGTCACATAGAAGAGGCTTATAAGGTGGAATGTTTCCATTGGGTTGTAGATGATTCCAAAGTATGTCAAATTAATCTTATGCTTCATCTACCTTTTAATTAGATCTACTCTACCCTATTAAACCATTTACATGCCACCTTAAGTTCATATTTTCCTCCTTGAAGATTTGCCCAATTGATACACATGTGCACATTTTATCTATGTCACAAAATACATATAATTTAATTTAATACAATGTGATATCATGAAATTTAATTAAAGCACAGCATTACATTCATATTTAGAAGAAAAAATTTATTAAAAATATCCAAGTAATGGGTGCACATAGTTATACAAAATTTACACACAAATATAAACCCAAAACTAGATCAAAAGAACACATTTGGGAAAATCAATGACATGTATAAACTTTTATTTAATTGCTTTCAACTTAAAATGAATTTGTAAAATCTAATTTAACCACTCTTCTTCTTCTTCACTTCAAATACATTTTGATAATTTTTCTCATACATTTTCTCAAAATTTTAATTTTTGGACTAAAATACTTTTAGTGCACAAAATCTAGGCACTTAGGCAAATTTTCAATTCTAATGTAATATGTGTGCACTTTAAACTAATAACATATGATAAATGATCCTAATTGACATAGAAAAGTGTATAATAAATGAGTTCTATCAATATATTTTCTTGTTTGGATATGTTTGTAATATACATGACTTGTTGGTTTTTGAAATATGTGTTGTTAGATATTTTGTTTAGAGATTACCTACCATGTGGTAAACTCTCATTGGATCCAATGAATGGCTAATAGCTTAGACTAACTCATCTTTTAGTTGACTGACTTCATTTCAAGTGCGGTATATGGAGGGATATAAGATATTGTCATGCGCTTTTACTGCTTGAATTGTTTGGATAATATGTGTTAGGAAAAATATTTTGTATGCCCCACTTATCAATCGCATGGTTAGTTGCATTACATACATCGTTATATATTAATCTTGGTTATTGAGACCTCAAGTCTCATTTCCTATAGTTATAATTTTTACAAGAAAAGGTCAGGTTGGAGAAGCACCCAAGACTTAGCTAGTGTGTATGGATACTACTTGTTTATAAGGCCTCTTTAGTATTGTATGTAAGCATTGCCAATCTCAAAGTATTATTTTGTAATATGAGCATATGGCTCCCTATTTTATTGATACATGTATTTGATAGCTATGAAATGGGTTTTTGTGACTTTTATGGCCATATTTTGATATGACTAAATGAATTACAAAGTGTTTAAAGTAAAGAAGTTGTTGATATTCATTAACATGAATTTTTTATATTAACTGTGTTGCTATAACCTAACTATGGGAATCTATATTGTTATTATTAAATTCATGTGTAGGAAATGTTGTTTTGTATGTGTATATTGTGGTCAAGTTTCCCATACAATAGTCATTAGCTTTGGTTTTTAGTTCGTTAAGTGTAAAAATTGTTTGGAAATAAGTTTTGTCCCTAATGTGGATAAAATCCTCAGATGGAGGAATTTTTGTACTAATCTAAAGCCATTAATAAGTTTTGCGTGGACACTTGAATCACTCGAATTGAATGTGTGTGTTAGAAATTACGCCTGTTTAAAGTTCAAAAATATTGTCCATGCTATCAATGGTGTTGTCAAGTATTGTGCATGTCTCATTGGCCGTGGTGTATGGCATAGAGGAGGAAATTATTTCTCTATGTCATGTACTATAGTGCATGACATATAGTACATGACACATCCTAAATAGAAATGCCCCTGCTGATTTTCTAATTTCTAAAATTATCCCTTTTGACCTTCTTATCCCTTTTTAACTTATTGTTGGACAACTTAGTCCTTAAAGAACCATGCTTAGCTCTTAATTACCCTTTTAATCATTTTGTTAGTCTTAAATACATGTTTCTTAATGAGATCCCATTAGGATTAAATCACCACATAATTACTATTTTATAGGTGAAAGCGCTGATGGGGATAAAGGGGAAGGAGCTTAGGGCAAAGTAGACAAGTGCTACTACTTTTGTAAGCCCTTTTTGTTATTTTGATTAATTTGTAAATTGAATACACACACACATAGTTATTACCAGCCAAGATTACATGTTTATTTTAGTTTACTTGCATGATGAAATATGTGGGATGCTGTATTTTGGCTTAGATTGTATTGGTGATAATGTTGTGGAAATTGGGTAGGGTTGAGATATTATTGCATGTGTATGCTAAGTATGATTAGCTGTGTCAAAATGGCTATGTCACCAGTTGAAAAACATGTTGAATGTTAATGTGCCTAATTATGTTTGAATATTGGGTTTGATGGCCAAATTGATGGTAGTATGTATGGATGCCTATATAGCTATTTAGTTAGATAAATTTTGGTCCCTTAAATGTGGTTCAAGTCTCGGTTGTGGCTAATGGCATTTGATTTGAATTTGGGGATACTTGAATGCTAGTAGGTTTTGAAAAAGTGATAATTTTTGTATTTTATCTTTTGTGATTGGTTCTTCATGCTTCTTACTATTTTATTTTTCTAATTTCTCAAATATTGTTTAAACTTAACACATTTTAAAAAAGGGTTTAATGAGATCTTAGCTTTGAATGTTTTCATTTATAAAGTTTGTTCAACCATTTCTATTATAATAGTTAAGAAAAGGATCAGTTAAATCATAATTATTATGATAAAGTGATTATGTGTGGTTTGTTCATGTAATGTCAAGGTGGACATTACAGACATAAAAGGTTTTAAGATATTTGCAAGCAATTTTATGATCACTTTGTACGCAACTGGGTAGAATTCTCTTATGTATTATGGTCTGCTTACTTTAGCAATAAGGGTGCGATTTAAAACTGGATCAAGACCACCCCCAAGCCACAAATCTTTGACAAGGTTGAAAAGATTACCTCCTACCATTGTTTTCCATGGGCTTTGAAAAAATATGCCATAAAGTCCATCAATTCTAGTAATTTGAAAGATTTCATTTGGAACAAAGCCTTGAGATACCATAGAGGGTAAAATTGGTATCATTGAGAGAATATAAGCTGTGGAAGTAATTGGAAGCCAAATCTAAAAGGTCCTATTTGTCTGAAATCCAATCGCCCAAATCCAAACGAAGCCTAATGATACAGTTACAATGTCAGCAAATAAGGGCTTTAATTAGTATAGTAGAAGGAGGTGTTCTGATCACCCAAGCAAAGCCAATTCGAGGAGGATTTTTGGAGCCAAAGAAGCCCCTCATGAAAACAGGTATCTTCAAATTCCTCTCTCAACTGCTTTTCCAGATCAATCAGAAAAGCAAAAAAAGGAAAGGCTTCAAGTTTCTTCTGTGCACCCGAGATTCTAGATAGAAGCCTTCTCTTCTTTGTTCTCCTGTTCTCACAGATGCTTTGGTTAAGAGACCAACAGTGCTTAACGAGTTGTGAGAAATCAAAGTAAAGAATCCATGAAGTAAGGAATCTAAAAAGCTTGTCCATTGGGCTCAATGATTATAGTAAGCCCAATTGAAGGTGAATAGCCCTGTGATCATAAATAACCTTAAGAAGAAAATGAATTAACCCATGTCTAGTTACCAATTGCTCTATAAATGAAGAGTTGTTTTTATCTTTTATGTTCCAACGTTGCCTATTTTATATTTTTACCTAACTAATTAGTTCATGTAAGTTCTGAAAATTTGTTAACATCAGTTTATATTGCTTTCTTGACAATTACTTAATTAAATATAATAAACCATAACACTATTATTTATCCTTGTCAATCTCTTAATCTAATATAATCACTCAGTAATACCCGTAAGAAAGGTATTATTGGGAAAATATTAGGTTTTTCATAGATTTCACAAAACGATTTGTAAAAAGAAATATGACAAAACTTATAAAAATGAAATGAGAATAAGGCAATAATGAATATTAATTAATAACATTTTAAAAAATATAATAGTTAGGAAATAATTAACAATGGAAAAAGAACATTGAAGTAGAGATGTTCAAGTTGTACCCATTCCGGTTGGCCCATATTACTCCGATCATGTCAAAATGAGTTTGTCTCAGCTCAAAAAAAGAAAGGATGGGACACTTGTAGGACAAAAAAGGAGTAGGGACAGGATGAGACTCAGGATACCCTTTAGGACTTCTCATCCCATCCCAATATTTATATATATTATATATATATATATATATATTAGTTATTATGTTATTTTTATTGTTTATATTTTTTTTATTTTTTCTTTATTTAATTTTGCATTGCTCTGTGATACTTGGTATGGTCAAGCAAGTTGCGAGATGTTTTCTCATTGTTGATATTGATTTGGGGAATTAAAAACACAAACCCAGATTTAAGGAATTAAATTCAAGTAATTTAATGAGTTTATTTTTTGAGTTTATGCCTCATTGTTGTTGCTTATTATAATCTAAGTTTATAATAGGCTCTAACCAAATAGTCTACACATGCATAAAGGCTCTTGTATTTAGGTGACTTGTGTCCTTACATTTATTTATTTATGTGTTAAAACTCAATTGAGTAATCATATATAGAGAAGTATAATTCTTTATACATGTTGGTTAAGTATTACTAGTCATTTAAAGATACAAGTGAGGGTGGCCAACATAAATAAGGGTAATTGTCTGGATATCCCAGTCCCATCTCAATCTTGTCCCGGCTCCTATTAGAATGGGACAGCTTTTGGGATAAGAAAGGATATGAAATAAAATTTAAATCCCGTTCAATTTTTGGGATGGGATACAAGACGAGAGTGTCTCAATTCCATCCCGTCCCATGAACACTCTTACATTAGAGCAAGACATATGATTATGAGCACACCACGACATTGGCATTACACATGGATAGCATTAGAAACAAGGGTTTTGAGTTAGTCGAGTTATTTTTTCACGAGCAGAGCATGGGTTAGCTAGCCAAAAATGTGAGTTGATAAAACCCAACCTAACCTAAAAAATAACCTTTTTTTTTTTTTTTTGCATTTATGCTGGCTAGACATGGTGCGAGCTAGTCCTAGTAAAATTGCTCAAATAATGTTTACTTCAAATTATCTGAAATTGTTAAAAATTAATAAACTTACAGTTTTAATAACAACATCGATAAGTCAAGTTGACTTAAAGATCAATACCAAATAATTTGGATGTAACTTCAAATTTCGAATCAAACTGGACTTAAGTCTTCCCACCAATTTATCTATAAGAAGTCAAATTGAATTGTTGATGTTGTTGATAAAATTGTAAGTTTATAATTTTGAGCAATTTTAGGATAATTTGAAGTAAATATTGTATGGAGCAAATTTGATATGAGCAGCACCATGCCTAGTCAAAATAAATGAAAAAAGAAATTGCTACTTTTGTAAGCTATTATAGTCGGTAATTCAAGTCAAACCTAAATAAATTTAAATGAATTTAGGATCAGGAATAGTAAAATTACATATTTGCAATGTCCTTGAAAAATGTGGGTCAAACTCAAACACTCGAATAGCATTTTAAAATATTTTAAAAATAAATAAATTTATTAAATATTATTTGTTCATTTAAGTCTTTGCTTAATTTATACCAAGAGACCATATATTTTATTCGAGTATATGACTATAAATATTTTTCTTAAAAAAATTAAAAAATTAATATTTTTATTATTTTTAATTTATAAAATATCTTAAATAATAGTTAATTCATCCCAAATTATATGATACTTTTGGAAGAAATTTTACATTCTAAAATAAAAGGTACTTTAAAAAAATAAGGTTTCATCAAATATGCTTATTTCAATGCTAATATTTTTTCTCTTTTTATTTAATTTTTATCTTCCTTTATCCTGCTTTTCAATATATTAAATGAAATATATTTTTTAAAATTTATATTTTTATTTTTAAAAATAAATATATTAAAAATATTTGATAAAATTTATTGGTATGTAAAATTTTATTTAAAAATTATTTAAAATATTCCAAAACGGGCACCCAAAGTCACAAACACACACTAAAACCACAACAAACCTGCAGTTCCACGTTCTTTTGAAAAAAATTGTGGTTTCACATTTAGACGCTGGCATTAGTAGGTAGGGATCATAGGACCGTGAGGTAGCGCTCATTGTTGGCCCAAAAGAAAAGGCGGGGCTCATTAATGTGGTGATCTTTCTTAAAAATAGCCTTATTAACCAAAGCTTAGGAAAATCTGTGTGTACCAAGAAAAATTAAACGTTTTAACAAATTCAATTAAATATCGAAATTGAAAATATTTAATGATTGGAATTTAACTCTTAGTTTCTATAATTTCAGTGAACTTTTAAATATGTCCTTATAGTTTGTTTTAGGAGAGAAGGTTCTAACAATTTATTCTCTTTAATTTTATTTATAAGTCATTTGTAGCATATTTTATTATAATTTAAAAAAATTTAAACATCATTAATATTTTTAAAACTTTAATAAATTTTTATATTTACTACTATTAAATATATATAATTTAAAATTAAAATATTTTAATACTTAATAACTTTTTCAGAATTTAATTAATAGAGGCAAAATGATAAAGGCAGATGCAAAAATCACAAAGATGCCATAAAAAAATATAACAAAAAAAACTTTCTTTCTATCCTTCTACACCTCTCAATATTTAGAGTTGTAAGGATTAAGGGAGAATTTTAGTTAAGGATCATTGTGATTCTATATAAGTGAAATAAAAAAATTATTAATTAGTGATTTTGTATAACAAATAAAGAGTATTTTAATTTTTTTACCATCAATTTTTTTTTAATTTTTTTCTTTGAACTGAACTGAAATTTTAAAATTTTTTTTAAATTTACTTGAAATTAATTTTCTACATTAGTCCTTAAATGAAATTCTTCCATTAATTGATGTGATTAACAGAGTAAATTACAATGTGTAAGAACTAAAAGTTTAGTTTTTCATTATAGAATCTTGAAACCATAATTTGACGATTGATCGACTTTGATTTGGTCCATCAACCTACTTGCATTTGAATCCTGTTAAAGATGAAAGAGAAAGCGAGGGAAAGGAGAGAGAAAAGGCAAACGGAAAATTGGAGTGGGCAAGAACCATATAAGAGAGAGGTAGCCAATAATTTTTACAAAAATTTCATTCAAAGACTATTGAAGCAATTTAATATTAAATAAGGATAAAAATATTTTGAAATATTGCTGTAGGATCAAAAGAGCTGATACGAAAATAATTTTAGATTAAATGGACTATAATACTCTTGTTTTTTTTTTAAAAAAAGAAAACTTATCAATTAATGAATAGTTTTTTATTAAATATGAATGGATACTTATTAATTAATGAATGGTCACTTATTGAAATATAATTTACACATGTCCCTTCTCACAACCAAGTTTTTTATATTTTTAAACTTGTCAATTAGCTAATAATTTTTTATTAAATATAAATGGGTATTTATTATTTAATGAATGACTACTTATTGAAATATAATATACAATAATCTCTTTTCCCAATCAAGCTCTTTCATATTCTTAAACTTGTCAATTGCTGAATGGTTTCTAGTTAAATATGAATGAGTATTTGTTAATTAATGAATGTTACTTATTGAAACATGATTTACACTTGTCTCTTCATACAACTAAACTCTTTCAAATTCATAGACTTGTCGATTAGCAAATGACTTATTGTCAAATGTAAATGGATATTATTAATTAATGAATGATTAATGATCAATTAAAAAAGAAATGCAATGGTATTATAGTCTTTTTATATAAAACTATTTTCAAATTAGCTCTTGATTCTACAGTAATATTTTAGAAGATTTTTGTCCTCATTTGATATTAAATATCTATAATGATTTTTGAATGACATTTTTCCATAATTTTATGGCCTAGTAGGATAAACACTGGCCTACAAGTGAAAGTTTGTGAGTTCAATCATACTTGTAACGTTTAGTTATGCTTGCTCCTCTAAATTTTCTTTAAAAAAAAAAAAAGGGAGGTAAGAGTCAAATGGTCCAAAATTATTTTAGGGAAGAGCACAATGGTAAAAATATTTTTTCATGGAGGCATTTACGAGGGGAGAATATCATTTAGAACCCCAAGATCAACATATTAAATGCAGAGTACACAATAGTCTAAAAATTTATTAAATGCTTTAAGTCCTTAATTGAAAATAATTTTACGGTGTTCAATTGTCACAATACCCTTCAGTGATTAAAAAAGCATCATTGTCACTGGAGTAACAAGTTGTCACTAGAGTTCCAACACAAACGAGGTCGTCAACTGTAATAAACTCTTTTAGGGTTATTAGGGGGTTAAAACTATGATCTCATGGCTCACGAAAAGATTTTTGATCATTAGATTAACAAAGTCCTTCAGTTATATTATACAAAATAAAATATATATATATATATATATATTATAAATTTAGCTTTTAAATGTTTCTATGAAAGTTCTTAATTTTAGGAGAGTGGTTGTCAATTCTTTAAAGTGAAATTGTCAAAACTCAAAAAAAACAATTGGTTGATATTATAAGAAACATTATTTTTTTGGTTAAAATGTATATAATTTATCTGAATTTTAAAATAATATATTACCTCCTTTACCTTTAAAAATTTAAAATTAACTCTCCTAAAATGTCATTTAACTAAAAATATTATATTGTAGAATCATTTATAATTAATTATATATATTTTTAAATAGTTGAGATATTGATAGTCAAAAACATATTATTATCATCGTATAAAATTTTAAATATTTACTTTTATATTAGTTTTATCTATAATTTTATTAATCCACATGTATATTCAACATCAACAACCTAATTTACATGCCAACTTTTTTTCACAACTAATATGCCTTGTAAAATTTATATGATTAACTTGATATTCAAAATAGGAACATTTAAAAAAATAGATTAGAGGAGTCAAATCAATGGCTCTTCTAAATATAAGCGAAAGTTGAATTATTTACAAAATAAAATGAAGACACACATTCAAACATCGAAATTAGGCGACAGGTGGGGCTCCTATTTGGCCCACCAAAAAAGGGAGGACTTATTCATGCGACAAGCTTTTTTTACAGTTGACCCATCTAATAGAGTAACAGAGACATTGGGGATATGTGTAATGGGCATTGGTTGCCAAGAAGAATTAAAGATTTTGACAAATTTTAAATATTTTTTAATTTTTAATAATTGAAGTTATCCATAAATTATATAATCTTTATTATTAGTAGTAATGGTAATAGTTTATAAGAGCTTAAAAGTTAAAAACATAATATTTTTTGAAAAAAAATAGTTTAAAAGCTAATTAAAAACATAGTTTGATCAACCATAACTTGGTCGATTGACTTCTTCGCAAGTTAGGTTCTTTTGAAATGATTTTTTTTCTAACAAAATGAGTCTGTTTGACAATCTATTTTAGGAACAATTTTCTATTCTTTAAAATAAAAAAAATCTATTTGGTAATGTATTTTTTAAAAAGTTTTAAAAAATAAAAAATAAAATATTGTTCTGAAAAATGAAAACATTTTTAGGTGTTTTGATATTATTGTTTTGAAAAACAAGAAATAATAAAAAAATCCATTTTTATTACTACTTTTAAAATATATTCTACAAAATATCAATTCTCATAATATCAAAACAGAAATAGTTTTAAATAGGCCCGTAATTGCTCCATGGTATAATATAGCAAGGAATTGAGTGTTGCGTTTGCTGATGAGTACAAACTTACAGTAAGGCCAAGACCCATTTCAACCTAAAATGATTTCCACTCATCATTTAAATTAATTTTTAAATATTTTATTTATTAATATAAAAAATATAGTTTGATCAACCATAACTTGACCAATTGACTTCTTCACAAGTTAGGTCCTTTTGAGATGATTTTTTTTTTTTCAACAAGATGAGCTTGTTTGACAACCTATTTTAGGAACAGTTTTCTATTCTCTAAGACAAAAAAAAAAATCTATTTGATAATGTGTTTTTAAAAAAAAATTTAGAAAAAATAAAATATTATTCTGAAAAATAAAAATATTTTTTAGGTGTTTTGATATTATTGTTTTGAAAAACAAAGAATAATGAAAAAAAAATCCATTTTTATTACTATTTTTAAAATATATTCTATAAAACATCAATTCTCATAATAATAAAACAAAAACAATTTCAAATAGGCCCATAATTGCTCCATGGTATAATATAGCAAGGAATTGAGTATTGCGTCTGCTGATGAGTACAAACTTAGGCTCTATTTGGTACACATACCTCAATTTAGAGGGATTGGAATTGATATTGGGATTGAGATTGGTACTGAGAGTGGAAATGAGAATGAGGCTTTAAAATTATGTTTGGTATGAAATAATATTTGTAGGGAATACTTATTTTTATTTTATTTTATAATTAAACATAAATTAGAAAAAGACAATGATACCCTTTAAAATAATAAAAATAAAAAAATTATAACCCAACCCTCATCTAACCCAAGTTTTCATCTTCTTCACCGCTCCTTATCTTGCCTCTGCCTCTGGTTTTTGGCCACTCTCTTTCACTGCTCCTCACTATCATCTCCCCTTGCCTCTGCCGTTGTCTCCCCTTGTCTCTGCCTTTGCTCTTCACCACTCTCTTTCACCGCTTCTCATAGTTATCTTCTTCCTCTTCAACCTGTCAAATCAAATGCCCTTGCTTCCTCTTCTGCTTCCTCCTCCCCATATTCTTCTTCTTGCTGCTCTTTTAATTTTTAATCATGCTTTTGTTATTATTACTACTATGTGGTAGAAATTAATTAAAGGAGCAACGAATCTCTTGGATGTTAAGGGAATGATAGAGATCGAAGAAGATTGACAAACTGGGGACTTCATCGGTGATGTACAATGATGGAATGATGGAGATCAACGAAGTAAGGGCATCATTGACGATGGAGATTGAGTTTTGTACGACGCACAGCGATGGAGATCTGGACAAAATTTAGAGGGGCAGTTTTGTCTGAAATTACTTTGAACAAGGATAGTTTTGTTCAATAATTTTTCAATCCTGGGACTGGTTTCTCAATATCAAGAGGGAGGTGGGTTTGAGTAATCCTTCCTAAGTGGGTTTGCTTAAACCCAAGTAAGACTCAATACCTTGTACCAAATACACTAAATTGGGCCATTCCCAATACTAGTCCCAGACCTAAGCCCTCAATGCTATGTACCAAACATGGCCTTGCAGTACTAGTCAGGCCAAGACCCATTTCAACCTAAAATGATTTCTACTTATCATTTAAATTAATTTTTAAATATTTTATTTATTAATATAAAAAATACAAAAATTTTAAAATTAAATTTGGGCTGTCTTCAGTGTTCATCAGGAAAAAGCACTATAGTACTTATCACTTTTGATGAGATTTAAACCATTTAAATTTAAAATTTTTATTTTTATTATATATGTATTAAAATAAAAAAATAAAAAAATTTTAATAAATCTGTTTGTTACTAATATGGCCAGTATAAATTTAATCTACACATTCCAATTTAATATTAAATTTTTTTATAATTTTATAATTTTATTATCTAGATAGAATCTAGACAATTTATATATAATATGAATAACCTAATTTAATATTATAAATTTATAAATTTTACAAATTAGCTATTTAAATATACTCTAAATAATCCAAATTTAATATTAATTTTTATTATTCAATAAAAAAATTTAAAAATATTTAAAAATTAATTTAAATGCACGGTAGATCATTTTAGATTGAAATAAAAAGTTAGGATTGCTCATAACCTGATAAGCGCTTGGTGGACACAAAAACAACAACAATAATTTAATCAATCAGTGCCCCGTTATGCGAGTGGCAACAAGCAAGTGCATGATTTGTTCAAGACTAAGAGTTTTCTAACATCTTAATAAAATTATACCATGAAAATTTCAATTCTATAGTTTTTTGCATTCAACAAACATATTTGTATATATATTTTTTTGGTACAACACGTGTGTAAGTTTTGAAAATGAGAAACCAATTTTCTTAATTTTTTTGCATACTTTAACATTACATGAATTTTTTGTTACATAATTAAGTTTTTTTTAATGAAAACTTAATATTTTATTACTTAAATGAGAAAAATGTTACAACCAAGATCGATGAAATATGCCAATGGCTTCTCCTTTCATGCATATTAAGTTTCAAACTCTAAACTTCTACATAATCCATAAGCCAACTGATGGCTATTATCTCAACAGTTGCACCACCTCTTTTTTTTTTTTTTTTTTCTAAGAGGTCTTGGCATGTATCTTTTTCCTCTGTAAAAAAAAAAAAGTTTGATTAAGGGTATTTTTTTTCATAAAAAAATTCCATCTCACTTTGAAAATAAAAAATATCAACATAAATTTTGATGTCATTCCTCCTAAAAAAATTACTTTTCCGATCTTATATACACATCACTTATAACTCTCTCACTAAAATTAAAAAATAATTAAATTATTCATACTGCCTGAAAAATTTTCTCAATTTATCATTTTAAATATATCATCTTTAAAAATAATTTTTTCTATAACAGTTTAATTTATTACCTAAAAATTGTGAAAGAATAAAATTAATTAATAATCTATACTTTTATAAAACATGATTTATAAAAGATTATAAATTCTTTTAAAAAGTAAATTTTATATATAGTTTGAGATGAAATTTATAATTCTTGAAAGTTTGAAAAGAAAGTTAGTAGCACCGAGAGACAATACAGTAATAGTAATAGTAATAATAATGAATACTTTAATGTTAATAATTAATTATTAATCATTAATAATTGTAAAAATTTTAATTAAGGATCATAGATGGGATTTAATTTCTAGTAGGTTTAAAAAAATTTAAATTTTAGTTCAATTTAAAAAAATTAAATAAAAATAATTTTAACAGTAAAAAAATTAAATTACTTTTTATTTATTATACAGAATTATTAATTATTAATTTTTTATTTCACTTGTTACTTTACTTGCTATGAAAAATTAGTTATAAATTATATTCATTTATCACAAAAGTAGTAATATCAATTATAAGTTATAATATCTATTAGTAATTTATAAATAATGTTAGTAAATTAATAAATAAAATTAATAATTTAATAATTTATAATACAGTTTGTGATTGAACAACTAACATAAAGTATTATATAATTATTAACATGTAAATGTATATAATTTATAACTCATATTGTAAATTAATAAGTAAAGTAAAAAAATTAATAATTAATAATTTATATAATAAGTAAAAAGTATTTTATTTTTTTTACCATTAAAATTATTTTCACTTAATTTTTTTGGATTGAAGTGAAGTTTTAAATTTTTTAGACCTTTTAATAATTAAATTTTATGATTCTTAATTAAAATTTTTTCTGAATTAATTAAATATTTTTTTAATTGATTGTTAAATCCTAAATTAAAGGACCACTAGTAGGTTCCCAAACGCCATAACTACTTCTTGAAAGCTGAACAACTGCTTTGATTGTGAAAGCAGGTCAGAGCCAAACCAAATTCACAGTCTTCGCGCGCCATGTGGTGCCCCTTAATCCATTAAATGCAATTCTTCAACTCTGCATCGAATCAATCGACGCCACTCTTAATGTTGGTTGTTTTTCGCTCATCTACTTCACCCACGTCGATTCCTTCCACCATAAATACCATTACCTCCTTCGTCTTCCTCACCACTATCACCACCTTCCACTCTTTCTTCTCCTTCATTTGAACTCTTATATCCCCTCTTTCTTCTCTCTCTGTGTCCACTATTACACTCGCTTCACTAGGAACATGGAGTCTTGTTTCTTCGATAAGCTGAAAACTGATCACCCTTCCTGGTTTCTCGTGCTTTGCGCTTTGGGTTCCCTCTCGCTTCTGAAATTTTCACTTGCTTTTGTCAGATGGGTGTACGCAAATTTTCTCAGGCCTCCCAAAAATCTGAAGAAATACGGAGCTTGGGCACTCGTTACCGGACCCACCGACGGTATTGGAAAGAGTTTTGCGTTTCAGTTGGCTCGCAAAGGGCTTAATCTTGTCTTGGTGGGTCGAAATCCTGATAAGTTGAAGGATGTTTCCGATTCGATTCTTGCCAAGTTCGGGAAAATCCAGATTAAATCTGTCGTTGTTGATTTTTCCGGCGATCTTTCAGAGGGTATGGTTAGGATTCGTGAGGCGATTGAAGGATTGGATGTGGGAGTGTTGATTAACAACGTGGGAATGTCGTATCCTTATGCCAGATTTTTCCATGAAGTAGATGACGAGCTCTTGAAGAATCTGATTAAGATAAATGTTGAGGGTACTACAAAGGTCACACAAACTGTTCTTCCCGGCATGCTTAGCAGGAAGAAGGGAGCAATAGTAAACATTGGCTCTGGAGCAGCTACTGTGATTCCTTCAGATCCACTTTATTCTGTATATGCAGGCACAAAAGCGTGAGTTTCTTGATTGTTTCACTTCAAGCAATGACGTGTTATGTTTAGTTTCTTGTTTGATTTGTTGTTTTATACGGGCGCTGGTTCAAGAGAGTTTAGTGATTACCGGATTGACTTAATTTTCAATATTATGTTTTATATGTACTGAAATGAGGTGCTCTGATCATTTCTTTCAGGTACATCGATCAGTTTTCGAGATGCTTATATGTTGAGTACAAGAAGAGTGGGATTGATGTGCAATGTCAGGTATTATCTTTTACACGCACAATTTGATTATGATTTTGATTTGGCTCTTTCTTTCTGTTTAAAATTATGTACTTCTTTCAAAAATTTCATATGCTTGCTTTCCTTTAAATGATCACATTATTTTGGAAAAATTAAGAGTATGCATATGTCTAATATGGGACTATTGTTTATTTGCAAATAATATTCAATCTTTATTAGTGATTTTTAACAAAGAAGTCATCAATTTAGTGCTTCTAACCAAAACTCTTTTGCGTACGACCCAGTGAAGACGTGAAAGTTCCCGTTGAAGTGAGAGGTTGTGAATTCAATTTCGTTTGTAATTTCAATTCATAAGTGCTGGCTCCTCTAATGCAAAGGGGGGGGGTACTTTCTTACTTCTCTGCCCTTCATTAGCACTTTTTTTTTAAAAACTACAAGCTTATGTGCACTAACAAAGCCTGTTTCTGACCTGGTATTGATAAAGAATGATCCATCTCAGATGTTTTCCGGCCTCAATCATAGTGGACTACTTGCAAAAATGAATTGCATATAATTAATTACTTGATTATGGAGGGAGATCATTATTAAGATATTCTACAAAATATAGGTGGATGATTTCAGTCATAAACAAACATATAAACATTCATCTACTAAACCTGATTAGTCTGAGCATCATCTAATTAATTGTCTTCTATGGATTGAATTTACCAAAAACTTATTTAGTTGTGAATTATTAGGTGTAAGATCCTTAGATGCCAGTAGTTATTTCCTGTTCCTAAATTTTCTCTTCTGATTGATATCGTTGTGACCTGAATATATAGGCTTTTGCATATATGCAAGAATAGCTTTTTTTTTTTATACTCTCTCTGATCCTATTTATAAATCACTTTTAGTTTGTTTCACCGAAACTAAGAAAAAACTTTAAATCTCATTAATTTTGTCTTAAAATTTAATAAGTTTTCATCTTTACCTCTAAATTCTATTATTGATATTTTTATTCAAAGCATTTAATAAAACAAAAGATGTAAAGAAGAGCATTAAAAATTGACAAGTGCCTTATAAATAGGATCAACTTTTTTTTCTCCTTTTGCTTTATAAATAGGATCAAAGAAGTGCATTCAAATTAAACATGCACACAATCATGTCAATGCTGAGGTCGAAACTCAGGACCTCTTGTAGGTAAGAGAGGTAGTGCTATTGAGACAGCTTGCCGTTGGCATAGAGTACCTTCTTCAATTAGCAGGCCATGCATGTGTTATTTGTGGTAAAAAATTTCTGAAAACTCAGGTTCCCTTATACGTGGCGACGAAGATGGCATCAATAAGGAGATCGTCGTTCTTTGTTCCATCAACAGATGGATATGCAAAAGCAGGTTTGAGGTGGATAGGATATGAGCCTCGTTGCACGCCATATTGGCCTCATTCTCTTCTCTGGGCGTTGACATCTGTATTGCCTGACTTCATTATTGATACTTGGCGCTTTGGTTTCTGCCTTGGTATCCGCAAGAGAGGCCAACTCAAAGACTCCAGAATAAAGAAGGAATGATTGAAGATTTGATAGTTCTTTATAATGTTAGAGCATGTTGTTCTCCTTCTTGGTCTTTTCCCAAGAATGTTAGCACATTCATTATATGTTTCAAGTTTCAAATGCTGGTTATATGTTTCTGTTTTCAGCTTACTGTACTTGTGGACTGTGAGTGTTCTATATTTGCAAAAATGAACATGGATATTTGTGGAGGGATTGAAGGCAAAAAAAAAAAAAAAAGATAGACTTGAGCTTCACATGTATTAACATCACACCCTTTTCTAAAGTCCAAATACAAGAAGAAACTTTATTCTACCAAGTGGGTTGGACTGTATAAATTACACGATACCTCTTCTAATGTACAAACGAATGCATAAATCTACTTTAGTATTTGCTTTGGTAGAAATTCAACGAGCTTTTAGCTTGAGAAAAGTAGCCGGTTAATGGCTTAAGTTTATTCCTATAGCAGCCGGGTCGAAAATGTGAGTTTCCAATATATATATATATATATATATATTATGTTGGCAAAGGATGTTTCTTAGAATTATAATTTTACAAGATTATATAACTTTACAACTATTATATAATTTTACAATTCAAAATTTATATAATTAGATTATGTATTCCAAATAATTGGTATGGTATACATATAGAATTTTTATAAAAAATTATTAAAAATATGAACATGGTATTAAATCAATGTTTTTCTCTTTTGACCAAAAATAATAAACCAATTTTTGATAAACTTTAAAAATATTTTTATTTTAAAAATTAATTATTTATTAATAATTTAAAGTTTCAAGAATTAATATATTTAATTTTTATTGATTTGGTTCTTTGAATTTACCTAAGTAATAGATTTTGTCTTTATTGTTTAAAAAGAATTTAACACTGTTAAAATCTACTAATATAGATATTGGAATATTGATAATATCTATGTAAATTAATAGAAAGAAGTTTAATTATTTATGTAGGGAAAAATATATTGAAAAATTTCAAAGAATAAAAGAATAAAATGTAGTATGATGGACTATATTAGTAAAATTAGATTGATTTAAATGCTAATTAATTCTCATTTAGTTACATATACATGTCAAATCATTGACATATTTTAACATTAGATTATTTTGAAAGTCAATTTGTATTTTAAAATTTAAAGGACCAACTTAGTAATTTAAGAAAATGTGAAGGACTAAATAGATAAAAATTAAATTTAAGAGATCAATTGATAATTGAGACAAACTTAAAGGACTATAGCCTCGTTTTGTATGATGGAAGAGTTTTTTATGGCATTGGAATCGAAATCAAAATCAAAATCAGAATAGAATTGGATTATGAATATATGTTTGGTAAGTGAATGTAATCCTAATAAAATTTTATTTAAAAAAATGTGTTTATGTTAGCAAAAGTCCAAAATACCCTTAATATTGAAAAATAACTGTTGTCTACTATGGAATCAAAGCTAGCCACATATTTAAAATTGAACTAGAAATCAGAATCATATCATAACCTATATAATCGACTATATCCAGAAATCACAAATACTTGTTTCACAAATTTGAAAACAAATTACAAAAATATATCATATGCAATTTGCTACTAAACTTGTGAAGAAGATCGAAGAGATTAGTGGAGAGCATCTCAACAATGAAGAAACTCAAGATTTGCTAAACCTACGATAGTAGTAAATAGCTCGACGAGTCGTCAAAGATCTTTTGTCCTCCTCAATGGTTTATAGTAGGTGTTAGTCGTTGACAAATCTAAGGTGGATTATCGCCGTTGATGGAGACTAAAGGTGGAGATCCGAGAAGCTTATTGTTGCTGTTCCATGGCAACTTGCGATAGTAGTGATGGAGTTAAATGGCAGTGAATTGTGATGGTGCTCCCTTCCTTTCTCATTGCCAACAACAAAGCGAGGTAGTAGATTAATGGCAGTGAACCAATAACGGTTGCAGAGTTCGACAACAATGGATGAAGAGTTTAAGGTTAGAAGAGAAAAAATGTTGAATTCCAGGGTGTTTGACCCAATTCCATAAGGGCAAGGATGGAATATAATTAATGCATTTGGATTCCTACATCAATTCCTTTTCCATGTTAAGGATTTCACACTACCAAACCTAGCTTAAGAGTTTGGTTATCCTTGAAATAAAGTGTAAAAATATAATTTAAAATTTTAAAAAAGAAAGACCATGTATTAGTTTTTGCAAAAATGACAATTAGGGGCCCTCTAAGGTCATCAATTACAATTAGGGGCTCTAAATTATTGAAATCTTAATAATGGAATATGATTTTTACTTGGAACTAAAAAAATATGAATAGTTTAAAATACTCTTCGAAAGTGACTTTAATAAATTTTCAAATGACTATTGTATGTGCCCATTTGGTTTGCGTCAAGAATCAATTTTTGGGGTTTAATCGATTTTCAAAACAAAATTTGCCAAATAGCATAATAATGACATAATCGATTAAACATGCTGAAATTGATTTTTTTGTTAATCTATTCATACCTGCTTCTGGTTTCCATTTTACCATGTTAATAATAAATAATTTGTAAATAATTCATAATTGTGTTAAATAAAATTTAACAAATTTATTAATATTAAATGCAACTTTATTAATAATTTAATTTCAAAAAGCAATGTATTTTATGATAATTTGCGCAGTTGAAATCAATTTTAATATCCAAACAGGTTGCATTATAACATAATCAATTCTGATTAAAATTTACTACTTAATCAATTATTTTCATAATTTATTATATCCAACTGAAATCCAAACGAACCCTATATTTATAAGTACCTTTGGAAAGTTTCAAAAGTGAACTTTGGTTTCATATTAGAAAACAATCAATTTCCAACTATTGTTCTTTAGTTTTTTAACTAAAATTAACAAAATTTCAATCCCATGTCATTTTTTTTCAAGTGGTCTGTCTATATATTAACAAGTGTAAAAATTCATAGTTGATTAAGTTC
The DNA here is from genome assembly GCF_029017545.1 of Prosopis cineraria. NCBI lineage: Eukaryota > Viridiplantae > Streptophyta > Magnoliopsida > Fabales > Fabaceae > Prosopis > Prosopis cineraria. The sequence goes on along the minus strand of NW_026555345.1, from coordinate 23,662,086 downwards.
ATATTTAGAAATGACTTTAGTAGATTTCCAAATAGTTATTGTATATTTACAAGTGCTATTGGAAAGTTTTAAAAATAAATTTTAGTTTTATATTAAAAAACAATACATTCTCAACTATTACTCTTTAGTTTCGTAACTAAAATTAACAAATATTTCTATTCATAAGAGTAATTTTAGCAATGTCATTTTTTTTTATTTTTCAAGCGATCTGCCTATATATTAACAAACATAAAAATTTATAAGTGATTAGGTTCATATTCAAAAGTGACTTTAGTAAATTTTTAAATAACAACTATTCTATATTTACAAGTGTCATTAAAAAATTTCAAAAGTAAATTTTAGTTTTATATTGAGAAGCAATCCATGCTCAATTATTATTCTTTAGTTTTTCAATTGAGATTAACAATATTTTCTTTATATGATAATAATTTCAGCAGTGTCATTTCTTTAATTTTCAAGTGGAGGGCAATTTTGTAAACTCATGTATATTTTTAATTCCAAGTAAGTATCATGGTCTATTATTAAAATTTCAATAATTTAGGATCCTTAATTATAATTAATAGCCTTGGGGGTCCCTAATTGTCATTTTTGCTCAATTTTTTTAATTTCTGTTTTTAAAGAAAAAGGTCCATTCACTCGCTTGATTTGGGCCTATAAATGTAAAACCTTGAATATCGTAGCAGCTTGCCGCCAATCCATAAACCTCAAGCCGGAGCTCCTCCCTCTGAATGGCTCTTCAGAGTTCAGCTTCTGACGGCGACGGCAAGGCCGACCGCTTCACGGTCTTCATAGACACCAGCCTCGACACTCACCTCGCTATGATTGCTTACGACGCCGACACTGTTTCTGATCTCAAAAGTAATGCCCTTTTCTCCTTTCTCATGCTTACGAATCTGTTCTTACCTTTAACCTTGAGTGGTTCTCTGTTCTTGATGATTTAATTCTTTATTTCCTTGATATGAATTTAAGTTCAATAAACCAAAGCGATTCTCTATTGAGCGTTGGTTCGGATGTTTTTTTTTTTTCCCATCCTTTATTGGACTTTAGACGATCACCCAGAATGGTGATAACATGAAGTTAACTTAGTCTTGCTCTGCGCTCTGCATAAGTTGTGAGAAACATTTCCCTATATTCTCTGTGCCTAGTCATAAGATTATGTTAGTATGGCATGACTTCAGTGCTCTTCTTTTACTTTTTGTACAAGTTCTGACCTGTTCAAATGATATATGCCTGCCGTTGGCACGCAGAGAGAATTATGTTAGAACACCCATTGTGCTTTCCAAAGATTGGACAGATAAAGATCCATGCCATAAAGGTATGCTTCTTGATCCTGTTCCGCTGTTGTAATCATGGTTTTTGACTAAATCATATTATTTACAAAATTTTCTACTATGCTAGGTAAAGCGCAGGGGCTACTTTTATCACCTAGCAGATTCCATGTTGGTGAGAAGTGCATTTAGTGGGTTCAAAAAGACCTGGTTTCTTAGCATGGATGCATCTGCAGTAACGGAGAATGAAAAAACCCAGATTTCAATTTCTCCTGATTCTAGTAACCAGATAGCTTGTCATGGCATTGCAACTAATGCTTCGATTGGTGCTATTGATATTCCTCCCAGTCATCCTTCTAAAAGGGCGTCTGACTTCAATTGTTTCAAATTGCCACAATTAGAGAATGGACATGGTGAAAAGGAGGTTTCTTGTGTTAGCCCACGTGTTTCAGAACATAGTGGAAAAGGGTTTGTTGATAATCTTGAGACAGTTGTCAAACTCTCTGGCACTGATGACACTGTGATTCCATCAACTGGTTCAATTCCTGGATGTCAGGGAGATGGATTCAGTAAGGGAAATAAAGATGAAACCAATTTATATGATGAAAGAACCTTAAAATCTTTATCAAGTGCAAAGAAAAAATGCAAGGGTATTGGGGGAAAGGAAGACACAGTATGGGATGATGTTTGCAAGGACAATAATGCTTCTGTTCTGGGAACTGGTATATCAATGGCTGAGCAGGAAGGTAATTTAGTCCCTGAAAACCCTTCAGAGAATGCAAGCAGAGATGAACTAGGCGGGAATTTAAAGAACACAAGATCTGTAGTACAGATGTCAAATGATGCAGTTAAGGAAACTGAAGCTCCAAAGGAGCAGTCTGAATGCAGGAATAATGGTAAGGAAAACATCAATGCTGAATATGATAAGTCAAGGACAGCGCCTTCTGAACATGCATCTACTGTAAGTAAAAAACATAAGAAAAGGAAGAGATCTTTGACTCATGATTTAGAAGACAAGATGCAGAAGGTAGAGGGTGCATCTCAGCAGGCTGAAGTACACAAGTCCGATGAGGAACAAAAGAAAATTGAAGAACCAAAGGAACATGTTGAAACTAACCATGACAAATCTGAGGGCATGATTGAATTTCAACATGATATGGTTTCTCAAGAACCTTCAGATGCTGGATCTCCTGCAAAGAAAAAGCGGAAGGGAAAAGAGAGGAGTGGATATGAAAGTGCTTTGAAGGAAGAGAGATCTTTGGTTGGTGATTCTAATAAAGAGAGCTTGAGGCCAGAGAATGCATGTCAGCACTCTTTGGAAGACCTACCGAAGATTAAAGACAGCAGTGCTGGCCAACCAACCGAGCAATGCGGTGATGCTGATCCACTGAGAACAAGTGTGATAGGTTCTAAGAGGAAGAGAAAGAAAAACTCATCAAATAATCAAACAGCCACAAGTACTTCTTCCAGGAATGGTGATGCAGAGGATTCCAGGCTATATGGTGTTCAGGAGGAAATACTCAAAGATGGTCAGATCTCTAAAGGTGCTTCTACTTGGGATTGGTTTGGAAAAAAATCTGATATAATTACTTCATTTGAAATGAAACAGAAATGAAAGAGGGCATTTTTATGTAGATGAAAGAATCTTAAAGTTGAAATATATGTTATATATGTTTCTGATTCTAATGATATACGTTTTTGCTTTTGTAGATAACAGCGCCAGTAAAAATGCTGGTGACAACTTTGAAGTTGTAACAAACACATCCAAAGAAGTCACTATGTATAAAGTGAAAAGAACGGGAAATTCTAAGGATCATTGTTCCATTGATGTGGGAATAAATCCTTCTGATTTGGATGAGACAAGGGAGCTAACTGAGAGTAACGGCCTCCACATGGATGAGAATATTGACCTTGACAATTGTCATGTAAGTGAAGCTGGTCAGACTGTGCTAGCAGAAGAAGGAAGAAAGCTACCTCCATTAGATGATCCTAAGCATTTGCTGTCAGAAAATTGCATGACATCCAACCAGAATAACGCACATGCAAACATCAGAGAGTTGTCAGAGACTTCAGAGGTTCCAAAGGCAAATGAAACTACTGAATGTGGAAAATCAGAGAAGAAGAGAAGGAAGAAAAGAAAGGCTAAGGATGCAGATGGAGGATCTTTACTTACAGAAGACTTTAGCCATGTAGATGCTTCTAAGAATGATACTGTTTTAATGGAATCGTATCAAGCAACAAATGATGATCCTACCTTTGCAGACACAATGAAAGAGGAAAGTCTTTTAAATCAAACAGAGGGGAAAGAGGTACCTCCAGAACAAATAAAAGGGACTTCAGATATTGACAAGGAAGTAAATGACATAAATGTTGGCTCCATGGAAAACATCAGCAAAACTGAAGCTCGTGCTGAAAATCCAAGTGAGAAAAGGAGCAAGAAAGCCAAGAAGAAACAAACTCCTACCGCAAAAGATGTGTCAGAAATGCTGACAAAAGATCAAGTTCTTGATTGTAAAGAGCCATCACCTGCTTGTGAAGCGACTATGGAACTAAGATCTAAGAAGAAAAAGAAAAGCAAGTCCACTAGTACAAAGTCCACTAATAAATCAAGTGGACCAATTTTGGAACCTGTGGGAGATGTTGAAACTGAACCTCCCCATTCTCCTTCAAATGCGCCCAAAGGAAATCACAAATCCCCTTCTGGAGCTAAAGAAACTGATATAAATTCAGTGTCTTCTTTTGGACATGAAGATGATAACCACTTGAAAGCTCCAACCAAAACGGAGATGATTAATGCTGAACAACATATTTCATCTGGGCAAGAGCAGCATAAAGATATTGTATCAGATGACATTCTTGTTGACAAGAATGGTGCTGATAGAACAGACATTGAGCCAATGCCTGGAAAGAACAGAAAAGTGCATGACGTAATGAAAGGAAATACTCATGTTGGGAAACTAAGATCCACAAAGCAACTATTGTCAACGGTGGGTAATGGACTTGGGATTAATCCTGATGAGAAAGTTCCAAAAGCACGCAGAACTAGACAAGAAGCTTATTTGTCTAGTCAGTCTAATAGTTTCACGTCCACCATTGAAGAAAACAAAAGGCCTCAAGATAACAAATCTTCTGGGGAAAGCATGAATTTGGAGAAAAATAGTGAAGTTTTTCCTGTATCAAATTCTAAGCTGAAAGCCCTAAAGAAAACAGTTCAAACTAAAGTTGGCAAAGCTTCTAGGAATAATATTCAGGGAGTTGTGGGTAAAAAAGAGCAAAAGAAGAGCTTGTTAGCAGGAACAATTTTCAAGGATGATAGTAGTGGCACCTCTGATGACAAAGATGAAGAAGTTAATGATTCCAGTTCCAGCACTAGAAGTCCATCAGATGCTTCACTCTCGCCTGATTACTCAGATGATGATAGTGATGCAGGTGTGAATTCTATACAAAGTATAAACTGAAATCTTTTTTAATTGGGAGACTTTCTGTCTGTCTGTATGTGGCTGGACCCTGGGTGGATGATTGAGGAACAGGTAGAAAATTCAATGACTTCTGGTTTTGGTAATTCTTAGGTTAATGTGCTCAAGGTGTTACTTTTGAAGTTAAGGGAAACCAGAAGTGGAAAGTTAGTATTAATCTCTGAAGTATTGTCGTTCCATCATTTTTTGTTTCTTTTACTTAGAACATGGATCTTGTTCTATTTCTGTTTTAGGATTTTGATGTGGATGGTTTGGATGGCAATTTTGGAGCCACCCCACCGCCCCCCAACCAAAAAAAAAAAAAATGTTGAACGAAATATTCATGCAGCTTCGTTCTCAATTTTCTTCATTTCTTCATAGAACTGATGATTATGGGACCTCAAACTAATTTGTTTTCTTTTCTCTTTCTCTCTCTCTCTAACTAAATTGCAACAGGTTCACATGGTGGGACAGGGCTGGAAAATGGTGGAGAAAGCCGTATAGAAGAATCACGGTAAGTTAATTTATTGCATTCATGCAGCTAAAATTTGGCAGTTTTAAATGATTAAATGGCTATTTTCCTCAATAAATCTTCATGTTTTTTTTTGGTGGTTACTAAAAGCACATGCAAGTATAACATGTTGAGTCATCTCTATATTAAAATACATTTTATGCTATTTACATATGCTGAAAATAGACGAGATACACTTAATATCTTCCAAGATATATGTCTATCATCTATAATCTTAGTCAGGCACAGGCTCAATTTACTTGGTCAAGATTATTGTGCATATGCGTGCTATTTGGATGGTTTATTCAATGGAATGAGCCTTTCCCATCTAATCTCAATTTCTCATGGGACAGATTATCTTGTTTTCAAAGAGTTGGGCTGGGTATTTGCAGTATCTATAGATATATGTTCCTCCGCTGAACGAACAATTATAAAGAACAACAGATTTTAGAGGACAGAACTGTTGAACTTTTTTGCCCAAGAATTAATTCTGAAAAGGTCACCACATCATTTGGAGTTGCACTATTTACCCTTCGGTGTTGCGGTAGAATCTGATTTGACCAAGTCTTTGAGCCCTTCTGCACTAAAATCAAAATCTACTGTTTAAGTGTGAATGGTGTGATTTCATTTAGTTGGCAACTATAACTGATCAGAAGTTTGTGTTAGAGTCAAGATTCTTGAAAGTGTGCCTAATTAGATTCTTAACCTTTATCTTTTACATATTGTTCCTTTATACATTATGCACTTGACTTGAGTAGATGTTTTAGGGAATTTCCATTGTTGTGTGTTCCGCATGCTTTGGTTAGAGCAGTATCTGAATCTTTCTTTACTTTGGCAGCTTGTCAGTCAAAAAAGGGATGCCCATTGATAGCATTCTTAGAAGCTCTCGCAGGTATAAGAAGGCTAAACTGACAGCCTCTCAATTTGAAGAAAGTGAAAATCAACCCGTTGATTTTGTTCCAGACAGCCTGGCAGACATGTAAGCATTGAGTTCTGGTCGTTCTTCATTTATCTCTGCCGGTGTTTTCTCTATATCCTCGTTGCAGCTACAAGATTTTGTTCACATGAGATCATGTAAGAAGAGCCTACAAAAACTCTACTTTTGCTGGAGCGATTTTCCCTTTACCTCGTTTCAGCATAGAAAATTGAGTTTGGTTTGCTGTTTAAGTTCTTCAGACACCAATCATGGGTCAATTTATGTCTCATTGGTGCATTTTATTACAAATGTTACAAATAGTAACTTAAATTTTGGTCTGAGGATACAAAATATAAAGAAAGCGTTTTGCCAAAGTAATTGCTTTGGTTGAAGTTTGGATGAATGTTGAATGACAATGCGAAAATGATAGCATTTCAAGGTTCCATTAACCCAAAAGTTCTACAGAACTCTTGTCTATGCTCAAGTTCTGTCATCTCATCCATTAAATTTACTTTAATTTAAAAAAAATGCAATTATCATTCCTTGTAATTTTATCATATTTTGCTTTGAGGCCCCATAGGTATTTTTTTTTAGTGTTTTCAATGTTTACAATTTTTGCAAGATTGGATGATATTTGTTACTTAAATCCCTGTAGTTTTATGAGGAAAAAAATGAAAGAAAAACTGTAGGGATTAAAAACTTGATGAAACTATAGGAATGGATGATTGTGTTTTTTCATAAAAAAAATATCTTGACCAAAATACTCATTCTTTATATATTATTGAAAAAATGAATTATTTAATTTTTTAATTTTAACTCAGTTGTAATTTAATTTTTAAATTTTTAAATTTTAATTAGTTATAACTTGATTTGTTATAGTTGTAACTCACTTTGTAAACTTCAACTCTTACAATATGGTTTTTATAGTTTTACTATTTAAAATATTGATCCTTATAGTTTAAAAAAAAAAGATACAGAGATTTAAACTGTTAAAAAAATAGGATTAATGTTTTAAATTATCAAATCTTTTTAATCTTTATAAAGATTAAAATTTTAAAATATTTGTAATCTTTATAATTTATTTTTTAAAATATAGAGGTTAATATTTTAAATGGTTAAAATTATAGAAAGTGAATTGTAAGAGTCAAAATTCTTGAGTGACAATCAAATGAAATCTGCATCTGATTTATCACATGGCACTCTTTGACCGAGCAGGAATTCCTATGGTTCCACAATATTAAACTGAGCATTGTATGTTTTGAAGCATCAAAGTTGTTCTGATTTGTTATATGAAACCACGTAGAAATAAAATAAAAATTGAGATTGGCCAGGAAGAAGGAAGGCTTCATGATAATTGTTTCTTAACACCCTGGTCTCAGCTACCATCTGTCAAAAGCTTATTTTCTAAATAGTGATTTCATTAAGGCTCCATTGGTAAACCTTGACTGATAAAGACCAAAGTTAAGTGGAACAACCAAAAAAAAAAAAAAAAATCCCCCACATTCATGCAGAGACATAAATCATAAGAATTTATTTCATGACCAAAAATATTCTCAAGTTGCATTACTCATGCATCCAGTTTCATCAAATCAAAAGTGAAAACAAATTAGCTAACCTTCTTACTTTCTTCAAGAAAACGAAGTACATGTAATGACTTTAGCATAGACACGCTATATATATTTATATATTTGAATGGGAAAAGAGATACATTAATCAGAAAAACGATTACAAATCAGTTCGTAGAAAGTGATTGCAGCTTCCCATCATCCACCACTTGTTAACAGTATGGTACTCTATAGTATTAGTAGTATGACTAGCATGTTATCTACTCTGCAAGGTTATGAATATTTTAGAGCATGTTATCTATACTCTGCAAGGTCAGATAAATAACAAGAAAGGGTAAGACTTTTTAAGAGGTTTTTCCTTCTCAGAAACTTCAACCTCAGCTGTTGTCTCTATAGCTGTTCCTTCTACAAGAAGGTCTCGCTACATTCTAATACTCAAAAGTCAAAATCTCTGACTCCAAATGGAGCCATACCGGTTCATGACATTATCATGCATGAACAAGAGTTAAGACTTGGCCTTATGAAAAAAGGGTATTTAAAGATGTTGCAAAACCATTTCAAGCCAACTGTGAAATCACGTATGATCATCCATGTTCATGGAACAGAAACGCAGAGGCCATTTCAACAATAAATATTACTATAGATATATCCCCTTAACTAGTCATATGGTTGGCTTTAAAGTGCATATTTAGAGAATCAAAAGCTAATCCTTGGCACTAAGGATCCAAACCAAGAGTAAGACAAGATGGAAAAGTTGATTCCAGCATTCAGTACCTTACAATACAAGTCACAAAGATGAAACTGTATAATTTTTATACATTCCACAAAAATCCCCTCTTACCATCATCAACACGAACCAAAACTCACTGAGATCTCATCCTGTTGATCTGGTTGAGAGCAGGCTGCAATATGTTATACAACACCCACAGAATCGCTGGTGCCACCACAAACAGCAGAAGCTGGCCCCTGTTGTCACTTGCAGCCTCAGCAATGGTTGCCACCTCAGCAGCTGAACTCTCTGGGGCCCACCCCAAGAGGCCTGACCCCACCAAACCACCGAGCCCTAACCCAACGATCACCCCCTTGGTGCTTCTCATCCGGTTCAGCTGGTTCAGTGCTGGCTGAAGAATGTTGAACAGAACCCATGCTATTGCTGGGATTATTGGTAGCAGCAGAGCTAGCCCCCTGTTATCCCCTCCATCTGCTATTTCAGCGATCTGTTGGGCTGCCAAGGCCGCGTCGGAGCTGCTCAGAGCGGCAAATACAGCCCCGGCAATGGCGGTTCCGGCGAATGTGGTTGATGGGTTTGTGGAGACGGTGGTGGTTTCAGAGGTTAGGCCCTTTGGGAGGTTTTGCAAAGAAAGGAGAGAGGCGGGTTTGGAGGATAGCTTGGTGGGGCTGGGGAGTTTTGATGAATTGAAGCATTTTGCGCTGGTCATGGCCATTGCTGCTACGGTTGCCGCCATTGTTGGACCTGTAAATCAAGCTTCGTGCAATGAAGATGATGGATGATACACTTCTATGTGATATGGAGCAATAGCAAAGGAATGAATGGAGGGAAGTAGAATAAAGATTTGCGGAAGAAAAAGCTAAGCTAAGGCCAAGTGTGAGAAATGAGAACCAATAAAATTGTGGTTTCTGGATTCTTTTCTTATCCGAATATTGTTATTGGTGAGTTATGGACCTCACGTTCCACACCCCGACCTCTCTTATCACATTTGTTCCAACGTGACATTTTGCCACCTGAATTGTTGCATGATAAATTTTAGTAGAGAGTTCAAGAAACGACGTTCTCATCACCCAAAACCAAGTTAGAGAAACGACATGTCGTGTCGTGGGTTTAGTGGTATTGTAGCAGATTTGCCCGTATAGTTTTGGACTTCTTTTGAATTGGGCCCAACTCAATTTTAGGCCTCATTGCCCAACTTATTTGGAAGAGAGTCCAGAGACACAAATAATATGCACGTATACAGTACTCTTTTTGTTTCGCATTATGAATATTTTTAACTGATTTATGTTCTTATAAATTAGTTAATTTTCTTATAAAGTAGTTAATTAGTCTTAAAATTACACATTTTTTTCATATTTATCTTTATTTAATATAATTTATTAATTAAATTTTTTTATTAATTACGCCTCATAACTCAGTGTATTTTTTTTTAAAAAAGATCTTATTAACTACACTTTAAAAAATCCAAAATATCTTATATTTTAAATATGATAATTTTAAAAAATATCTTATAATATTAAACAGAAGAAATGTATGTATACATACATATATATAATGATTAAAAAATGAAACTATGATAGATATCTTATTAATCAATAATAATTTGAATGGAAAATTTAAATTTATTCCCACCAATTATTAACTTAATTTATTGTTGTTGAAATTATATATATTTTTTATTTTAAATATATGCTTACAAGTATCCTCGCATTATAAAATAGAATTCCGCGTAGTTTTTAATTACATTCACGAGAGATTTACGTAATTTTTTTATTTTAAAAATATGAAAATAGTGAAAATGAAAAGGAAATATGTGTAATTTTGATAAATTTTGTAAAAAAAAATATTATATATATTGAAGAAGTTTTATTTTAAAGGTGAAGATACAAGTACTAAGGCCTTTTCAATGATTAATGAGGGAATAAAATTACAAATGAACTTCTTGAGACCCATTTTTCTACGAAGAAAGAAGAATAAATAAATTATAATCAGATGACACAAAAATAAGTCAATGTCCGAGTTAAATATGTTGGGGCAAAAAAATGTGGAGGTACTGTTTCTTGTTGACATCAACGCACAATGGTAATCTGAACAGCATTAAGAGTTTGGTAAATTATTATCAGCATTACGAATCGTTGACTTTGGATTTTTTTTTGAAAAAATTATATATAAATCCCTTCCTAAACTCAATTGCTAATGAAATTAAGAAGAATTAATTACGTTAAGTGAGACTTTAAAATAATTCTTATTTTTTTTTATTTTAAGGCACAAAACATAATAACTCTATCATCCTACAAAACCATCGGCAGAATCAAAAAGATAATCCGCTTTTTTAAAAAAATATTACATAACCTCTGCCCAAAATATATATATATATATACACACACACAAACAATACATAATCAAAAGATATGAGCTTATCATGAATAATAGAGTGATATATGCACGGCAAGATGTGCCCATACTTTTGTAACATCTGTCATGTTTTAAATAAAATTACTTTTAATAAAGTGATATACGTACATAATAAAACAAATATGGGTTAAAAAGTGAATTTACACGGTAAGTTTTCTTCGCTAGGTAAAGCTAGTGTTTTTAGTTTTTGGTTGGTGTAATATTATTTTAAAAGTTTTAAAAATGATACAATATCATTTCATAATAATGTTTGACAAATGTAGCTTATTAATTGAAATTTTTTTTTATACAAGGAAAATACAAGACAAAAGCAAGTAAGTTTACCCTTGAAAGTTTTTTTAAGAGTAAATGGTAACTTTTGATTAATGTAATATTTTTAAATTATCAATAATTAAATAAAGAAAAATCTAATAATCAGTTATCAATGTTTAAAAATAGTTTGTATTTTTAGATTTTGACTAAAACCTTCCCCAATGTTGCTTGAGCACTAAACCAACTCTTTGAAAGTGTTTGATGGATTTTCCCTCAAGGAAATTTCGGACTTACTCTTATTTTGCTCACAAGACAGCTTAGAGTCTATTCATGTGTTCATGAGTAGCCCTTGACTTGTGCAGGCTTAACCATAAGGAAATATAGACATGTTCGGATTTGCTCATGAGTAATACAAACTAGTTTGAATTTTGATTTATAGGTGTTCAATGTAATTTAATCTAAAATTTTTTTTCTAATTTTGGGTAATGGATTGTTGGATCATTCTTCTAATTTAAAAGTTGATAACCCAAAAAATATTATATCAATCGAAAGTTTAAAATATTGCTTATTCTTTTAGGTAAATTTTTAGGACAAAACTATCCTTTAATGGTCATAATAACATTTAAAGCTAGTCAAATGTTACTATAAAATAACATTATATCATTTTTTTTTAAATTTTTAAGATAACATTACATCGATGAAAAGTTAAAAATATCACTTGCACCTAGCAGAAATTTTTTAAGATAAATTTTCCTTTTGATCAAAGAAAACATTAGTATTGAAAGATGGCCCAATTAATTAGGTCATATTTTACTTAATTTTTTTACTTTTAAATAAGTCATCCGTGAGTGATAAATAAGTTTAAAGAGACTTTGTGATCTAATTTTATTATTTTTTCAATAAAATGAGTTTACTTTAATATGCTTAAACAAATTAGGATAAATGAGCAAATTTAATTGTGAATTATCTTTCAAAGATTATTTAATATTTTATATTATGAAGTGGTGCAAAAAAATTTATCAAATACTAAAAGCAGAGAGCATCTGGCACCTTCAATTTATTTTCCACAAATGGGGATTTCTACATAAGTGTAGAGCCCACGTTCATTCACCTTTTCAACTTAGTGCCTTTTGTACATTTTCCACGACACCTTGTTGGAACTCCTTCACTGCCAGCATCCCACTACCATCAACCTAAAATCCGAGATCTCTAAGAGTACCCTAGCATGCAGGAGGCCGAGACAACAAACAGAGAGCTTATGTAGGGAACCCTAGTTGCCGAGTAGAACAGAAGAATCAGAGACGATGGATGAGATGTTGTGGGAGCACTTGATTTTCTAGCAAAAATTGCGAATCAAGGAGGAAATTTTGGTGCACAGGCAAGGCAAGTCCGATGTCAAGGATTGTGTTTAAGGCTAAGGAAGATGTGGAGAACAAAATCATCCGGGAGCATTGACAAAAATGTTTCTGCCATTGTTGATAGGTTTTTTTTGTAATGACTTGATCGAATCAAAATGAGGTTCTAGAAAGCAATGTCTGTAGAGAGGGACTGGAATGACATGGCAGGCTGCAGATTTGGCAAAGGAATAGAGATATTCTTGAGTGTTTTAGTTCCAATGCAGATCCACTTTAGGCAGATGAACAGGAAAGCTGGAGTGAAAAAATACAAGAAGAAGAAGAAATATAGAAAGTTCGAGAAGAGAATCAGATATGCTTACAGGAAGGCTTACACTGAGAAGCAACCCAAAGTGAAAAGAGAAGATTTGTAAAGAGGCAAGACTTGACCTTAGACAAAGCTATGCCTCTCCAATGAACATCTCAGCCATCATCACAAAATAGCTTAGCTATAATTGAATTTGAACTAGTTTCAATGTCAAGTCCTACTTCAAAATATGAAGTTGTTAGTCGTTTTTACTGAGTTCTGATTACTTGGCTTTGTCTATTAATCGGCAAATGTTAAGTTGTATCCTTTGCCACCGACTTCGAGTATGTTTAACTGTGCATGAGAAATGAGGCTTGCTTGATGATCTCATGTTTCTATAAACTCCTCATTTTGTAGGAACCCGAAGAAGGCACCAAGCATTCCGACGAGCAACGCAGGTTCTGGCATCATGGAAGGGAGAGGAGGAGACAGCAAAGAGAGAATGAGAGTGTAGACGTGGAGTGAGTGAGTGGAAGATGAGAGACCACACGTGGCATGCCAGCTTTTTATTCCAATCAAAGATAATAGTTGTTTGTTGAGAATGGATGTAAGGTGTTAAATGCTCTATTTTTTTACCCTTGAGGAATTTCTTTGCTCCACCTTTTAATTTGCTTTTTGAAAAATAACTTATCAGTAAATTTACTCCTTTATCCAACAAATTATTAATGGGTATGGTATGGTTTGGGCTTTTGGTTGCATATCACTATAATAATTAAATTTAAGAATTAAGTTTTGCTAGCAGATGTGTTCACATTTATTATTTACTAATATTTTAAATAAAATTATTTTTAATAAAAAAATACATGTAGGTAACTAAAAAGAAAGATTCAAAACTTTTAATTAGCTATTTTTTAAATAAAAATATTTTTTTATAGAATATCAATTAAAAGAATATTTTGATTTTAAATTCTGCATTAGTTAAAATATAATATTAATATTAAAGCTGAATAATCTCATTTTCTATAGACAGGGAGTTGGACAATAGACATGTCATGTAAAAAAAAAAAAATTCATTAATCATTAACACTTTAATAAGATCCATTTACACGTTATCCTTCTTAATTGGAAGTCATATGCAATTTATTTCCTGTAACTTTGAAATTCAAATGTGTGATCCCATATGGTAATCTTTATGTTTGAGTATTAATGTGTTAGTTTATATATATATATATATATATATATTGCATCCATCTCAATTTACAAATTTTTATATGATCATTCAATGAGTTAGATTTGAATGTTGTTGACTTACTTGAGAGTAAATTTTTCAAAAAAATTCTCTGCATTTATAAAGGTTAATTAAAGTAAAGGGCATCATCACTATCATGATGGACTTGAAGACATGTGTAGACTTAAAAAATTAAAAAAAAAAAAGGTAAAATCTTGAGACTTTTTACTGAAACAATCATGTGTTCGTTCAATTTACAAGTTTTTCGCAACACAATCATTTTAACCAGTAAAAATTAATTCAGTTAATAATAATTTGATCAATAATCAATGAAGTTATGAGATTAAATATCATTACTGATATAAAATTTTTATTAATGGAGAATCTATAAATACACCTATAAATATTTTTTTAAACACATGGAGGTATATCATACTTTCAATGAGCCATCAAAATATAACTCACCTATACTTTTGATTATATAAAAAAGCACAACTATTTTATTATTAAATTTCATTTAATTGTAACTAGAAAATTTTCACTTTAGCGGCATGAATCCTATCCTAATATGAAATATAGCGCTTCTTGCACTTAATGAATTATGAGCGACTTGTTTTTTTAAAAATATTTTTCTTTCCCTTACTAAACAAAGGAGATATTTATTTATTTATTTTTTAATATTTGTCCTTCCCCAAAAGTCCTAAAACCCAGAAACTCAGGAAAAAAGACTCCAATATTTGCGCTCCAGAGATATCATCAGTTCATCACACAACAAAAGCACTCGAATGCAACTCTAACCATACCGCCATTGAAGACAACCCGCCCAGTCTCCTTCTCTTCCTCTTCTATGCTCCGTCTTCTTCACCACAAGCATCAATAGCTGTAGCTCATAGCTAGGGTTTCTTCTTCTTCCACATGGCGACTCTGCTATTCTTCGCGCCGAGCGCGACCTCTTCTCCTTTCTTTTGCCGGCCGACTTCAACGCCCGGCCCTCTCCTTCATCGACCTCATCACCATACTAATCTCTTCCATTCCAGGCACTTCCTTCCTGGTTCGCTTTCCGTCACCAGGTTCGCCTTCAAGCCTGGTTTCCTTCCGGAACCTCATGGTGCTGAGGAGCTCGTCAAGGACTTGCTTGATCGAGCTGACGCTTTTCTGTACACTCTTGCCGATGCCGCTGTCTCATCTTCCGATACGGTGACTACCACCGCCAAACAGAGCAACGACTGGCTTTCTGGTATTACCGGTTACATGGAGAGCGTTCTCAAGGTTTGAACTTTGAACTCCTGTGCTCTTTGACTCTGTTGAATTTGCTTTCCTCGTAATTGTCAAATTTTTTGTTTTTGAAAACACCAATTGAACAATCGATGGACTATCTGAGCTTAAGCTAATAACTTGAAAGGCAGTTCCGCGTTTGCCTTTCCGCAGTTTTCGTTCCCATGTCATTTCAAGACTTAGAATTATTATCAGGGACGGATCCAGATTTGAGTATTGTGTGGAAAACTACAAAAAGAAGAAGGATGGGGGGTTAGCATATCATGTATATGAAGAATTTTAGCAAAACTTTTCAGCTATTCCTCGTTATGTGTAGATTATTATTAATAATTTAAAAGTAATACAAGTTGAATGCCTCCTCTTTCCTATTGGAACCCAGCTAAAATAGAAGAGAGTATTAGAATAAAGATAATACAACTTAATCATCTCATTGCCCTTCAATCATCTAATGAATGTATTTCTGCAATCTATCATCATATTCTGTCAAGGTCTGATACTTATGTTAAGAAGTAACTTAAACTTTCAGGTACTAAAGGATGGGCTTTCTGTCTTGCACGTACCATATGCTTATGGTTTTGCTATTATACTCCTTACGATTCTCGTTAAGGCTCTTACATTTCCATTGACAAAGAAACAGGTTTGTCCTTGTTGAAATATAAATCACTCTTGCTGATTTGCAAACTTCAGTAAATAACCGATCTCATGTCTGTATTTCTGAAGGACTTATTTTTTATAATAATCCATGGCATTTGTGAATTTTTTTGCATGTTTTCTTTCTCATAAAAAATGTGTGGTTCTGAATAACACTGCTATTGACAATAGCAAGGTTCTCAAGCCTTAACAGGCTATGTAGTTTCTCATTTCATATTTATCATCAATTCATTATGTAAAAGTGAATGACATTGTACAGGTAGAATCTTCCTTAGCCATGCGGTCTTTGCAACCTCAAATAAAGGCTATTCAGCAACGTTATGCTGGTGATCAGGTAATTTTTTTTGGCCTCTTTAATTTACTTTCTCAAATGAAACTTCTTTTATGATTTATGACTGTACTACTGTGGTGTTGGGAAACAATCTTTAAAAACTTTAGGATGTTCCATTGAAACCTTTTAACCAAGGAAGCTTTAAATCAACCTAATTTTTGTTTTTATTATTAAAAAAAATGAAGTGGCTACTACACTGTTGATCAAATTTCAATCCTATTACTTCTTTTGGTAGCTTTTCAATACTAGTCACCAATGTGATCTTGTTTATCCATATGTTATATAACCTTTCTCCTTGCAGGAAAGGATCCAACTTGAGACTGCTCGGTTATATAAATTGGCTGGCATTAATCCTCTAGCAGGTATTCATGACATAATTTGACTACAACAAAGTTTGTAAATCAGGATGAGGCTTCCTGTGACTAATTTCAGAACCTTGCTCCTGTAATTTTGTATGTTCTTCAAATTCATCTAAAAGTGCAAGCATCATTGTATCCTTGATTGGATAAGAACTCTTTTAATGGCTTAGGCAGTGGTAGGCATCTACCAACCATGTATAAAGCATTAAGCTGGTGCTCATGAAATTAAATTGGTAATTCCTTTTGTAATATTTCCACCTCTCTCTGTTCCAGGATGCCTGCCTACGCTTGCAACAATACCTGTATGGATTGGGCTATATAGAGCACTTTCAAATGTGGCTGATGAGGTAGCTTGCATTTAAGTTGATTTGCTACTACAAAATTTAATTTTGACTTGTTGAGGGAGGTTATATGTTGCTACTTTCCACGACTGATTTTACACTTTTGTTGAATACACAAGGGACTTCTTACAGAGGGCTTCTTCTGGATTCCTTCCTTGCTGGCCCAACTACAATTGCTGCTCGTCAAAATGGAAGTGGTATCTCCTGGCTGTTTCCTTTTGTGGTATGTCACATCTTTCGAGGATTTTAGTGTTTGTGTATTATGGCTACCATTATATTTCATTTTTCATCTTTAAATCATTTGAGGTTGAATTGCAATTTTTTTTGTTATACGAATGGAATAGAAGATAATATTGTTTAAATTTTTATATATTTTTTTCTAGTGCTTCAGGTTGGATCTCAGCGTGGTCTCTGTTCCATAATGGGTTTCTTTACTCTTTCTTTTTTCATCAGGATGGTCACCCACCTCTTGGATGGTCGGATACATTGGCCTACCTTGTGTTGCCTGTATTACTGGTTGTCACTCA
The DNA here is from genome assembly GCF_029017545.1 of Prosopis cineraria. Classification (NCBI taxonomy): domain Eukaryota; kingdom Viridiplantae; phylum Streptophyta; class Magnoliopsida; order Fabales; family Fabaceae; genus Prosopis; species Prosopis cineraria. Next base: position 23,644,621 of record NW_026555345.1, on the reverse strand, counting down.
GTACATTTCTGTCCAAATAATGCAGTCGTCACAGGTTAGTCTTGTTGTATGCATAATTCAATCTGATAGATCCAGGTTCTAAGCTTCATCCTATTCATGAAGGGAAAGAAAACGAGGTTCCTTTTTTGTGTTTGCCCATTTATGTAGCTTAGTTTCTCATTGTTTTTCATGTTGACTTTCAGCCTAATGATCCCAATATGAAGAGTTCTCAGGCCCTAACTAAGGTCCTTCCTTTAATGATTGGTTACTTTGCCCTGTCAGTTCCTTCTGGTTTAAGCCTTTACTGGTAGGCAAAAGTAGAAGGCCTTTAATTTGGCATTATTTATTTGATCATCTGCTGTCCCTACCTATATATTATATATATATTTATATATTTTGTTTTAAGTTGTGCAGGTTCACAAATAATATATTGAGCACAGCACAACAAGTATGGCTTCAAAAACTTGGAGGGGCTAAAAACCAGTGATGCAAGTACGTGATAGCACAGTAAACGATGACTTAATGCAGATCCAGAAGTCAGTCTCTGAGCTAAATCCTCCCCCTAAAGGAGAGGCCAGTCTAGTTGAGAAGTCAACATCAGAGGGGCCAAAACCAGGTGACAGGTAAGTGATTGTGGACAGCCTCATTTTGCCATGTCTTAGTATTTTTTCCACCCCTCATATCATAACACTGCTTTACTCTCCTTTTGCAGATTTAAGCAAATAAAGGAGCAAGAGGCAAAGAGAAGACGACAGAGAGAAGAAGAAAAAAGGAAAGCAGAGGAGGCAGCAGGTAAAGCAACTGAAGTACATGAGGCAAGGGACAAAACAGTTCAGGGGGGACATGGGGATGGAGATGATTTAATTGTTGTGAAGTCTGAGGCTGTGACCGCAAATAATGATCCTTCTACTTCTGGTGTTGTTGTAAATGGCAATCCATCTAGTGAGGATTCTGGAAGACATCAAAATGCCACATCTACATTGCAGGCAGAAAATAATGGTTCTGCTAATTTCCAGTTCAATGAAAGGAATGAGAGAAGTCTAGAAAAGGTATGATTGCTATTTTCATTTAAATTGGTGTATAAAACATTCAATATGGTGCAGATGTGTTTGTTGGTTCCTGTCACAATGTATGAGAATGAGGAAGTTTGGGGAAGTTTCAAACACTCCCTTCTTTTCTAAGGGTTTATTATTTGATTGGAACCTTAAAAGCATGTCCAAATTCATTCTAAGCGCATTGTTGTGTCCTCTATTTTGGATGGTTTGCTCTGCAATTTTTCTCACTTATTTTATGATCATTCTTAGAGTGCAATATCTTGCTCTTACGATGCTTTCAGGTATTGTGATGGTCGAGAATATGCAATAGATCAGCCTACCAAATGATATTATATTTGACAAAAATATCTTCTGGTTGAGAATATGACAAGAATATTTGGAATTTGAATTCTTTTTTGCACTTCTTTTTTTTTTTTATCATGTTGACAATTTTTGTCACTTTGAAGTTAATGATGTGACAAAAATTGTTAACATGATTAAAAAAAAAAAAGTGAGCGCGTACTCGAAAAAATGGGGGTAACACCTATTGAGGAAAAATGATAGAAAATCATTTGAGATGATTTGGGCATGTAAAAAGAAGACCGCAGGAGGCACCAATAAAAAGAGTGGAACATATAACTTTGAGCCCTATTAAGAAGAGTAGAGAAAGGTCTAAGAGGATATTTTTGAAAGTTGTTGAACGCTATCTCTTAATTAATAATATTTCTAAAAGTTTAGTAAATGATAGAGTACAATGTCGTCTTGCAATCCATATAATCAATCCCATCTAGTGGGACAAAGGCTTGTTGTTTTTGTTGTTGTTGTTGTTGTTTAAGTTAACATTTTTACAGATCATGCAGTTTTTTTTATGAGCCAAATTCACTATATCACAGGAAACAGAAGCATACACACCTGCTGCCACAGACAGCAAGGCTCCTGCTGAAGACGGAGATCAATCAACAAAGGATTGAGAAACCAGAAGATATAGGAATTTCACTGTGCCAAGAACGACTGGCCCATTTTCCAACTAGAGAAATTTTAAAAACACAGCCTCCTTTTGCATTTTGGAATCCTGGTTGCCATTGTCCATCAGCCTGATAGAAATGGTAGTATCATCAGCGTGATAGAAATGTGAGTGTCATCATGATGGCTGATTTTTGTAGCTTCGTAGTTGGAGTTTGTATTATATGTAATTTTTTCCCCCTTCAATTCCATGAATAAAAAGAATGATAAAGGCATCCTTATTAGAAACGGATGCTTCGGATTACCTTTGCCAACTTGTCGCCTAAAGTATTCTTATACGTGCCTTGGTTTTGATCTTATAGAGGAGATATTTTCGTTCAGGAATTTCCATGACTCAAGGTATTTTTTTGTGGTATGACACCGGACGTTTGCTTTTTTTAGAAAAATATAATTTTTAATTTCTATAATTTTATTGAGTTTTACTTTAATTCTTTTATTTTTTTTCTAGTGTTTTCAGTCCTCATAAGGACTTCAAATATTAAAAAAACTGAAATTACAAGGATTTAAGAAACAAACATCATTTAATTTTTTTAAAACTATAAGAATTGAAATTATTGAAAAAAATTTCAAGGATTAAAATTAAAATTTAATTAAATTATAAGAATTGATAATTATATTTTCTCAATTTAAAATTTTCCAGGATATTTTGGGTCATTGACTTGTATTAATTTGCATGTTTTGAACTTTCAGGGTTTAGTTCAAGATCGGCCATGCTCTAGGACAACTTTGAGGTGAAGTTATTTCTAGAGACAATTATACAAAATGAAACAATGAAGGCTTCCACAGTTTTTCAATTTTCTTTTTGGCTTAGTCCATCGTTTTCAAGTTGACTGCTTGTTCCTTTTACTATATTTTGTGTTTTTTAGTCAGCCTACCACAGCCCACAATAACTTGCAGGTGAATTTATTTATTGCTGGGAATTTATGGGTGTTGGGCATTGATCTCATACTCAATTTGTAGTCGTGTTGTTGGAAATTTATGGGGCCCTTTTTATATCCTATTATTATTTCAGGCAATTGTGTGCATTGAGTAGTTAGATTTGTTGCTGGTTCCTATACACTAGAAAGCTTTCTTCATGAACATTGTGGAATCAAACTGCTCTCTTCATGAGGCCCAAAGCTATTTCTTTTCACATGGATCTTCCCAGCTTCGCCATTGACACATACACGATATGAACACAGGCAACCTTTGGAAATCATATAACTCATTGTTATATGTGGGAATTTTGCATTATTTGATCCTTAACTGATCAGGAAGCTTCTATGTTCACTTTAGGAAGATATAGTGATCATTAATGTCAATTGGCATGCTCAATAATTAAGAGAAGGGATGTAGTTGGGCAATGTGTTGTATTTTTCTTCCCCTTGAAAGCGTCATGCCTTAGGAGAGTAGAGAGAGAATATAAAATAAATTATATATTTAAATTTTGTTTGCCATTCTTTTTTATTTTAGGCATGAAATATGAGCTTCATGTTTAGAGGATTTAAAATAAACGTGCTAACATGGGTTCTCCATATTGTGCCTGAGAATAAAGGAATGTGCGCACGATTATTTTATTTAGAACTAGGCTCAACTTGGTAGAGAAAATAAACTTTGTTCATTAAATTGGGAGCAAAACACAGAGCCATATCGGTCTTAATACATCATGTTTAAATATATATATATATATCTATATGAACAAAATTCTCAATAGATGTTAACAATAATTAAAACATTGTGTATACTGTAACTGCAACGTCAAGTAATCAAGATAGAGAGTTATAGAGTAAGATTCATAAAAACTCTGATGATATCATCATGTGATGAATGCAAAAACTAAGCATGAAAAAACTTGCCGGACACTTCTCTCTCCTTCACAAATGTTCCTTATATCGATTGTTGCATACTAATAATATATATGTTTATAGTCATTTAATTTTATCTGGTACCCAACATGATTTACTGCATTGTATTTTATGTTTTTTTTTTAATTTTTTTGGTTATGTTGATGTATTACTGTTTCCAATAGTTTTGCCTCAGAAATATATAAGAAGACGAGGAGACGTCAATTTCAAAAATTGGTTTTATTTAATGGCATGATTATCACGCCGCCGTTATTTAGTCAACGTTCTATGTCAGAAGCCACTAGGGGTTAGTATTTTTGGGGTGGAAAAATCCAACATCCAACCAATGATCGTTAAACACGTGTATAAAATAATTTTGTTTAAGTGATTTCTAAAGAAATTATGTCTATATGATAATAATGAAAGTTCAGTTGCTGATGGCCAGGATTGAAAAGGAGTAAATTGCGTGATCCAGTTAAAATGATACTAATAACAATCGGATTTGATCAATTGCGCGAGTTACGTATGTTTGGGAAACTAGCTTGGCTTTACGTTCGGACAAATGTCAGATCCTACTTAATTTCTTTCTACGAAGGCTATGAAGAAGGCTTACATGATGAAATGATTGAGAACAAAGCACTCATTCCTTTTTGTCTGTCCATGAATTCATTAGATGCTCTTCATCTACCTCCCTCATCTTCACTCTCTTCCCATCTTGAAGACAAAGAAAACCTTTTGTTCAACCAATAAAAGTTGATTTAATTGATAAAATTTCACTCATAATTTATAAAATTATGGTTGTTAATGGGTAATGTATAAGCACTTTTATAAGCATTCATTAAATTTAAAGATATATTTTGATCTTGGCGAGTCGTTGAGCCAAACCTGTTTAAACTTTTTCTTCAAATGTTAAAAAAACTTTTTGTTTTACACAATTTAAGACTTATAATGTGCTATAAACAGATGTTGATTTTAATAAGAATTGTTGTCGTTCAAATATAATGTTTTAATTTTGAAATTTAAATATACAAATATAGAAAATATTTTTAAAAGAATTATCTTCAAATAAATTTAACAATAAAAGCTACTCTCAAGCGAGCTTAATAATACTTGAATTTGCTTTGTTTAGGTAACCATATCAAGAAAAAAAAGACTTTTAGTTCGCTTGATATTGCATTGGTTTTGATCAAAACTACCTTTCGCCCTCAAGTTAAGCCAATTAATACGCATCGCATGTCTGATGCTTCCTTGTTTACTCACACATACACTTCATTCCAAAGCCTAGATTTATAAAAACAAAACACGTGTTAACTTGACCTAAATCTCTAATTGCATAATCATTATAGCTAAAAAATGGTTTTTTGGAAGAAAAAAAAAAAAAATACAAACCGAACATTATTTGCCATGTCCTTATCTTCTATTTTACTGTTTTCTATTAGTATTAAATATGGAAGTTATTGACCTACTTAACTGGGAAAAGTTCCACTGGATGTGTGAGATAATGAGATTGACCTCAATAAAGAATGCTACACAATTTGTATAATCAATCATGAAGCCATCTCTTGGTGATAGGAATTGTTGGATTGATTCGAAGACTAGCAAATGATCCAACTCACGAATTTCTTCTCACAGCACTTCCCTTCCCTTCCATTTCTGGTTGGATAATCCTATAACAGATAATATTTTGAAATAGAGAAAAATAAAATAAAATATGTACTAATGTATTTCAGGAGAAAGAAGAGTATGGAAAGAAAGAGATAATCAAAACGATTTTTTTTTAAAAAAAATATGATAATATAATTGGGTTAGATTGAAATATTGTAAGGTTAAATTAAAAATAATTCTCACAATAATATATATATATATAGATATATATATATATATATATATTTTTTTTTTTTACATTGGTATTTAGACGATGACACTTGGTTATCCTAGGACCAACACCCATTTCTAATTAAACACGAATTTAAAAGAAAAAACTTTCATACTTAACTTTATATATTTAATATGCTTGTTTTTGATTAAATCAAAAATGTGTATCTATGATAAATTATTTATTCTATAATAAATTTTTATTAATACTATTAACATATTAAAGTTTACATGTCTTAATTTGATTGGATAAAATTATATTAAATATATTAGCCTTGTTCTTAAAATGATGTGAGATTTGTTTGGATATATGTATAGAATCAATTTTTACTACAAAACTATAGTTTTGGAAAATATTATCCAACACCCTTAATTTTTTCAAATTTCATTTGCCTTATAAAATTTCTTTTGGCAAATTTTTTTTTAAAGAAAAATTAGTTATTTGATCTCTCTAGTTTTGACTAAATTATAACTCATTTTTAAATTTTAATTTGTTATAACTCAATTTTTATAGTTTTAATTCAATTTTAATTCAGTCCTTGAATTTTACTTCTTGTAATTTAGTTTTTATAGTTTCAACCATTTAAATATTGATTCTTCTAAAGATTAAAAGTGTTTGGTAATTTAAAATATCAACAATAAATGTTAACATAATTTTAATTTTTATAATTCCATTTTTTAAGATATAAGGATCAATATTTAAATGATTAAAAATATAAGGATTAAGTTGTAAGAGTTAAAATTTAAAAATTGATTTAAAATCGAGTCAAAAATTTAGGGGCCATGCTAATGTACTTTGGATGATCCACATTTAGGTGCCAATGTGCACATTGAACTATTCATATGATTGAGAGCTCTCATAGTCTAAAGTTATAATGAGTCAAAGTTTAACAATTGAATTATAATTAAGCTAAAATTATAAGTATCAAATAATTAATTTTTATTTTTGAATTTGAGAATCAATTATTATCAATTGAACTTTTTTTTTCCTTCCACTTGAGCTTTTATAATTGATTTTAAAAAAATTATTTAAACATTTTTAATTATCAAAATCAATTTTAAAAAATATTATCCATATATAATCATATTCTGTTAATTAATTTTTTTATATTCCATTTTTGTTCGTTGAAATCCAAATGAGTAATTTTTTCTCTAATTGAGAGGGAATGCTTGCGTGTAAATAATGCTCATCCTAAATTACACGTCATCATCACCTCTGAGAAACGAGAGAGAGAAGCTTCCCGTGATAAAGCTAGAATTTTTCAATTCATCCACCCACATCACACAAGACAAGAAACAAAACCCTCCATCCTCTCTTCGTTTCTCTCCTCCTGATCTCCTTGAAACTCAAACACCCTCACTTTCACTTGTCTGTATACATACATGCATTAATAGATATAGACATTAATCGAACACCCACCTTGCTGCTGTTTAATGATCCAAATTTCGCTGCTTTTGGTTAAGAAAAACGTGAATTTCTGTGCAATCGTTGACGGATGCTGACTGATTTTCAGGAATCGTGGATGCCCCTGATATGTAATCACGTTTCCGAGTTTTTTATGCCTCGATCTGTTAACGATCATAATCCACTTATCGCTAACTTGTTAAGCCTGTGATTTAGATTTTTTGTTTTCTAATGCCCTTTTTCTGGTTGCGTTTTCAACAAGTATACTTGTTGATTGGATCACCGACAATTCTCTGATCTGGGAAAAGCTAAAAAAAAGTGGTTTTCTTTCGCTTTTCCCTCCAGAAATATTGATTGCAAAGCCGATTGCAATTACAATCTCTGTTTCTGGGTTTTTCAGCCATGGAGGATGATTTTGCTGGTTTGGTTCGTTTTGATTGGGATCTTTTTACTTCAACGAGTTATGATGACTTCACGTGAATGAATAGACTAGACTTAACGACTCCGATTTTGAAATTCCTTTTTGGATATAGAATATCCCATCGTTTTGGAATAGTATACTTGTTCTCAAGGTTTCCGTTTATGGTTCGCCTTGCCTCAGCGTTTTTCACCTTCCATCTTTCAAGCTTTTCCTTCCTCTGGGTTACATAAACTAAAAGTTGCCTTAAACCACGGCTCCTGATTTTCTTGTCTGGCTCCGATTTTTCAAGTGGTTTTTTGTGGGATGATATGGCTTTCTGATTCTCCGCTTCCATGGTCCAAGTGTATGCCATCTGGTGCATTAAATTTATTAGTTAATATACTAGATGGTGAAAGATTGCCTTGTAATTCAGTTCTCTTTGTTTCTTTTGTGTGTGTGTCTCTCTCTTTTTTCTTTTCCCCTCTCTTTTTAACGTTTGTGTCACATAATGAGTTTCTATTAGCATGTTTCTCTTTGTAGGTTTGAGACCTGAGATTTGCTAGTCAATTATATTTTGAGGTACACACTTTTTGCAAGTTGGAAGAATATCTAGAGTTTCAGATACTATAATTGGACTAATTGAGAAATTAATGTAGTAATAAAATTTGCACAATTTTCATAATTCCCAGAAGTTTAGACCTTTTCTTCTGCAAAGTTTTGGGCACTGCATAAGATCAGCAGTGCCCATGGATGCCACAACTAGCGGAACCCCTGCTATTCAATACCATAACATTCCTGACCAGCCAATTACTGCCATTGTTGCCTCACCTCTACCACCATTTGAACGACAACAACGCCATTGCTATGGGGACTCTAGTCCTGGAGAATTTCCCTTGTCCGCTAATCCCTCCATTGTACTTCATGTCCTTACAACATGTAATTTGGATCCTCAAGACCTTGCTAATTTAGAGGCAAGTGCTATACTTGTCTGCATTTCAATTTTGAAGTTGTTCTTGAATGGCGATACTAATATTAAAAATGCTGGTTCCATTTTGAATGCGGCTGCTGATGCTGCAGGCAACATGCTCCTTCTTTAGACAGCCTGCAAACTTTACCCCCGACTTTAGTTTGTCCCTGTCAGAGATTGCTGCATTCGACATGTGCCAAAAGAGAGCCATTTTTCGGCCAATGACAACAGAACAGAAGCAAGAATTGAAGCAAATATGTGGAGATTCTTGGAAACTGGTTCTGAGATTTCTGCTTGCAGGAGAAGCATGTAGTAGGAGGGAGAAATCACAGGCAGTAGCAGGTCCTGGTCATAGTATTGCTGTGACATCAAAAGGGGTTGTTTATTCATTCGGTTCCAACAATTCAGGACAACTTGGGCATGGTACTACTGAAGAGCAATGGCGACCTTGCCCTATCAGGCTAGTTCATTTGGCCTTATCTAACTCATTGCAGCTTAATTGGAAGGTCAATAGTTGATTAAATGTTTACAGAGCTTCATTATTTTGCAGATCGTTGCAAGGAATTCGAATTATACAAGCAGCTTGTGGGGCTGGGAGGACAATGTTAATCAGTGATTCTGGGCAGGTATATGCCTTTGGGAAAGACTCCTTTGGGGAAGCTGAGATTGGAGCTCAAGGACCAAAGATTGTTACAACTCCCTTGTTAGTTGAGTCTTTGAAGAACATATTCGTGGTTCAAGCTGTGATTGGAAACTTCTTCACAGCTGTGTTGTCAAGAGAAGGCAGGGTTTATACATTTTCTTGGGGCAGTGATGCGAGACTCGGTCATCATACTGATCTGAATGATAAGCAACCCCATCCTTTGTTAGGAGCTCTTGAACACATACCAGTTGTGCAAATAGCTGCTGGATACTGCTACCTACTTTGTCTGGCATGTCAACCTAGTGGAATGTGAGTTCCAACTGTGACTCCTTACCTTGACTGTCAATTTATACAGAATTTCTGACATCTTCGTGTTCTTGCATGAGAACCTGATGAATGTAGTTTAGATCATTGTTATTACTTATAGCTGAGTTTTATTGATCTCATGATTCTCTCTTGAATACATAACAGGTCAGTGTACTCAGTTGGGTGTGGCTTAGGTGGGAAGCTTGGACATGGTTCAAGAACTGATGAGAAGTATCCTCGTTTAATCGAACAGTTCCAGAATTTAAATCTTCAACCCATGGTAGTTGCAGCTGGTGCGTGGCATGCTGCTATAGTGGGGCAGGACGGCCGTGTTTGCACGTGGGGATGGGGCCGCTATGGCTGCTTGGGTCATGGTAATGAAGATTGTGAATCAGTACCTAAGGTGGTGGAAGCGTTGAGCGATGTCAAAGCAGTTCATGTTGCTACAGGAGATTACACAACCTTTGTAGTGTCCGACAATGGTGATGTGTATTCATTTGGTTGTGGAGAATCTTCTAGTCTTGGCCATAACGCCGGAAATGATGATGGACAGGTCTGCTTTGCTTTTGCACTTTTTTGTATGTTCTTGGATGATTCTATGGAGAGCTTCACCTTTCAAGTCTCACCATTAGATGCACTTTGAGATTATCACTTTACTGTTGGGTGAAATATTAGAGTTTGGATCTCAAGGTAGATCTACTGGTGAGAAAACACAATCTTGAGGACAGAAATCTTACATATAATCTGCTTCTCTTCGTGAGACTAGTCTACGATTTTTACTTTAGCTCTGGTATCTTAGGTCTTTAACCTAGAGTGATCCAGTTGACAACTTGCAAGCACCATTTTGAAGGGCAGACCTCTTATCAAGAATATAATCGCTACTGCATACCTAAGGCTCGAACGCAAGACCTTTGGTTAAGTTGGATCAACCCTCTAGCCAATTGATCCAAGCAACCAATTGTAGACTAGTAGATGATTTCTAATAACGAAATTCAAGTTTACATTATACATTATTGCTAAGTTCTTTTTTAGACTGTATATCTTATTGTAGCTTCAAAACCAGATTGTAATATTGTTTACTTGCTATTATTGACACATTCTATTACAAGTTATGTTCCTTGTTTGCCAATAATATATTGACTTTGCTAAGTTGCTCATCTATTCAATGTTTGTACGTGTACAGGGCAACGGCCACTCAAATGTTCTAAGTCCAAAGCTTGTAACATCACTGAAACAGAAGAATGAAAGGGTGGTTCAGATCAGCCTGACCAACTCTATATACTGGAACGCCCATACCTTTGCGCTCACCGAATCAGGCAAGCTATACGCGTTTGGTGCCGGGGATAAAGGACAGCTAGGAATCGAGCTCACTGCGAACCAGACTGAGAGGGGAAAACCAGAGAGGGTTGATATTGATCTCAGTTAAATTTCTGTGGGTCATATATTATATCCACTAATTTATGGTCACAATGCATGGTTTAGCATTTAGCATTCTGTAAATTGGGAATTAAAGAAAGCATCATGAAAGGAGTATGGTAGGGAAAACAGCTAACAAGGGCCTCATGGTGCTGCACTATGATTGTTGATATGATTACTCATAGGCTCCAACTAGTTGTTGATAGTTGATACATTGTTGAAGCTTTCATTTACTGCTTTTGTTGTTTCATGCTGGTTTTATTTTTATAGATCATTTGCTTAGCAACAATTTGGTTAAAATTGGCCTTTTATTCTCATTGTGGTCTTGAAAACTAATGTTACTTGCACGGTAAGGAATCTTCATGGCCGAGGTGGTGACTCAGCTGGATTTTTAATCCAAACAAACATCCAATCAATTGGATTGGGAACTGGCCTAATATCCAGTTTTGGACGGAGGATAAAAATGAGAACCAATTTCGACGAGCTTAAATAAAATATCATTTAGTTAAAAAAAAATTAAATTAGTTATTATAAAATGTACATTAAAAAAATTTAATGTTTTGTTAATTTTTATGAAAATTTGATCTTTTTTTTTTAATGCTTTACTCTTTTACACAACTAACACCTTCAAATTTTCATTTATGATTACTCAGCACACATTAATCGATACTGATAAAAAAAATATTTGTTAAAAACAATAAAATGTCTTATATTTTAAATCAATAATAACTTTAAAAAAAATGTCCTACAATATTGACACAAAGTATTTACCTAGTGTATTTTGGGGGGCAAAACATTTGTTCTAGGTTTTTTCCCCTTAAAAGTCTTATGAAAAATTGATTTTTTTTTTTTAAGTTTACTCTTGTCCATGACTAAAACTCACAATTTTTCATTAATAATTACTCAACACACATTAATCAACACTATGATGAAAAAAAATATTTCATAAAACTATAAAATGTCTTATATTTTAAATCAACAATAGCTTGAAAAAACAAAAAATGTCCTACATTTTTTATACGAAGAAATATTTATCTAATTATTTTTGGGCAAAACATTTGTTCTAGTTTTTTTTCTCTTAAGAAATATTACAACTTGGTTGAAATTAAGGGTGTTTAAAACTGATTGAAATGAACTAACTAAAACCAACCATTGATTAAGTTTACTTCAATTTTTATGACATACAAACTGATTTGTTCAGTTTGGTTTTGGTGGTGAGATCTAAAAACCGAATCGAACTTGAACCAAGCCTGATTAACAAATAATATTTGTTTATATAATATCTATCTAATTAATTCTAACACCTAGTCACCCAACCCATTGACCCAATCCAATATTTTTTTAGTTGTGTTGACTTGTTTTCTTCCTTCGTTTTAGTTGTTATGCCTCATATAATCATAGATTGATGCTTGACATGGAATGATTTTTTGGATAATTTTAAGCATATTAATGTCTCTTTTTTGTTTAAGAATAAGTTGTAATTAAATATATCAGTTTGTTTATAATAAACAATAGGTATAGTTTAAGTTGATATTATGACATTGAGAGATCAATATTATGTTTTAAATATATATGTATGGAACTATGAATATAAGTATTAATGTTAAATAGCATATATTTGGAATTTTGGATACTTAGACTTGAGATATTTGTAAGTTTGCTACTTGCTATTTGGTGATGAATTTTTTCCATGAAGATTTAAATAGTACATTTAATATAATCATGAAAATGATTAGTTGATCACCATCATTATTTTGATCTTTTGTTGCTTGCGATTATAAAATTAATTTGCAAAAAATAAATAAAGGTGTAAGATAAATAAATGAAAAAAATGAAAAAAAAAAAGAATGAACATGTATGTATAAGATATGTGATTAATCAAGGTTCAAAGACCTTCCATAAATATGTTATGATTGAAATAAAACATGAGATAAGCAAGGACCTTTTATACAATAAAAGAGAAAACAATGCATAAATCAATTTAAAAAAAAACCAGCTATTATAACAACAGGAAAAAAGGGGGGAAAAGTCAAATAAATTCATCAAAACTTGATTCAGACCTTAACTAAACCGACTTCTATAGAAACCGATCAAGTTTCACCCATGACCAAACTGATTGGTTCAGTTCGGTCTGACTTTTATCCAAAATCAAACCAAATCGAACGTGAACGCCCTAGTTAAAATAACAAATGAATACTCTTCCAATCAATTTTTTTTTTCAGAAAACAATTAGAATATTCACATGGTACCTACTATTTAGAGGAGGTCAACAATTTACAATAATCTTCATGGGATTAGAATCATCAGATCATCATTGTCATCGCACCATCCACCATCTCTCTCCTTGTTGATGCCTACATGCATCTAAATTCCTCAATTGTCACAATCGATACAATATAATATTGATAACTTGTTAATAATTAAGAAATAAGTTTGTAACATCCTGAAAAATTTAACCTCTAATTAGTTGAGTAAATGAGTTTAATTAAGTAATTAGTGTGGTGTGTGGTTACATAAAGCTAATGGATGTTATGTGTTGTGATTTTAGTCCTAGGATTGAGTTTAGTGCAAAATCGGGCCACCCGAAGTCAAAAAGTGAGAAAAACAAAGGAGAATGGTTCTGTGCCACATGCCGCGGTACAAAAGCCATCAGAATGCAAGGATCTCTTCTCTATACCACATACTATGAAGTGTAGTGCATGTGCCACGATGCATGATCACATTTTTAAAGAAATAAGAATGCAAAATAGACTGAAAGAAAGAGAAAGAGAAGGAGAAAAATGAAAGGCTTGAGATTTCCTCTACTAGGGCTTGCAAAGTTGAGGAATTAGGAGCAATGCTAAGCCTCTAACCATCAAATGTAAGGTTCTTAAGCTCTTTCCCTCTCCTCCTCTTATATTTTCTTGATGTTGAAAGTTTGGGTTTATTAGAAAAAATAACTTTTGGCCTATAAAGGCTATGATCCGAAACCATTTACTTAAATAGAATTAGTAGGAATTGTTTAAGTTATTTAAACTTAAAATTTATGGCATTATGAGTTTTGGTAGTTATGAGATAATAAATGCTCCAAATTCTACCATAAATAAGGTGGTTGGAGCAATGTGAAGCCATTAATGGCTAGTTGGGAGTTCAACGAAGTTAATGTGAGTTAGAAAAAGCTAATAAATCCTATAGGTACCTTTTTGTATGAGGAGATTGAGTTATGAGAGTTAAAACTGTTGACTTAAATATTGAAAATTTTCTTGAAAATGATATTAATAATGGTTAATGTGATTAATTTTAAACTAATCAATTATAGGTACCATTCAAGTTTTGAAAAAACTTTAAAAGTATGTATTTAAGGGATAAACCTTTGACCTCTTAAAGGTTTGAGGTAAGCAGGAAAAATCTCTCTTATACTTTTGTGTATTAATTGATTTATTAATTTATACATTATAATGTGTGAAATTATTTGAAATGTGAGTACAACATAAAATATTTGAAAATCAAACATCATGAATTTGGAGAATTTAATGACATGAATCGTATGGAGTTCTATGAAATGTGGATGTGTAAAATAGACTAGTAATTCAGGCCAAGCCTAATAGGCTGACTCGAACCCATCTGAAAAAAGTCAAAGCTGAGTTTGGCAATATAGGTTTTTTTTAAAGGGATATGATACTTTAAACTCGATTCGAATAAGCTCAGCCTGAATTGAGCCCAACCTTTAGAATTTTTGACTGTTTATATATGTAGAGTAGATAATTTTGGCTAAGTTTGACAAGCCAGCTCAAACTTAGCTAAAAAAATTTAGAGCTAGCCTTGACTATATGGGCTTTTTTAAGAGGGTAGGATACTTCAAGCCGATCCGAATAAACCCAACCTGGATTGAGCCTGGGTTACTTGAAATACTAGCACTAGTGTAAAATGTAGAGTTCAATGAATGTTGGTAAGTGGAGTTCAACGAGATGTTTTGTGGAATTCAATAATGTAATATGATATGGTGTTTAATGATTTATTATTTTGTGTTTATATGATAATCATATATGATGTAAGTATAATGATAATATTAAGTATGCTTATAAATTGAGTATTTTGCATACAAAGGAATATCTCATTTTATGCATTGCATGATCATGAGAGGTAGGAGTTTACTTAGGAAGAGAGTAATGAGTTTAAAATCTACATGGTAAGGCTACTATTGGAGTTTGATGGTTTGCTAAAATTTATTTATACTTATTGTCTCATTTGTTCGAAAAGAGACTATTTCATTGTGTAATAAGGGACTTGAACTTACTCTAGTTTTTATTTGTTCGACGAGAAAACTACTTTAAGGAGAAAGACACCTCAAGTGTGAGATTTGGAGAAAATCATGATCCACAAGCTATTTAAGCAATCTTGGCTAGTTAGCTTCTCATACCGTGACTAGTTAGGGTATTCTCATTACATAGATGATCCTAGTATGTAATATCCCATGATTTTATGTCAAAGGTAAAAAGAAGATATAAGGGAGGCGTGATCATGTATATTATGATAAAAGGACACATGGTTGCCTGTATTATGACCTTGTGATGAAAACATGTAGTTACTCTTATATTAATATGAAAAATTGGCTATCGTGTTGTCATTTCATGAATTTATGCTATTAATGATGAAAATTGCAAATGTGTGTTTTGAACATGCTAAAATGACATAAGTATGATAATGAATTGCCACTTACATCTAAATTAATTGACATTCATTGGTATAAGTTAGACATATTTTAATTATTGAGTAATTATATTCACCTCTCTCTCTCTCTCTCTCTTCAATGTTATAAGAGCTAGCTCATTGGGACAAAGTGGAGGGAAATAGACTGAGACTTAGAATTTCTATCATAAATTGCAAGCCTCATTCAATTTGACTACTTATGTGTATAATTTACTTTAATATTGCTAACTAGAATAATTCATGGTTACTTACTTACATTATGTAAATGTTAAGTTAAATTATACATTTTAGGCCCTAGGTTATGTATGTGCTTATTGTGAATTTTGGAAAAGAGCTAAAATACTAATATAAGTGAGAGATGAATATTGCATGTGATTGATAATGATTAATGAATGATTAAGCTATTGAGGCTCCCCTTTTTGTTTTTTTTTCAATTAAAGTTTTGAGCATTGAAAATGTGTTAGATATGTTATTTGTAAGACATGGTGTATTATACAAGTCTATTATAGTTTACTGAGTGTGGTCCAAGGTAATTTGAGCTTTTGGCACTTGGAACAAAATTAGGACGCCCAAGTTGTGTTTAAGCTATGAAAAGAAGTAAGTTGAGAAATGAGTGTTCAATTTTTGACTGTGAAATAATTTAATTGTGAAACTAGTGCCGTTAGCTAGAGTTAGAAAAAAGTTTTTTATAGACACCTAAATCGCTTAATCAATTGTCGCACTATGAAATGGGGCACATGGGAAGTTCGCCCCAATTGCTATCACATAATAGCAACAATGCTGTAAAAAATAGGTAATGCATCCCAACATATGGCATAAAGGCAAATGTGTTGCGACACACATACAACAAGTCACAGCATTTGCTATTTTTCACCATATTGGAAATGCTTTAACTTGTTTAAAATCCCATGTTCCATGTACACTTTCTACTTTGATTTTTGAATTTATGATGGTATATTGAAGTGTTTTAAATTTTGTAAACTTGAGATTTTGTTTTCTAAGACTTACAATTTTGGAAATCTTTTAGGTTAGCCTCTTGATTTCTTTGATTTTGAAGTTAATTGGAGATTAATAAGGGAGACCTTACAAGGTTGATCTTAAAAATTTGACAACTTATTTTTTTTTTATTATAGACGAGTTAGTCTAAATATTAACAAGTAATTGTTTGGATTTGAATAACAATACATCTAAAATTAATACTGGTCCAAAATTAATAATGGATTTGAAAATTGTAATGTTCACCTTAACATTGTCAGGACATAGAACAAAACACACAACATCATTATGATAATTGAGATTAATTATTTTCTTATCATAAGTGATCATAAATAAAGGTTTAACAAAATAAGTTTGAAATATTTGGATCTCAAGAAACCCTTTTTGAAGTGATGTTTAAGCTCAAATAATAATTTAAAACAAGTGCAAAGAAATAGCGAAAGCTTAAAAACAAATTAACATTACATTTAAGCACCAAAGAGAGCAATTTAGACATCTGCCAAACTACTCCATTCGCCGCGGCTCATATATCATCCACCATGGCAAATGGCACAAAGTGGGTAGCCCTTTGCTATGCAGTGAGCAACGGCGCACACACCCTACATTGCAGCACACCCCAGCTATCATGACAATACTCTAAGACCAATTTTCGAAGCACATCGTTTTACCATTTGATGTCCAATTCAAGCAATTCAAGTATCCACACGTAGCTATTTAAGCTACCTAGCTATTGACATAATTTCACAACCATACACTAAATCATTTAAAAGTTGGATATCCGAACATAAAATTGTCCATTTTCCTTTCAAAACACATATAAGAGTGTCCCAACTCTCTAACCTAATCCAATAAGCTTAACACCACTTGAACCAATTTAAATGGACCACAAAAAACCCAATTAACCAATCATACGTCATTACATACATTTCAAATACAATATGACCATCAAAACCCCATTTCTCATAATAATTCAAAGGGTAACAATTAATCACAATTAATAATCTCTTAGACTCACTAACACATACAAACACCATCACCACACTATTTGCACTAGTGTCATGACCTCTTACATTAATTGCATTACAATAACATTTCTCTATGATGAGATACCTTAAAAATCACATATTCTCATGCAAGTAGCCCCAAAACATAACATGATCCCAAGTTGGCATCAATATCATATAATATTTGTTATAAATTATCAAAAGAAGAGGAAGAGCCATACAAACTTAAGTTTTTCAGTTCTCCATAGCCCATTCCTTTTCTTTGCCTCTATCGAAACCTTTACCTATAAAATATAACTACGGAATGAATCGATGACTCAGTAACTAAATAATCTAAACTAGCAACTTACTTGGAAGAACAATATATAGGTATGTGAAGTGGCAAAAACATGTGATTTAATCAACATATATCATGCACATTGGCTATACAGCTATAACACAGGCATAATCCTCACACCGCCTTATATCTTCCTTATTTCATCCGATTGAATTTGTGGGCTACAATTCATTAGAACTAGGTCTATGTGACTGAACCAGCTCAAGCTCACCAATTATAGGAGGCAACAACCAAGAATGCCTTCACCTATTATGGACCACAAATTTCCCTTTTCCTCGAATACCTGGGGTGTCATATGCCCAATCTATCCCAAATAGTACTGAAACTTTTAAACAATAATAAAATTGTACAGCGGGGCTTTCAAGGTGTCAATGTACCATATGGATTTCAAACAATGTCCCCTGATAACTCTATAGTGAACACGGACCCTCTCACAATTATTATGCTCAAACATTCCACACATATAGCCATTTAAACATGAATTCTTTTCAAACGATTTATTTCTATACCAAATCATATGATTTCACAAGTATACATGTAAATTTAGGCTTTAGTAAAAATCTTTCAAAATCCCAAATGTGTCAACATAGATACACATTCCACTTCACATAAAATTTTTAAATTTCAATCATTTTTTATAATAATAATATACTAGTCCAAAACAATAGTAGCATAGCTTTCGCAAATCCACACAACTATCCAAACACACAAATAGAAAGTTTAGATAATTCGATTACCTCAATCCTTTTGTCACTAACAGAGTTAATGTGGTCAAATACTAGCTCCATAAGTGTCTACTAGCGTAACAATACTCGAACAATATTTAATCTATACATCTCCCCTGGGTAACTTTTGAACAAAGTCATGCCTCGACTTCAAGGAAAGTTGCTGTTTAGACAAAGGAGAAACTTTAGGTTTCCTAAAAGGTAGCTGGCTGATAAAATTCGACAACAACAAAGGGGGTATCTGATCTAGTAAAAGAGCCTGACTACCTCTTACTACTAGGTCGCCGTGGATATGCCACCAGTCATATCCCTTAGTCCTTAGGGACTAAACATTTGATCATCAATTCTCACTCCAATTAACTCATTTTTACTTTAATTTTAGGTACTTATTATACAAAGAATTCTACTTTAACACCATTAACACTTCTATCACACTCCATTAATTTTACTTAACACCCAAACACTTAAATAAACACAAATTTCCTCTTACATTACTTCCAATCTTTCAATTTTTACTTAGGGTTTGAACAAACCCTAACCTTGTTACTTGAATTTTTACTTAGATGGTATTTTAAAAACACTGTTAACTCATAATTTACTCAATTTACCAATTTACTCTTTGTAAGCACTTAATTTTTGTCAAAGCTTAAAATCTAGGATGTTACAGAAATGCTTGGAACAAAACTTATAACACATACATATTGTCAATAATTAATGAACAAGTTGGCTTTTGAAAATTAACAACTTATTTTTTGAATGTTGACAAGCCAAATCCAAATATTAACAAATGCTTATTCAAATTTGAACAATATGTCAAGAATTAATAATGGTCATGGATATGCTTGGTAACAAAACTTACATTATTTTGCATTATGTATTTTAAAGAATTACTTGGCTTACTGGTCTTTAACATTTTAGAGAAGCATAGGATTTTGGGTTCAAACTCCCTTGGACCCCTATTCTTTAGTTTTTAAAGTTGACTACTATTGATTATTTTGTTAGTGCTAGAACTCTAGTAATCGGCAGTAGCGGAGCCAGGATCTTTAGCCAAGGGGGGCATGATATTATTTAAATATTAAACAATTAATTTTAATTATATATAAATTATGTATCTTATTATGATCTTGATTTTGATAGTGATTTTTTAAAATTTATTTTAATTCATTGTTATACAAATTAGATTTATATTGTTTAAAGATTATTCCTCCTCCAAGCTCTAATGACAATTTCACTTTAATGTAAATCATATTTTAACATATATATAGAGTATCTTTAATATTCAATTAATTAAAAAGTAAAAAAATACAAATTTAAGATAGTATTTAAACAACAAATATAAAAAAATGTTTGTTTTCTCAAAATTTTACAAGTATCACAAATATAATATTAAAAAAAAAAACTATATCTTCCAATTTCCCATCAATCACCCAAGCAGCCACTTGCCTCGGCCCCCCCCCCCCCCCTCAAAAAAAAAAAAAAAAAGACGGAGTGGAGACTAGACGTTAGAGGGTGCAAAATTAGAACACCAGGGAGAGAGACAACTAAAACATATACGCCCTCTAACATTAATTATATGTATATTTCTAAAATTCCAAGGGGTGCATCTGCCCACCCTTGGACACAAGTAGCTTTGCTAATATATTTTCTTATGGGCATTTAGGTAATTGATTTATATAATTTAATTATATTTAAGGACTTTGGCCCTTTATTTAATTTCAAAATGCATAGGCCTTTCATGTTATAAATTCTCTTCCAATAGCTCTCAATGCAATTCTCCTTATATTTTATGCATATCCATACATTATTAACATTAAAGAAGACTCGTGAAAAATGTATAAGAAATATGGTTGGGGGGTGTATTTATAATAAGACTATAAAATTTAAAATAATTATATACATCATAAAATATTATATCTCTTAACTCATTTTCTTTTTATTTTTAAAATTGTAAAATATTAATTAACTTTTTTTAATTATATTTTTGAAGTCCTGCGCTATGATCACATTTTTGCCAACTTGAAAAGAAAACAACCCCCCTCTTTTTTTACCTTTCAATTTTTACGTACTAATAAAATGATATTTAATAATAAAAACAAAATTATTAAAACTCATTCTATAAATCTATTTTTGTAGGATGATATTTTATAAAATCTTACCTGTAATGTTACATATAACTTGCAAAATTAGAAATAATACTCAATTATAATTTGTTCAATCACGTTTCTAATCAGTAATCCACAAACCAATGCCTTATCTGATTTAATTACAAGTTTAGTTTTAAAATCTTTGGTTTTCTCAATACATGAAAAATAAAATTACCAAATATAAGACTCACCGATCCTTGAAAATCAAGATTAACATCCGCTTGGCACAAAGAACTGTGAAATTGAAGCTTGGTGTTATAAATGTCAGATATGATAATTCTAATTAAAAAAGTAACATCAATAAATATAAATCCTACAAAAAGTAACACATTTATCAAACGGATAGTACAAACCACTAATCCAATAAAAGTAAGATGTGAGGAATCGAAACTCTGAAACAATAGTAACACGCGAGACCAACAAAAACAAGCCCACTTCATTTCCACTGTTGTCGACTGTTACAAGCTCAGAACGACAATAAATTAATCCATAATTTTCAAGGTTAAAAAATGGGACCATCAAACAAAAGAAAAAAGGTCAAGCATCTCCAACACAAAGCCAAGACAAAATCCATGATACAAATTTAATCAGGGGAACCATATGAGTCTCCTGCTCTAAGAAACCAAATCAACCCATCAGAAATACCGAGTTACAACTAATGAATCAGTACGCAGAAGGAGAAATAACATCATCAATTTTCAGTATCATCTTGACGACTTGAGTAGCAAGCAGAATCTGTTGCTGCTTTCCGGTCAATGTCTCGAAGACATTTTGCTCCCTCATGTCATTCGTGCCAATGTCATTGCAATCAATGCCCAAGTGGGGATTGTTCTCCTGCAAATTCGAAGTTAGTGCTACAACATATTCAAGAATCCAGAAATTGACAGACATGTGCAAGTAAAACAATCATCATGCTTGATTTACCTTTATTTGCAGAGACTTCACAGCCGATAGAGTTTCAATGGGTTGGAGACCGCTATTTTCAGCGAGGGCCATCGGGACAGAATCCAGTGCATCGGCAAATGCTCTGATAGCATACTGCAGGAGAAAGGAAATTGTCAGCAATTAATACTGCATTACAATTAGCAAAAACAATAATCTCAAACCTGTTCTACTCCAGGATATCTGTCCGCAGCTGCCTCCACGGCAATAGAACTAGATATCTCAGCCGAGCCACCACCATATACAATTGAATTGTTGCAAATGAGATTTCTAGCCACACACAAGGCATCATGAAGACTCCTTTTTGTCTCCTCTATGATCATTTTATTACCTACCAAAATAGACAGCTTCCATTAGTTTGTCAAGATTGCTGTACAGAACTAACTAATCACTCCTTGGTAAACAGTATCTTAAAGAAGTTGCACTCTCAAAGCCTCAACCCACGAACTCAAATTGGCAAGGCCAATAATACAGGACCATATATACAAAGAATGAATGAGATTTAAAATCCAAAACCAACTGGAATATTGAACAGTTTGACACTCAATTGTTTTCTCCAAACAGGTAACTCGTTACATAATGGCTAATCAAAACTAAATGAAATACAATATAAACCAGTCAGATAGAAATACAATAATAGGTACATGTCTTCACCTCCTCGAATAAATATTGTTACAGCCCTTGAATTTGCACAGTGCTCAATATACAGCATTCGATCTTTTGTTGTACCAAATGATTTTTCTCGAACTAGACCAGCCTTAAATATAAGATAAGATCACAAATTAATGTAGGTTATAACCAAATGCACATAAAGAATGAGTTCTTGGTGTACAACATTCTAACATTCCTACCCAACAACGGAGACAGGAAAAATGATACCACAGTTAGGAAATTCAACCAAGTTTTCTGGGGAAAGGTGTCTCCTACGAGTTTCAACAACTTTACCTCACATATGCATGTAAAATCAACATGTAAAAATAACGAGTGGAAGGTGTATCAGTTTCCCCCCAATAAAAAGATGAAAAAAATATTGACATCAGAACAGAAAAGAAAACAAGTTCTATTTCCAACAACAAAAAAGGAACAAGTATTGACAAATAATGGATGACACGATACCTTTCCCAACTTTTCTGGAGTCAATTCCTGGAACCTAGGCACAATTCTTCCTCCTGCATCAACAAACAGATCATCATATTGACATAGGCCAATAGATAAATACTATAGAAATGGTTTCATTCATAAATAAAGTTAAGTTATTTTAAAGAAGATATCTTCGAAACATTAGAAGTTTAAATAAACCAAACCTGTTGCTATTGCTATCAATTCCAGCTCTACACCACCAACCCATCTGACGGCAGGCAGGTTCCTGTGCATTAAGAGATGATTTGCTTCATCATCAAAACCCCACTGGCAGATAACCAAAGTGGCACCTACATCCTACAAAAAAGAGTAAATGTTACCTTTTATAAAAATCCAAACAAATTCTAGCAAGAAAAAGTCAAAAGTTGCTACTGTTGTTAAACAAGAAAATTTATATATCAGCCAAAACCTAAAGTTGACAGAAAAATCATGGGATTGATAATAAAATGCTACCTTGCATTTTTGAACCATGTCATCAAAATACTGCTGCTCTTGCTTCCGTAATGTTTGGAACTTCTCCACTGTATCAATATCAACCTTGTGCTTAGTCTTTGGTTTAGGAGGCTCAAAGGGGCAAGTCAAGATAGCAATTTTAGCATTTTCAATTTGCTTTGGCATTTGTGGATGGCTCATATCCTTGTCAACAAGAATTCCATATATCAGCTCTGTGTCTTCCAGTTTACCCCCAACCTTTCCTTCTACTTTAATTAGATCTAGGTTAACATCTTTTCTCTCCAGATCAGCAACAGAAAGAACCGCTTTGACAGCAATCTCAGCCAAGCTACGCTTACACCGATTCACACTGCAAAATCAAGATGATTGATTCTACTATTAAAATTTGCCACTTTATAATAATATAACTAATTTATCAATACACATACATGTATGACTAATTTATTATTATTTAGTGTAAAGCAACAATTATCTCACGCATTCGGTTCATGGTTCCATGAAGTATCACAAAATGGAATCAACTGTACGCACATTTTTGAGGAGAGGGTAGTCATACAAGTTTGAACCAGAGGCTCCAGATTGCTTGGTCCAAATTCAAACTTATGAGCGACACGCTCCAAATGTTCAACAGCAATTCTGGATGCAGACTCATAGCCCTCAGCAACTCTAATGGGATGAATTCCTCGTTCTAACAGCCGCTCAGCTTGCTCAAGAAGTGCTCCAGCCAAAACAACAACTCCAGTGGTGCCATCACCAATCTCATAATCCTGACTCCTAGATAATTCAACCATCAGTTTTGCAATTTGGTTGTCAACATCCATCTGCTCCAAGATTGTTGCACCATCATTGGCTGTAAACTCACAATATCACTGTTCAGGAATCTCAGTTGCAATAAGAATGCAAAGCCACACACCTTGCATGAATTGCAAATAATCTTATAATATGGAGAATCCATTTCACCATCTCAAATGTCAAATTAATATTCAATTTCAGTTTGGGTCTGCAAAGTACAGCCATCCATCCCAAGATAGGGATGTAGGTATCAAACTTAGGTAATTACTAACTCAGAGGCATACTAAACGACATCAAATGAATGGGCGCTGCCACTACACGTTGACTATTCAAAATTAGCTGAACTGCCACGTTAGGAAACTTCATCTTACTCTTCCTCAAGGATAATTATCCAAATTGAGCACATCACTTTGAATTCTAAGGTTAATGAATCATTTAGCCAGTAGTAGCTTTAATGAAACCAATAAGAACTAATGTTCTCAATATCTTAGTGGTTTCCAACTTCAAATTAGAGGTAACACTATATTAAATTCACCATTTCTACAATGGTCACAATTTCATTTCGTATAACTCATAGATCTCTAAGGAAACCACCGAACTGTGATTACAAATAACATTGCAACTACAAACTCATACAAATAGGCGAAGTCATTGTTACATATCGAAATTGCAAAACCAAAATAACCCAATAAAGGAAAAGAAAAGAAAGTATATTTTCTAGGTGTAAGCAAAATCGATCCCAAAAAGACAGGAAAAAAACAAAAATAATAAAAGTAAAGAAAGAGAAAAGAAGGAACTGACTAATGGTGACATCGCCATCAGGGCTCTGAAGTATCTTGTCCATGCCTTTGGGTCCAAGAGAGGTTCTGAGAATGCGAGCAACAGCTTTGCCGGCAGAAATGTTGGCTTTCTGAGCATCGAGGCCCCTCAACCTGGTCTTCTGCTCCTGCTCCTTGAGGATAATGAAGGGCCTTCCGAACTCGTCGAAAGCCAACGCCATTACTTGAAGATGAAGACGATCACTTTCACTGTTACGCCCCTCTCAGAAGCAAACACTGTTGTTGTGCGAGTTCTGGGAAGGCACCGCAAGTGAACGATAATGTGTTCCGCTGGGAAAGAAAAGCCCTAACGCCTCACGAATCGGTCCGTTTCTTCTCACTCCCTCGCTATTCGACTCTCGAATCGGAGCTTTGAGGGACATTGATATATTTGGGCCCCGGCTTGCTGGACCTGAAAAAATACATGTTCTCTCCTTTTTGTCCTGATTAATTTTTTTAATATATATTATAAAAATTTGAATCTTGATATGTATTTTGGCAAAAAAGAAAAACAGAATCTTCATTTGTATTTATATTTTAATAATTATGATATCATTTAATTTTATGTGAACAGCTGACTAAAGTATATATTTAATTTTTTAACTTTACATAACATTTCATTTTAATCCCTTAACTTTATAAAGTATTTTTTTAATCATTTAACCTTAACATTATTAGTTTTATCTCAAAAAATTTTTATGTTGAAATTTTAAATATTAATAAAATATTTTCAAATGTTGATATATTATATTTAATTTGTTTTCAATATGACAATAATTAACACACAAAAAATTATTTAAAATTAATGATATTAGGATTAAAAAACTAAAAAAAATACTTTACAAAATTAAATGATCAAATTAAAATTTTATATAAAGTTAAAAGACCAAAAAAATATACTTTAGCCATGACAACCAGTTAATGTGGTATAAATTTACATGAACATTTACATAAATAACATTTATTGAAGCGATAAATTCTTGAATGGATCAGGTGTGCCATATCATCCATCATCCATCATCCATTCAATAAAATTATACTTATTTTTAATGACTTTATTTTTATAATTAATAAAATGCCTATTTAATTTCAGCAAAAAAATTTATTTAATTTCTTACATTTTTTCACTCTATTATCAATAATATTAGAATAATTTTTATTTAATTATATTTAAATATTATGTTTTTATTAGATAGATTATGGATAACATGGTATACCGGGTTCATCTAAAAATTTCTCTATTTAATTTAAGCTATATGTTTTTGGTCTAGGAATCTACTTGCACGTCTACCAGCTGGAAAAATTTTTGATATGGATTATGATAATTGCTGCAGAAAGAAGGAAGGAATAGACTGGTTGAGATACTTTTTGTTTATTGGTAATTAAATATCATATGATCTCATTTTAATTCATTTAAATGATTATGAAGCCCATTTATACTGCTTGTTAGTTTCTTTGTTATGGTTGCGTGTTCATGGGTTTTTTTTTTCAAAGGGTTTTTTTCCTTTGACTTTAGCCATTGGCATGTGTAATATTTTTTTAAATATTAATATTTTTTTCAAAGGGTTTCTAATGGTTATTTAATTGGATCAAATTTGAACATTGTTAAGTTCAATTAGAAGTATCTCTCCTAAAAATGTTTTCTAAAAAAATATTTATTGAATGTAGTTTTACGTTAGAATATAATAAGAATTACATATAAATTCTACTCAATACAATTAATTACTCTCATATTCATTGATAACTAAACTTGAAAAAATGACAACACAACCCAAACTCAGTTGTCAAAAAATTTATGAGAAATTAATTGTATTGAATAAAACTTGAGAGTAATTCTCTTTTAAAATATAAGAATATTGTAGAATTAGTCAAATAGAGTCAATGTGTGAGGACCCCATTTGGGTATAGACCATTCAGATTTAACCCATTATTATATATTATGCTTTTTAAAACAAAAATTTATAAAAGTTATAAAATAATTTTGATAAATTTTTTATTTTAATATGATCTAAATTTAATTTAAAGAGTCTAATCTAATAATAAAATTTTTATAATAAATATATATTGATTATTCAGATTTACTCTGCATAGTTCAAATTTAATTTAGTGTTAATCTAGACTATGCAGAGTATGCATGAATAGTCAATATATACTAATAATTAAAATTTTAATATTAAATTAAATCTTTCAAATTAAACCTAGACTATATTAAACATAAAAAATTTATTAAAATTATTTTATAATTTTTATTTTAAAAAATATAATATATAATAATTCATTAAATATAAATCATCTAGATCAAAATTTAAATAATCCAAATCTCACCACAATAACGAGCAGCATGGCACCCAAACCAATTCCCAACGTGTGGAAGAAGTAAAGATTGATTCAACCAATAAAAATGAGTTTCATGTCTTATGAAGGGTGTGAATTTGAATTCACATCTTCACGATTGATGAGTGAGATAAAAATGCCCTTTTAAAACTTATTTTTACCATGATTTGTTTGGAAATATTTTGTTTTTAAAATATTCAAATATTGATTATTATTTTAATTCATATCTGAGCAAATCAAACATGTTCATGCCTGGATAATAAGAATTGATTTTTTGTCAGAAGATAATAAATTTTGATTTGATTGTAGTTTTCATAACTTATTCAATAGTTTTTTATATATATATATATATATATAATTAACGACAGTCTTTGAGGGAAAAATTATTTATTTAAAAAACCATCAAATAAAAACATTTCCTTAGGAAAAACAATCGTTGTGACAATGACAATCTAAAATATTAAAATTAAAATGTAATAGTAATAATCAGTCCATATGCTTTGCAACTCATTAATAGATTAATGGGAAAATATATTGATTTTTCACTTTACTTTCATTTTGCTTTTTATGTTCGTATTTTTTTATATTTTAGATTCTTACATTTTTATTTTTTATTATCTTTGATCCCCATATGAATAAAGTATAAGGATTTTGGAGGAATAAAAAATAATAAAAAAATTAAAAATGTAAGAATTTAAAAATACTAGAAAAAATATATGAATTAAAAGTAAAACACGAGTAAAGTATAAAAATTAAAAGCTATGTTTTCTCTAGATTAATAGATAGATAATAGATATTGTACAGAATTGTCTCCCTGAAGTCTCAAGTAAAGCTAGCTAGTTCTTAAAATTATTTTAATAAAGTAATTTGTATAAGAACCAGTAATTAATAATTGTAAACACGAGATCATATATATGAATATATGCGCGCGCGCTAAAAATCACACACATACATGCCCGTCATTATAGTAATTACCAACTTAAAAGCTTACATTAACCACACAGTATTAGTGGTCTCCCTCAGCCTTCGGAACATTTCCCTCATCACTTGTTTTCGCCATTTCCTATATAAACAAACATTTCTCATTCACAATCTCAACCACAACCAATAAAAAATAATAAGAAAAGGAATAATTAATTATTATTTCTTCCAAATTATTCGTTCTTCCAAATGGCTCGTCGGCAGGTTGTGGTCCTCGCTTTCCTCT
This sequence comes from Prosopis cineraria, assembly GCF_029017545.1. Taxonomy (NCBI): domain Eukaryota; kingdom Viridiplantae; phylum Streptophyta; class Magnoliopsida; order Fabales; family Fabaceae; genus Prosopis; species Prosopis cineraria. The sequence continues at coordinate 23,616,169 of NW_026555345.1, read as the reverse complement.
TGCTCGCCGTCGTTCAGGCTTATGCCGTCGCCGCCGCATCCACTCCAGCTCCGTCTTCCTCAAACTCCGAAGCCGACCTCGCTGAGCCTCCCACCGGCGGAGCCATTGGAGTCCTAGAAGCTGCTGATTCACCTGACAGCGTCGTCGCCGCTCCTATGGGCGGACCAGTACCTCCCGGTGCCTACGATTCTACTGATTCAGGGTCCAGCGATGCATCTACTCTCCGATTCTCTTCCGTCGCCGGAGCTGCCGCTCTCGCCGGCGCCCTCTACTTCTAATTGAGCTTGGACTGATAAAACTTCATGCGTGCATGTAGTTTCATGATGATGATGGGAGAGGAAAGCATGTGTGCGTGTTCATATGGTGGTGATCATGCAAAATTGTTATAAAGATTGTATTTTTGGTTATTTCTTTCTCATATTTTTTTCAGATATACTTATATTATTCATTCATCCTCGTCATTATTTTTTGTGGAAGCGAGCAATTCTTACATTTTTATATTTGGGTCAATTGAAAAGTACCTATTTTCACTAATATTAACAAAATCAAATCAATTTCAATACCAGTATAAATTATAAATTTTGAAATAGATTATATTATTCATAAATTAAATTAAAAATACCATAACTGATCTATAAAACTTGGTATAGTGCAAGACATAATTCACCAAGATGGTACATATAATATATAAAAATTTTAGGCAATATTTATTTCTCTCTTAATTTATGTGTATATTATAGATTTGGATTGTTACTTTTTCCCCCTCTTTGAATGATAGGAATGTAATATATATTTCTTATAATTCATTTCAAATGAAGCTACTTATCTAAAAAATCACATGCATGCATCACAAATTGAGAGAATTGTAATTTTTTTTAACCTCATAAAGCTTGAAATCGCTCAACATACAAACCAACAAAAATAGCATAATGCTTTTACAATATTAGTAGACGATTAGTCACTAGTGCAAAAATAAAATTTTAATAACACATTTTTCACTATAGTTTTTCAAAAACCTGTGGCAATATATGCGCAAGTAGTTTTTTCATAATTAAATGCTTATGTATTTCATTTATAGCCACAATCCCAAAATTAACTATCGCCATAAATGAAATTAGTTAAAGTAAATTAATTTAATTAATTTTAAAAAATAAATCATTTAATTTAATTAATTAGTTAAAGTAAATTATTACTCAATTGTTTATTACCTAAATATAATTAATTTTAAAAATAACTATAATAAATTAAATTAATTAAGACATAAATAAGTAAATTACTTATTAAAAAATTTAATTTTAATAAATTAAAATGAAATTTAGTAATTAATAATATAATTCTAATAAATTATATTTATTAAGTATTTCTTATTTTAGGTAAATTAATTTTTATTAAATAAATTAAATTAATTAAGTATTTTTGAAATTAATTTATCTTATTTTAGGTTAATATGTCTGAATTTTAGACATAATTAATATGTTTGAAATTCAGACATCTTCGATGACAAGCGCGAAGAATGTATGTTTGAATTTCACTATTTGGTTGAAAAAGCTAGTCCGACAAGTTACTGAAGAGGTATGAAAATGTTATAATTTTTTATTTTTTTAATTAATAACATAGGTATTTCTAATTTTTATTATATGTTAATTATAGGAACTCTTACAATCAAAAGAATCTTTGGGTTTCAATCCCCAACCGATACAAGATGATTTGAAATGATTGGCTTCAGTGGTGGTTGATATAAATGAATTGTCTAATAAAATTAACGTAATCGAAAAGATTATTGGGAAGCCTATTACTTTTAAAGTTTCCAGAAAAGATATTAATGACCTCATTATTTTTTAGTAGTTGGACTTGTCAATAATTCAAGTTTTTATCATGTAAGTATTCTTTTTTATTTCTAAATTAATATTTGATATTTTTATTTTATTACTAATATATGTCTAATTATCAAAGGTACCTTCACAAGATATGCACTGAACTTGATGTCGATGAGAATTATGGGTTCTTATCTCCACTTTTAACCTCCACTAGCAAAGTGAATCAAAGAGCTTCTTATATTGAAAAGACGATATGTAAGCAAAAAAAGATATGCTGATTTTTACCAATTATTGAGAGGTATCAAATTTTAAATTCGTCACTCAATTTATAAAAATATTTGCTTAATAATGTGATATTAATATAAATTAATATATTGTAGTTATCATTGGATGCTTCCTGTCATTTGCTCGTATGAAAATACTATATACTAGTTTTGTTCATTGAAAAGGAAAGTAAGCGATGACATGAAGTCTTTGATTGAATTGTAAGTTTTTAAATAATTCCATTGTATTATTAATAATATATATTTAATATTTTCTAAGTGTGTATATTTGATAAATAGATCTTTAGTGACATATTAAAAATTAGCGGGAATGGTTGACAATAAAAAAATGAAATCAAGTTTGTACCAATATAAGTAAGTATTTTAAATTTATTCCTTAATTATAATGAAGATTATAATATTGATTTAATGAATTTAATTATTTCTATTTTCTTTATAGTGTCCTCAACAACTAGGAAATGTAGAATGCGGTTATTATGTGATGATTTTTATGTATAAAATCATTACTCAAGGTATTGTTCACTCATTTGATCAGGTAATAATTTATAAATAACAATTTATAATTATGAAGTTTTCCATATACTTGAGTTATTATTCATACATATATTGTTATTGAATTTACAGCACTTTCAAAGTTTAGAACCATATTCTAAGCAAGAGTTGAGATATATATGCAATTTGTGGTTTAGTTTTTTCTTAAAATTAACAGGATTAGAGTATAAACTTTTTAGATATTTTGTATTGGAAATGTAAGTTTAGTTCATATACCAAACATATTTGTATTGGTCTTTGGAGCTACTGTTTCTTAATTAATACAAGTTTTGTAAGTAAGGGAATGTATATTAGATATAATTGTATAAGTAAAAAAATATATTATATTTACGACCATAGTTGTTACACTATGGTAAAAAGCCATTTATGGCGACAGTTATTGATAGAACTATGGTCATAAATGAGCTCTAGAATAATTTTTTACCACAACTGGTCTTGGACCTGTGGCAATTTTTATTGCCACAGGTCAGATGGCACCTATGGCAAAAAATATTATATTTTGCCATAGTTTCTTTTGACTTATGGTGAAAAATGTCTATTTACTACCACATGATTTTTTATTATATAATATTTTCTGTCGTCAAAAATACATTTTAACTGTGGCGAAAGATGATTTTTGCACTAGTGAGTGCAGTGATATTGAAATAAGTTCAAATGCAAGCTAATGCATGTCCTTCATAGTTTGGCTTACCCTTTTATATATTGAAGCCCCGGGGAAATTAAGGAGCTTGACGTTGCAAAGGAAACTCCGGTGACCGGCGAAGCCACCACCAAGCAAGATTGAAACGCGTTCGTAGCCATGTCCCACCCTTTTTAACAAGATCTTTGTGATATATGTAGTGAAGATTTCTCATTCTGCAAGTCAATTTTAATAGTCAAAGTTGTTAAAGCATTGGCTTGACTACTCACGCAGATCTGATGGCCTTTTGTAAGGCCTCACATAACCGATTTCGTTTTTCTTTTTCCTTTTTATCGTCTTTTACATAAAATGAGAGTCATTCTATGTGCAATATAGTGCTATTGTCTAAGTCGTATATTAGATTTTCACACATGTTTCTGAACGTGCATTCATTAGGATGTTTTCTTGATTTTTCCGTTTATTAATTATGTATAGAAGAACATTTCTTCCATAGATTATTATTGATTACTGATTGCTTTGTACATTCACGCATGGGAGGGAGACACAGGACCAGAAAATTAAAATGAGACAGAAGCAAAGAGCTTTGTGATGATCTTGACCTAAAACCAGGTTATATATGGATCGTAATGTTGGTGATCTTTCTTCAGGATGGGACCAGAGCTCCTCTCATCATTAGTTTCTTTTGAACTTTGATCTTTTCCCCCAGTAATTTTCCAATGTCAAGTGTTTATGATCTGTGTTGTATTTTGTCTTCTCATTTGCAGGCTGGAAACCTGACAACACAGAAGGTGGCTCTGATACAGAAATGCCTGAGTTTAACGTGTTGACATGTATACATGACCCGCATCAGTTTAGGTCTGATGTGATGAAGCCACTTCTTAATTAGTCTCAGCGTTGGACTGATTCTGAAAAGCAAATAGTATAATGCTGGTAGTTGGATTCATGATTTTTAATACTACTGCTAAGTTTAACTTTCAAATTATTTGCATACATATCTCCAGCAGAGCAGGCTTGCTGTGCTATCTAGTGGCTTTCTTTTTTCTGTTTGTTTGAAGTAGGGTAGAATATGGAAGTTCTTTTTTAATTTTTCAAGTACTTATGTTCTGTGCTTTTTCCTGCATGATCTGGAAGCACCTGGATATATCAAATTCACTGGTGACAAATCAACTTTTAACAAATAAATTTTTTACAAACTGAAACTAAATATAAAAATTGGGGCAAATTAAAAAGATCGTAACTTGAGTTATATATGTATATATATATATATATATAAATACAAACCAGCACAAATAGAACAATATATAGTAAAGAGTACTCTTCCAAAATCAATAGAGGAAAAGCAATTATTATAACATCAGGAAAAAAAAGGATTTGGGGTGTCTGTTGCTCTCTCCACTGTGTGTCTAATATCTAAAATCTCAGCCTTTCATTCAGAAGAATTAGATGAAATTTCTGACACCTCAAAAATCCAATAAAATAATATTGGAAAAAGAGAATAAATATGATCAAACTAATTGGGAAACATAAAATTCATGAAAAAACAATAAAAAGGAGGAAAGAGATTCCCCAGATCGTTCATAACTCAACAAATTTTTGTGACCGGGGAACGTGCTTGATGACGGCTTTCAGGAGATCCATGTAAAGAGGAAACTGAGCGATTGCATAGAAGGAAATAGGAAGGCAAGTAACAGCATAAAGAGGAAACAGTCCTTTCTTGAACTTGTCCTCAAGCACGAAGAAATGCGAAGCACAGAATGATATGAACATGGACACGATCGACACAAACAACGAGCTCAACCCTAAGAGAAGCTTAAATGGCAGATTCCTTTTGAAATCTATAGGCTGTTTTCGAGATGTGAGTATGGAGAGGAACATGACCAGTGCAGTGACAGAGAATCCTAGTCCCATGAGTCCGCTGATAGCAAAAAGGTCAAATGCTGGATGTCCTTCCAAGGTAGGTTTACCTTTGTTGTCCGTGCCTCCGGGGACTGTTCTCGACGCGAAGGAAACTCCGGCCACTAGCGCCGCCACCACCGAGCAAGACTGAGACGTATCCTTAAGCCATGTACTGCCCTTTTCAACGAGATCTTTATGGCCATTAGTGAAGATTTGTACCGGAGTTTGACCAGCACTGTTCTTAAGGAAAAGGAAGTGGGATGGCAGAAATGATTTCACATACTGCATTTCAATTTCAATTGTTAGAACAGTTAAATTAAGGATATAAGCATATCTAATACTCCTTTCTTTCGTTCTTATAATTCTTCTTAATAAAACGTTTTACAAAATTTAAGACAATAATTAATATGTTTTTTCTCAAAATTGTCCGAGAGAGAAAATAGTACTTCCTCTATTCCTAATTATATACTCCTTCTGAAATATAATATAAGGCATTTTTTTAAAATTTTACTTAATCTAAAATATAAAGTATAAGGCATTTTTTTAAAATTTTACTTAATCTAAAATATAAAGTATTGAATAACTTTTATAATTGTTTTTCAAATTATACTCCTACTTCATTTGTTATTATTTTTTAAAAAATAATGTATTAAAATTTTAATTATTATTATCATGCACTTACAATTTAATGAGGGTGAAATTGAAAATATGTAAATTTTTTTGAAAAAAATTAAAGTTTCAACTAACATTTTTTATAATAATAAATTAGTTGTAAATGCCCTATATTTTGGTCTGAAAGGAGTATAAGAGAAAATTTTGGAGAATGTGGTATTTCCATATATATATATATATATAAGATGATTTAAAAAATGTTAGAAGCATAATTAACAACTCCCTAAAATTACCCTAATCAGTGAATAAAATGGCTGGGCCTACTTTGAAATAAAGTTAAGACAATGCATGGCAAGCAAAATAATTTAGGGCAAAAGTAAAAATATGAGGGGGGGGGGGGCAGATTAAGATATAGTCCTTTCAGTTTTTATCATAAGGTATATTTAAGAAAAAATAGTTAAATCGTTAACTTTGTCTAAAAAAGAATAAATGATTGCTAAGTTTACCCATATTTAAATAAATAAAAAATTAAATTTACACTATATTATATTATCTCTCACAATTAATAAGTTTAAATAACAGTAATGATGAAAAAATATAATTAATACCTCAAGTGCCTTGTACTTTTAAGGATCATCAATCTCTGTTAGAAAATGCCTAATAAGCATAATAAAGAATAGAGGGAGTACAATAGTTTTGTCTCATTAAAAAGGAAGAGATAGAGCATTTTAATTATGAGGAGTAATTTCGATAAGATGAGATAATTTCAGAGACATCAGGGCTAAGAATATTTAGTACTCCAGATCAACATCACCACGTGTGTGAGTGCAGTGTACTACTACGTAGTGTTGATGTATTATAAGTAAGTAATTACCTCGTACCAGGTGATTTCACATTGCAGCTGCATGGCAGAGCCATAAGCTTGCCAGCCATGAGACAAGGATTCGTCGTACTTTGCTGCTATATGCAAAATGGTGTTGTCCTCTTTGTCCACGGCGTGAATGAGGTCGCTCCACAGGTTTTGCTTCCTTGATACGTTGTTCAAGTGTTGCCGAAGTGCCACAAAGATCTCTGCTTGCTGATTCTCCACCGCCACCATCAATATGTTCTTGTTCGATGATCCTAAGGTATCTTCCGGGATCATTCCTGGGAATCTCCGTAGAATCTTATCCACTACCTCAATCACACCGTTCTCTGTTGCTGCAAACAGGGCTTTATTAGTTATTTCCTCAACTTTATTGTCTTTGCCCACTTCACCTGCCAATATTGGGAGAGAATGACTTTAAATAGCGATTGGATTGATGGATTTGGATTTAAAATCTTGCATTTCAAAATTCATATTTAAAATTCATATATTTAAAATTCTTTATTTGAATAGTTTAAAAAATTTCAAGTGAAAAAAAAAGAGTGGAGATTCAAGATAAAAATGAAAAATTGAGAACCACTAGAGATTATAATGAGAAATGAAAAAATATATGAAAGTCATAGAGATGTAAATAGTGAAAACATGAAAAGAATGAGATATTTAAAGTAATTAAAATTTTAAATGATTAAAATGTAAAGGGAGTTTGAAATTAAAAGAAATTATAATAAGAAATAAATTTAAATTTAAATTAAATATAAATTCATGAATTTTTGTGGGTTCCAATGAGGCATTTGGTCTAAATACAAATCCCCGTTAATCCAAATATATATAATTAAAATCCCTACTGAAGAAATTAATGACAATTTGGTCCCTTTGACAAAATTGTCTGAAAATCATTAATCGCTCACTAATATTGATTCAAACAATTATAAATAAAAATTCTAATTGTAAACAAAGACATTGGCTAAGAGGTACTGGTCCCAACCCACCCAAGATATCATATGGGTTTGAGAAGATGAAAAGCAAATGAATTACCAAATTGATTTCGAGCAAACGGTGGAAGCATATCAAATTCATCAGGGAAAGCGGATTCCAGGTCATTCCCATGTTTCATGTATTCTTCATTTGAAGACTTTTCCAAGAGTGCATCCAATAGCTGAAGACTCCACATGTACTTTTGCTTCACTTTCTTTATGTCGGTAAATATATTCCCTGCATGCATGCATTTTTATTCACATGTATGATACAGAAACTTGATTAATTAGTCATGATAGACATATATGAAGAAATTATAAATTTTGAAGGTGGCATACCAAATCCTAGCATGCCAAGAAAATTTAGGTAGACAAAGGCCAGAAACTCATAACATGTAGCATAATTTTGTGGAAAGCTTTTATTCATAACATGCTTATTTGGGATTATTGCTGATTCCCCTTCTTCCTTCTTTAATCCTGCCGGAAAAATTTGAAGCATGGTTAGATGACAATTGAATATATTGCAAGAAAAATCAATTTACAAGTTCTTATAATTTTTTCTCGATTTTGAACTAGGTCCAATAGTTTATTTTATTTTAAGTGAGCCTCTTACAGTTTGATTTATTAAATATGTTAATACTTGAAGATTAAAATTAATAATGAATTATTAAATGAATAAATTGGCCTAATGGTCAAAAAAATCTTGTTTATAGATCAAATTTTTAAAAAATTAAAAGTGTGGTTAGTTCACATTGATATACAAGAATTTATCATTAATATACAAAAGAATTATTATTAAAAATTTAAAAATTTACAAAATGTTAATGATTGACAAACATAATAAACCGACCATAATATGCTTGGTTTAATCTTATAACATATACTATATTTGCAAAAAATCCTCATTAAATTTTCCAATCAAAAATACTTTTGAAGTTTATAGAAAATTTAACTTAATTCTTTTAGCAAAAATAAAAAAATGATTTTATACACTATTTACATTTTTATAATTTTTTATGAAAAATCGATAAGCTGTATAAAAAATATTTAAAAGACAACCTACTTATATAAACTAAGTTATAAAAATTATGTAATTAATTTTAAAGTTTTATAATAATTTAAAAATATAAACTTTTTTAATTTTATTTTTTAAAGAAAAAAATTAAGGATTTAAATTTTTAAGGGTTAAAAAATTTAATTGATCAAACTATAAAGATTTAATTAAAGCAAAATAAATTACAAATACCTCATTCAAAATTAAGAAAAACTATAAAGACTTGCAGATATATTTTTCTTATATTATATATATGTAATTTAAAAAATAATTACCAACTATATATATATAATCTCACTATCATTAAAACAAAAACAAAAACCTAAAAAAGAATGTTGTTATCGAAGCATTTATGTATAATTGTGAAAAGGTGAACATACATAGGTAAGCAATGTCCATGGGCCTAAACTTTCTGCACATGTCGAGCATTTTCAAAGTGCTCCCATAGGTTTAAAAAAAACAAATTATTTCTGTAGATTTTTTTTTTTTATAATTGTGACTCATGAATGATAAAACTTGTTAAATTAATAAATTTTTTATATTATTATTTTATCATATACAAACTTCACTGGTTTTGTATAGATTATAGTATCCAAATCACATTAAAGTAAACTTTACCATGTAAGTGATGATCAGGATGTTGGCTTTTAGCTTCGTGGTTTGAAGAATTGTTCGACCTCCTCCAAGTTCTTGAGACTATTCTCTCAAAAGCTGTTATAATATTTAGCGTCAAAAGATATATATATATATATATATATAGGGAGAGAGAGAGAGAGATAGAAGATTTGTTGCAAATAACAAAGCTCATATATAGCATATCTTCCAAAAATAAAAGATCATAACGTAAAAATGATTGTTACAAGAATCTTAATAAAGACAGTATATTTACCCTTTTCTTCCATCATCACAAAAGATATTATATTTTGAAGTGCAGACGACAAACAATATAATTAACAGAAAAGCCGAATCAGCCCAAGATATAATAATAATGAGAAATTAAAAAATTAAGTTAATAATTGGAATATATAATTATAAGCATAACCAGGGGAACCAACATGAGAGGAAGTGATGACACAAGAGGTAGTTTTCAGGACAATAAGATTTGGAGCTTCTGCGATCTGGTCTTGCTTCACAAGAAGGATTGGGATCATACTTCAGCGGATCAACTTTTATGCCTGGCTTGCACAAAAAGAAAAATTAATTATTTTATTTCTTATCAATAATATTCATACAATCCACCAAATTATATGAGGTATTTTTAAGTACCATCTCTAAGAAAACAGTTAATATCATTAAAAATTACTTACTTTATTCATATCCATGATTAATAGGTTAATAACTTAATTACAAATAAATATGAAAAGCTCATTAACTTGAAATATTCATGAAGGATACATATTTTTGAAAAATAATTAATTAATTACTCATAAAAAAACACTAGAATAACTTATATTTTTCAATATTGGATCTATTAAAAAATGTCTTGTAATTTAATTTGAAGGAAAAAAGTATACTTACAAGAGTATATGATTTGCTTCCACCAGGAAAGGTTGTAGCTACTTCTAAACACAGAAGGTGTTCTTGCAAGGATTTCAAGAGGACTCATTGCCATCATGTTAAAGTGGTGCGTAAGCTCCGGGAACTTTTGGATCACGTGGAATGCCAAATCTAAATTGATGTGTGTGTGTATGAATATGTTAATAATACAACACAAATAATCATCGATATATTAAACATACACCCACTAATGTAAAAGTATTTTTCACCATAATTAAAAGGTATTTTTCACGACAAAAGATGGTGTGTAGTAGAAGATTATGTAATAGCAAATGAAAAGTTTTTGCAATAAGTCATAACAAAACTGTGACAAAAATAACACTTTTTACTATAGGTCAATCTAGAACTTGTGGCCGTAAAAAGAGTAAGGAGTTATTTATGGTGATAGTTATAGCCACACTTATGGTCATAAATACTATTTTTTTTAAAAAAAAAAACCTATAACTACATGTATTACTTACTTATAAAACCTGCATTAATTAAAAAATCACATATAGCTATACATATTCCTTACTTATAAAATCTGCATTAATATATAAACAACAGCTCTAAAGACCAGTATAAAGATATTCAATAAAAACATATCAACTAAAAAACAACATTTTCAAAACAAATATCTAAAAAAAAATATCAATTAAATTTGCAAGACAAATATTCAAAAATCTACATTACCGACCACAGACAGATAGCTCACCTAAGTGTTCTCTCCTAATGGCAGAGTGAAGGATAGAATCTCCGTCAGGGCCTCCAAAAAAGTATTTGACTTCTCCTTCTGGAAATGCTTTGCAAAGGCATATGAAGGCAAGTTTACGGTTGTGGACAACCGCCACGAAGATCGGGTTCTCATGCCATCTGTTAGTTTTACTCAACAGCCAATCCACATCCTTATCCATATCGTGGCTTGCATCAAGGATCAGTTGGCACATTTGCACATACCCTCTGGCTGCGGCGCAATGCAATGGGGTTTCACCTTTGCTGTTTTGTGCTATCAGTGCCTGCTCTATTTTGTGAGTTCTGATTATGTCCACCAATGTCTCTGCGATATCGCCTCTGTTATCGTTGATGCTAACGTGCAAGGCCGTGTCGTTTGAGCTTCCCATCCCTACACTCAGAAGCTCCGGACGGTTTTCACATAGTTGCACCACTTTTCCCCAATCGCGCTGCCATAGGTACCAGGATAGCTCTGATTTGGACTTCAACAAGACAAGTTCGGTTCCTCCTCCTCCTCCATTGCTACTCTCTCGAAGATCCAGATATGGAAAATCCTCAAAACCTGATAAGTCACTTATTGAATCCATTGGTAATGAACAGTAGATTAATCAATGGTCAATGACACGCGCGCACACCACACCACTTCACTCTTGAGGAGGATGATATGGATTCAATAAGTGCCCCATCAATTTATACCAAACTAAGCTGCTTTTTTTTTTTGGTTTCTTTTGGGTGGTTTTAATTCAAATATTGTCGGAATGTCTTCTATGATTATTTTTTTCTATACATTAATAATAAGATTTAAACCTTAGTAGACCTTGTTTGAAAAAAAATCTGATTACATTCACTTGGGACTAACAATCATTGGTAACTCTATCTACTTGATGGTTTTTTCTCAAAAAAAAAAAAAGTTTAAGGAGAATTGGGTTCTAAGAGGTTCACAAGAGCTAAGATATTCATCTAATCTCAAAGAATGCTTATTAAAATGGTCCACAAACAAAATCTTTATATTGACGATAGGATTTGAATCCATAACTTTTTGAGTTATAAGTCAAATTCTTATCAACCGAACTATCATTTGCCGGCTAATAGTTTTAAATTTAATTTAATTTGTTGTTCTAATTAACAAGAGATCAATACACCTAGAATCAAGATGCTACTTTAAGCTTCGGATGTGAAAATATGATAAATTGGTGGGGTTGGGGAGACAGCGTTAATTTGAATAAAGGTTAAAAGCTAAAGTGTAGAAATTAAAAAAAACAATAAATCTACCAAACTTGCATGGACAAAAGATATTTTTATTCTCTTTTCTTCTCTTTATGTATTATTCTTAAGCATCTTGCTTTACCAATCTTGCAAATTACAAAAATTAATTAAGACTTTTCCCGCGACAAATTGAACTGAGTTAATTGAGACAGCACTTTCGAGAGAGAAATGAAAGTTGCCGTGCAAAAGAAGCAATGTTTACATGCTACTTGCCAATCAAGGCGACCATAGCATAAGATACAGCTGAATTGATGCGTCCTCAAGTTTTAGAGGGTAAGGAAAAGTTATAATCACTCAGAGAGATTTGGTTTAACTGATAGAATGAGTTGAATTAACTTATTTTAAAATTTAAATTTGAGTCCTGAAATACACACACACATTAAATAAAAATGCCGAAAACATGAGGCATTTGTGAGACTGTTGTTGATAAAAAGATTACACTAAAAATGTCCAAAACCAAACTAAATTGAAAAAATGGACTATAAATAAGGTCTATTATGGTTTTTCAACATGATAAACGGAACCACGTCTTCTTAATTTTTATATTATTTAATATCACCTAAAATAAATTCAAGGGAAAATTAATAATAGGGCCAACATAGAAAGTTTATTTATAAATAAGTCTCGTACAATTTTAAAAATTACAGCCAAGTTATCCCTTAGGACTTGAGTATAATTTGAAGTTAGGATGTAAAAATAATATTTTTCCTGTTAATTTGGCTTTCATTTATAATTGTAACTTTATAATTTATAAGTAAAAATTTGTCATTCACAAATCAAATTCATTGTTTAAACCTTGATAAAACATGGAGTTTTCATGAAGTTAATTGTGTCTAGTCAAGGCTAGAATTACCCAATGAATTACAAATTTTACATCCCAATTAGACCAATTATAGTCTTAAGTAGGTATAATTAACTCAAAGAAGACTCCTTGTTATATCAAACATTAAACAAGAAATTTGACTCTTGAATTATGAATTTTTAACTGTAAATTATGAAATTACAATTCTAAGTGAAAGCCAAATTAACTGTTAAAAGTTTTATTTATTAAACCTTACTTTAAACAACCCATAACTTAAATATGTAAATCCCAAATGAGCTTTATTATTTTCCTTATATCCCTATACTATTGATAGTCTTAAGCATGCATAATTAACTCCATGGAGATTTTATATTATATTAAGCATTAAACAAGAAATTTGACTTATAGATTATGATTTTTTACTTGTAAATTATGAGGTTGTAGTTATAAGTGAAAGCAAAATTAACTGCCACTATAGTTTTATTAATTAAGTCTAACCTTAGATAAGCTGTATGTTAAATATTTATATCCCAAATGAGTTCTATTATTTTCTTTACATCTCAATTAGACCAATTATAATATTAAGTATGCATAATTAATTCTACAAAAACTCCATACTATATCATGCATTAAATAAAAAATTTGACTTATAAATTAAAATTTTTTACTTGTAAATTTTGAAGTTACAATTGTAAGAGAAAGCCAAATTTACAAGTTAAACATTTTAATTTGTAAGTATAACTTATAAATTTGTGAACTTTTATTTGTAAATATTAAAATATTAATATTGTAATAGATTAATTTTTAAAGGGGCTTTTGCACACATAGCCCATATTATAAGACTAAGTAAAAGAAATAGCATATCATTTTTTAAATTTCAAAAATGGCCTTGTTAATATTTTGTTTTAATTAATTTACAAAACTGCCCTTTTAATATCTGCCTTTTGTAAATATTAAAAGATTTAAAATGCAAGAAATCTCTAAAACTGACGTAATGAATGTGAGATACATAGTCTAAAATGGCCTTTTTTAAATATGAATGTGAGAGAGAAGACAGAACTGGACACAAGAGAGATGAACATGAGACAACACAGCAGTGTGAGGGAGCCACAATCATGATCGTGAGAGACAAACACGACGTGAGATATATTGATGGTACTCGATGGAACAGATCACGTTGGTGAGGAAATGGAGCTATAAATTCATGATTTTTTATTTTACTAGTTTAGGTATTTGACTCTCTGTAATAAATTAAAAGTCCAAAAATTTTTATGGACTGTATTTGATCCATTTTAGACAAATGATTATATGTTTTTTGTGTTACTGATTCACAATACTACATTGTTGATATACTATTGTATATCACTGATATATTATCACAGATCAACATAACTAGACAATTAAACATAAATTTGTTTATCAAGTATATTAATGATGTAGTATTGCATATCAGCAACACAAAAAATATATAATCATTTGCCCAAAATGAATCAAACACAACCCATAAAAAATTTAATGTTACTGAGAAATGTGAAGGTGGTGAAAATCTGATAACAAATAATAGATTTCAGCTTAGCCTTTTACTTCTAGAAATGGATATTCCTCTTTAATATCTAATGTCCTCTTCCTAGTGTTCCTGGAAAAAATAGAGAAGAAGAGAGAAGAAAAGCTCTGCAATGAAAAAAGGCACTAGTAATTTAATCTAATAATAGATATATTGCATTTTAATAATAAATTTAATCTAAGGATAAAAGAGTAAAATATATCTAATTGACTTTATGAATGGGCTATATTTTAAAAGATTCAAAAATCTCATCCATAATTTGTAGGAGCTATATTTTTTTGAAGTTATTAAGCTAATTTCCTCATTTTTAAATGTAATAAGTTTTACTTGCAAATCTTGAATATTTATTTGTTAGTATGTGATATTTGAATTGTAAAGATTAAATTATTGATATTTTAACAAAAATATTTTTGATTTTTGCAGATATAGCCCATGTTATAAGACCAAATCAAATAAACAACCTAACATTTATTATATTTTATATTATGACTAATTTATTATATTTGTCAATGATATACTGTTTCACATTAATGATGAACTACATGTAAATTTTCAAACCTTTTATATATCAATGTAAATTAGTCATATTCTCAAATTTTCAGAAATTTGGTTCATATTTTATGGGCACAAAAATTTTTTTCTTCCAATTAGCCAATTTATCAAAAATAATTTTTAAATTGAGAGCATTTATTTTTTATTTTTTTTACCTCATAAAGCTCGAAATCCCTCAACATAGAAACCAGCAAAAATAGCATAATACTTTTACAATATTAGCAGACGATTAGTGCAGTGATATTGAAATAAGTTTAAATGCAAGCTAATGCATGTCCTTCATAGTTTGGCTTACCCTTCTTATATATTGAAGCCTCAGGGGAATTAAGGAGCTTGACGTTGCAAAGCAAACTCCGATGACCGGCGAAGCCACCACCAAGCAAGATTGAAACGCGTTCGTAAGCCATGTCCCACCCTTTTGAACGAGATCTTTGTGATATATGTAGTGAAGATTTCTCACTCTGTAAGTCAATTTTAATAGTCAAAGTTGCTAAAGTATTGGCTTGACTACTCACCCAGATCTAGTGGCCTTTTGTCGCCTCACATAACCGATTTAGTTTTTCTTTTTATCATCATCTTTTACATAAAATGAGAGTCATTCTATGTGCAATATAGTGCTATTGTCAAAGTCGTATGTTAGATGTTCACATGTTTCTGAACGTGCATTCATTAAGATGTTTTCTTGATTTTTCTGTTTATTAATTATAAATAGAAGACCATTTCTTCCATAGATTCTTATTGATTACTGATTGCTTTGTACATTCACACATGGGAGGGAGACGCTGGACCAGAAAATTAAAATGAGAGAGAACAGAAGCAAAGAGCTTTGTGATGATCTTGACCTAAAACCAGGTTATATATGGGATCGTAATGTTGGTGATCTTTCTTCACGATGGGATCAGAGCTCCTCTCATCATATTAGTTTCTTTCGAACTTTGATCTTTTTCCCCCGGTAATTTTCCAATGTCAAGTGTTTATGATCTGTGTTATATTTTGTCTTCTCATTTTCAGGCTGGTTTATTGAAACCTGACAACATAGAAGGTGGCCCTGATACAGAAACGCCTGAGTTTAACGTGTTGGCATATATACATGACCAGCATCAGTTTAGGTCTGATGTGATGAAGCCACTTCTTAATTAGTCTCAGCGTTGGATTGGTTCTGAAAAGCAAATAGTATAATGCTGGTAGTTGGTTTCATGATTTTTAATACTACTGCTAAGTTTAACTTTCAAATTATTTGCATACATATCTCCAGCAGAGCAGGCTTGCTGTGCTATCTAGTGGCTTTCTTTTTTCTGTTTGGTTTGAAGTAGGGTAGAATATGGAAGTTCTTTTTTAATTTTTCAAGTACTTATGTTCTGTGCTTTTTCCTGCATGATCTGGAAGCACCTGGATATATCAAATTCACTGGTGACAAATCAACTTTTAACAAATAAATTTTTTACAAACTGAAAACTAAATATAAAAATTGGGGCAAATTAAAAAGATTGTAACTTGAGTCATGTATATATATATATATATATATACACAAACCCGCATAAATAGCACAATATATAATAAAGACTCTTCCAAAATCAATGGAGGAAAAGCAATTATTATAACATCAGGAAAAAAAAAAGGATTTGGGGTGTCTGTTGCTCTCTCCACTGTGT
This sequence comes from Prosopis cineraria, assembly GCF_029017545.1. Classification (NCBI taxonomy): domain Eukaryota; kingdom Viridiplantae; phylum Streptophyta; class Magnoliopsida; order Fabales; family Fabaceae; genus Prosopis; species Prosopis cineraria. The sequence continues at coordinate 23,599,371 of NW_026555345.1, read as the reverse complement.
GTCTAATATATAAAATCTCAGCCTTTCATTCAGAAGAGAATTAGATGAAATTTCTGACACCTCAAAAATCCAATAAAATAATGTTGGAGAAAGACAATAAATATAATCAAACTTATTGGGAAACATAAAATTCATGAAAAAACAATAAAAAGGAGGGAAGAGATTCCCCAGATCGTTCATAACTCAACATATTTTTGTGACCGAGGAACGTGCTTGATGACGGCTTTCAAGAGATCCATGTAAAGAGGAAACTGAGCGATTGCATAGAAGGAAATAGGAAGGCAAGTGACAGCATAAAGAGGAAACAGTCCTTTCTTGAACTTGTCCTCAAGCACGAAGAAATGTGAAGCACAGAATGATATGAACATGGACACGATCGACACAAACAACGAGCTCAACCCTAAGAGAAGCTTAAATGGCAGATTCCTTTTGAAATCTATAGGCTGTTTTCGAGATGTGAGTATGGAGAGGAACATGACCAGTGCAGTGACCGAGAATCCTAGTCCCATGAGTCCGCTGATAGCAAAAAGGTCAAATGCTGGATGTCCTTCCAAGGTAGGTTTACCTTTGTTGTCCGTGCCTCCGGGGACTGTTCTCGACGCGAAGGAAACTCCGGCCACTAGCGCCGCCACCACCGAGCAAGACTGAGACGTATCCTTAAGCCATGTACTGCCCTTTTCAACGAGATCTTTATGGCCTTTAGTGAAGATCTGCACCGGAGTTTGACCAGCACTGTTCTCAAGGAAAAGGAAGTGGGATGGCAGAAATGATTTCACATACTGCATTTCAATTTCAATTGTTAGAACAGTTAAATTAAGGATATCAGCATATCTGATACTCCTTTCTTTCCTTCTTACAATTCTTATAAAACGTTTTTAGTGTTTCTTCTTATATAAACGTTTTACAAAGCTAAAGACAATAATTAATATGTTTTTTCTCAAAAATATCCCAGAGAGAAATTAGTACTTTCTCTTTTCCTAATTATATATAAGATAAAATTTTGGAGAATGTGGTTTACCCATATATCTACACACACACACACACATTAAAGATTATTTGCAAAATGTTAGAAGCATAATTAATAACCTTTCCCTATACTTCGGAATAAAGTTAATAAGATGCTCGGTAAGCAAAATAATTGAGGGCAAAAGTGAAAATCTGGGGGTGGGGGGGGGATTAAGATATATTCCTTCTGGCCACTATACAGTTTTAAGCACTTCATCGGAACTAAAAAAAATAGTTAAATTATTAACTTTATTTGAGAAAAAAAATAAATGACTCTTAATCCATATTTAAATGAAAAAATTTAAATTTACATTATATATATCTCTCATAATTAATAAGTTTAAATAGAAGTAATGTTGAAAAAGATGTAATTAACATTCCACCAAGTGCGTTGTACTTATAAAGATCATTAATCTCTTTTAGAAGATACCTAATAAGCTTAATAAAGACCAGAGGTGGAGTACAATATAGTTTTGTCTCATTATAGAGCATTTTAATTATGAGAAGTAATTTCGATAAGATAAGATAATTTTAGAATCAGGGCTAAGAATATTTACTCTAGATCAACATCATGATGTGTGTGTGTGTAGTATACTACTACGTAGTATTAGAATTACGTAATTACCTCGTACCAGGTGATTTCACATTGCAGCTGCATGGCAGAGCCATAAGCTTGCCAACCATGAGACAAGGATTCGTCGTACTTTGCTGCTATATGCAAAATGGTGTTGTCCTTTTCGTCGACGTCATGAACGAGGTCCCTCCACAGGTTAGGCTTCCCTAATACTTTGGTCACGTGCTGCCGAAGTGCCACGAAGATCTCTGCTTGCTGATTCTCCACCGCCACCATCAATATGTTCTTGTCCGATGATCCTAAGGTGTCTTCCGAGATCGTTCCTGGGAATCTGCGTAGAATCTCATCCACCACCTCAATCACGCCGTTCTTTGTTGCTGCCAACAGGGCTTTATTATTTATTCTCTCAACCTTATTGCCTTTGACCGCGTCATCTGCCAGGCACGAATCCAGAAAAGAACACATGGGGGGGGGGAGAGAAATGAAAAATGCTTAAAATATGGGGGAGCTGATATTAAATTTCACTTTTTTTAACAAGTAAAATAAAAATATTTCTAAAATTTTGTCAAGTTGCCAATCAAATCGTGAGGGGGGAAGCCCCCCCCCCCCCGGCGGGGGGGACATTCGTCCCTGTCCCCCGGCAACATTAGGAAACAATGACTTTAAGTAGCCACTGAATTGATGAATTTAGATTTTAAATTTTGTATTTAAAATTCATGTATTTAAAATTTTTTATTTATTAGATAATATAAAAAATTTTAAATAAACAAGAGAGATGAGTTGAGATCCCAGACAAAAATGAAAAATTGAGAATAATGAAAGATTATAATGAGAAATGAGAAAATAAATATACAAAAGTCATAGAGGTATCAATAATGAAAATATAAAAAGAATGAGATATTTGAAGTTATTAAAGTTTTAAATAACTAAGATATAAATAAAGGGAATTTAAAATTACAAAGAATTTATAATAAGAAATGAATTTTGATTTGAATCAAATCCAAATTTATGAATTTTTGTGTGTCCTAATAAGGATTTGATCCAAATTTAAATCTCAATTAATCCAAATGCACCATTAAAGTCCCTACAAAGGGAGTTAAAATTGTTTGAAAATTATTAATCACAAATATTGATTCAGATAATTGATTGTAGACAAAAATTCTAATTGTAAATTAGGACATTGGCTAAGAGCTTTACTGGCCCCAACCCACCCAAGGTATCATATGGGTTTGAGAAGATGAAACGAAAATGAATTACCAGATTGATTTCTAGCAAATGGAAACGTTTCAGATTCATCAGGGAAAGCGGATTCCAGGTCATTCCCATGTTTCATGTATTCTTCATTAGAAGACTTTTCCAAGAGTTCATCCAATAGCTGAAGACTCCATTTATAATTTTGCTTCACTTTCTTTATGTCGGTAAATATCCTCCCTGCATGCATGCATTTTTATTTACATATATGATATAGAAACTTAATTAATTATTAGTCTTGATAGACACACACACACACACACACATGAAGAAATTATAAATTTTGAAGGTGTCATACCAAATCCTAACACGCCAAGAAAATGTAGGTAGACAAAGGCTAGAAACTCAAAACATGTAGCATAATTTTGTGGAAAGCTTTTATTCAAAACATGCTTATTTGGGATTGCTGATTCCCCTTCTTCCTTCTCTAATCCTGCCGGGGAAAAAAAAAATCGAAGCATGGTTAGATGACAATTGAATATATTGTAAGGAAAATTAATTTACAGGTTCTTATAGTTTTTCTTTATTTTGAATTAGGTCCCACTAGTTTATTTTATTTTAATTAAGCCCTTACAGTTTGATTTATTAAATATGTTAATGCTTTAAGATTAAAATTAGTTGTGAATTATTAAATGGATAAATTGGCCTATTGGCCAAAAAAATCTTATGCTCATAAAATATGGACTAAATTTTTAAAAATGTAAAAGTTGTAGCCAGTTCACATTAATATACAAGAAATTTATTATTAAAAATTTAAAAATTTATAAGAGATTTATTATTGATGTACAATGGTATATTATTAAAAAATATAATAAATTAAACTATAATACAAAATATAATAAATGTTGGACAGTTTGCTTGGTTCAATCTTATAACATAGATTATATTTGCAAAAACTCCTTATTAAATTTTCCAAAAAAAAATACTTTTGGAGTTTATAGAAAATTTAATTTAATACTTTTAGCCAAAATAAAAAAATAAAAATTTTATTTTATAAACTATTTACATTTTTATTAATTTTTTTATGAAAATTCTATGAATATTACAAATTATTTAAAAGAAAGCCTACTTATATAAACTAGGTTATAAAAATTATGTAATTAATTTTAAAGTTTTATAATCATTTAAAAAATATAGAAGTTCTTAATTTTATTTTTTAAAGAAAAAATTCAAGGATTTTAATTTTTATGGGTTAAAAAATTCAATTGATCAAACTATAAGAATTCAATTAAAATAAAATAAATTATAAATACTTAATTAAAAATTGAGAAAAACTATAAAGACTTATAGATATATTTTTCTTATATTATATATAAAATTTAAAAAATAAGTTCCAACTATACATACATACATACATATATATATATAACTCACTATCATTAAAAAAAAACCCTAAAAAGGAATGTTGTTGTCGAAGCATTTATGTATAATTGTGATAAGGTGAACATATAGGTAAGCAATGTCCACGGGCCTAAACTTTATGTACACACTGCGCATTTTCACAGTGCTTTCATTGGTTAAAAACAAAAAAACGTTTCCATAGAATTTTTTTTAATTGGGACTCATGAATGATACGACTTGTTAAATTAACAAAGTTTTTTAAATTATTGTTATTATATTATATATAAACTTCATTAATTTTGGATAGACTATATATGATCCACGTCTAGTATAAATGGAGAGTATCCAAATCACATAAAAGTAAACCTTACCATGTAAGTGATGATCATATTTCAGCGGATCAACTTGTATGCCTAGCTTGCAGAATAAGGAAAATCAATTATTTAATTTATTATCAATATTCATAAAATCCACCAAATTATCAGGTATTTTTAAGTACCATCTCTAAAAATTACATGCTCTATTCATATCTATAATTAATAGGGTAATAACTTAATTACAAATAAATATAAAAACCTCATTAACTTGAAATATTTGGGAAAATATAATTAATTGCTCACAAAAAAACACTAACATATATATATATATATATATATGAAAAATGTCTTGCAATTTGAAGGCAAAAAAGTATACTTACAAAAGTATATGATTTGCTTCCACCAGGAAAGGTTGTAGCTACTTCTAAAAGCAGAAGGTGTTCTTGCAAGGACTTCAAGAGGACTCCTTCCCTTCTGGTTAAAGTGGCAAGAAAGCTCCGGAAACTTTTGGATTATTTGAAATGCCAAATCTAAATTTATATGTATGTACGTAGATGAATATATTAATAACACAACACAGATAATCATCGATATAATAAACACACACCACAGAGAATGATAGATGGATGCTCATTACCCAAGTGTTCTCTCCTAATGGCGGAGTGAAGGATAGTATCTCCGTCAGGGCCTCCAAACAAGAATGTGAAGACTTCTCCGTCTGGGAATGCTTCGCAGAGGCATTGGAAGGCAAGTTTATGGTTGTGGACAACCGCCACGAAGATCGGGTTCTCATGCCATTTGTTAGTTTTACTCAACAGCAAATCCTTGTCCATATCCATATCGTCGCTTGCCTTGAGGATCAGTTTGCACATTTGCACAGACCCTCTGGCTGCTGCGCAATGCAAGGGGGTCTCTTCCCTGTTGTTTTGTGCTATCAGAGCCTTCTCTATTCTGTGAGTTCTGATTATATCCACCAATGTCTCCGCCATATTGCCTCTGTCGTCGTTGATGGCAATATGCAAGGCCGTGTCCTTCGAGCTTTCCGTCCCTTTACTCAAAAGCTCTGGACACTCTTTGCATAGTCGCACCACGTTTCCCCAATCGCGCTGCCGTAGGTACCGGGATAGTTCTTTGGACTTGATGGCAAGTTCGATGCTAATTCCTCCATAGCTACTCTCTGGTGGACGATGCAGATATGGTGAATCCTCCAAACTTGATGAGGCACTTTTTGGTATCATTGATGATGGAGCTGGAAAATCCAGTTTTTCTAAGAATAGATTAATCAATGATCAAAGCCAAGACACACATGCCAATTCACTCTTGAAGAGGATGATACGGGTTCTCAATTTATACCAAACTAAGCTGCTCTTTTTTTTTTCTTCTTTTGGGTGGTTTTAATTCAAATATTGTTGGAATGTCTTTTATGATTGTCTTTTCTATATACTCCCTCCATACTTATTTAAAAGAGAAACTATCACTTTTTACTTTTTTTTATATAAGCAAAATTATATATTTTAATAAGCATTTATTACACATTTTTTAAATCACCTCTCATAATTTACATTAATAAAAAATAATTCATACATACTTATATTAATTAATATAGAATATTTTAGTCTAATTTTTTATTTTCAGACATAATTATTATGGTTAACAGTGTGATACAATTTTTTTTCTTATATATAAAAATGAAAGGAGTATTATTTAATAAGATTTAATCCTTGGCGGCCCTTGTTTGAGAAAAATTTGATTACATTCACTTTGAGAATAACAATTATTGGTAATTAACTCTGTCTTAAACTTTTCTTTTTTTCTTTTTAAATGAATGAAAGTTTAGGATGAATTGGGCCTTGGTAGCTTATAAAAGTTAAGATGTGCATGCATGCATCCATTCTCAAAAAATACTTACAAAGTCACTTACCAATCGCTCATTAACAAAATTCTTATATTAACAATGAGATTTGAATACATAATTTTGTGAGTTATAGGTCAAATCTTTATCAATTGGATCATCATTTGTCGACAAATAATTTTAAATTTAATTTAATGTGCTGTTCTAACAAAAGATCAATACATCCAAATGCTACTTTAAGCTTCAGATATGAAAATATGATAAATTGGCGGAGTTGGGGAGACAGCGTTGATATGAATACAGGTTAAAAGTTAAAGTGTAGAAGTTAAAAAAAGCAATAAATCTATGAAACTTATCACGGACAAAATATATTTTTATTCTCTTTTCTTCTCTTTATATATTATTATTAAGCATCTTGATTTACCAATCTTGCAAATTACAAAAATGAATTAATACTTTTCCGGCGACAAATTGAACTAAGCTAATTGAGACAGCACTTTTGCGAGGGATATACTTTTACAAAGTTGCCGTGCAAAAGAAGCAATATTTACATGCTTTTTTTTTTTTGGGCCAGCAAGAGCAATATTGTTTACATGCTGTTTGCCAATTAAGGCGAGCATAGCATGAGATACAGTAGAATTGATGCGCCCTCAAGTTTTAGAGGGTAAAAACAAGTTATAATTACTGAGAGAGGCTTAATTTGACTAATCAAAAGAGTTAGATCAACTTATTTTAAAATTCAGATTTGAGTCCTAGAATATATACATATATTAAATAAAAATGTCAAAAGCATGAGGTATTTGTGAGGTTGCTGTTGATAAAAAAATCACTGTAAATATGTTCAAAACCAAAATAAATCAAAGAAATCGACTAGAAATAAGGTCTATTATGGTTTTAACATGATAAATCGAGCAGTTTGGTTTTGAACATGAAAATCATCATGTCTTCTTAATTTTTATATTATTTAATATCCCTAAAATAAATTCAAAGAAAAATTACGAATAGGCACCATATAGGAATTTTATGTACAAATAAATCCTGTAAAATGATCAGAAACTACAACTAAATTACCCCTTTGGACCTGAGTATAATTTGAAGTTAGGGTGTAAAAACAATACTTCTCCTATTAATTTGACTTTCACTTACAATTGTAACTTCACACTTTATAAGTAAAAATTTGTATTCCCTCTATTAAAAAATGTAAGGTATTTTTAACTGAATCTCACCTTCCAATAAAGTAATTACTTACTTTTAAACTAACCCAATCTTTTTATATTTACCCCTATTAAATACTCTATAATAAATATAAAATCATTCATTAATAGGGGTATTTTTTTTAAAAAAAGGCAATGATTACGCTTTAAAAGACTAAAAATGCTTTATATTTTTTAACATTCAATTTTTTAAAAATATTTTACATTTTTAAACGGAGGAAGTAATTCACAAGTTAAATTTCTTATTTAATTGTTGATATAATATGGAGTTTCCATGAAGTTGATTATGCCTACTCAAACCTATAATTACATAGTGAATTACAAATTTAAATCTCAATTAGACTAATTATAGTCGTAACTAGGCATAATTAATTCAATGGCAACTCCTTATTATATCAAACATGACACAAGAAATTTGACTTTTGAATTATGAATTTTTAATTGTAAATTATGAAGTCATAATTGTAAGTGAAAGCCACATTAACTATTGAGAGCTTTATTGATTAAATCTTACTTTAAACAACCCATAAGTTAAATATGTAAATTCCAGATGAGCCCTAATACTTCCCTTATATCCCAATTAAACCATTTATGGCCTTAGGCATGTATTTAATTCCAAGGAGATTCTATATTATATCAAGCATTAAACAAGAATTTAACTTGTAAATTATGAATTTTTACTTGAAAATTGTGAAATTGCAATTGTAAGTGAAAATTAAATTAGCTATCAATGGTCTCATCAATTAAGTCTAACTTTAAACAAGCTGTATGCTAAATATGTATATCCCAAATGAACTCTATTACTTTTCTTACATCTCAGTTAGACCAATTATAACATTTAGTAGACATAATTAATTTCATGAAAACTCTATATTATATCATGCATTAAACAAGAAGTTTGACTTATGAATTGAATTTTGCACTGGTAAATTTTGAAATTACAGTTATAAGTGAAAGTCAGAGTAATAAGGGTAGCATTGTCTTTACATCTCAACCACAAATTTTACTCAAATTCTAAGAGATTTGGCTATACTTTTGAATTTTAGAAGATTTATTTATCAATAAAATTTGTTTTACCAAACCTATTCAGAAGTTTCCCTAAATTCAAACCCAGTGTAAACATTCTAAACTAACCCACCCTCTCACTCAATAAGCCCAAAATTCAAAGCCCATGAGCCCAAAATCAAAATACTTTTTTTTAAAAAAATCATTGTTTATACTGTTTCATTTTTTTTAACAAGTTTATATTGTTTCATTGCTTCCTTCTCCTTCATCGAAAAAGGAATTGATGATGCTAATAAAATCTTGAAATGTTTTTCTCACTTGTCCTCAAGAGATTTTTTTTAATTAATTGTGCTAATTAATAATTAAAAATTATCAACAATAATGCCTTTTATAAATTCCAACAAAAAATAAATTTAAAAAATAAAATAAAAAGCATTCAAACTGGATCCACATTTAAATCAAATTGAACCTAATAGTTGAGAAAACCAAACCAAACCGATTAAGTAAAAACTAGGTAGGTTCCAAGCTTGGTTGAATTGATTAGTATCAAACCTATGAACACCTTAGGTCCTACATAGCGATTATCCAAATTAATCTGGGTGGATAGTGATACTAATAATACCTCTAGGCTTTTTAGGATGTTAGGCCATTAGAATAAAAAAAAGAGTTAATTAAGCGATATTTTGTGATAAAAAAAGTAATGGCTATAAAATAATGTGCTTGGAAAATTTTGAGAGAGAACATTTTTCAAATTTACTTATGTGTTTGGAATTAGATGATTATACATCTGTATGGCCAGGGGGAAAAAAGATGATCATACATCCTTAAAGTGACTATATTTGATATCAGCTCTCACTTGCATCGTACATTTGTGGAAAATACAATTCTCTCCAAGTAGGGAAATTGTGATCTTTTTTCATTTATTTGCTTAACTTTTAATGGACAATGGCTTTCTCACATATTTATAAATAGATATTCAAGATTTACATTTCAAACTTCTTACATTTACAGGTTAACCTCTTATAATATTAAGAAGAATAAATTGGCCAATGGTCACAAAAAATATATTAACCAAAAATTATGTAAGAATCTATATCTATATAATTTATTTATTTTGGTACAAGTAGGGGCTAAACACCCAAGCAAAAACTAAAACAAAAATGCAAAAAGAACAAATCAACCTCTCTTAAAATAACAATCTACTAAATAAGCTAATCGCATCTCCTCAACAACATTATCCCAAACAATCAACTCCTCCTAAGTCTAAAACTAATATTAGCCAAAAGCACCAGCACAGCCATTACCTTCTTTAGGAGAATGAACCACCAACAATTGCCAATCTCTCTCAAACCAACTCTAAGTTCTTCTCAGCAAGCAACAACCTTTAGCAAAATGATCTTTGCTTCTTCCCTCCACCTGTTTCAAAACCACAATGGAATCAACCTCAAGCACTACTTTATTTACACCAGCAGACCAGCATAACTCCAAGCCTTCAACTACACCCCAAAACTCAGCTTCAAGAGCAGTACATCTCCCAAGCTTCTTGGCAAAACCAAAAATCCACTTCCTTGTACAATCTTGCACTAACCCACCACATCCACTCAAACCAGGATTTCCCCAACTCGCCCTATTAGTATTCAATTTAAACTAGCCTTCATCAGATGGTAACCACCTGAAGGAACCTCTCATTCTCCTTGGCCCCATCGCCACAACTTTTCTCTTTTCTACATTAACCACAGCAACACAAAAACATACCGCCCTTTTACATAAATCATTAGCATTCACTTATTGATAATTAGCCAAAAAAACTCTCAAATTATGTTCCTTCCACAAAAAAATAGCATATAATTGCAAATAAAATCCACCACTACACCTTAGATTTGTTCCTACTATCCTTTTTCAAATTAATACACAACCAGTCTTGCAAACTCATAGAGAAAAATAACTCCTCCTCTCACATGGTACCACTTTCCTCTAAACCTCCTTAGCTACCACATACTCCCTCATAACAAGTAAAGTAGATTCAACGTTACTGCAAAAACTACACATATTTGAGGCACCCCATCTCTCACACCTTAAATTATTTGTGTGCAATTTCTCATACATCAGTAACTAGAGAAATATTTGAACCCTTTCAAATCCAGGCCACTTCCAAATCAAATCCCATTTGCTCTCCTTCAACCCTCACTAATCCTGCATAATCAGCCTATAACCACTCCTTGCAACATACTCCCCATTCACTCCACCTTTTCACCTCAACCTGTCAACATCTTCATCAAAAACTGGTGGAAAAACACATCCAATCCTTCTTCTAATTCAATAGGTAGAAATTCCTCAACCTAATGAAAATTCCACTTCCCTTCATCATCAACCAAATTGATAACCCTCCAATTTCCCTACATCTCAGGAACAGTCTGCAAAAGTTTGTTCCTTAAAACAATACCCAAACTAACCCATTCATCATCCCAAAAACTAGTACTATTACCATTCCCTATTTCTATCCATGTATTTCCTTCTAAATATTTTGACATTGAACCAATATCCTTCCACACACCAGAATTTGACATCCTCACCTTAATCTTATCCTAAAAACTTTTACCTCCATTATATCTCCACTTCAAAATATTTGCCTACAAGCTACCATCATTTAAATAAAGTTTCCATGCTAAAGAAATGCATCATTTATAGCTTTTAAATTCAAGACTCCAAGACCTCCATACTCCTTTGGCCTTTGAATTTGATGCCAATTAACTAAACACAATTTTCTCTCCTCTACCTTATGCCTCCAAATGAAAGCCCTTTACATTTGTTCCATCTCTTCACATATAGACTTAAGAATACTAGCTACCATTAGATGGTATATAGGCAAAGAACATAGTATGAATTTAGCAAGTGTCACACGCCCAGCTGTGCTTATAGTATTTTTCTTTTAGCCAGCAAGCCTTCTCTTCACCTTCTCTACTAAAAAAATCAAAACTCTTCCTTTGGAACGCCCATATTGGAGTGACATTCCTAGATACTTCCTTAAATCATCAACTTCAACAAAACAAGATTTTTCCACCAACTCCCTTTTATGAGTAGTAGAAACATTTCTTTAGAAAAAAATAGCAGACTTACCTTCATTCACCTTCTGACTCGAGATCTTACAAAATTTAAAGGACACTCTATTATGCAATCAATCTGACTCATTGAAGCTTCTCGAAAGACTAAAAGATCATCAACAAATAGCAATTGAGTTACTATTGGGCCTCTTCTACCAACTCTGATTGGTTTCCACTAGCCACTTCTTACTGCATCACTAATCAAAAGAGACAATTTCTCCATTATCAACACAACAATATAGGGAGAAAGTGGATCCCCTTACTTTATACCACATGTAGGAAAAAAACATATTAAAGTAGCTTCCATTCCATAAAACACCAGTAAAGACAGACTCCACACACTTTAAAACCACATTTATGAAGTTAGCAGTCAAACCCACCTTTTCAAACACCCTTTTAATAAAATCCTAACTCACCCTATCATATGCTTTTTCTAGATCAATTTTAATGGCAAAGAAACCAGACTTATCCTTTATCCGTTTCATAATGTGCAACAATTCATGCGCAATGACAATATTCCCTTGAATATGTCTTCTAGATGGTTTGGAGAAATCAACTTTAGAAGCAAAAACCTCAATCTTTTCACCAAAATATTCGACACACACTTATAGATTACATTGCACAGACCAATTGGTCTCATCTATTTCAAGTTGTCAGGCTGATCAACCTTATGAATTAAAGAGAGTAGTGTACTGTTAAACCTCCTCATGTCTAACTCGCCACTAAACAAACCTTTCACAGTTCTGCACACATCATCACCCACCACATTCCATAACTTCTAGTAAAAGACAACAGGAAAGCTATCTAAACTCGATGCTTTGAAAGCACCAATAGCAAACATAGCTTCTTTAACCTCATCATCAATAACAAGTTGACCCAATGCTTCATTCTCCCTAGCATTAATGCTTTTAAAGGTGGAAAGAGTTTCAATATTTTCCCCTTCATATCCTTCATCAGTAAATAGATTCTTATAAAAATTAAAAGCCATATCTTTCAAAACAATTTGACTTTCCTCCCATAAACCATCATCCTGTTTCAACATCTTAACCTTATTCCTCCACCTTCTCTTAACAGTTTTAAGATGGTAGTATCATGTATTTTTGTCACTATCTTGCAACCAAGTAGTTCTAGACTTATGAAACCATAAAACTTCCTCTTGACTCAATACCAAATCTAACTCCTTCTGTAAATCAGCTTCCATTCTAAACAAATGAGGATAAAGACATTTCAACTGATTAATCTTTTTTTACACCCCATCAATTCAAGCAATCAAATGCTTCTTTCTATCCTCAATATTTCAAAACACATCCTTATTCCACATCTCGAGTTCTTCCTTCAAAGTGACTAGATTCGCACCCATATCATACCCATTCTTCCAACTGTGCATTAAAAAAGGTGAAAAATCCTTATGCATCAACTAGGCAGCTTGAAATTTGAACGGTTGTCCACCTCCAATCTTCCTTACCTCATTCTTCTTTAATAAAAGAGGATTATGATTAGGACAACCCAATCTTGGCAATATTTTAACATCAACATCTTCAAAATGACTTCTTCACACATCATTATAAAGGCCACGATCTAGTTTCTCATAAACCCTTTAATAACTAGGGATCAAAGGACCTTTCCAAGTAAAACATTGACCAAAACTCCTAACTTCCATTAATCCATAATCATCAATTCAATCTTGGAATTTAAGACATGTATTGATATTGACTGGAGCCTCCTTTATTTCTCTGACTCCTTTCTAATATCATTGAAATCCCTAACAACTAACCAAGCACATCTCATTGTTTGGGATAAATGCTGCATATCACTCCAAAAACAGCTCTTCCCCTCCTCCCTTGGAGCAATATAAGCTACTGTTAAAAATCAAGGCCTTTCATTGAGAAAGGTCACTTCAAAAAGCCCAAACTACATATTCTCCTCAACCATGTTGACAGATATCCTACTAGACATCACCCAACCCAAATACCTCTCGTAAAACCATAACCTTTAATAGCAACAAACTCATCAAAATTCACCTTTTGAAAAAAAAAATCTTTGGCTCTAGAACAATGAACTCTAACTTCTGGTAAACCCAACAGGTCAATTCTATGGTCATTAACCACCATTCTGTAACCTCTTTCAAACTCCCTTCCTCCAGCTCCTTTATAATTCCAAACTAAGATATTTTTATCCATAAAAGACAAGGATAAAAAGAATACCTTAGTCAATTAAGAGATTGACCCTTACAGTCATCACTGCATCTCCATCACCACCAAAACCTTCACAATCTCTAAACTCTTGCTCTGCCTCCATAAAATCACCTGGATCAGGTGGTCTAGCATTAAAAGAACTGGTAATCAAGCCCCCACCTTAATCTGCCTGCCTTCAACAGGTATATTCATATCAACATCCTTCAAAACAAACCTCTCATTAGCCTTCTTAGAGACTTCGATAACATCATTATTAACAAAAATAAGACCCATGTAATTTCATCCCCTACCATCCACTAAAGCTGCTGCTCCTCATTCCTAACAGCAGACTGAGGCCTCACTTAAACCATACTACTCTGAAACTCATTTTCCTTATCCCTTGCCTCACTTTTACCATTTTTACCCTTCCTCTTCTGTCCCTTATTAAAGTTACTAACTTTCCCATCATTTGTTTAGCCGCCGCCACAACTAATTTAGTAGCATTAACATTTTGTTGAATAACAGGATCTTTAACATTATGCCGACCAAACTCCTCTTCCCCAACTAATTCCTTCTCTAACCCCCTAAAACGTGACCCATTATCATTAAAGGATTGCCTTAAAGGAACATTTCTTTTCTATCTATCACCCCCCAAATGACCATCTTCACTAGGTCTCTACCTTCTCCCTTTCTGAACCACAGACTAAGAACCCAACATTTGCTCTTTCACAATACTGCTGTCCTGCCCTCTTGAACCAAAACTACCTCCCTCACCATTATCCTTACCTTTTATTTGGGCACTCCTTTTCAAGGTGACCAAACTTGCCACACTCAAAGCATAGTAAATGCAAACCTTCATACTCAATCAATCATTCTTTACCTTCAATAATGTACTTAGGCAACAGTGGTTGATTCAAATCTACTTGGATGGCAATCCTCGTATAACTTCCTTTAGATCTCATAGTAGTAGACATGTTTAACTTTGATAGTCTTCTTTATCTTATCTCCAAAACATTCCAAAACCTCTTCATCATAATACTTTAAAAGAAAAATGACAATTAAGTCCCAAAGGACCAATTTTATTCAAGGTAAGTCTCAAGACATTTTGAAAGGCCAGCTAAGTCTCTAAGTCCTTGAGTAGTATCTTAATATAATGAAAAATGACTGAAATACCCTTATTTGGCTGATGAAAATTTGAAGTTGCTCCTTCTCTACTCTTCCCTGCCCTGTTCGTCGTCTCTTCCTTGCCCTGTTTATCATCTCTTCTCTGTCTCATTGCAAGCGAGTAAAGTTCTCTGTCGTCTCTTCCCTGGGCTATCCAGTAAAGTTATCTGTCATCTCTATTCTAGTCCTATTTGACATCTCTTCTCTGCCCTAAATGATCAGTTGCTTAGGTCATTAATCTATAATCTGTTTTGGTCATTAATCTTTGATAGGTGTGATACATTTGCCTAGTTGAAGAGTCTGATCCTCATCAACATTCACCATTTCGATTATGTAGAAATTGCTTCTTCTTCAATTTTTTTCCCTAAGTGTCTTAATTGAAGGGGGATTATATAGTTTGTACAAGTGAGGACATGCTCAAATGGATTTTAAGTTCGAAATTATACATTGTACCCAATTAATCAAGTTTGCAACTTTGTAACTCTGTAATTTATTTTCACAATTTTATTCCTAACTTCTAATATTGAAATGTATTTGTAATGTTTAAGTTATACATTATATCCAATCAATCAAGTTTCCAAGCAACTTAGGTACCCAGTTTTGCAACTATCTCGAGACAAATTTGCCACTGCTTGTCAAAATTTTAGGTGGAAGAACTATTAAATTCTTAAGAAAGTTATTATTTTAGGACAACGTACTAGTAATTTGTAATTTAGACACCAAATTTTGCAACTTTCTTATGAAGAATTTACAACTTTTTAAAATTTTGGGTGGATGAACTATTGAATTCTTAAAGTTATTATTGTAGGACAATGCTCCAGTAATTTGCAATTGAGATACCAAATTTTACAACTTTCTTACAAACAATTTGTAACTCCTTCTCAAAATTTTGGGTGGAAGAACTATTGAATTCTTGACCTTGCAAAGCTACCCAATTATTTTAGGACATGGCTCCAGTAATTTGTAACTGACATACAAAATTTTGCAATTTTATTATAAATAATTTGCAACTCCTTCTCAAAATTTTAGGTGGAATAACTTTTGAATTCTTGAACTTACAAAACTACCAAATTATTTTAGAATAACGCTCTAGTAATTTGCAACTGACATACCAAATTTTGTAACTTTATTACGAATAATTTGCAACTCTTTCTCATAATTTTGAGTGGAATAACTTTTGAATTTTTAAACTTGCAAAACTACCAAATTATTTTAGGACATGACTCCAGTAATTTACAACTGACATACCAAATTTTGCAACTTCATTACAAATAATTTGTAACTCTTTCTCAAAATTTTAGGTGGAATAACTTTTAAATTTTTGAACTTACAAAGCTACCAAATTATTTTAGAATAACGCTCCAGTAATTTACAACTGACATACCAAATTTTGTAACTTTATTACGAATAATTTGCAACTCCTTCTCATAATTTTGAGTGGAATAACTTTTGAATTATTGAACTTGCAAAGCTACTAAATTATTTTAGAACATGGCTCTAGTAATTTACAATTAACATACTAAATTTTGCAACTTTCTTACGAATAATTTGCAACTTATTCTCAAAATTTTGGGTGAAATAACTTTTAAATTCTTGAACTTGCAAAACTATCAAATTATTTTAGAATATGACTCCAATAATTTGCAACTAACATACTAAAGTTTGCAACTTCCTTACGAATAATTTGTAACTCATTCTCGAAATTTTGAGTGGAATAACTTTTGAATTCTTAAACTTGCAAAGCTACCAAATTATTTTAGGACATGGCTCCAGTAATTTGCAATTGACATACCAAGTTTTGCAACTGCCTTACAAATAATTTGTAACCTCTGTTCGAAATTTTAAGACAACACACTTTTAGTTATTACAGAAGATATGAACTGTACAGATAAGCTACATGTATTAATTCATCTAATGCATCTGCACATATCAGTTGTCCACATACACAAAAGCATGAACTTGGATTTATAAAAGAGGGGCTGGTATGTACAAAAAAAAATCCCCTAATACTACCAATATATATGTACAAAAACCTATATATGTTAACCAAATCTAACTTAATCTAAAACTACCCATATATGTATATCACCTAAATCCAAGCTCATATAGTAACCCATTTACAATAACATCAACTTGAATTTGGATTTCTACACCTCTTTCGTGTACAACCTGCTTCATAACAATAAGAATAATGATAAACCTTCTTCTCCTGATATTGAGACTCAATGCTCACACAACGAGGTCTACCAGCTGATCGAGATGTTCTAAGAGGCAATAAAAAGGTTTGGTTTATGAGCTTAGATACTGTCAATGCATTTGGCTTTGACATCTCATGGGTCTCAACATGATGCATAATGCTATGGTATATTTTCTCCTATGAGCTATGAAGATAACATTCATCGACATAGTTATACACATTACCCATGTACTTCTTTAATGGCTGCACAAGAATGTGGGCAAGGAATGCTAGACATTTGCCAAACTTTGCATGTACATTCTCTTAGTATCAGATACACACATACATGTCCACATGGTGTCCGAACCAATGCAATATGTGAGTTATATAGCTGAACTATCATATTCTGCCCTCAAAATATTTTCCTTCAACTTTGCTTTAACATTTAGACCAACTATGCTTTTCCACTTACTCATGGCTATCTTACTTGTAAAAAATTTCTTGCTCAACTTGTCCCTATGCTCATTTATAAGAACACATATATTTATGCCTCCTCTCCTCAAGAATTCATGTATTGAATGATTCGGCCAAGTTGGTTGTTATCTTATCCCATCTTCAAAATGGGAACAATGATAATGCCCACCAATCAACATCGCCTTGATTTTCAACCCATCTTGCTAATTGTGGAGAGAACATCCTCAAATTTTCCATGGCTATACGAAATTCATACTCATGCCTTGCATATGAAATGTGATTAAGCAACTTTAGTGCCTCTTCCTTGCTTGTCTACAATCATCAGCACTCGCAAAAATCTGCCCAAGTCCTACTAGCAAATCCTTCCACGTTGTTGCATTTAGCTTAGGCATTGGTGTTAGGATACTTTGTATTATATATGGTAGAACTTCAAGATCTTGTGTAGCATATGAATTTCCAGCTGAACATCCTGCTCTACATTTCCATTCAAATTATAGTTATTACTATCATTCATATTTATATTAGCATAATATTAATCATACAACTATTAAAAAAACTTACCCATCAATTGAATCTCTTGTTGCCTCTATACTTTGCTGTATCTTCCCAAAGATATACATATGAGCAAAATTATCATTCAATTTCATTAATTGATTTATCCCTTCATCGTCTTTAAAGTCTAAAAAGCATTACAATCAAATTTTACTGTATACTTCAACTCTATTCCGTTTAAATCACAATTCAAGCATGATAAAATCAATCTAACAAGTCCTTCAAGAGACATTCCTTTTCTAATCATTCTTCCATTACAACTCCCCCATCATAATGCATTGTCCCATGCATATCTTTTATAATATCTCTACCAAAATGAAAATAACCAAAAATTTCATTGAAACAACTACTTTTCATCGTACCTAATAATATCAACCTACAATAAACAAAATAAAATGTAATAACATATCACTTAGAAACAAGTTACTTTTGACATAAATGATTTTTGCATCAGTGAAACAGTGACAGCGTTCCATCTTAAGATATGGACACTCAATGATAAATTCTTACACTTTTAGTTACAAAATGTTGAATTTTCATGCCAAATCTTTAGAAACGTGAAATAAAAAAAAAATCTTTCATGTTTAGTTGCAATAAACCGTTTTATCTTTTCCCTTACGAGAGCCATTTTGCAAGAAATCAGATCTTAATGGAGTAAACTTTTTTGTTTAGATGTAGGAATTTGAAAAAAAAAGAAGACACACATGTCTAAATACACCAGCACAACTCCTTGAGCTTCCTTGAGTCAGTAATTAAGGCAACTCCACCTCTTCCAAGCACAACTCTATTTTAGGAATAGTATTCTTCAATGTACAGTCCCACCACTTACATGAAACTCTCATTAATGGCTGGAAAGAGACAAATCGGGAGGGAGATGCTGGAACTGATGAGTGTACATGTTATATTTAATTATAGGGGCATTTTTATCATTTCTTTTGTAAGTCTGATTTGTGAAAAATAACATGGGACTTAATTGACCTTTCAAAATATTTTGAGACTTACTTTAAATAAAATTGATCCTTTGAGACTTTATTGTCATTTTTTCTACTCTAAAGGTAAATCAAGGAACCGCACCATGCAATCACTTCATAAATCGTTGCTCTAACAAGATCAAAATTTGGATGCCATTGTCTTACCACCAAATAATGATCGAAGATCATCCATGGACCTCCAGTCACTGCCATGTTATAATCTTCCTTATTCATAAAAGAGACAACATAAAAACCATTTTGCAAATCAGTTACTGTGACAATACCAGCCTTCGCTCGCCCATAATGCCTGAATTCTACGCTCCATCGTATGCCACGTTGTCTGCCTACTAAGCAATTTGACAATCAAACTCTTCTCATAAGGTTTCCTTAAATGCTTCTCCTCCTAATCAGTAAAAATAAACTCTGGAATCTTCCAATTTCCCCTCTGATGCTCCACAACCTTAATACCAGGTTTACCTTTCCATTGAGTCTCCTCCGAGCCTCAAAACTCTGCCTGACCACCAGCTTCAAGACCACTAGCATTAATCCCTTTTAGAGTCTGACTATACGAATGAGAATCGTTCACTTGATCTTCTTTGTACTCCGATACAGAAGATTAGTCTCCTCGAACGTCTTCCCAAATTTTCCAAGGGCAGGAAAATCCGTAACCAAGAGCATTCTTAAAGTCTCTTTTAGGTAACTTTTCTGACAAGCAATGCCATTTTCAATGTTACTATATCCATGTAGATTTTGGATTTTGCGAACAGTAAATGAACAGTATTTTTGCCCAAAATGCCCCCAACTTTTCCTTGGTTTTGATCTTGCATGCTGTAAGCACAGATCGATGGTACTGTATATGAACAGTACTATATCTACAGTGTCGTCCCACTTTTTCAATTTTTTTAAACTTTGTTGCGGATGGGCAATGTTTTCTTTTTTAAAATTTTTTTATGGGCACTGTACAATTGTACATACAACTTTTTTTCTTTTTTTTTTATTTGTTAACTTCTTTAATATGATATGATAAATACAAAAAGAAAAGAATAATGTGGTCCCTGTATTAAAAGAGGTATATGTGGAATCTATAAAACATAAATTATTAATAGACAGAAAAGTAAAATAAAATAATTTTTAATAATTTGGGATAATTAAACTAGTCTAAATAAACTCAAAAGCTAAAGGTGTTAGGAATTAGGCTTGACTATAGATTTTTATATGTTTAGATATTTTAAACTCGGTATGCATTAATACTCTAAGGGTAACAGAGGGAATGTAATATTTTAATAAACTTAATTTTTAAAAAATTAAAGTAGTGTAGCTTAAAAAAGTGGTAGTATAGGACCTACCATTAAAAAAATATGAGTAGGGTCTATATTTATAAATTTTAAAAATTTAAACAAGGTGTAAAAAATAATAAATTTTTATATTTTGAGAGATCATATAGGATTTTATACTAAAAATTAATGGTGAATATATGATTTTTAGTAAAATAATAAGTGTTAGATATACAAAGAATTTTTTATGTACTCCCTTCACTAAAAAAAGTAAGACATTTTTAAGGAGTTGAATGTTAAAAATATAAAGTATTTTTAATCTTTTAAGATATAATCATTATCTTTTTTTTAAAAGTACCCATATTGAATAAATCATTTTATATTTATTTTAGATCGAAACACCCTACTAAATATAGGTAAATATGAAAAAATAAAATTAGTTTAAAGATAAGTAATTACTTTATTAAGGTGAGATTTAATTAAAAATGCCTTATATTTTTTAACTGATAGAAAATTTATTTATTATTGACATAAGGTAAGAAATCAAAATAGTTTGTGTGAGCATATATAGAACTAGTTTTTATTTATATCCTTCAAATGCATAAGGAATGAAAATATATTATTTTATTATTTATATGTAAAAGTTGATTATGATTTAAACACCTATGAAAAATATAAATATAATTATATGCCTCAAGTCTAAGCAACAAAAATTATGGGTTATAAATTAATTATATAATATTAATGAATTTATCTTTCATTTTACACCTAATCTTTTCTTAATAATCATTGTATTATTTGTAATGCTTATATGTATGATTAATAAATGGTAGTAAAACATGAGTTATATATTTTGCTTGATTTAGAACTATTATAATCATGATTTATAAAGAATATTATCACATAAATTTTAATACAATTCATTATAGTATATATTTTATTTTCTTTAAGGTGATACATGTGGCAACACATTTTAAAAAAGAATAATCTAGATTATATTTTAAATTACAGGATGTGAGAAATTTTAAAAAATAATAATATCTTTAAATATGTATAAAAGTAGCACATTGTAAAATAAAAGTCATTTTTTATAAGTATCATCCCGTTAAAATTTTAGTCTCATATTTGTTGATTATAAGGATATCTTAAGGAACAAGAAGAAGAAGAGGAGGAGGAGGAGGTGTTTCTTAAATTTTAACTTATACGGGATAATACATTTTAAAATAAAATAAGTTATTATTTATATTTTTAATATGTATGAACATAATTAAAAAATAAAGAAAAAAATAATATATTTTATTTCAAGGATTTTAAAATAATTTTTTTTATTTTATTCTTAAAAACTAAATTATTCCCGTGCATTGCACAGGATATAAATCTAATTTTTTTAAAATTTTGATATGTGGCTCATTTATAATCAGTTGGAGTGCAATTTTCTCTTTTTATCCCCAATGCAAATAAAAAACTTGTGTAACAAAATATCAAAACTTTCGTAATCGAATGATTATAAACATGGCCCATTTATAACTGTATTTTGCTTCAACACTTAAATAATTCACAATCAAATTAATGGGCATAATATATTTTAAATTTGAGAATGAAAATGAGATATCAGATTTAAGAGGGGGCACTTTTGTTATTTTAATTTAACTTAAATATTAATCCAACCACATTGCAAAATATTTAGCATATTGGGCTATTATCTTTGTTTGGTCCTATTAAATGAGCTATTCATGCAAACACCTCTAATAAAAAGTTAATATTACTTCGCAGATTTACAAATTAACTTTCGTAATTTTACAAGTCAAACATTTTAATTTATAAGTCTAACTTATAAATTTGAAACTTTAATTTGTAAATATTGAGGAATTAATATTGCAAGAAATATAAATATAATAAGTTTTACTTGCAAATTTTAAATATTTACTTATTATTGCCAGATGTTTGACTTGTAAAAAAAATTATTAACATTTTAATAAAATTATTTTTAAAAAAATTGACAGAGTTTGGGAATGAAGATGCGTAAATGATAATAATATTTAAATTATTAAAAATTAAAATACTAATATTTCAATAAAATATTATTATAATAAAAAATAATATTTTTTAATTAATTATTGGCACACCCACTGTCCATGGTGATCCGGCTTGTAGCAGGTGAGCTGGTCAAAATGTTTTTTTTTTTTTTTTGGTATTTTTCATGGCTAGAAAACAACGTTACTCATTTTGGAGATCTCATTGTAATTAACTTTCTTAGAAGGGACTCATTTACAATTTTTCTTATTATAAACCAATCTTTTCATCACATGCAGGCCCCTTTTGGCCTTTTTTTGTTGTTAGAAAATGAGGTTAAGCCTAAACGTCATTATTCGTTCATGTACAAAATGAGAGATTGAAATTTCTCAAGAATCTCGATTCACAAAAAAAAAAAAAAATAAAAAACAATCTCATTAGGAGGCACTTTATAATTATGCATCCATCAGCTCAGCTTGCACTTTCCTTTGCAAGGCAATCCTCATAAACATTTATAAGTTATAAATACTTGTTTAATTATAAATGCCTTTTGTTAAATTGTAAATACATAGAACTTTAAACTTGAAAGTGTTTTATACATTTCGTGTTATCTCTTGATAATTAAATCTTTTGTGGATCCTGTAATTTTTCCTAAACATTATCCTTTCAAAAGGCATGTTTGATTGAAATCTTGACCGTCATTCAGAAAATTAACTCATATTTCAGTTGCTAATGCTTAGTTATCACCTGCAGGCCTTACAATGTTTAAACTAATAGAATTTAATTTGATGGAGGAACATCATTGCTATGATTTCTGAATTTAGGGGCGGCAAGAGTTGGCAAATTTTAGTTTGATTTTTAATTATCCACACAAAAATCAACTTAAATGATACATATCCCATTTAACTGTATTTTATTTATAATTATCCGTGCAACTTATAATTCACATCGAAAACTTTAATATTTATTTCATTATTGTGAGTATAGTGGTGCCAAAACTTACTCTTTTTTTGTCTTCGAAGTTTTCAAATAAGCATTAAATGGGCAACCTTCACCCAAAAAAGTTAGCCCAGTTGTTTTCACAAGTTAAATAATTCAAGGAAACATAAACATAAGTTTTATCTTGGTCAAAGCTTTTGCAACCTAACCAAATTCTTATAAAAGTTATTTAAATTAATTCATATAACCTGGTCTATATTTCTTGACTCTACAATATTACACCCATCAGAATTTTAAGGTGCCAGGGCTCCTACACTACTAAAAAAAAGTTATTGTAAAGCTTCTTCTTTTTTTTTTTTTAATTTTACAACATTTATTTAGTGCTACAAGATTCAGTACTGTCTAATATAGAAGTAGAGTTTACCAGGGAAAAAAATATTTTTGACCCATAAAATAATTATCAAAAGCCTCTAAGATATACTGTTTCATGGGACATTAGATTATCTTAACATAAATATATTTAGTAATTTTTCTTCAAAATTGATATACATTATATATCATATTCATATTATTTTAATAGGTGAATGTTAAATTATATTTTGTTTTAGTAATTGTTTCGAATGATAGAATCGCAACCCACGTTGCAATGATGCGGTCCAGCTAAAGTGGCATGCTATTGCATGTATACATAGATGTGCTTTTGTTAGGCTTTGACTTACTCTTTTGAAGTCACGTATCTATTGCTGGGATCGGAAAAGTTTTAGCCAGGTTTAATTATCAAATCTAAATAATTAATTTTTTAAAATTATTTAAATTATTATAAATCTAATGAAAATATAAGCAACATGTTCAGAGCGAAAGGAGACTTTAGAGAGGATAAATAGAGGAGAGCTCTTTCTCTGTTGACTTTGATTAATTTGTGTATAAAGTAATAAAACTTTGAGAATAACATTTATTTAATTTATAGATCTCCAATCATTAAATACTAACACGATAATTATATTGTATCCATATTAATATTTAATGATATATGTGCATTATCCATAATCAAAGATTCACTCATTGATGTATTATTTCATACATGCATATGAAATTTGAATGTTTCTGTTCGAAAACTTGGGTTCGTGAATGAGGAGAATTTAAGATGAAATAAGTCATAAAAGTAATTATTAGGTTCTTCGAACCTTGTGAGGTCATGAACATTTACAAAGTATAATAATATTTATTTATAGCGCAAGTTTCAAGTTTATTTTTGTCAAATAAAATTATATTGTTTATTATTTATAAGTAATTGAATATTCAAGTGTAATTTATATCCATAATAAATCATACTATTTATAAGTCATTAAAAAAATTAAAAATGTCCTTAATCACACTCTATCATCATTCTACAAGAAAATGTGTATTGTTCAATTCCGATATTAAATAATATTTACAAAAAGTTATGCTATATATAATAAGTTATAAATGATGTGGTTTTTCTTTGAATATATGCAGCTTCTTTCTTTGGTTTTTTGTTTGCTTTGTATTACCTTTCTTTTTGATGATAATGCTCTGTATTTTTCTTATTAAATGTTAAAGTGAGATTTGGATGTTAAAAAAAAATAAGTATTATATATTTGAAAAGATCTTAGATTTTTATTTTTAGGGTTAATATGTAATTTAAACACTAAACTATAAGTTTAGGAGTGACTTGAACCATATACTTTTAAAAGGTATATTATGAACCATGAACAATCAAATCTAGGGTATCCTAGCCCCCACCATCAATTGGATCCAATGTCAACCATGAGTTTAAGAGAGATAAATTTTTGTTGATCAAATTTTGCCTATGTGTCATGCCAGCTATGCAAGTCAAAGTTTCCAAATAGGTAAATTGGTAATTTCACAATTTGCCTGACTATCCTTACTTCTAATTACCCACGAAAATCAAATTTCCTTTCTCTCTCTCATTGAAATCTCGCTTCCTTCTTTCTTTGAACCCTAAATCTGAATCATGCTTTCTTCAATCCAAGCGAACCCTAAAGTTAATTTGTGATTGCAACCGGCGATTGAAGTGAAGGTAAAGATTATTTAAGGCTTTTCAATTTATTTGATTTTTGTATAGTAAAATCACTCTAATGCCCTCATCTTCTTTGTATTTTATACAGCTATATCAGACGACAAGAGTGACTATAGTGGGACCCTTGATGAGGTAGAGGTCATAAGCAATGATGATAGAGCTAAGAAAAGTGTTAAGCATAGCAAAAATGGATCTGGTGGTGGTGGTGGGTTTTCACTATTTAAGGTATACTCTAAAAGAAAAATGTTAGGGATATTGGGATGAAACATCATCGTAGATTGTTTGGGGATGTAGGAGAAAATTCAAGCATTAAGGAAGCTAATAATGATAATGATAATGAACTAGGAACAAGGGGTGAAAAGGGGAATATAGTTGAGAAACCTAATAAAGCAGTAGGTGAGATAGAGATAACCAATGCTAAGAACTCCTTGTAGAATCATTAGAAGATATTGAAGGTAGTATAAGTCTGAAAAGAGATGTAGTGGATAGGGGAAATGATGGAGATACAGTCCTTGGTGATTTTGGCATTCATAATTCCTCAAAGGATGTAGATAAAAGTAGTGATAACTTTGAGTCTAAAATTGAGCGTGACAGTAATGAAGATAGCAATGACAGTGACTATTACTAGCTAGTAGGTGTGAGTAAAGAAGAATCTAAAAGTGAAAAGGAAGAAGGTGATGGAGGACCACACGTGGACCCACTTATAAATACATTTCAAGAAGGCAAAGGGTTTTCAATAGATTATATATATGCTGTAATGCATTAAAGGTAATTTTTAAAAAAATTCCACATAATTTATGCTTAATTTCAAGTGATTTCCTATTATTTAATATTTGTAATTGTTGGATAAGTTGGATGGGAAGCAAGTTGCAAGCTACTTATTGGCCTTGATGGTATGCTTTTGAAGGGAAATGCAAAAGGCATATTGCTTACAGTAGTAGGAGAGGATGCAAATGAGTCTCTTTATTCTATTGCCATTGGGTTGACACAAAAAGACAATATCATGAATTGGAAATGATTTTTGCAATGGCTGCATAAATCACTAGACCTTGGAGATGGTTAAAAATTAACTATAATGTCTAAAATGCAAAAAGTAAGGTTATTTGTCTTTATAGTTCTTTTCCTTAATGGTTATTTTTTATAATATAATTTTTGTATATAATGCTTCTTCACAAGTAGGGATTGCATAAGTTCTTCCTCACGCTGAGCATAGGCTATTTGCTAGACACATATATGTGTAAGAGGTGGGGGGACCTATACTGAAGAAAAAGTTCTTTGTATGTGCTTGGAGTACATATGAAGAATAATTCTATGACAACTTGAAGGTGATTAGAGGTCTTAGTAATGAAGTTGCTGAGGCTTTAGTAAGTTACTCTATACAGACTTGGGCTAAAGGCTTATTTCACATCTAGGTGCCAAAGTTGGATGGTAGATAATAATATTAGTGAAAGCTTAAATGCATGGATAGATGAGCTTTGTTTTCTACCTACAATTAGTATGCATGATGGCATTAGGTTGAAGTTGATGAATAAATAAGCTGATAATAAGACAAATATTGAGAAATGGATGGGAGATTACAGCCCTAAATGTCTAGAGCTCTTTGAGTTAAACAAGGTTTTAGCCATACATTATAGTGTGTTTTTCAATAGAGATGTAGGATATGAAGTTAGTGATGGGCTAGATAGACATATATTTTTCTTAAATAATAGGTTATGTGCATGTAGGGCATGAAACTTAATTAGAATCTCATGCCAGCATGCTATATGTGCCATGTACCATACTGGCATTAACCCTAGCACATAAATGTTAAAGTATTACCATAAGGCAAAATTCTGTCACTTAGAGGCACAAAATTCTGGAAGATTGATAATTATGAACCAATTAAGCCATCTTCAATACTAAAATTACCCAAAAGGCTAAATAAAAAAGTGGCCAGAATTGAGGAAAGCACAAGGAGAATGGTTAGAGGATTAGCAATCCAATCTCAGGCAAACATATCTAGTGTCCATGCACCATTGACTGAAAGATTGATAAGGAGTGGAGCTATCATTACTTGTTCTATGTGCAAACAAAAAGAGCACAATAAGACTAAATGTCCACAAGTCAACTCAAGTTTTTTCACTTTATATTGACTGAGTTAAGACAGTTTATTATAGTTCTTATATGTTTTTTCACTTTGTCTGCAGGCTTCTCTTAGTACACAAGAAAAGAGCAAGGAAAAAAGAGGAAAATGTGCATATTCTACTCCTTCTGAGGGTGAGAACAGTGAAGTAGCTTGACAACCAATGAATGAAACTCACATTCCTATGCTACTACATACTCAAATGTGTGTGCACTAACACTACAACTTTGAAGCAGGACACTTTAAAGCCTTAGGAAGGAGGTTGGATTTGGCATTGGAGTTGATGAGACTACAAGGTGCATTGTTTATGATGTAAGGATTATAAATTAACCTTTAATTTGATTCATTTAAATCTACTTCATTGATAATAATTTCTTTTCATGACTAACTTGGACTTAGCTCGGAACAAGTGATTGATGAAGGTATTCTAATCGAGTACGTGGTACATTAGATAGATGCTAAAATAAGGTTTCTTATTCAGAATGAGAAGGAGATAAGAATGAGCAAGGAAGGACAGGCGAGTGCAAATCCTAATGAAAAATCAAGGCAAACTAAAATTTTTAGAGATGGGTCCAATGTCAAGGAACCTAGAAAATTACCTTTCAAAGCCTTAGGCCTATGATAAAAGGGCAAGGTAGCCATCACAAGCTCTAAACTCAAGGCCTAAAAAGAAAAAAAGATTAGATTTCAAAGGTCCAAGACCAAAAAAGATGGAATCTAAGTACAAAGGTAGTGTGCTGCCATTTTTTTATTAAAGAATTTTAGTTTAATCTTGTAATTTTTGTGACTAGTTGTTGTCATTGTTGTGAATGTTGTTTGTAATTTTTGTAAATGGTGGTTGTATGTGACTATTGTAGCCCTTGAATACTGTGAAGTTGGGTTGTAATTTTTTCTTAATGGAAACCACTTAATCTCTAAATATGGCAACTACTTAGCCTTTGAATGATGTCACTATACTAGTTGTAATTATGGAATGCATGCTTTAAGCATATGGCATGCATCTTCATGACATTTTGACAGCATGTATTGCACAACTTATTTTGATGAATGGATAAATTATGTTTCTAGTTATATATGAAGATCTCAAGGCAATTTGACCTTTATGTTTTGTCCTTTTTTAGGTAATTTTCAAGCAATTACAGAACTTTATGTTAGGGCATTTTTTTTAGATTTGGGCAACTAAAGCCAAACCTTATATAGGGCTAATTTATGCAAGTTTATGAAAGATACAGAAATTATGCGCTAAATGATGAGCAATAATAAAGAAAATTACAAGAGATAAACACAAATCTCATTTTGAGCAACATCCAAGAAAAGATAAATTTCATAATTGATACAAACTTATAGGTTAATTTCTGCAAGTTTACAAAAAAAAAAACAACATCCAAGAGAAGATCAACACTGCTATTGCAATTCAAAGCTTCCTTCTCTCATTTCGAGCCCCCTTTAGTATAGCATATATTGAATTAACTTCTACCATGGAGCCTTTACTTTCTGATCTCTTTCTCAGCATACTTCTTTCTCCATACAACCTATCTATATGGTCTAAAAGCTCATTAATTATAACTTTTGATCTATGCCCCACCTAACCATCATGCCATGCAAAATACTCATATCCTCCTTGTCATGTTGAAATGGTGATTTACACAAGATCATTCACTCATTAAAACCCAAAAGAAAAATAGGAAGAATAGAGGAAGAAGCTTCAATTTATAAATACCTTATTATAATTTTGACACCCATAAAACCTTCTACTAGGGTTAACCTCACTCTATGAAGTCCAATAAGGGGCCACCATCCTACAATAATAGGTATATACTTCCTTTGGCTCATAGATGATGATGATGAGGAATTGGCCATCCTCCTTCTCATTTCTATTGGTCAACATTGATGAATTTGAAAGAGTAAATCAAAAAGGAAAAGGGATGGGTGAGGCAGAATAAATAAGGTTAATGGGGAAGCAATGTGTTAGCTCAGAAGAAATTAACTCACCACGTTATCCAACAGTAACAAAGAAAACATTGCCACTTGCATTTTTTTAATGGACATTACCACTTAATTGATTGTGGGGGCCAGGATATCCCAAGTTTGATTATTTATGGTTCATAATGTACCTTTTAAAAGTATAACATTTAAATTACCCACGAACCTATAGTTTGCGATTTAAATTATATATTAACCCTTATTTTTATTATGCACAAATATTTTCTTATTAAAAATAATTTTATTTGAAACCAGTTGATCTATATCAAGAAATCAATAAATTAGCATGTATCATGTATGAATCAAGCTAACATTATTAATATATTTTGAACAAGTTTCGTTTGGCTTTTGGTCAATGATTTAATTCCTCAAAAATGAGAATTTTATTTTCTCATAATGTGATCTATTGTGCGAGAAGAAAGGAGGAAATTAGAGATGCTTTGTCTTTATTGCCAATCATGATTTGCAATATTTAAGTCTTCCTTGACAACACTAGCAACTTAGATAGAAAACTTGTGATGAGCACATGCTCTTAAAACAATGAAAGATAAATGAGCAAATTAGCTCCTAAATTATAGGTTCAATAATGTATTGGACCCTAAACCCATCTTTTGTTCAATGTCTCCATTTAACTTTGGAAAACAGTAAATTTAACCCATGTTATTAATAAAAGTTAATTTTAATTATTAGTTAATTAGAAAATAATAAAAATAACATAAAAAATTACAAAACATGATAAAAAATTCTTGGTCTTTTTTTTAAAAAAATTTTAACGTCCTTGTTTGCATTTTTAGGTCATTTTTTATAATTTTGAGTTTATTTTCTAGTCAACTAACGATTAATATTAACTTTTGTTAATGATAGAAGGCCAAATTGTATCTTTTTAAAAAAATTAAAAGGAAGTATTACAATAAAAATGAGTTTATGGTCCTAGACTTTTTTAAAAATATAATATAGGGGCCAATTTGTTTATTTACCTCAAAATGAATTCTTAATTATCAAATTGGAAAGCCAACACTCTTTCACCAACTTGTAGACAACTTTTATTATAATTTTCATTAATCATAAAAAAAAGTTTTAAAAACTAGATCGGACTAGCCAGTTTAATCGAGGAACTGGTTCTTGGTCCGATCCAATACAAACTTTAAATTGAACACTAAGTGAATTGGTCAATAACTAGTAAAAATGAACTGGTTTTCAATAAAAAATCATACCATTAAATTAAATTTAAAAAAGAAAAAAATCCAATCAAATATAAAAAAAAATTAGCAAAACATCAATTTTATCCTCACAACTCAACCCTGATAGCTTGCATTGTTCTCTCTGTTTTTGCCACTTTTTATAGTTGAAACGCTGTATTAAAAATTATATTAAGAATTCTCCTTGTCTTCTTCATTTTCCCTTTATTTTTTTCACTTATATTTGTTAGTTTATTTTACTTAAATCTTGTATTAATTTCTTTTATATAATGACATATTTTTAATCTTTATACAACTAACTATTTACTTATAATTTTGTATCAAGCTTTATCTTTTTAATTTAGTTATAATAAGCCTCTTAAAAGTATCTAATATTTATTTGTTCCTTTTCTTTTCTTCCTTTCTTCCTAAATATTAGACGTAAGCACAAATATAAAAATTTTAATAGAATGATACTGGCTAAAAGACAAAACAGTGTTTTTTATTTTGTAAATTTGATCTTGTAAAATAATATTGTATAAAATATCATTTATAATGTAATGTTTAAGATATAAAATTAAAATATATTAAATTAATTCTAACTAATTTGACCACGGTTTAATCACAATCTGACTATTAAACCTTAAACTAGTACTTTATCAAGTTTAATTGTTAGTATAGCTCTTAAAACCTTAAAAAATAAGTCCTCTTGTTATCCGTATTTGTAAGGAAGTGGATAAGTTAGAAATACAGAAAAATAACAATTAAGGACCCTATAAAGACATTAATCTCAATTAAGGATTATAACATTTTGAAATCCCAATTAAAAAAAGATATCTAACTTTACAAAATTGTCCCTTCTCTAAACACTAAAAGGTAACAACAAAATAGCATATATCGTGTTCTCTGTTCTTGTTTTTGCCGTGAAAAATCTATTCTCATGTTCTGTCATGCGTGAAAAATGTGGGCGAAAAAATTAGTGGAGTGGATCATCATCTGGGTCATCATCTTCTCCTCTCTTGGTAATAGGTAATTACATATATTGCTTTTTTTTACATCTTCTCCTCTATCATGCACGTAAGAAAAATCTATAATTTTCTCTCATCTATCTTTTACATCTCCTCTATCATACATGCACGAAAGAATTTTTATATCTTTATTAATGTTGTCTTACACCATCTCTATTTTATAGCTAAGGAAAGAAGAGTAATATTCTTAATAATAAATAGATTATATATATACACACACATAATGAATGAAAAAATTGAGTAAAAAACAAAAAAGATATAACATGGATACTAAGTTTTTCTGTTCTATGATGAAATTTGTGTTAATGTTGAAAAATACAACATGAATGCTAAATTATTGTAGTCATGATTGGGATTATGAGAAGGATAGTTGTGAAGTGATAAATTTGTGTATTGCTTCTAGTTGTTGCAGATTTATTTCTCATATGACAAGTACTTTAACAAAAAAAAGTATTTTATTATTTTCACATTAAAGGACATCTTATAAAAGATTCACAAGGAAAGATGACCTGTGAAAGTGGGAGATTAATTTCTAAATTAATTAGAGAAGGCATAAATTATGAAGAGTTGCAGAAGATGGTATCATCAATGAAAGAAGTTGAAAGTATTGTAGTTGACTTGAAATTTACAGTGAAATTTTGCTATTGAATGACTTTTAGTATAGACACCCACACAATATTTTTTGCATTTGTGGAGGTGACGAGTTATATAAATAGGTTTGTAGTTTACATTATTTTTAGGAAGAAGACTGCAGAAGTACCATTTAGGTAGATGGGATATTTGGTGTACATGTATTGAAATAAGTGTAATATAATGCTGATATCTATTTCATGTTTAAATATGTGCAAGTATAATTGTTGTCATCACATAAAATTGCTGAAGTCACTAATGTAGCATAAGAATATTGTTACTATAACTAGTGAAAACATAGAATCTTACTTAGGAATAGATTTTTCCACAGTCTTTTAGACTTTGAAGTGTAAATGTTATCATAATATAAAACTTACTTTTGAAATATTCCAAGGCCGCTTATGAAAATACAAACATCACTAAAGAAGTCACTAACTTCAGTGGAGAATATCAATACTAACGTGACTCATCAAATTTCACTAACTCGAATTGTCAAATTGGGATTCACCAATGTTACTTAGAAATTTATTAATCCAACTCTAAAAAATGATTAACGTATATTGTGAAAACACGAAACCACACTTGGGAATAGATTATTTAAGAAAAAATGACTTGTCTAAATTGGGATGCAGTAACGTTACTTAGGAATTTACTAACCTGACTTAGGAAAATGGCTAATGTACATTGAGAAAAAGTGACTTTTCCATAATGGGAATCACTAACATGACTTAAGATTCACTAACATGACTTGGGAATTAACTAACATCAGTCGAGAAAATTCATTAATGGTTTGTCAAATTTCTTGTACATTTAGATAAAAATACTTTGGATTAATTATTGTATCATATACATTTAGCTAAAACATATCATATACATCATATGCTTTTAATTTTTTTTGGTCCTCCATGCCCGACATTTGAAATAGATGTCATCACTTATGAGACCACTTCATTTGAAGTAGATATTGTTCTTCTAAGGACAACTTTTTCCATGCTACTATAACTTCTGCATTTAGTTTTCTTAAATCATTACCCAGAGTTGTATACTTTCCACGATAGGCCTCTTTAAACTTACTTAAGCCTAAACAACTTTTCTACCTTAATGAATTTCCTTTTATCCTAGACAAACTGGAGTTGTATACTTTCCATCATAGACCTCTTTAAACTTACTTAAGTCTAAAAAACTTTTCTACCTTAATGAATTTCTTTTTATCCTAGACATTATCTTGCACACAAAAAGAATATGGGTAAAAAAAATAAAGTATTATTGAATATATC
This sequence comes from Prosopis cineraria, assembly GCF_029017545.1. NCBI lineage: Eukaryota > Viridiplantae > Streptophyta > Magnoliopsida > Fabales > Fabaceae > Prosopis > Prosopis cineraria. Next base: position 23,565,694 of record NW_026555345.1, on the reverse strand, counting down.
TAACATCACTAATGAATAAACAAGATGAAACTATTGAATTCACCTTTTATCAAATTTGAAATTTTCTTATAGAATTTCTCAATACAAAAGATATAAACGTCTTGTCTCCTATGCAAAATTCTGATTCATAGTTCAATCTATTATACAGACTCTAATCAATTCATGCTAAGCATGCATATTACGTATATATATATATATATAATCCCTCTTTTATAAATATGCGTGGGTGTTAATATATGCATGCTTATCTCACTGGACAATCACTAAGAGGGAGAGGAAGGGATATAGGACATGAAAAAGAGGGATAAAGAGAACGGGAGAAGTGTTGCCATTGAGTATTAATTTTTGCCATTAAGATTTCCCCCAAATATGTAAAGTTGGATTTTTAAAACATTTTAAAGTCTAAAATACTGAATATATCATCAGTGATTAGTCACGTTATACAAAGGTTTTAGTGAAATTTGATGAGTCATGTTAGTATTGATATTGTTTATTAAAGTTAGTGACTTCTTCAATGATGTTTATATTTTCATAAGTAGCCTTGGAACATTTTAAAAGTGAGTTTTATGTTATGACAGCATTCACACTTCAAAATTTGAAATACTGCCAAAAAATCTATTCCTAAATGAGGTTCTATGTTCCCACTAGTTACAATAGCAATATTTCTATGCCACATTAGTCACTTTAGCAATCTTATATGATGACAGCAATTATACTTGCACATATTTAAATATGAAATAGACAGAGCATTATATTACACTAATTTTAATACACATACACCATATTTGCATTTCGTTTTGCACAAAAAATATCCCATATACCTAAATGATACTTCTGCAATCTTCTTCCTAAAAAACAATGTAAACTGCAAACTTATTTACATAACTTGTCACCTCTACAAGTATAAAAAATATGGTGTAAGTGTCAATACTAAAAGTCATTCAATAGAAAAATTTTACTATAAATTTCAAGTCGGCTGCAATACTTTCAACTCCTTTCATTGATGACAACATCTTCTGCAACTCTTCATGATTTATGCCTTCTCTAAAAGTATCTAATACTCGACCTCCCATATTAAAGGCAGATTTTGAGGACACAGTAGAGACAGGTGAAGCCAAAACATCACGTGCAGTCAAACTCAAGACTTTATACCTGAAAGCATTCACTTTTCACCAAGTTAAAACATTAAATTTTGGATCACGAGAAGCAACTAACTCAGCACGAAGATATTCATCCACCTTTAAATTTTTTTCCTCTTCGCGTTCAGTACTTGCAATTGTATAGAACTGTCTCATTATTTCATCATCCATGACTGTCAAGACATCATCGTCAAGAATTGACTCTTGATTCCCCCCAACATTGTCATCTTCGTGCTTTGCTCTTGCTTGAGTTTGAGAAGCTTCACCATCAGAGACATCCTTTGAATATTCCTCATATAAGCTATGCAAGACATCCATGACATTTTTTGTGACTAGCTCACGTTGCATAGGCTCAGAATACATATTTTTCAAAGCAACTTGGACATACTTAAATTTGTATCTAGGGTCTAGTATCACTGCTATCACCAATAATGGATTCATGTTATCTACCTTACCCCAATATTTATCCAACTTACTTTGCATCCATCTCACCATGTCACCCAATAGAGCACTAGAATTAATTGCACTTGTCTTAAGCCTAGTTTGCATTGCAACTATTTACTAAAAATATGTGTTGGATGTCATAAAATTTGATGCAGAACATTTCAAAGTCGTAAAGTAAAACAGCTTCAAGAAGACTATAAACTCCTTTGCAACACCCCAATCATATAGACTAAAAGGTTCTTCTTCAACTTTCTTTTTGAATTATTCATTTTAATCTTCATCCTCTTCCTCCATTCGATCAAAAACCTTAATGAATTTCATAGCATTTTCCAACATAATGTATGTTGAATTCCACCTAACAACATAAACAAAGATTGATTAATATTAAAAAAAATAAACATTAATTAACAATTCATAACAATAATTAAAATTACCTAGTGGGAAAATCCATACTAAACAGACTTTTCGAATCAATTCTTTGCTTTCTCATGAGCTCCTTGAATCTATGCAGCCTTGCTGAAGAAGATCTAACAAACTTTATTGCATGCCGAATAAGTTCAATGGACTTATTCATTTCCTTCAATCCTTCAAAAACAATCAAATTTAAAATGTGAGCAGCACACCACATATGCATATACTCTCCATCATATACAAGGCCATTCCATTCCCTCCAGCATTTTTTAAATGTGCAATTGCAGTGTCATTGGAAGAAGCATTGTCAACTGTAATGGTAAATACTTTGTCAATATCCTAACTAAATAAGCATCCCTCAATTTCCTTCCAAATTATATCTCCTTTGTGATTTTCAATCACAGAAAAATTCAAAATCTGTTTTTGTAATGTTTAATTCTTATCAACCCAATAAGCAGTCAAGCACATATAGTTGGCTTTTTGGATTGAAGTCTAATAGTCCGTGGTAAGGGACACACAGACTTTAGATTTCTTAAAATATTTTTTCAAATGTCTTGCTTTTTCAAGATACAGCTTGTAACAATCCCTAGCAACTGTCCATCATGAAGGGATTTGAAATTTAGGCTCAAGTCCATGCAATAGATCTTTAAAACCTTCCCCTTCTACAACTCGAAACGGCATCTCATCTTTTATGATAAATTTTGCAAGATTCTTCCTGCACTGCTCTTGATTGAACAATTGTGTTGACACCGTTTAGCTGGAAATAACAGAGAATAAAGACTGTGTTGTCTTGTTGGCTTTTTTGGATTCTTTGGGCACTTTTCAAAATGCTGCCAAAGTGCTTTAGTCCCATGGTAAGAAGGATAACTCATATAATCCATGCCACAATAGTTGCATTTAGCCTGATGCTTCCCTTTTGTTTGCTCAAGTGGCATCCTTGTAAAATGCTTCCAAACTTCAGATCTTTGCTTCTTCCTTTTCCTAATCGGTTCTTGTTTTTGTCCCTCATTATTTGTGGCATTCTCTACTCGAGTAGTAGGACTGGGTGATGTTGCAGTAGCTCTGGTTTCAACATCACCTTCTTCCACATTTGCTTTAAGAGTTTGGATGTTACTCATCTTTTTAAATTCTAAAAACAATTATAACATTAATAAAAAAAATTAGGAAGGCACAATTATTCTAATTAATCAAGCAGTCCCTCAATGTTATAACACAAACAAAATTACATAATTTCATTCAGGCATAATATGGGTGTCAGGCAATGTACTTATGCGTATAAACCAAAAATTTAATCAGAGCATCATTTAATCAGAATATTAAATAATTTAATTAGAGCAAACAAAAAATCAATATATATCATCATACTCAATTGTCCTTCATGCACATTGCACAAGTCATAATCATAGTAATTAGAGATAATCAGGCTCAAAAATAACTGTACTCATACTGATACAGTCACCAAAATCCAGATCAAAGGTAGAATCGAAGAATTATCACTACAATTATAGAGTTAATACTTAACTTACTTGGTCTTCCTCAGCTTGTCAGGCAGAGATGGACGAGCAAGATGAATTGATGAAGCAGAGACGAGGGCGGTGCTAGGAGAGATGGGATTGACTTCGAGTGGGAGTGGGTTTGAGAAAGAGTCAGAGTTGAGCACGAGTAGCTATGAGCCGTGAGCCTGAGTGAGCGCCGTCGGTGTGAGTGCGACTGAATAGTGCGAACTCTTGAGCAGGAGTTTGTGGCTCGGTGACTGAGTATGAGTTAGTGACCATGTGAAGCACTGCCGGCTACTGCATTGTCATTGAGAATCTGAGATTGCAACTTGCGAGGGAGAGAAAGGTGCGAGTAACTAATAGCGACAACGAGCAACAGGTGAAGAGACCATTTTCATATGTGAGTGAGCAAAGAGCTGAGGCGAGGAGGCTTCAGAGTTCAGAGTCTTTAGGTGCAATTCAAAGTGAGCGAGTTTGCATCTCTACAAGATGAGGTTCGAAGATTGCAATGCGAGGGAGAAAGAGAAGCTGAGACAGTGAGAAGCAACTGACAAGCGGACGAGGGGCGAAGGTTTCTTACTTTCTTTTTTGCCTTTTTTTTCTTTTGGTTTGAGTCTTTGAGAGGGAAAATCACACACACGCAGGTTTGGCCATTTGGGTAATTAGGTCTGGATTGAATTTTTTTTTTTAAACAGGATGGGAAGGGATGGGCAACTTAATGGCTACCCCGTAGCCTATCCTGCTCGTTTATAAAAAACATGAGCTAGCTCATTTTTTTCCTTTACTGGACGGGTTCAAACCCTCCCGTTTTCAACGGGTTCAGGCGGGTCCCATAAGTTGTGAGTTGTTTGCTTGCTCACCCCTAATGTTGTCCCTTTAAAATTTAACATTTACTGTTATATAATATAATTGATCTTATAATATTTTGATAAAGCTTCCTAAGTTTATTAGATATCTTTCAATTGTGAAAAACTCTTTTAATCTTTCATCAATTAAACCATCAAACTTATATTCTATGTTCATCATATTAAATAATAACTTTAAAATATTTAAACTTTTTTATTTGAGATATAATTTTTAAATTATATTTTAAATATTAAAATGAGATCTCTCAATCTCACTGTTAGATTATTACCAACTTGTCTTCTTATTGAAATTATCCGAATATCATTGCAGGGAACACGTGGATCATGGTATTATTGCAGCTGCCCAAAGTCTTCTACAGCAAGAGTGGGAGAAACATGTAGGTCGTGTCTAGTTACTAAAATAAAATAAATTAAAAAAATTAAAATTAAAATAAATTAAATTACTTTTCTTATAATAAATACGATAACGCTCATTAATATATATTATAAATATAAAAATTATTATATTTTTTAAAAATTTTATGAATTATAATTTATAATTTCATGAATTAAATTATTTTTTTTTCTTATGAATGTATTTATTTATTTTCCTTAATTATTTTATTTTTATTTTTATTTTTATTTTTTTAATTCATTTTATTTTATTCTGTTAGCAAATGTGATTCAAATTCGTGACTGTAATCAGTGGGCGGATTTCTGTGCTAAGCAAGGCTTGTCAGCCATACTTTTCCATGCCATTTATCGCGTTCCCAATGAGTTGGTAAGGTTGACGCAGGATAATGATTGTAAGTAATAGGCTGAATGTGTCTGCTAGGCCGTAGCAGGTCTTAGTTTTCTTTTACTTATTAAAAAAAAATTATTCAAATATCAACTATTCAATTTTTAATCTAAAGCAAAGGATATGAATAAAAGGAGAAAAAAGATAAGCATTCAGGTGGTTTAATAGCAATCCTGTCACTGTCCCTCAGAGTTGGGGGCAAAAACTTCCGACCAATAAATCTATATTTAATGTCTCGTATCTTATCATGTCATCTGCTGTTAAAATAATTTAATTTTATAAAATAATTCTTTCACAATTTATTCCATCACTTAAGATATATTTTATGTACTAATAATTCAAAATGTTTTTTTATTTTTAAAACTTGTTTTGAAAAATTACTTTGCAGATTTGTTTAAAACATATTTTTCTTAAATAAATTAAATTGAAGTTTGAATAAGTTAGATTATAAGTCCGCAAGCCTTTAAGATTATTCAAATTATTTGTAAGAACTCACCATTTGGCTTATTTAAATCGTGGTCTAACTTATTTAACAAAAATCTGTTAAAAAAGAATCTGCAGAGTAATTTTTTAGAATAAGTTTTAAAAATAAAAAATTATTTTAAATTATTAGTATAAAAAAAATATCTCAAGTGATGACATAAATTATGAAAAAATTATTTTTTTAAAATTAAATTATTTTAACATGAGAATATGAGACATTAAATATGAATTGAATGGCTAGGATTTCTAGTGCTAGGGGTGCTGAGAGGATGGCTTAGAGGATCCATATCCAAAACATGAACAGAGGATCTAGATTCATCTGACATATCAACATGACAAATGAACAGATAATATTTGAATGAAATTTAGTAAGCTAATACAATACTTGACATGCGAAACGTACTTTTTTAAAAGAAAATGAGAAAATGTATTTTTATTTTCTCTCAAGAGAATATCTTTTTCAACGCTAGACATTACCCAAATGGAAAAACTTATTTACTTATAGATTTTATCATGTTAATAATATTAATTACAAGAAATTATTACATCATAAATAATTTATAAAAGATATACATTACTTTTTCATATAAGATTAAATTAAAAACAAACATTTTAAGCATATAAAACTCAGTATATACTCCCTCCGTAAAAAAATATAAGATATTTTTTGAATAGTTGAGTGTTTAAAAATGTTAGGCATTTTTTGAGTAGTTGAATGTTTCAAATTGTAAGACATTTTTAATATTTTGATGTGTAATTATTATATTTTTTTTAAAAGTGCCCTTATTAATAATGACTTCATATTTATTGTAGGGTATTTAATAGGGATAAATGTGAAAAGATAGGATTAGTTGAAAAGTAAGTAATTATTTTATTGAGAGTGAGGTTCAGTTAAAAATATCTTATATTTTTAAACGGAAGAAGTAAGTTTTTTTTTTATCTAAATGTTTTGCATCGAAATAAAATTCTTTATTAATCGTTGCCTATTTGTCATGTGTGCTTCGAAAATATCATTGAAGCTATTGGTGAATTTAAAGTTGTTTGAAGACTTATGGGAATCAAAGAAAGATCATATTTACGGTGGCAGAAGCAACATGATACTAACAATTTGAGAGGGCTCATTGGAAGGATGACATTAAATTGACGAAAAAATTCTATTGGTAAAGACAGCTTTTAATGTGGCGATATATATACATTTCTTCAAGCAGCCATTCAGATTTGGACTAGGCTTATATATTTACCTTTATAAATTTAATATACTCATGATAAATAAATCTTAATGTGCAACTAAAATCAATAACAATAATTTATTATAAAATAAATAATTGGGTTAGTGAGCATTATAGACCTTAAATTATTGTGTGAATAATGTTTTGAACCTTAAATTTTTAAAATATAAAAAAACTTTCATCGACTTCTACAATTCAGATGTTTGAAACCTTCTATTGAGTTGAAGAAAATAATTATTATTTTTAAAGTTAATACGAGTGTGACATCAATATGTGAGTGAGCCTACAAATATAAAAGTAATAATTATTTTCTCTAACTTAATTGTAGGGTTTGAAACACACAAAATATAAAAGTTGATGAAAGTTTTTACACAATTTAAAAATTTAAATGTCATAAAATTATTTGTATAATAGATTAAGATCTATGATATTCATCAACTCTAAATAATTTATATAAAATTTATATATCTTGATTTAATTAAAAACAAACACGTTAAATATATGAGGCTAAACATAATATATATATATATATATATATTTCCCTAAACATTTATATAGAAGTAGATTCATCCATAATCCAAATACCTTGGGACGCTAATCTGGCAATCCGGTAGTATTTTGTACATAAAATATTCAAAAAACATATTAATTTATCATACCTAATTGGAGCATTTTATTTTTTATTTTCCAATTCAACTACGGACGAATTTTTTTAAATAATTTTCACTCTAAAATTATAATATTTTTAGTATTAATTATTTTTGCACAATTTTATGTTTCGATAATAATAATTTTTGTTTTGGGTAACAAGTCAACCTATCTTATACGTGTCAATTTCTATATTTGTTTTGTCCTCCGATATACTCCTTTTGTTTTCATTTATAAAAAAAAAAAACTGTCACTTTTAATTTATTTTTTATATAAGTAAAATTATATTTTTTAATAAGTATTTATTATATATTTTTTAAATTATTCCTCATAATTTTATCATTTTCAGTTATGATAAATAATTAATGAAGACTTGAATAACATAATTAATAAAAAGGTATTATAGTCTAATTTTTTATTTTCAGACACAATTAATATAATTAATTAATTTTTTTTAAATTGGGGGATTAATATATTTTTAAATATAATTAAAACATATTTCAAAAATATCCTTTTTAAAAAATATAAATTACATATTAAAATGTTGCTATATTTAAATGATGGCAGACATTGAAAGAAAAAGCACACCCTTGCAAAAACGTTAAGATTTTAATAAGTTCTAAATATGTGCATTTTTAAAAAAAGATTGAGACATGTAAGATATAATTAAAAAAATATAATTATTAGTCTCTATAATTTTATCATATTTTATTGTTAATTTTTTTTTTCCATTGCTCTTGGTATCTCTAACTTTTCTCATCTATGATGTTAGTTCTTTTATTTTTAAATGTATTTGTAGGAATGATAATGTAATACTAATGGTGTGAAATTACCTAGCATGTAGCAAATATCATTTCATTACTCATCAAATAGAGTATAGATTTTATTTTGTTTGTTTTTATAGATTTCGAACTCTTCTCTCCACCTTTGTTTTGATTTCGTCAGCCACATAAAGATACCCTATTATATAAATAAGATTAAAATTATTTTTTTTCTTTTACTCTATAAATAATATCAGAGTAGCATAAGTATATATTGATTTTGAAGCAATCGATTGCAATTTTTTTTTGGCTAGCAGTGAGGTTTATTTTGCTTTCGTGTAGGCAAGCGTAGTTTTCAATTTCTTCTACTTAATTTTCATTACTTTGTATTTTGTGATTATTCTGTCTCTGTTTTTTAATCTTAACATTCAGCCCAAAATTTAATACTGTTAGTTATACGTTATACTCCCTCCATGTTAAATTATAAGATATTTTTAAATAAAATTTTATATATTAATAAATTTCATTAAATATACTTAATAACCTTATCTTTCTAAAATAAAAATATAAATTTTAAAAATATCTATAATTTAATATATTAAAAAAAGAGATAAAAACTAATAACAGAGAGATAGAAATGGTAATATTAAAATTAATGCATTTAATAAAATTTTAATCTACTTAAAATATCTTATATTTTGAGATGGAGAAACTTTTTTAAAAATATTTTATAATTTAAAATAGTGAAAGTATAATTTAACATTATTAGTGTTATACATCACCGCACTAGACATATTTAAAAATAAAAAAATTAATGTTATAGATGAGAAAAACAATAAGGACTCCAGAAAAAAAAAGACAAAACACTAATTGTTTTTTTTTTTTCAAAAACACAGATGTAATAATTTGTATAAAAAATAATTAATATTATAAGATATTTTTAAATGTATAAAAAATATCATAAAAAATAATATATTTTTATTTTTATTTTTAATTTTAAATAATGATATAATTATATTAAATATTTTTATATTAATAAAAAAATAAAATTAAAAAATAATTTAATTGTTATAAAGTATGATATATTTTTGATTAAAAATTACTTTTTTATGTCTGACAACACAGATGTAATAATAATAATAATCAAGGGGAGAAACGATTTTCGACCACAGTTAATTTGTAATAAAACGATTTTCATTTAATATACTCGTAACCTGCATTAATTCCTAATAAATTTTTCGCATTGTTGTAGACCAAACAGAATCCTTTATTTTCAGACCTTCAATGCTGAATTTGAGCTTGTCTTCTTCCTTCTTCCTTCTTCCGGTTCATCACCTCCTCCGTTAACAATCATAGCTAGGGTTTCATTTGGGAATAAGTCTCCGATTGAGCTTCCTCCTTCGTTAAGGAAGGGGTTTTGTTGTCATTTATATGTAGGTTTTTCATGATCTCGCTCTTCTGATCTGTGTTGTTATCTGCTGCTTGAATTTCCGAGTCCTGTTTGTAAGTGACGGATTCGCATTATTTGTTTGGTGATGGTTTGTATAAGAAGAAGGGGAATTGAACGGTTGTGTGGTGGAGATTGAATTGTTTGGCCGTGGCTCTTTGATAGGTGGTTCTTTTATGCCGATTGCTATGATTTCATTCCTATTTTCTGATTCTTTTCAAGGTAAAGTTAATGTACCTATTTCATTTTATAAATATTTCGGGTCTTTTCTACAGGTTCTAATATCTGGGATTTAGTTTGCCACCATGTCGGTGAGTGAGCGCAAGACGATCTACCTAGAACAAGGATGGGATTTCATGCAGAAGGGCATCAAAAAGCTCAAGAATATTCTTGAAGGATTGCCTGAGCCTCAGTTTAGCTCCGAGGACTATATGATGTTGTATACGTATCCGTCTCTGAGCTGTTTCATTGTTAACATGTTTTGTCTATACACTTTTTATTTGTTTGATCTCTTCTGCTTGAGTAGATCGCATATTTTCGTTAGGCACTGCATTTCCTTAAATCGTGTTGCAGGTATATCTACAATATGTGCACTCAAAAGCATCCTTATGATTATTCTCAGCAACTTTATGACAAGTACAGGGAATCGTTTGAAGAGTACATTCTATCAACGGTGAGTAAGCCTACTGTCTGGATATCTTGTGGATAAACTCGCACGTTGTGGACTATCTGCGGTTTGTTGCGTTACAGTCTTAAGTTTTGCTTTTTTCCTGGGAGGGTAACACTTGCCTAACCTCATGACATTAAATGTCATGTCGTTTCCCATGGCAATGAATTTGACGAAGGTTGTATAATCACGACTTAAATGGCTAATTGACAAGCTTTTGTTCTATTTAAGAAGGCATATCATGTTGTTCTTACAAGAAATCCTAGAAGATGGAAAACGAGTAACTAATGGGGTATGATATTGATTATGTCAAACTTATTTATAAAGCTACCGTTGCATCACAATTGTAGTGATAACAACTTCTGAATGACATGGAATGTAATTCACACTTCATGATTTGGAAGACATTTTATTAAATATTCAAATATTTTTATTTGATTCTGAATTTATGACAATATACTAATGAAGCAGATGTGTATATATCTATGTATGTGTGATTGGCTCGCTTTTGTAGCTATTGTTTTTGCATTTAACTGTGATTGGCTCTTAATTATTATGAGGGTGATCTTATTCATCAACCATTAGTGGGGTGAGAATTTAGACTGCGTTTGGTCAATGAAAAGTGGATTTGAGGAGAGGAAAAGGTGAGGTAAAGTATTTTTAGCAGTTGACAAAGTGGCTTTCTTGGAAAAAGAGCGTTCTTACCGAGGGGGCTCGTTGTTGTAAGACTATTTGTTTAATGTGTTTGTTGCTTCTTCTTAGCAGGCCTATTAATATAACAATGTATTTCTTCCATCTTCATACGTAACAGTTATTTTTCTTAATAGCAATAATTTGGAACTGAATCTTTCAATTGGAAGACTCAACATTTTCCATAATAAACAATTTAAAATTTTTAATGTCTTAATAAAACATCATAAAATAACTACTACCTAAAATTTTTCCTACTTCCTTTAAAGACGTAATTTGCAAAGTAGTAAATGATCCTCATAGGATAAAAGCAGTAGCAATATATCATTGATTTATGAAGTAATAGCAGTGTTTATCTTTGATTTTTGCATGTGCTCCGTGTATGGAGTAAACTTTTAAGAAAGCCTATAATGGAAGATATTTCACTTGAGGAAATGCAAGTGGCAGTTGATATTATATCCATGTTGTACTATCAGGAACAAGATGAAGAAAGTTTATAGATCCATATGAACTTTCTGAAGCTGTTAAGAATGAAAAGTGTGAATAGTCCATGTTCTCGGAGAAAGAAAAGATAACAAGACACAATATGACTGCCTCTTTCCAACATCAGATCCATATTTATGTGAGAATGAGGCACATAAGTCATATAAATATATAACTAGTTTTTTTTTTTTTTTTTGTTTTCTCGTAGATGTGGAAGTAAATTTTAGCTCTTCAAATTTAACATTGACATATTCTTCTTGACTAGAAAATACCCTGCACTTAATGTGATTATGTGAAAGGTATGAGCTCCCTGTTCATGAATGATTTAGTTGATTCCTTACATTATGTAACCACCACTTGGTTTGAAGGCAGTACTTTCAGGGTGATCTGTCCTTTATCTTATGGAGATGCTCTTGGAAGATTTTGTGGGATAGTTCCCACTTAGTTTCGACTTTGATGTATTTTAAAAATCATTAGATAAACCTCAAATTTTGTGATGAGTTGTTTTTTTGGGGTCATGTCTAGTTTATTGTACTCATTTTTTGTATTTGTTGGTTGCTTCTATTTTCTTTCAGGCATTTCTTCTAATAAGATACCATCTTTTTGTTTCATTTAGGTATTACCTTCTTTGAGAGAGAAGCATGATGAATTTTTGTTGAGAGAGCTAGTGAGAAGGTGGGCAAACCATAAGATTATGGTTAGGTGGCTTTCCCGCTTCTTTTACTATTTAGATCGCTACTTTGTTGCTCGGAGATCGCTTCCACCTCTTGAAGATGTTGGACTGAGCTGCTTCCGGGATTTGGTAATGCAACAGCTGAACCTTCTATGGGATTATGTTATTCTTTCTGTTGGGATGAGCTTTCTAGTGCTAGTACTGAAATTAGTTTTATTGCAAATCAATTTTATGGGCTTCTGTATGTACAGGTATACAAGGAACTAAATGGTAAAGCGAGGGATGCAGTTATATCTCTTGTAAGTTGTCCTGCTTAATTTAGTGAGATTTTCAGTAATGCAAATTTATATGAATTAATCATTTTTTTTAAAGATTGATCAAGAACGGGAAGGAGAACAAATTGATCGAGCTTTATTAAAGAATGTCCTGGATATATTTGTTGAAATTGGAATGGGGCAAATGGATTGCTATGAGAATGATTTTGAAGCTGACTTGCTCAAAGACACCTCCGCATATTATTCTCTAAAGGCTTCCAACTGGATCCTTGAAGATTCTTGTCCTGATTATATGCTCAAGGTATGTTTTCTCAGTTGTGTTACTGTAACGTGTTCATTCCATTTACATTACTGTATATAATTGGCTCTGGTGTTTATAGGCTGAGAAGTGCTTAAGGCGTGAAAAAGATAGGGTTGCTCATTACTTGCATTCTAGTAGCGAGCCAAGGTTACTTGAGGTTTGTTGTTGACCAGCTGGTCTACTACTATGTTAATGGGTCATATCTTGCTTAGCTTCTCCCAAAAAAAAAAAAAAATTGTTATGGGCTGGTGAATTTTGTGGTTCAATTTCAAAGTTTCTTAACAACTTATGATGCTTCTGTTGTTCTTGTGGAAAAATATTTCTAGAAAGTTCAACATGAACTTTTAACTGTGTATGCGACCCAACTCCTTGAAAAAGAGCACTCTGGATGTCATGCATTACTTAGAGACGACAAGGTATTTGGTAAACTCTTTTCACTTATGATGCCTAGAATTGTTTTACAGCCTGCTAAGATGTAACATGTTTAATGTTTCCATTAAATGATTAGATTGAAGACTTATCACGGATGTTCAGGCTCTTTTCTAAAATACCTCGGGGGTTAGATCCTGTTTCTGGCATATTTAAGCAGGTTGATACTGTTGAGCTTATCTTTCTGCTTTTCCTCCCTGGTTTGTGTGCCTATGAGAAGTGGGATCGTGTTGGCTTGGTTAAATGATGTTGTCTTTCCTTCCATATTGTAGCATGTTACTACTGAAGGAATGGCATTGGTGAAGCTGGCTGAAGATGCAGTTAGTAACAAAAAGGTCCGTTCCCGATCAGTTATTTAGTCTACTGTTTATTCATTTATAGTTTGAGATTATTAAATGTAAAGTTTTACTTGGGCATACATTACCTTCCATGTTCAGAACTAATAATTGTCCTGTAGTGCATGTATCATGCTTTAGAAAGGTTTTCCAAATAAAGAATTGATTCACATCATGTAAGATATGGCAATAAATTGATAAAGAAACATAATATAAAATATGCACATGCCTACAACGTGAATAAATGAATAAAATACCCAAAATAGTTCATTTAAACCCCACTGAACTGAAGTACCTGAGTATATTTATATATCTTAGATGAGCTGTAAATAAGTCAATGATCTTCTCCAGTTACACAAATACACACGTGAATAGTTATTTTCTGAAATTGGTCTTTAATTATCTGTTATGGATGGGACTCCAAAAACTGAAATTTACGTCTTTCCTCTATGCTTACTGAGTCAGAATTATCATGCAGCAATGTAAAGTTGAAATGATTTGGTTCACCCCCCCCCCCGTTTTTTTTTGGTTGCAAAATGTTTCACAAGCAGATTTATGATGTCACTAAAAGGTTATAAGGTGCAAGTGAAAGTAATAATACTGAAATTCTAATTACAGTGTACATAGCTAGTTCATTTGGTTTAAATCAAATGTTTTTGCTCTAGATCTGTACGGGGTTCCTGTGAAGTACTAGTATCATTAAGTTCTGAAGAGCCCAAGGATCCACATTTTTGGCAACCAATAGCTTCAAACTGTCTTATCATTCTGAAAATGATGCGATCTGAAGAAATTTTATTTTTACTCCTTACTTTGCTATTTTTATCTTTCTGATTAATATGCCTACAGGCAGAGAAAAGGGATGTTGTCGGCATGCAGGAACAGGTAATAGCTGAAATTTCTTAATTCGAAGACAAAGCAATTTTCTTGTGTGAGGAAACTGAAATTGGTTTCTCTCCAGGTTTTTGTTCGGAAGGTGATTGAGCTGCATGACAAGTACCTGGCTTATGTGAATGACTGTTTTCAGAATCATACACTTTTCCATAAGGTTTTGATCAGACAATGACTTTGAAATTGTTATGTGGGATAATTATACTGTTATATAGCTAAAAAGTTTTGATCTTGCAGGCACATAAGGAAGCTTTTGAGGTCTTCTGCAACAAGGGTGTTGCTGGAAGCTCAAGTGCAGAACTGCTTGCAACTTTTTGTGACAATATTCTCAAGAAAGGAGGAAGTGAAAAATTGAGTGATGAAGCAATTGAAGAAACTCTTGAAAAGGTCTGCATTAATATAGATGTACCACGTGCTTTTGTAAACTTGATTCTTGACTTCGATATTTTTGGATTTGTCTATGTGCAGGTGGTCAAGCTGCTTGCCTATATTAGTGACAAAGACATGTTTGCTGAATTCTATAGGTAAAATTAAAGGATAAAGGGAATTTTTGTTGATGATTAAGTTTTATTATTGCTTTTCTATGGTGTTCTACGTTTTTCCATAACTTCATTTGTTCATTTATTTCATTAAATCAGGTAAGATGTTCTAAAAAATTTATCGGTCATTAGCAACTGTGTTTTTAAAAAAATTTCTGCCACTATTTTTTTGATTCATTTCCAAGAAACAAATTCAGGGTTGCTTTTTTCTTTTTCATTTATTTTAAGTAGAACTAGAAGCAGCAAGTGTTAGCACTCATACTGCTGCATAAAAAGGTAGAAGTTTATTGTTGAAAACACCTAGAATGAGAGATAAAATGTGGTTAAGATATTAAGAAAACGATAATGGAAACACGGTGGTATCAAATGAAAATTGAGAGACATTTGGGCTATGCGCACCATCACCATCACCATCGTCTTAAGATTTACAGCCCTTGGCCTACACTCATTGTTTAATCTAGCAAACATTTTAGTGGGGATAATGTGGAGAGTTACCCTCTTGCTCGCTTATGAATAATAAAGATGAAGCAGCCCAAAACTATATATTCCCTTGTGTCTTAAGCCGGTGACTGATACAACAGATATAGTAGAGGTGGCAACTGGCAACAGATCTGCTACTCAATCCCTTGAATTGGGACTGAAGAAATAGGAAGAATAAGAACAGAATGATATTGAACATTAAATCCCTAGTAATCAGGAAAGAACATTCGACAAATAAACAGCATTAAAAGGAGAAGATAATAACAAACTAATTGGTCCCAACAAGAGATATCATTGGCAAAAAAAGAAAAAAAAAACTATTATAGAGATATCTAGATGTTCCTTTTATAATCTTGGCAAAATCATAATGTTTCATCATGATACTAATGACAGGGGTTAAACGTTAAGGGTCATTGTAGCCTTCTGCAAATCTTGAAATGTGGATTTTTACCCTAAATCAAATTTTTAACATATTACCAAATGCTATTATTGTATCATAAGGCTACTCAGAAACAATCTCTTGTGGTGATACTTGAAATAGCAGAAGCACCCTGTTTCTATCAGATCCTTTGAAAGAATACTCATGATCTTGCTTGATTGCTTGCAGGAAGAAGCTGGCTCGGAGGCTTCTCTTTGACAAGAGTGCCAATGATGAACATGAGAGAAGTATCTTGACAAAATTGAAGCAACAATGTGGTGGTCAGTTTACTTCAAAGATGGAAGGAATGGTCAGTCTCCTTAAAGTCTATATGAATTGAACTGATATGCGACAATCAGGTGCTGTGGTTGGATATTTAAAGAAAATATTCAAGTGCTTGTTGTTGCTCCCACCAGGTTACAGATTTGACTCTGGCGAGGGAAAACCAAGCTAGTTTTGAAGAGTACCTCAGCATTAATCCTAATGCAGACGCAGGACTTGACCTGACAGTCACAGTTCTGACTACTGGATTCTGGCCAAGTTACAAATCTTTTGATCTCAACCTTCCAGCAGAAATGGTATATCTGGATCTTTTTGCCCAGTGTTCTATACTAATTAACCAGCATTTTGTTGATATTTAATGTCCCTTCCTCTTCCTCCATTTTGGATAGGTCAAGTGCGTTGAAGTTTTCAAGGAGTTTTATCAAACAAAAACAAAGCACAGAAAATTGACATGGATTTACTCCTTGGGTACCTGCAACATAACCGGAAAATTTGATGCAAGACCTGTGGAGCTGGTTGTGACAACCTACCAGGTTATATTCTTATCACATGCTTCTTTTGTATAAAAGTATTACTTGTTTCTCACCCCTTCATTTCAAATTTTTGGGTGTCCAATGATTCCTGTTTGGGTTTCTTATGCTGATTGTGTTTTCTCTTGTTTTTCGATAGGCTTCTGCGCTGCTTCTCTTTAATTCTTCAGATAAGTTGAGTTACTCAGAGATATTGACTCAGTTGAACTTGACTGATGATGATGTTATTAGACTGCTTCACTCCTTGTCATGTGCCAAGTACAAGATTCTTAACAAGGAGCCAAGCACAAAAACAATATCATCTGCTGATATTTTTGAATTTAATTCAAAATTCACGGACAAAATGAGGAGGATTAAGGTACTGATATTTGTAAATGCACGAACTAGCATGGTTAAATCCCCCCCCAAAAAAAAAAAAAAAAAAACCCTCTTATCTGACGTGTTTGGTGATCTAAATCCCTGTTTGACTGACTACGCTGAGATTGTGGCACCTTTCTATTGCAGATTCCTCTTCCGCCCGTAGATGAGAAGAAAAAAGTAGTTGATGATGTCGACAAGGACAGAAGATATGCTATTGATGCATCCATTGTGCGTATTATGAAGAGCAGAAAAACTTTGGGTTACCAACAGTTAGTAATGGAGTGTGTTGAGCAGTTAGGGCGCATGTTCAAGGTCTATATTCCACCACTTGTTTTATTTTCTGCCTGCCTGCCTGTCTTATTCTCTATCTAATGTGTGTTTGGAACGTAATTATGTATAGCCTGATGTCAAGGCAATTAAGAAAAGGATTGAAGACTTGATCTCTCGGGACTACTTGGAAAGAGACAAAGATAATCCCAATCTGTTCAGATACTTGGCTTGAAGCTGCCTTGACGAGCGTGCAAATGAAGGGGGTCAGTGGCCGCTGCGAATGGCTAAACAAGAGGATGATGTCTAAACTCGTAAAAATTGAGCGCTTCTTAGTAATAGCCTTGAAAAGGAAACTGCGAGTGTTTTTACATGTTGCCTCCATATCCAGGTATGGGCTATTGCTACAGATGTGTGCTCAACATTAGAGAAATTGTAATTTTATTCCATAATTTGATCCGGCGCACTGGTCTCTTCGCTATCTTTTTCCCCTTCCCCTGCATTTCCATTTTGTTACTTACTTAAGCTAAAACCTACCCGTTAATCTCCCCGCCCAAAAGAAAATAGGTATTGTGTAATCTTTCATTGAAGTTGTGTTTCTGATTCTCTTAGTAGCCCATGGGATGAATGGTATGCTTTTTTCTAATCCAAATTCTAAAGCTGATGCTTTACATGAACAGTCTATAGTTATCTCTTTACGGTGGCATCTTTATTTAGTGTATGGGGTCATAGCCTAGTTAGATGAAGTCTCATCAGTGCTTTCGGTTTTTCTAAAGATTGGGGCTATCTCTTTTTAGTTGTCCGACATGGGGATCAGTATCTTTATTCTGTGGTATTATTATAGTGGCTAGCATTATCCTAAAAGATTCTCTATTTAGCTGTTTCTTTACTTGTGATTGCTTTCCATAAAGGCGGTGGTTTTGTACTTGGCATGCCCCCTCCTGGATTGTATTAATGCCAAAAACAATCTTTGTCCAACCTTGGATGCTTCATGCTTAGTTTGCAATAAAGTTCGATAAATTAAACAAATCATAAATTAATATTTTATTCCTTTATCAGTTGGTAAGGATTTTGCTCCTGACTTATGAGGCTGTGGATGAAATCCTGTGGAGTGAGGATCTTCTTGGTGGGTAACATGTAATTGGTGAGTAACATGTAAATATTTTTGTAAGCAGTTTTTGAGCTTTAAAGTATATCTTAGCTCTGGTGAGCTTTTTAACTCATCTAAATTTTCTTGTTATAAAAAGAATATGGTATTTCTTCATGTTTTCATTTATGATTTGCTGTTACTTTGAATTTCTTACTTATTGTTTAGTTGGTAATAAAATATGCTGAAAAATGTAAAGCTTTTTAGCTGAATGCTGTGTACTTGTTCTTGATTCTCCTGAACGCTATTGTGCTTTCTTTTACTTGGGCATTACGTGGAGTCTAAGGAATTAGTCCAGTACTCCAATTTTTTAGGCTTTTAGGCTTCTGATTATTGCTGATCAGTTTGAATTGAGCAAGACTAGGTGACATTAGGTGGGACCCTCATTATCCTCCATTGTAGTGCATCAAGTCATGTTAATTTATATGGAAAAACGTTGAGGATAAAAATGAAGAAGTATTGGAGAAATTTAATTAATTCTCATAGCTTTGATCTAAACTTTATGTATGACTTAATAATTTGCTGCAATGAAACGGAAAATAAAGCTGAGATTAATAATGATTGTTGTTAGCTTATCCAACCCAAATGAATGTGCGGAAATTTGATTTAGTTATTTATGGAAAAATGTGTTAGATTTTTTTTTATTATCCATCTTTATAATCTTTGCGTTGGACTGTTATTTTTTTTATATGATTATTTGAGTGAGTCAGATTTTGAGAATTGAGTATATTAATAAAGCATAATATATATATATATATATATATGTATATAAATACAAGAATCTAATCATTGAGATGATTTAGGAAAATGATAATAAATAAGAAAGAGAAAATATATTGGATTTTTACATTTACTTTTTATGTAGATGGAGAGAAAAATAGGAAGGACAAAAAACTTCCAAAAATAATAGAGAAGTTTATTGTTTTTGAAAATTTATCCTTCTCATTTCTTCTCCATTCTATTTTCTTCATACTTTTCCCTAATTAAATGATTATTATAATTATAATAAAATAGTCATCTTTTGTCCTCTTTTGATGTCATAACCGAAAATTTCTTGTCAACCGTGAATTCACGATCATTGCCACCCTTCCAATGTCATGCGTTGCTAATCTTCACTTGCACCAGTAACACTCGCTACAAAATGATCGATCAATCCATCAATCATTATATCAATATCAGCATGAAAATTTAATTTGTTTTTGGATTTTATATGATGCATAAAATTAATGTCTAATTGAATTAAAAGATGAAGCAGTAAATTGCACTCAATTATAACATTAAATTAAATTAAATTTCATGTGTTTTCAACATTTAATTATAGTCTTCATAGTGTATCTTTGTTTTCATCGCCAGATCTAGTTTTTGTCTTAAAAAAACATGGCACAATATTTTATACATGGTGGGATTCAATGAAGTAATTAATTAAATGTCAAATTTCAGGCAAAAAAAATTAAATGTCAAATTTAAAGATAATGTTTGACTTTATTTTTAGGATGGTAAGACAGAAAGAGAAAAGTTTATTTATTTTTGAAATAAATTCATGTTAAAGAGGATATTTAATATACTTCAATAATTTTTAAATAAAAATACTAGAATTTGATCAAGATTTATTATGAGAAGTTATTCATAGTTTATATTTATAATTCAAATAAAAGAAAATCATTCACTAATTTCTGAAGGTTAAACCCTAGCCTTTCAATATAATAAACTCCTTTGGGCTTATTTATAGAATACAGAGAATATTAATTTCACATTTCACTATTTTCTATGTTCATTTTTATTTTTTTCCCCTTATTCAATGCTAAACAAATTATTAAAAATAATTTTTTTGCTCCTTATTAGAAGGTGGATGTGAAAATTTATTAAATTTTAATATAGTTAATGGGGTTTAAGCTTTTCTTAGTTTTTAGTAAAATATGTTGGAAGTAACTTATAAATAAGATCAGAAAAATTATACTAAAAAATGGACGCAAGTGGGAAATGTGAGGTAATTAAGTAATGTGGTTTTTTTTAGTGAACAATTAATGTGGTTTTGCTTTGGTGGGAGAAAGAGAAAAAAATGTGAACATAAGAAATCATAGTTGAATGAATGATGGAAGTTGAACAAACTAAACTTATTATTGCCCAGTTGCCAACCGGAGGAATTATGATCATAAAAAAGAAAAAATCAGGATTTCATTATAATCTAAATTATTAAATTTAGTACTCATTTTCTTATATTTTAACACTGAAAATCTTTTTTTTTAAATCCTGAATTGATATTAAGTCTCTTATGATCTCTTTAATTGTCATTCATACTAAAGTAAAATTTACCATCTCTTCAGCCAAATTTAGAACCAATTTCTTTTGTAATTTTTAATAAGAAATACATTTAATTAAAAAATTCAAACAATTAAAAGATACTATAATAAATTAATAATTAATATTATATATGTATGGCTCATGTGACAAATAAATAAAGATGGTCAAGTTTGGCTTTGGGGACCCATGATCCACTTAATAATAATAATAATCTTGCACACATCATCGTCCTGCTTGTCCAGAGAATTCTAATTCAAAGTCCCATATTTGAAGTCGTCACATTAAAATATTAAATACTAATTATTAAATCATTTCTTTATCACTAAACATACAATCATGAATAACTGTTCATAGATAATGTTGAACCAAAATGGAGGTTATGCAATATTGATGGTGATGTCCTGTAAGTGGAATTTCAAAGATAATTCAGTGCACTTTATGATTTTTTTTTAAATTCATTTATAATGTCATATGTGTTTCGAGAAAAATTTCACTATCCACTTGCAAGCTTGGATTGAACAACATGACGTGATTATTATTATTATATTAACATGCAATTTTTTTTAAGTGAATGGAGGCATTCCTGACATACATACATATAGGCCTGCCATTGGTATTAGTTATATTTTTTTAATATTATTTTGATTTAAACTCATTAATTGTGAAAGAAAATGTAATGTAAATTTAAAATAAAATTTCATTTAGTCAGGATTAAAATTAAAATTTTATCATATTTTTAGATAAAATTAATAATTTAACCACACATTTTTTTTTATTTTAGTAAGGTAATTCGAGGTGTTTTATAATAAGGACTAGAGTGAGTATAATTTTTGATAAATAATAAATTTAAAAAAATTGATTATTGACAAAACATAACAATAGTACAATACCATAAAATTCACGTGGCAAGCCTCACATAACGGAGCAAGACTTACGGTGTTGTTGAAAGCAATCAAAGAATTAATGAATGTGGCCGTGGGTTTGGTGTAATCATGTGATTTAAAACTGACCATATCAAATTAATCTAATAAAAATTGAATAAAATCAATTATTAATAAGGCTTAGTTTAGTTTAATAAATTTAAAAATTGAATAGTTTGGTTTATGTGTCCCCTTTTTTAAACCTTAATCAAACCTAAATCATACATTTTTGTTATTTTTAAATGTATTTTTTATTATTAATACTAGACTATTAATTAGTGTTTTTTTAATATTAATTTCAACTAAAGTCCAACCCAAACAAACTTTTTTTTTACCTTTTATTATAAATATTAAGACAATTTATAATGAATAATTGATGTTACTTACAAATGCATATACTCTGATGTTTATTGATAATAAAATTTAAATACTTTTATTTTAAATATGATGTTTGTTTCCGTTCATAAATGATCAAGTTAAGAATAGTGTGACTTGGAGTTGAAATATAAAAGAAAAAAAGGAGGGTGAAAAATTATACTAGCCTTAATATATGATTTTATATGTTAAAAATATGTATTAAAACTTGATTAATATATGAATCAAATTGAATCAAACTGTTTAGAAACCAAATCAAAATGACCATAATAAAAAATTGATCAAGTGTCACTTTTTTTGTATAAACTGATTAATTTTTATTCAAATTTTGATTAAAACCAAACCAAATCACACTTTTGATCACCTTTAATTTGACCGTGTAAAAGAGGTGATGAAGCTGCAGTGTATGCCTAATTGCTTTTCACGTTCCACATATTCTGGTGGCTTTAATCAATTTAATTATTTTAAGCAATCATTGATCATGTGCCCTTGTTCCTGTTGCCTTCCATGTTTCCAAAGTCTCACCTTGTTGCTCCTCCTCCACTTTTCTCTTGTTCTTTGTTTTTGTTTTTTAAGAAAAAAGAATATAATTTTAAATCTTTATATTTTGCCCACATCTTGCTTTTAATCTCTGTAATTTTTTTTTATGTTTTAGATCCTTATAATTTTATTTTTCATTACTCTAAATCCCTTTAAAGTCCCTACACTTTGTTCATAGATGAACCTAAAATAATAAAAAAATAAAAGTGTAAGGAATTATAATACCAAAAAAAATATAGGGACAAATAATAAAATACAAGCAAAGTACGGAGATTAAAAATTATGTTTTTCCTTTTAAATATATAAGCATATGTTTGAGAGTATATGATAAATAGGAAATGAATACTGTTAATGAAATAGAATGTAATAGATTGAGAGGGAATGGAACATTATATTGTTTAAGAGGTTTATTAAAAAATAAATAATTTCATTTAATCATTATTTAAGAGTAATTATAAAATCAATATATTTGACTTAAATATAATTACGTTTTAATTTTAAGCAATGACGATGCATGGGAGGCCAAATTGAAAATATAATATGAAGTGAGGAAGCCAAAATCTATTTTAATGTTTTTTAACAAGTAAAAGTTTTAATTCTTTTCCCACGAGCGATTAGTGTGCCCCCTACACCTACTAGATTTGTTCGTGGTTTTAAGGGGGGAGAGAGAAAGAGTGAGAGGTGTGAAAAAAATGAGAGTAATTTATAATAATATTATTTATATTATGTCATTTTATACCCAACCCTCAAATTGAGGGGTAAGAAAAAAATCTACCACCTAAAGTGAAAAGATGTGTCTTCAAAGATACAAGTGCCATTATTACATGATGAGTCTTTAATAGCAAGTAATTAAAAAACAGTATCAACAGCAGTTAGAGAACCACTATTGTTATAGGGGATATTAAAAATCAGTGATTTTCAATAACCATTAAACAATTGCTGTTGTAAATAACTTTCAACAGCAATTCCAAAACCACTATTAAAAGTAGTCAATTGCTTGAATTTTTTAAAAAATAAAGAAATTTTAACATTGGTTGCTACCAATATTTAAAGCCTTGTTTTTTTTTTTAAGATTATATTGTTTTTACTTATTCTCTTCATTCCAACAAATGAAAATGTTATATATAATTTATCATTAGCTAACCAGTACCAATACATATAAAGAATCCAAAATTCAATAGAAATTACATAAAACTCAAATGTTCTATATAATCTCCTTAAAAATTACTTAAACCTCATATACCATTCGCAAAATATTGTGCTCAGCGTGCGAGAATGTTATTAGATTTTTTATATGTAAGTATATTTAAGGATAGTATATTTTACCAAAATAGCTTAAGATGTTTGGTTAAATACTTCATAAGCGCATATATATATATATATATATATTTCTAATCTATCTTTTAGAATTTAGATATGAAACTTCTTTTATATTCTAATATTCTCTCTATTATTTCTTTTTTTGTATTTTATTTTTCATCTTCTTCTTGTTTGGGCTTATACTTTTTTTTAATCTCAAAGGTTTTATGTCTATTTAATTTCTTCTTTTCTTTCTTCTTCTTTTTTAATCTTGTTTTTTTTTTCATCTTTCATTTTTTCTTTTTTTTCTTTCTTTCTTTTTTTTTTGGTTTTTTTGTTGGTCCCCCAACAAATGCTCATGATATCATATTAGATTTTTTATATGTGAGTATGCTTAAAGAAAGTATACTTCGTCAAAATAGTTTAAGCCATTTGGTTAGATACTTCCTAAGCATATATATTTCTAAGTATATCTTTTAAAATTTAGATGTGAGACTTCTTTTATGTTCTAATAGATGTCGTCAACTTTTTTCTCAGAGAATGAATATGTAATGTTAAACATCTAAATTAAAGTATAAAATTACAATTAAAACATTAACTAACTAATTCAAATAACAACAAAATTATCTTTTCAAAAATATATTTATCTCATTAATAAATTCAATCATTCCTAGTGTGATGATATTAAACATATGCTTCATTTTCTTCAACTTCTCATCCATCAAGGTATAGTCAACCCAATTATAACTCCATTAGACATTGTATGGGGGCATTTATTTCTCCAAGCAATTTTTTACTGTTTTGCTTGTTTCTCCTATTAATAAGAAATTAATAAATTAACCTCCCCAAACTTTTAAACTTAGAAAATTAATTTTTTTTATCAGTCAAAGCAGTCCAATTTAAAGTTGTAGCATAAAAATTATAACAGTAACTCATACGGGCAGCTATAATTCCAATAAATTAAATCAACCAATTCATATAAAAAAATAAATTTATCTAATTTAATAAAATACCTGGAAAGAGCATAGAAATTAACTTCAACAACTATCACTAAAGCTTGAATTTGAGAGGAGGAAAAAATTTGCTAACCCAATTCAAATAAATCAAATAGAAGCAAACAAAAATCAAAGTCAAAAGAAATTAGTGGAGAAATTAAGCTTACCTTAAGTTTGAGAGGAGGGTGAGAGAGATAATGGCAAGGACAAGATGAGACAGATTGAGGGGAAGGTCGTGAAGGGCAGGAGAAATGAGATGACAGCGAAGGAATGGCCATAGAAGCTAACAATAAAAGACATGCAACATACGTTAACCACTTTTAACATACCATCGCGGGTCTCACTAAATCCATTGTAGATAATAATTAATTTTTAATTTTTTTTAATAATCAATCAATTTCAACAGCAGCCACCTGTCACTCGTTGTTGAAAGTTATAATTTTTTAATTATAAAAAATATGAGATATATTTTTAATATTGAATAAAAAGTGTCCAGCTATTGACATTTTACTTTTAATATTGGATGACTTAGGGCCCGCTGTTGTAAATGTAAACAATGGCAATTGCTTAAAAGCGAACATCTACATTTATAATTCTAAAAATGTCATCGTGTTCACTCTCAACAACATTTCCCTTTGAACCTCTATTAAAAAGACCACTATTATAAACATATCCTTTCATTTAAAAATATAAAATATTTTTAATCAAATCTTACCTTTAATAAAATAGTTACCTATTTTTTAACTAATCCTATTTTCTTATATTTATTCTTATTAAACACCCTACTTTAAATATAAAGTCATTATTAAAAGGGGCACTTTTTTAAAAAAAAAAGACAATAATTACATCCCGAAAGATTAAAAATACTTTACATTTTTTAACATCTAATTTCTTAAAAAATATTTTATATTTTTAAATGGAGGGAATATTTTGCACTAATAATATGCTACTGTAGACTGTAGTCATTGATTAGGCTAAACTGAGAGCAACCTCCGCAAGCACTCCCATAGGATTGCTTGATTGCCTTAAGGTGAATTAGCCACCTTCGCACATGATGAGAAGATCCGAATAGCACACAACGTTTTATTTTATTCAAACAACATAGATCTTGAAAACAAAGGAAATTGAAATATAGAGTATGAAATAGCAACGCAAATAAACATGATGATCAAATAGTGAAGCAATGGATCAAAGTCAGCAAGAAAACCCAAACTGGGCTTCCTAGAAAATGGACACAGAAGATTCACATGAACAACATATTGAATAGCCAAGTGTCAGTGTACACAACATCTTCAAATGACACGTGTCTGCCACCTGTTTCGCAAAAATCTTAGCCATCAAAGTCTGCAAAGGGGGATTAGTGCTATATGAAAATAGGGAGAATGATAAATAAAAATTTTGTAAAAATATTGATATTAAATTAAAAATTTTAGTATTGAAATATGATGGAAGGAGTATTGAAATTTAAAAACATCAGTGTTAACAAATTTTATTTTAATTTAACATTTATGCTTTCACAAGGTCCTTATTTGTCATTCTCCTGTGAAAATAATCCCACGGAGCACCTTTCTTTCTCTTCTCTTATGATAACTTGGTGTTTACAAGCCTTTATTCTGTCATTGCTCATTACTCCATACCAAAAACATGCAAAAAAAAAAATGTGTGATTAATTAAGAAACTTCAAAAAATAGTTTTCTCACATGTAAATATTAACCACCGTTATTGCATCTGCTGCAAGGAGAAGAAACATGCAAGGTGAAGGATCAGTATCAACCCATTCACCATTGATGAGTTTCATTTGCAAACCATCCACATTATTCTCATATAATTTTTCTAGTCAATTAATAATTACAGTTAACTTTTTTAATAGTAGGGTGTCCAATATATTATTTTCAAATATTGAAGAGAAAAATTGTACTGCATGATCAAATGCTCTTGAATGAATAGTTGAAAAGAAAAATTGCTCTTCAAAAATTATTGTGATCAACAATGAGCCTTATTTCACGTCTGAAATTAGTTACATGGATACAATACTGTTGTGTTCTACAAAATAACAAACTTTTCAAATCTATCATCTATTATTTAGATAAGAGAATAATGTTAAAAAATACAAATTTAAAATGAGATTTCTTGATGTGGTGCTCATAGATCTCATGTAATAACTTCTTTAAGTGTTATTGTTGGTCTTCTTCTTACTTCTTTTCATAGAATGCTTAATGTAACATTCCAATTTAAATTTTAATAGTTAATTTGGGTTAATAGAAATTTTTTAAAAAAAAATATTTAGAGGTAAGTAAATTAGAAGGAGATGATTGTTAAATCTAATCAGGATATAATTCTAAATTAAAATTTAAAAAAAAATTAATTAATTAATTAATTAAAAAAATATTAAATTATTATTATTATTATTAAAAAAAAAATGTCTAAAGAAAGAAAGAAGAAGAAG
This sequence comes from Prosopis cineraria, assembly GCF_029017545.1. NCBI lineage: Eukaryota > Viridiplantae > Streptophyta > Magnoliopsida > Fabales > Fabaceae > Prosopis > Prosopis cineraria. Next base: position 23,538,352 of record NW_026555345.1, on the reverse strand, counting down.
GAGAAGAAGAAATTGCTTTCGGTGCTCTCCACGGCAATCATGACACACATATATATAATAATAATAAAAAGAAGAGAGAGAGGAAAGAGGAGAAAAAAAAATATATGGGACCCGCGGTATTTTTTTTTTTATAAAATCACCCTTCTTCCGTCATTTCTTCATTTCATCCCTGTACGCGAGCTGAGGCAGAGAGCGAGCGAGAGAGCGAGCGACATTGATGGAGAGGCTGACTGATTTAGAAGGTGAAGCTCCATAATAGGATATTTCATATGAGATTTTAAGTATTCTAAAACTAGGTAAGTGTTCTAAACATTTTTCTTAGTCATATTTTCTCTTTGGTTTCTGATTTTGTGGTGGTAGAAAATTTAGAATTTGGAAGAGGAATAAATTTATGTTGAATAAATGTGGTTTTGAGGTTGTTAGTAGTGTAATAAATATTCTAGAGTATTATTTTGTTGATAGAATTGGAATTTGAGGCATTTGAGTTTATCCCTAGATTTCTATGGGTAGATTTTTAGTTAAATCTGAAAATATAAATTGATTTGTTGATATTTAAATGATTATTTGAGATGAGAAATAAATTATTATGGCTATAGAATAATGATTCTAGGCTTGAAATCAAGTTTGCAATTTTGGGGTATTTTTATGTGCGAATTTTTGGGATAAAAAGAGAAATTTTGATATTAGAAAAATATTTGAATGAAATTATTGTGAAGGAGACTATTAAACCAAGTAGATACGTTTAAATACATGAAATTAAATTTTAGAATTCAAGAGACTAAGACTAATTTCTTAAAAAATAAATAAATATCAAATAAAATAAAATAAATACTTAGGTGTTAGAGTATGAGTGAAAATTGTGTTAATAATATTATTGACACATTGGGATATGATCAATTGTAGATTAATTTTCTTTTGACACCATTCAAGCTTTGGAAAGCTTTGGAAGTGTTGTAACTTGAGGAGTAACCTTTGACCTCTCAAAGGTTGAGGTAACCAGGGGAAATCTATTTTATATATTTGTATGTTAATTAATTAATTATGTTAGTAAAACAAAAGAATATATATATATATATATATATTTAAATTTGAAATAGTTGTTTGTAATGCATGTGGTTTTGTTGAGACCTTATGATTTGTGACCAAATTAATTGTGACTTAGTATAAGTAATGAGATTAATGTTGATAATGATATGCACAATCTTGACTATAAATTATGAATTATATATATAAGTTTTTAAAATGTATTTTTTTATTAGTATGATAATATGGCGGGAGTTCGCCTTAGTGAAGGAGTTAGCGATTACACAAAATTCATATGGTATTTGGCTATTAACCAATAATCCTAGGGGTTATAGCCGCTACTTACCTTGTAAGGTACTGTAGCATTGTTCCTATTAAGGGACTTGACCCTACTGGCCTACCTGGAGTTTTGGGTAGAGCTAGTTTTGGGTATGACACCCCATAATGTGTGATTTGGGGGAAACCGTGTTCATAAGTGAGTAAGGTAATCTTGGCCCGGTAGCCCCTCATGATATGATTAAGGCTTTGGGTAGTCTCACCACATGGATGATCCCTTCCGGTTGTTAGCCCACGGATTTCATGTCAGAGGAAATAAGGGGGGATATAAGGAAGAGATTGATCATGCATATTATTATTATCATGCCATTTGAGTGATAGATGGCTATATTGAGAATATGATTATAATTGTAGAAATGAGAACATGTAGTAATTATGCGAATAATGTATATGAGGCTATTTGTGCAAATTTTATACTTGACTTTATTCTTGAAATTATTCACATGAGTTAAATGTTAATGTGATTAACATGTTATTAATGTGATTGTTTGAATGATCACCTTGATAAATTTATTGGTCACTTGCATTCATGATTAATTATCATGTATTTATATAACTTAGATATACCTTGGTTACTGAGTGGTTGTACTCACCCCTCTCTTTTAACATATTACAGGAACTAACTCATCTGAGAAGAACAGAGGAAAGGAGCATTATACCAAGTGATAATAATCACTTCTGTAGGCCTCTCTCCTTTTATGTTGATATGTGTATTTAGTTTATGATATTGCCAATTAGGTTAATATATTCTTGATTCATTTGTACTATGGGTTTTGTGTAGGATGGAAAGGTATTTTGGGCTCTTGAGATTGTGTTTTGATGCTTGTATTATATTAATGGGTCAAAATATTTGTGCAAGTAAAAATAGTTATTATCATGCTTCCGCATATGTTTAATTGAATGATATGAATTCTTAAAATATTTTAAAGACTTGGGATTCCTTTATATTAAATAGTTTGTAAAAAAATAAATACATATTAAGAATTCATTTAGGTTAATCTCGTATTGTATAATCCATTTGGGTTAATCCTTGATTAACCATAGTTAGTATGATGATTAAGTCCTAATTTAGGACGCCCGTTACACTTAACTTTTCTTACCGACTCCAATAGTTTTTTTTTTTTGAACATATCAAAACCATGTCAAACACATTTTTATCATTTTCTTGAATAGATATTTTCTCAACTTTATATATATATATATAATCATTATGAATTTTGTCTTTTTTATATGATTATACATTCATCTCAACATATAATACTTAATTTATGAAAAAGAAAACACAACAAAGAAATTAATGTATGAAATATGTACAAATTAAATCGGATCTCAATCATTCACATTTTATCTTGCGTTGTTAATGTTGCATTCCACTTTCCTGAAGATTTTGTCTTCAACCATATATAGTTGCTCGTACTCCACTTTTCTCTTAGAGTTCAGATTTTTTTGGTTGGCGTGAGGAAGATATTTGGGATTTTTTTTTTTTTTTTGCCACAAAGGTGAAGGGATTAGAAGGTTGAAATTGAATATTTTCTATATCTTGTATGTACATAATGAGTTGTTAAACTTGATCTGAGATAAATGTTCTTTTATATTCAAGCTAATTTATAGTTTAAGTTTGATCCAAGCATACCTTATTTTTTAGATTTCGTGCAACATGCAATATTTGATATATAATGGTCTCCCATCAAGTAATTAAAAAATTAATTATAATTATATATATAAATATGTGATAAGTCCTTTGATGGAAGTGACAGCTCATAAATTATGATTAATATACATTTAAGGGTACAATTTATTATAGGATAAACGAGCAAATTATCTCTTAAATTTTAAATCCAGTAGTACGAGACTTTAAACTTGTTTATTATGTAAATTATTTTTTTAACTTTTAAAAACAGTACAATTTGACCTTTATAGTTAATAAAAGTTAATTTTGACTGTAAATTAATAGAAAATAACCTAAAAAATTACAAGAAAGGACCACAAAATTTTGATCTTTTCTTGTAATTTTTTGAGATCATGTTGTAATTTTTGAATCATTTATTATAATTTTAGTTGTTAACGTAAATTTTGAAATTTTTTTTCATTATTTTATGGTTAATTAATTATTAAAATTAATTTTTATTAATAATAGGATTTAAATGACATTATTTTTAAAAGTTAAAAAAATGTTTTATTTAATAAATTAATTTAAGATTCATGATATTAATAAATTTAAAGTTTAAGGATAATTTATTTATTTATATTAAATTATATTATATTCTCACTAAATATTAGGTCAACCTTGTTGTGTTTGGTTTCAAGTACTGAGTGAATGAAAATCAGGCCCCAAAAAAAAATTAATTGATGAAAAAGACGAGAGATGAATTGCAAGAAAAGAAAAGAACGGTGTATGAATGGTCATTTTCAAACAGTTGTGATATATCTTTGTTCAAAAAAAAAAAAAGCAGTTGTAATATATCTTTTCTTTTTTAAGTTGACTGTGTGCGTGTGCGTGTGCGTGTGCGTGGGAGTGTGCGCGTGCGTGCGTGCGTGCGTGCGTGCGTGTTTTTTTTTCATTGATATCATGCCTCCAGCATCGGTTGCCTCCTATTTCACCCCACTTTCTCCAAAATCCCAACCCCACTTTATATATATATATATAAATTAAATTAATAAGTCACACACAATCAACACGCATCTTTCTTAATGGCTGTCCAATATTTTCTTTTAATTCAAAAAATTAAGGCCATATGATATATATATATATATATATATAAACCATATACATACAGGACGAAAGGAAAAGTGTTAACTCAGAGTATTATGTGTTCAACAATATATATTATAAAATGTTTAAGTGGAAGTGAACTTAAATTGATGTAAAAAATCACACCTCAAATAAATTGGTTAATAAGAAATACTGAAACCACATTTAAGAAATTCTGTTTAATTTAAAATATAGGATGTTAGATAGTTATTTTTTAATTATACTCTTAATTTATTTATTTATTTTTAAAAAAATAATATATTAAATTTCAATCATTATTATTAAGACACTTATATATTTTATTTAATAATAATATAATTAAAAAGATGTACAAGTTTTAATAGATTAAAATTTTATCTATTTTTTTTAGAACTGTAAAATAATTATTAATATCTTATATTGTAATTAGAGGAAGTCTATAATAAAATAGAAGGGATTACAAACTTAAATTTTAAAATTTTGAATCAAGATCTGATATAATCGATATGCGTTTATCCTACGGATGATAGGTACATATCACCGGTATAGAGCTTGGATTTCCAAGCTTGCCCACTGCTGAATTTGCTAGATTTTTTCCCCAAAGTGATTGATCTCCAAGTAAAGCAAAATTAAAGGCTTGGTCTGGAAGCAATAAGCTTTGCTGTGTTAAAAAAAAAAAAAAAACATTGCTCCGTCAATTGTCAATTCTGCTCAGAAGCACTATAAAAAAAATAACAGCATGCTTCGCCTAGTGCTTCTTTCACTCCCTGTTACACGTGCACGTTTCATCAACTCTAACATGCAAGAATGACCTGTGGGCCTCCTCTCTCTCTCTCTCTCTCTCTCTATCGATATATATATATATATATATCTCAGAAAATAAAGCTCTTTGGTTGCTGCCAATCATTTTGTCCAGTTACTGTTAGATTCTTTCACATCAATTATACATTGCCAGATATTACCCACAGAAAATTCACTTAATCGTAGACTGAAATTAACATTGACTCCTTTTTCTTTTTGGATTTTTCCGTGACATTCCCAACGTGAGTGCTAGAAATTAATCCCTCCAAGGACTACAGTTCCATTTAAGGGGATAATCACTTCCAACAAATGCTTTTCCATACGCAAGGTTTAGGAATTGAATCATGGCCACATGCTTAAGAGACCCAGGATAACCTAGGCACGCCTTGTTGGTTGAAATTAATGTTGATTAGTTTTGCTAAGAGTATATAAAGTAAACTGGAATTGACACCTAATTCTGCTTCATCATTGCTTGTTTTGAAACCCACAGAAAGTAGAAACCAGCACACAACTTGACACAAAAGTCCCCACAAGTTTCCATTACAAGGCAACATGTATATAATTGAAACGCTAACAGTGAGTCCATATTTGAGTATGTGACCCCACAACCACACTCTCTCACATGATTCATTTTTCTTATAATCGTCAATCTGCAGAATCATGAGGCTTCAATTCACATTGATACTCCTAACTGAGAACTTAAGTGGGCCTTCCTAGTTAGTTTGAGTTTTCACTTTGATGAATTTTGGCAAAATCCAAGGTCCTTTTGCCTTGCAACTTGTTTGTTGTGTAGTGCTTACTGTACTCTCCATGATTGTATCTTCTGTATTTGCTGGGCTTGTTCTCATCTACAAATTCTGGCATTGGACCAAGCTCTACTTCATAGCCTGGGGCATAAAATGTCACTATGGTCAGTCTATCTTTCTCTTCATTAGCCACAGCTCTATGTTCCACGCTCTTGTATTTTCCATTTGTAAGCACCTTCACATATAATTTCAGATCAGAACAATGTCTTGCAGGAGAATCTGGTGCTATGAACAGTAAGGGGAAATTGTTATGTGGCCTCAAACTCATGTTGATTAAGAGAAATACAAATGTCTATAAATATATATATATATATATATATATTTAAAGCTGCTGTTTTGCTTAGGTATCCATTGCTTACCTTAGCATCCATAAACCACACTGAGAAAAAAGGGTCAAAAGAATATACAACTTGAATGTTATGAAGACCCCATCATCATCATGATACACACTCATTTGTTTGCTCATGTAAGCACCGTCTACTTAGAAAAGCTTTCCATGTGAATAATGGTGGTTTGGACAAATGGAACAGATTTATTTGTCTGAAAATATCATGTAGGAAGAGTTATCTCTCATTTGGGACCCAACAATACTTGAACCTTAATAAATCAAACTAACGACTACTAAATAGTCCTTTTTTGTGTGTGAATCGAATCCTACTTCAATTGGAAATAACTTGTTTTCGACTAAATTAGAAAGGTTGATCAGTTGAGATGCAAGCAAGTTGGCAGGAAGACCTGTTGAAAATAATAATAATAACAAAAATAAAGAAACCTGTGTGGTCAGGAATAAAAGAAGGGAAGTATAGTGTTCTTACTTCAATCGTATCTCCTATGTTGATGACAAAAGCATTTGGAATTGGCTGAACAGGAATCCATGTTTTGTCTCTGAAAATCTGAAGTCCCACAGGGCTTCCTGTTGCTTGCTGCAGAACAGTGATGGCACTTCCATCAGAATGAGGACTCAGACCCATCACAAGGTCAGGTCTTGAACATGGTGGATAGTAGTTCATCCTCACAGCTTGAACTGCCATACCAAACATCTCACTAAAAGCATCTTCCATCAATCCAAGCCCTAAAGCTATGAATTCTAGAAGGTTCTGACATAGCTTCCTCACTTCTCTTGAGTACTCTTCCAAAGTTTCACTGCAAATAATCATATTAATTAACCAAACCAGGTTTTTCAATTTTATCAAACTGTAGTTGAACTTAGCAAGTGAGTGTATATACCTGAACCTTTCTGGCTTGTTTGGCCATAGATTTGGATTCCTCATACAGTGAGGTTCAATTGCAAGAGCAAACATGTTGCACCAATCTAGCTTCTGATCCTCTGAGAAAACGAAAGCTTGTCCATATCCTTGTACTGTCCCTGGAATCATTGGGTATTTCTGCTTCTCTTCCAAAGGCAGCATGAAAAATTCCTTGCTTATCTCTTCTATACTCTCTAGTAGTTTCTGATCAATCCCATGATTCTTTACCTAACAATACCGTCAAAGTTTCAATCTTTCAGGTCCAAAAGAAGAAAAGAGAAAGTGGGGTCATAAAAGAAAGCAACTTTTTGTTGTGTACCTGAAAGAATCCCCATTCTTCACAAGCAGAAGCAAGCTTCAGAATTTCAACTTGGAATTCCTCTGTGTTTCCTCTGAGGAACTTGGAGAAATCAATGACGGGCATGTCACTATGTGAAGGTGATGTAGTTCCAGAAAAAAGTTGTGGTCTTTCAGTGACATCTCTCACAAATCTTTCAGGAATGCTTCTTGGCTTAGTCTTTGTGAGTTCTTGGACATCATCAATGTGTCCAACGTTTAGAGGAGAAATGAGCACTGGAGCCATCAGAGAGAATATCTGAAGCTTCAGAGAATTTTAAAATATATGAACTGATTGATAAGCTTGCTCTTTATGATCTCTCCACTCTCTTACCCAGCCGGTATTTATAGTGGAAATGAGGCCATCTTTATGACGTTAAAGTTACTTTAATTAAAGCTTGAAATATGCTATTTTCACATAATTGTGGTATTGAGCCCCATTAGGCTCTGGTTTTTTAATATTTGAATTGGTTCTATGTAGATTTTGTTTGTCTATAAGAAACTTATGAGTGACTCCACTAACAGTTTCTATGAAGTTTTTGTTTGCCTATGATAACTTTATTAATCAACTGACTCAATGAATGCTTGATCAATCAATTACATATGAAATATAAAAAAAATAAAGTACATATTTAAACTTTTAACTTTACAGAAGGTTTTATTTAGATTTATTAGTTTTATAGAGTACTTCCTCTAATCCTATTTATAATATACTTTTTAAAAGTAATTTTTGATCAAAATATAGGATACCTTATAATAATCAAATCATTTTTTTCAATTTTACCCCTTCTTGATTAGCGTGAAGGTATTTAATTTAATTATATTATTATTTAAAATCAAGGATAAAAATAAAAGTGTATCTTACTTTTTTAGGACATCAAGAAAAAAAATTAATTTTTCTTAAGATGCATGAAACAGTTAAAAATATTTTATAATAAAGATTGGATGGAGTATTTTTTTTAATCATTTAACCTAACACTGCTTAGTTTTATCAATAAAAAAACTCTTATATTATTTTTTTAGTACTTATAGGTATTCTTTTATTGGAGATATTAAATATAGTCACCTCAATGAGGATTTGAATTTTAGTTCATCAAGTTATGAGAGAATTCTACTTCTGCTAGATTCAATCTTCCTTGGTTTTTGCATTAAATTTTTAAATATTAACAAAATATTATTAAATGTTGATATATTAAGTTTAATGTTTTAAAATAACAATGACTGACAAAAAAATAATCATTTAAAATTATTGGTATTAGGGTTAAATAATTAAAAAGATACTTTATAAAATTAAAGGATCAAATTAAAATTTTATATAAAATTAAAGGATCAAAAATCTACTTTAATCAATATAAAATTATAGCTAGAGGCAAAGCTTACAAATTGTGAACATTGTGATTCCTTTTCAGATTTCACTAAAAATTGTGTTTTGCTCAAGGAGAAATGATATTAAAGGGCCAAAATATTAAATGAAACTTGAATAAGGACCAAGAGATTTGGAAATCCAAAATTCGGACCAAATATCTTTTAGTTAATTGGCCTAAAAATTTACTAATCATTCCATGATTTGCAACCATGTAGACAAGAACTTGCTAGAAAAAATCACTAATTTGTAAAGAAAAAACTTATTAAACAAATCATTATTTTCAATTATTTGTTACTCACGTTCATTTATCTCTAACTCTCACAACACGAATTTGTAAATAAGATTTATTAATTTGTTAAGAAAAATGATTTTCAAGTAATGTTATACTTGCATTTGACAAGTTTTCTATTATGAATTAGCGAACTTAACTTGCAAATTTTCATTTTGAGGATTGCAAATCATGGAATGAGAGTGACAAGCTTTTTAGATTTATGTAAGATCTTTGGTCTTTATTTTAGATTTTTAAATTTTTTTATTCTTATTTAAGTTTAATTCAATTTTTCAGTCCTTTAACATCGTTCTCCCTAGTTCAATGCAATTATATATCACTTTTCTAGAAATAAAAATGAGATGGTTCACGGGGACCCTAAAGTACTTTGGATTGTTTTTTGGGCCAGTAAGTACTTTGGATTCATACATAGAGCTCGAGGCAGTGAATTGTGATCACACATAATTTTTTTACCTTTTCTTTCTAAGGTTAGGACTAGGGGAAAAAAACATTTTGGAATCTTTTGAAAATATCAATTAAGGACTAAGATCCTTTAAATTTTTTCATTAAAGTATTATGGAACAAAATGGCACAATTTGGTGAAAAAGATAGTGATTTTTTAAAAAATAAAAGATTAATTGGAAAATGTACATCTTTTAGTTATTAAAAATGGAAGTCTTGTAGAAAATCATTTGAAAATAAATTTTGGACACTCTAATTTACTTAATAACAAAGGCTTGCAAAGAATTTAATAATGAAGTATTTAATTAAGGGCGGATTGTAGACTTATAAATTTTTTACCTTTTCTTTTCAATATTCTTTTTAGTTTTCTCTACGCTACCACTGTGGTTCTAAATCGCTTATATCAACTTTTAATAATATAGATAAATTTTTATTTTTAAAAGCTATCAAAACTAAAACTTCCTCTATCTCAAATTATAAAATATTTTTGAATAAAATTATATATATCAATAAATTTTATTAAATATACCTTATAATTTTATTTTTTTAAAAAAATAAACTTCTTAAAATTACTTTCATTTAATATTTCATTTAAAAAAATATTAAAAAGAGAGAGAGTATAATGGGAAGGATAATATTTAAAAAATTATCATTAATTAAACATTATTTTTGCTAAAGTATATCATATTTTGAGACATCAATTTTTTTTAAAATTTTTTGATAATTTGAAAGGGATGGAGTATAATAGATCATAATTGTAGTGGTCTCTCCACTTAATAGAGAGCAGCCATTTCCAAATTTTTTGCTTTCAATTATTTTTTTCTTTCTTCTTCTTGTTTTTTTTAGTGTAGAAAGATTTTTTTTTTTTTACCATGAGGGTGTAAAGGATATACTCCCTTTGTTTCTATATATAAAAAAAATTATATCACACAGTTTATGAAAGTTGATTAACTATAATAATTATGTCTGAAAATGAAAAATTAGATCAAAATGTCCTATATTAATCAACATAAGCATACATTGATTATTTTTTATTAATATAAATTATAAAGGGTAATTTAGGAAATGCGTAATAAATGTCTATTGAAATATGTGATTTTGCTTATATAAAAAAATAAGTAAAAAGTAATAGTTTTTTTTATAAATAGAAACAAATGGAGTAAACTTTAGTGCAGAGGTAATTAATCAAGTGAAGTAGCAGAAACTCAAAATCTGTTTTTGTTTGATTCTGATGCTGTGCTCTTAAGTGGTCTTTTTGTTTTTCTGGTATCTCTCATTATGGTCCATGGTTGAATGCATTGCATCACTAAGCAAATCACTAAAGAAAACAAAATCAAAAAGAGAGAAACAAAAAAAGAAGCAGATAAAGAAAAATAGTGAATGTTAGTGCCCCATGGAACTTGTGCACATCTCTATTTGTCTTTCTCTAGCCAATTTTGATTTTAATTCTAGAAAGTTAAGATTTTTCAAGTAACATAATATTATAATAATTTTTTTTCTATTTTTATTAAAGCGAGACTGAATATTGAAAAAGTAAAAATGAAATCATGTAAAGTAACATCTTATATTTATCTTTTCTTAATGTTTTCAAAAAATATTTAAAATAGTTATTAGAACAATAAAACTTCATTTAAATTGAAAGAATTTGGAGGGATTCCTCTCTCTTTCTCTGCTCCCCTCCAAATTGGGAGGATTGGAAGGGATTTCTTTCATGTTCTTCTCCTCCAATCAATAAAAGTTGAATTTAAAAAAAGGTTTTTGAGTGCTAAATGAAAGTTGAGGTGAAGATTAATTTTATTTTATTAATAAAAAAGAACACTAGTATTTAGGCTAAATTTTTTGTTTAATTTAAATTTCTTTGAGCATATTCAAACTGCTCAAACAAATTTAAAGAAAAAAATTTTTTTAAGCTTCTAAACCTAATTTTAAAATCTTTTAAGTTCATGTTAGTCTATTAGGCTGGGTTATCATTGCTGGCTTTAGTTCTGATTGTGAGAGTGTTGTTTTTTCATGTGTGATGAAATCCAATAAAAAAATAATTAGCACACTTATTGAGAGAGAAGATCTAAGCCACTCATCTAGCGTAAATCTACAGCACACACTTTTGTTTTTGTTTTTGTTTTTGGTTTTTTGTTTTTTGTTTTGTTTTGTTTTTTGTCTTTTTTGTTTTGTTTGGAATTGTGAGTGCTTCATTTCGGAAGGTATAATTGTCTCGCGCAAGGTACGGAAAAAGCATTTTATGAGTGGTTGTGGGGGATAGCCGCAGCTACGGCCTATGGAATATGGATTGTTCATGGGACCATTCTGTATTCTGCTTTGATATCTTCATCGATTAGAGTAGGAATAATAAAAGGAATTAACATTTTATAACATAATAAATTAATATTTAAATTTTTATTGAGAGAAATATTTCAAATATAATCGTCTTTAATAGGGAAAAGCTGTGAGCAATTAAAAAAGTATGTTGATAATTTATCTTTTTCTATAATTTTTTATATCTTTATTTGTAATTTTTTGCTCCTTTTCTGAATTTTTTTGTTATTTTTTATAATTTCTAATATTGTTTTTAAGTTAATTTTTATTAATAATAAAAGTTAGATTGTAATGCTATATTAGATCTAAAATTTAAAAAAAAATTTATTCATTTAACCATTAAAAAAATGTTTTGATTTCTTTGCCGCCCAAATATCTAGCGCTGTGCCGTTTTTCAAGGCTTTGAATTTTCTTTTATAACTTATTAAATCTTTAGTGAACGAAGTCAACGAACACACATAAAAATATAAATTTTTTTGTTAGATTGACATCCATTAAATCATCCACACAAATCCTTTCTCTTATTAAACACAATCTATATAAAGATGGGAACAAGATGAAGGGAGATATAGAATTTAATAAAACTCACCAACAATGTAGTGTCAAAATCAAATGAAATGAACTTAGTAGTTAACATCTCTTACACTAAAGTTGAGAATTCAATCTTTTTATTTATTTATTTATTTATTTAGATGGACAAATATTAATATGTTGTTGTTATAAGCAAAATCGAACCACGACCTAATTAAGGAGAAAGCTTTTATGCCACTAAACCACAAAGGCATTGGCAAAACTCATCTTATAAATAGAAAGAACTCAATTCTAGGGGAGGCACTATTGAGTGAAAACTTACAAAAGTTATTTTTTCCAACATAAAAAAAAAAAAAAGATGAACATGACATAACACAGCTTTTGTTTTGCTCTTTGGGGTTGGCGCTTTAATTTTAAAAAAAAATTATATATAAATCTTGTACAGCAAATTTATTCATAAATAAGTTCTACGAAATTCAAACACCACAATCAGCCTGAATGCAATTTGAAATTAGCCTGTAAAGGCAATAATACCCTTATGAAACATACATTACATCAATCAAACAATTAATTTATAACTACTTCATCAGCAATATATAATTATAATTTTAATTTTTTTATAACTATAATTTCACATATTCACTAGTTAAATAATTATACGTTACTGACAAAGTTTAATATTAATTGTTTACAACCATTTCATCAGTAATTTACAACTATCACTTTAATTTATTACAATTGTAACTTTATATATTCGATTGTTAAACTAATCAGTTTAACTATTAGATATAGAAAGTTATAATTATAAAAAAATTAAAATTATAGTTGTAAATTATTTATGAAGTAGTTATAAATTATTTAATTAATGTAATTTATATATGTTTAGTATGTACATTATTATTTTTTAATTTAAATTTCAAATTATACTTGGGTTCCAAGAAACCTAATTATAGTTTCTAAATTTTATGAGACTTATTTGTAAATAAGTAAGCTCTATTGGACCTATATGTAATTTTTCCTTAATTTTATGCCTATGATATCTGTATATGTGCTCCACCATTGAATGCATTATGATGAAGCAAAGACGAAAATGAGCTTGTAACTAAGCTAGTAAATGAGCCAGCCTAATCTATATAGGTTCAAGCTTTAAAATCAACAATTTTTTCAAACCCAACCCTTATTATTTAGGCTGGGCATTGAGTCCATAAGCCTTTTTTATTTAGTTTTATTTTTTGAAATTAATTTTTATATTTTTACATTATAATATTACATTTTTATTTTCTAAAATACATATTATAATGTTAAAAATATTAAAAATAAGTAATATAAATTTTAATTTAAAATATAAATACATATTCTAAAATTTGAATGTATCATTTTTGAAGATAAAACTAAATACAAGCTCGAACCTACTTAGAAGACTGGTTGCACTACAATATCTCAATTTTTCCAGCCCAAGCCCTAAAAGAAAAGTGTTAAATGAGCAACTTGTGAAGCTTGACTACATCTATTATAGAATGTTTAATAGAGATAAATATAAAAAGATAGAGTTAGTTTTAAAATAGGTAACTATGTGAGATTCGATTAAAAATATTTTATATTTTTAAATAAAGAGAGTATGGATAATACATATATAATATTAATGGATATTTTGCATTCTAATCTCATCGTCAACTTTTACGAGAGAGGAATTTAACAGATCCCAGATGGCCTATCCTTGGCTGAGTGTTAAATATGATTATATGTGATCACATAAATGATCCAAGTAAGCCCATAAAGGAATTGCTTCTTGCATGCACGGCACACAATTAAAGCATTAGCAAGTAAGTGGTAACAATGGCATCAAAGCAGCAGCTTTCTGTCTTGCTCGTGGGACCTTTTCTCCGTAGTGTTTTACATCTTTGCACGCCAACCAGTGCTGTTGTTTCAAGGACCTTACTAAAAGTTAAATTTTATTCATGAACTCTTCACTTGTGTACAATACATGAGACCAGCTTTCTGCAAAGATATTGTCAACTATAAGTATAATTATAGATACTTTTAAACTTACTTATACTTAATTTAACGTAAATTCACCAATATTTGACAAGATATAATAAAAGATAATTATGGGAGAATAACAGATAGGACCCCATAAACACATTACTTACAATTATAGACCCTAAACATACCATAATCATTACTTATAATAAAATATCTTTTGTTGGCTAGTTTGAGATTTACAGTTCATGACTTTTGCAAATTCTCAATTTATGTTACAAATATTTTCAAATATTTTTTGTTAATTTCTCAAGCAATTTATTTATATATTTATATTAAAAAAAATTATAAGTGATTAACTTGCTATTCACAATTGATACTCATAAATTCCCAACTAATGTAAAGTGTATTTTGGAGATTTTTCAAATAGTTTATTATATATTAAAAGCAAAAGATTATAAGTAATTGACTTGTAATTTACAATTGACTTTCATAAATTTTCATCTAATATTATAAATAATTTTAAATGTATTTTATTAATTTTTAAATGGTTTATTTGTATATTAACAAAAAAATTAAGATTTATAATTGATTCTCGTAAATTCTCAATTAACATTATAAATAATTTTAAATATATTTTGTTAATTTTTCAACCAACTATTCACATTTTTTATTTATAAATAAAGACTATAATTTATTATTAAAATTTTAATAATTTAAATTTTGTCATTGTAATTAATATTTCTAGGGAATCCCTTAGTATTTTCCCCATAATTATCTTCTGCAGTGAATAATTGTGGGAGTTGAATGCGCCTATGCCTAAAAAGGGCTTAAAATTCGAGCATCCTGTCGGGTTGGGGAAAAGTTCTGGACCTTATTTTTCTGGGCTTTATAAAAGATTTTTTTCATTTTTAAGATTTGATGTATAAATATCAATCAATATTCAATGCTAACTGGTAATAAGTCATTATTTTATAAAATAAGCAACAATGCGATTCTGACCTAAATTTCGAGTAACATGCAGTAAAAAAATATCTAGTTTTTTTTAAATAAATACATAAATAAACAAGAGAAAATGCAATAATATGTAAACATATTTGGTTATGTTTTGTTTTTAATCCTTATTTCCTATAATTTTATTTCCTTATTGTTTACAATCCCTTTAGTTTGATCTATATATAATATTAATTCTTATAATTTTAAAAATGTACATAAGAATCATGATATTAGTTCTTATAGTTTTAAAAATGTACATAAGAATCATGAGTTGATATTGACAGAGTTAATTTTCATGTATTTAACTTTATATATCGACCTTTTTATTATTGTGTACTTAATCTTGCCCTCGTCTCCCACATTCTAGTTAAGCCAAATGTAAAAAAAAATATTTTTTTTCTATTTATCTTTTATTTTTAATCATATCTAGCCAATTTATTTTCATATCAAGATATTTTTATCATTTCAATAAAGAAATTAGAAAAGTTACAACGAAATTACTTTCTTTAATGTCAGTTCATGGTTTTTATGTAAATTTTTAAAATTATAGAAATAAATATTGTAGATTAATCAAACTAAAAGACTGAAAATAATAAAATAGAACTATAATGAATAAAAACAAAACACAATTAAAAGTACAATGATTTATTATTAGTTTCTTAATAAATAAAGTTATTGTTGAAGTGATGGAAACCAAAAACTATCCGAAAATCCAACCCAATCTAATGATATTCCCTAAACAAAAATCGATGACAATATTTTGAAGTGTATCATGAAAGATTGTAACTTGGAATATTTGTGTTGTGTGTTTTTTTTTTTTTTTAAAGGAGGGAATATTTGGTGTTTGTACATTGTCTCTATTCAATCTGATGAAGAGAGGAAAGCAATTATTGCCCCTAGACTATCCATTTTCAGAAGCTCCGGGATTCTCTTCTATTGATGGGGATATGGTGATATGACATCCGGTTTAAATTATATTTTTACCTTAAAGTGAAATTTTCTTTCTCTTTTTTTTTTGTGGTACCTAAATAGAGAATTTTTTTTAAATTATTTTTAAAAAGAGCAAAAGTCGCTTCCATTAATAATTTATTAACTCTATTATTTTTTGTTGATGTGTCATGTTTGTTGATATTAATTTATTTTTAAATTATTTTTTAAAGCATTAAGTATTATAAAATTTTGTTAAAATAAAATTTAATAAATATTCTTAAAATATTTATTATTTATAAAGAAAATTATCTTTTAAAAAATTAATATTGATTAAGTCTTTTAATTTTTTAAGTCATCATCTGTAATTTTTTTTTGTCAAATAGCAATCAAATCAATGAATATTTAGAATTGAAATGTCACTTATTCTTGATTGATATTTTTATATAATACAATTTATTTTTAATTTTAAAATTTAAAAAATAAATTTTAAATTCAACAACACAATATTAAATTTATTTATTTATTTGGAGGTTCATTTCCTCATTTTTAATACAAAACTATAAAAGATTAAAACACTAAATTTGGGTGGTGCAATGTTTTGGAAGAAAATTGTTAGCTGACCTAAAATATTTAAAATAATTAATTATTATTAATTTTTTTATAAATTCATTTTTTTATAATTTATTTAAAAATATTATCATCATTATTATTAGGGTTAAAGTGTATTTTTTTTCTTATATTTTCCTTCGAGAAGCACTAAGCATTTTATATTAATAAGTGGGGCTTTTTTCCTCTAAACCATTGTTCAGACAAGCAAAAAAATTCCTCTTTAATAGATCACTAACTAGGGAGGATTTTTGCTCATCTAAAAAATAGTTGAGTAAAAAAAAATGCCTTGCTCCCTCTATTAAAAAGTAAGGCGTTTTTAACCAAATTACATCCATAATAAAGTAGTTATCTATTTTCAAGCTAATATTATTTTTTATATTTATTATTATTAAATATTCTATAATAAATATAAAGTTATTATCAATAGAGACACTTTTTAAAAAAGGCAATAATTACACTTAAAAATTAAAAATGTCTTATATTTTTTAAATATATCTTCTTAAAAAATATCTTATATTTTTGAATGGAGTCAGTACTTATCAATACAAAGTATTTAGTGCTACACTTTAACCCTATATTTTTATAATTTTTATTATTGGATAAAAGCAATAATTTTTTATGGAAAAATTCATTTTTGTGTATTGTTTGTTATATGTATCGGAACTATTCATGAATATGATTTTTGGGCAAAATTCAGGTTCTTAAATCATACTTAAGGGTAATTTTTTGGAAAAAATTTTGGGTAAATTACAAATATATTCCATATAAGAAACTTATTTATGAATAAATGTCACCAATTTGTAAAAAATAGACTCAAGTCTTATGGGATTTGATTGTAATTAATTTACCGCGTAAAATGATACAAATACTATTAAATTCTTACTCCTTTGACTAGCATTGACCAAACACCGACGGTTGTTGATGGGTTAGTGAGTGCTGATGAGTCAAAAATAATTTTATTAAAATATTAATACATTAATGTTTACAAGTCAAATATCATGTATTAACAAGCAAAAATTTAATATTTTTAAGTAAAATTTATTGTATTCACCAGCTAACCTCTTGCAATATTAACACTTTAATATTTGCAAGTTAAAATTTGCAAATTTACAAGTTAGACTTGTAAAATATTTGTATTAATTTGTAAATCTACACAATTTAACTTGTAAATTTGTGAAATTAACTTGTAAATATTAACCTATTAATAATGTAAAAAGTTGACTTGTAAATGTAAGAAGTTTGAACAATAAATCTCAAAGATTTACTTGCAAATTAGTGGTGTTTGAATTGAAAATAATATTAAAATATTTTAAAAAATATTTAAAATGCTTGTTTCTAATTAAATCATGTAAATTTTTTATAAATTATTTATTCTATAACAAATTATTATTATTAATATTATTAATACATTAAATTTTATTTTTTAATTTAATTAAATAAAAATATATTAAATATATAATTCTAAATAATTAAGTCTTACCCATATTTTTTTAGTTAAATTAAAACAACTAGATCTTTGTCTTTTTAATTTATTTGACAAACCAAGCTTGTGATTTCTTAGCTTGCATAAGCTAGGATGGGTTAGTTCTGGGCTCTTCGAACAAAGAAGGCCCATATTCATTCTCCACTTCTTGCCTTCGCAAGGTCCAGTTTTTTATTACATTAGTTCTTTGAAGCATTTTAAATCATGAAATTACAAACTTAAATTGAATGAGTGGCACAAATTCAATCATTCAACGAGTGCTCCATGTGATACAATAATAGTTGTCGGTTTAATCGAACAACCATTAGAAATTTTATTATGTGACACTAAAAAGAAAAATTAAATCTCCCATTTTTTGAGAAAATGAAAACCATGATTATTAGTTTATTATAGACTGCACACCCTTTTCTCACTCCTCTAAAATATACTCTCTCATTCATCCCTCAATTTTCATGTAAGCCGTTTTCTTCTTTATTACTACTTTGAGTTCAAACTAACTCTCCTACATCCTCTCACAATCAACATCAACATCAAAGCTTTTTCTTTTAATTCCTATTTTTATAATTTTTTAAAATGTTATTTGTGAGAGGATATAGAGAAGTAATGCAAAGCGGTAATAAAGAGGGGGAAAAAGTGGTTTTTTTTAATGCCATAATTCAATAGCACGTGAAATTGATAAAACGTTGCCCATAGATTTTATAAACTCAGCAGTAATTGGCAAAATTTTACCCACATACTCCATCTATTTTCAAATATAAAAGAAATTATAATGTGTTTCCTTATTTTTATTTGTAAGCACAACCAAAAATTTCAATAAGGATTTATTATATTTTTTTTTAAATTGTTCCTCATAAAGTCAATATATATTTTCTCTAGACAAATTTGTTTAATGAATTATAAGGATAATTTAATCCAATTTTTTTAATTTTATATATAAATATTATACTAACTAACTTTCTTAAAATATGTGAGTTAATTATTTTATCCTATATTTGAAAACAGAGGGAGTATTTCATAAACTTTGCAGCACAGCACACGTATAATTGAAAATTTTTTACCTACATTTACCTATATTTGGAAACCACCATCTCCTTATTGAAAATTGTGCCTCATGTGTTTCTCCTCTTTTGTATCTTCAATTATACATACAAGAATTCAACAACATTTTAAGGCTTTATCTTCAATTGAGAGGTATTATTATACTCTTCAATCTGATTTGGCAAAAGAGGAACCTTGCTTTTCATAATGAGCTTATCCATCACCCTAGTCAAGTTTTACTGAAATTCCACAATCAATGCCATTATTTTTTGATGTACGTTAGTGGTATGATACTAGTGACAAATAATTCTTCATGTGGTTTCAATCCACTTGGTTGTACTTGGAACTGTTATTTGACTATACTTCTT
The DNA here is from genome assembly GCF_029017545.1 of Prosopis cineraria. Taxonomy (NCBI): domain Eukaryota; kingdom Viridiplantae; phylum Streptophyta; class Magnoliopsida; order Fabales; family Fabaceae; genus Prosopis; species Prosopis cineraria. The sequence goes on along the minus strand of NW_026555345.1, from coordinate 23,518,728 downwards.
ATTTGGAATTGGAATATTAAGATGATTAAATTTAAAAGAGGTTGTAATGTTTGCTGTACTACTATCTTATACATCAACTTTGAACCCATTACGAGCTTTGTCTATAAATGCTCTTCATCCATTGAGCCCAATTCTTTTATTGTGCTCTGCCTTATAGCCTTACTTGTATGGATTAAGAGTCAGATAGATCAAACATTCACTAATTATTGTGGTTTTTCTATGATCAATTATAAAAAAAAAAAAAAAGCTTTACAATTGCCTCTTGCAGAAACATCGTCCTGTCCAACCTTTGATGACCGCCGTCAGTTTGTTGCTTGCAAATCTTTCCTTTTCATTTTATGGTCCCTCATACTCATGCTTTGTAAGCTATTTTCATTTTATTTAATTGATCTTTTTATCCCAAAATAAACAACATTTCAAAGCAGATATGAGCAAAATTATTTATACAAACAAAATAGAAGTGCTTAGCATGACTTCTAAAGAAGCTTCAATGCTAAGAACGATGCCACATTCTTATCAAATAATGAAATACCAAGGGTGAGTCCAACATCAGTTGATTTATCTTCTCTTCTTGCTATTGTCTTATACATTATAATCTAAAAAACAATCTCTACAAAAAAAAGTTACATATATATGATGCAGATGTTAGTGAAGGAAAAGATCAAAGAAGGATGACTAGGACATATGGAAAAAACAAATATCAAATTAACAAGAACAAGTGGAGGCTTCTTCCATGCTATGATTTGACACTTCAACATAAATGTTAGATCATTTATGAATGACACGCTCTAAATATATGTGACCAGCATGGATGAGGCTAGATTCATAACATGGCTTTATTTGTTTGGCCATACATACCATGACTTCCATCAATGCTTAAACTAAATCACATTCACATGATTTTAACTCAAAACTTCCAAATTCTTCTTTATGTGTATGCTCTATATATCAACCCATAAAGTGTCTCTCTCTCTCTCTCTCTCTCTCTCTATATATATATATAGTTCTCTCTGGTTTTCTTTCCTAGCTTGATTTTTATTGGATTTGTTGTTTAGATGAACTAGAAATGTAAAAAATGATATTTATATTTCTAGCAAACAACAAAAAAAGGATGATAGTTATATCAAATACTCGGCCAAACCTTATTTATTTCCATCATATTTGTATGTACAATTGTCAGATGTAGATTATAGATTCCATTCCAAAGTTAAGTTCCATAATTGGTTTCATGTGCTGTCTTATCATCGATCAATGTAAAATATAAGAAAATCACAGAGATCATATTCGTGTTACTTTACAAGTCGCTTATTTTGTTTTTCATATATATTGTCTATAAAAAATCATGTAATTTGATATTACAACTAATATCTTAAGTGACAGTGAATTTTTATCTTGTATATCACTTCTAATCATGGCTTCTTATAATGCAAAATTTATTTATAGCTGTATGGTTTTAGTATCGCTGCCGATTGACTGTCTTGAAAATCTATAAATAAAAAATAATGATAAAAAAACAACTTGAGATGCATGATTAACTTTTGAGAAATTAAATAACATGTTTGAAATAAACTTTTGAATAAATTAATATACCTAATTTTGACATAAACCCTTCATGCAGTTTCAAATGAAATTATGATAATGCAGTTGACAAACTTTAAGTTACCAACTTCCTTGACATGTCATCATATATATACTTTGAATTAGATGCGGGATTCATGCATTTATAGAATCTAAAAAATAATTCATATTATTTTATAACTTATTAAATGTATGACTTCTTATAAATTTTATATTATATTTAATTATAAATACGGATAGATAAATGTAGTTTGCCAGTTAATGTCATTATTAGTGCAATAACGTGTTTTGCAGTGGTGAAGCCACGTAATTTGGACGAAATTACAAAGAAGTAGTGTGGATTTTGCTAATTTACCCTCTCTAACCACAAAATTTTACACTCCTTAAATCTAGACCCTTTTTTGTGAATGTTTTGATTTAAGTCTAGTTTTGAATCCACTAAATTCCAAACTCTAATATGATTTTTAGAAAAGATTATACTTATTTATTTAATTTTTTTAAGTTTTTGGTTAATTTTTTCTAAGGAATCTTCAACACTGAGAACGATAGCATAACCTTATCAAGTCAACGAAATGCCAAAGTGAGTCCAACATTAGTTTATTTATCTTCTCCTCATGCTATTGTCTTATACATAATCTAAAACAAACATTCTACAAAAACATTATATCATACTTGTGTGTGATGCAGATGTTGATGAAGGATGGTGAAGGAAGAGTTCCAAGAGTTATGACTCTTCTTCATGAGTTGGGCTTTGGTTGATGTTCTTTATGAGGGGAAAGGGTCTTCTATTTCCCTTATAAGGACACTTGAAACAAGTGTAGATTTTGACTAAGTTATTATTGGACACCTCAACACAAGTGTTGCTTGCTTCACAGCATGGACCAATAAACCTTACTACCACCCATCATCTTCATATTACTGGTTGTGTAGTGTGTACAATGTCAGATGCAGAGAGATAGATAAAGATTGGTTCAGCATTTAACTTCTGATCCATAAAATACAAGGAAAATGATGAGATCATATCCACTTTACTCCCTTCATTTTTTTATTTGTAAGAGAAAAAAAACTGTATCACACAATTTAAAAAAATTAATTAATTATATTAATTGTGTTTGAAAATAAAAAAAATTAGACTAAAATACCCTTATTAATTGTTTCTTATAACTTTGAATGATGAAATTATGAAGGACAATTTGAGAAATTTATAATAAATACCTATTAAAAAATGTAATTTTAGTATAAAAATAAATTAAAAGTAATAATTTCTCTTAAAAATGGAGGGAGTACTTTACAGGTCAATTCTTTTGTTTTTGCATTTTTGTTCAAGAAGAGAAGTATAATTTTGTATTACAGCTAATATTGCAAGTGACATCTAATTTTTTTCTTTTATGTATAGTTACATGGTTGTAGTTTCTCCACTGATTTTAGTGAAAATTCATTGCCAACAAATAAAGATAAAAAAGAAGAAGAAGAAGCATTCACATAGACACAATGAATGACTTGCTTATATTAAAATTATGAATAAATTATTAAAGCTAACTTCCACAAAAACCATTCCGTGCAAATCCAAACGTGGAGTTAACATCCAATGTCACCTGTCCACGTACCGTTGAACTAGAGAAGGTGTGAATTACCACATTCTGCCACGTGGTAAAATATTGCTATCCTCGTACCTAGCCATCGGAGTACAACTCCATCGACATCCCTGTAGGGACAATGCGCTCTCTCTCATCCTTCCTTGAATTGTTTGGAGCACCACGCGAGTGACGATTGGTTCATAAGAAGCTATTTTGCCATTATTGTGCGATCTGAGGAGAACAAATGCCAAGATCAAGTAGGAGAAGCGCGTGGAACTCTTTGCCATTTATGAACGTTGGCTGCCACGTACTGTGGCCAACAGTGCTTTAAACATAATTATTTTCAATAAGAAAATACTTATAACCTGTTTGATTTATGAAATTATTAGACATGTAATGTAATATAATGGACGGGAGTAGAATGTAATATAATAAAGATTATAAAAATTTGTTTGATATGACATTTAAAAATGTGAGAATCGGATTTAATATTTATATTTTATTAAATTAACATAACATTAAAGAGACAAAACTATCCACAACCAAAAAAAAAAAAAAATCCTCCATCTTCTCCAATCATTTGCAAGATCGAACCTTCTTTGAGCAATTACCATTAAAAAATAAAAATTCTTCCACTTGCATTGCAATACATCATCCTTCAAATTTAAAGACCCTTTTTTCATTTTATGCTCCTTCCAGTCATCAGATCTAGGAAGATGCTGATGAAGCTTACGGCTGCAACACCTACTATGAAGATCTTCACTGATTGGGAGGGTAAGGGCACAAAGCCAAACTTGCAACACCCACTGTGCTGGAGATCCGATGGCACCCATTGTGGACGAAGCTCGATGAAGTTATTGAAGAAGAAAAGGAAGGCCAATAATGTTGTCAATGAACTAGTGAGGTTGCTACAAAAAGAGGGCAACGGAGATGGAAGAGCGGCTTTTGGTGTTTTTCAATGATAGTATTATCTTTTCCTCATTCTATAATCCTCTTTTATAAGGTCCAATTACGTAATCAAGATGCAGCCATTTAAAAAAATTAGGATTATATAATGTAATCCCTTTTATATTACTAGATCCAACCAAACAATATGAATAAGCAAAATGCATTTGGATTACAAGTAACATTGATACATATAATCGGAGCCAACAGTCCATTACAAAAAATAAAAATTTTTTCTAGAAGGCGTCCTGCAATAATAATAGGAACAAGTGGGAGGAAATATATTCTCTCATTTACACCTCAATTTCGATGTAATGCGTCTCTTAGGTGCACCATGGCATATCCCACTTATCTACCTTAGTTGACATATAGCTCATTCCTCGCATCATCACTTTCCACCTCATCATTATCTGAAGAGGTTATCATAGTTTGGTTTTGGTTTTAGGACAAATTTTGCATGATGTTTCCCATTTCTTTTTCCTTTTGTTATATTACTATGTATATATTTTTATACTTTGTTGCTTCCAGAGGTAAAGTCAGCGCTATGGTTTGGTTTGGCATAATGCAAACAAATTATGTGGTGGTGTTTACCTTATCTTATATAACATCTAATATAAAAAATATTTATTTTATTTCTAAAATGCTTAGGCACATTCATTCATTGAGGACACAATATCAAAGAAAGTGTGGCAACTAATTCTTATCAAATGAATTATATTCATGTATTACGAATAATTTTACATGCATTTGCTTATTTTAAATTTTCTCATATTCGTTTTCTTATTTATTAATATAATAAGATAGTTTTAATTACAATCTTATACAAAATTTTAGATATTTTGTTGGAAATTATTGACATGTTAATGTTTATTTCTTGTAAACTATACTACAAATAGTAATTTTTTTAAAATAATCATCATTGTAATTAATTTCTCATATTTTTTCTAACTAATTAATTTCTCCTAATATATGTGTGTGTGTGTGTATGAGGAATTAATTATCTTTCACTTTTATTTTGGGTTGATATTATGTATATTTCAGCTTAATTGAAAGTTGTTTTTGAGATTAATTTAAAAAACAACCTGGTTTTGTAATACCATAACTCAATAGCACATGCTTTTGATAAAATTTTGCTAACAATTGCCAACAACTCAGCATCGTATAACAAAGTTGACACAGTTTTGCCTGCAATTTCACAAACTCAGCAACACAGTACACAGAATTGACTGAATTTTGCCCAATGATCAGCACACGACATCGAATTGACAAAAACTTGGCTACAATTTCTTTCTTTTTAAAACCACGTGACATTTCTTTATCGAAAAGTGTGCATAATGTTTTTCTCCTCTTGCTTTCAACTATATATACAAGAATTCAACCACAATATTTTAATACACATAATAGATATGAGTAAAATCATTTAAATGTACAAATTACATGTGCTTAGCATGACTTGTAAGGAAGCTTCAATGCTAAGAACCATGGCACAATCAGTGCAATATCATGTTAGTTTGTAGACATGTTGAGGTAAAGATATCAATAGTATGATAATTATTTGAGAGAATGATAAAGATATCCTAAAAAGATTAATTAATTTAAGTTAGGTCCCAAGTGTTAAATTCTAAAAATTTACAATTCAATTTCTCAATTTTATAATTGCGTTGTGATGAATTTGTAACTTATTTTTTAAATTTTAACATGGTCCCGATAAAAGTCAGCCGTCCAAACCACTGACTTTAACAAAGACCAGACCACTAACATTATCAGAGTTGCTTTGAAATTCAAATATAAAATTTGAAATTTGAAATTTTACTTACGATAAAAAAAGATTTTAATATTATAATTTAAATTTTTTTATATCATCCAAATAAAATATTTAGAATCTATAAATTTTAAGTGTAAGATTTTAAATTCAAATTTCCAACTCATATTCACTCATCTAAATGCATCCTAAATTTATTCAAACTAAATTGTTGAGTTTGACCCGAATTAACAATTCTAAAAATAATTGAGCTGTAACCAAATGGGCTTGAGCCTACATAAAAGGCCAAAGGCTTAAGCCCGACTTAAAGCTTACGTAAAACTTTTTTTATGGCTCAAATATGAGCCTACTTAAAATTTAGTTTGGTTTATGCACTAAGTTTTAAAAGCCTTAAATAGACTTTAGACCTATTTAAACCTATACATGCACAACCTAATATATGTAATACTTACTCCATTAAAAAATATAAGGTATTTTTTAAGAAGTTAGATGTTAAAAAATGTAAAACATTTTTAATCTTTCGAAGTGTAATTATTACCCTTTTTTCAAAAATGCTCATATTGATAATGACTTTATATTTATTATACGGTATTTAATAGGGGTAAATATGAAAAGATATGGTTAGTTGCAAAGTAAGTAACTACTTTATTAAGGGGTGAGATTTGGTTAAAAATGCATTACATTTTTAAATGGAGGGAGTATATATTAAGTACATTCTCTATCTTAAATTATAAGACATTTCTGAGAAAAATTTAACATCTTAAAATATAAGATATTTTGAGAATATTAAAATTTTATTAAACATGTTTATTTTAATATTATCATTTTTCTCTCCATTTAATACTAAATTTAGATTTAAGATTATTAAATAAAGGATATTTTTTTGAAGCTTATATTTTTTTAAAAAAATAATATTATTAAGTATATTTAATAATATTTATTGATATATAAAATTTTATTTAAAAATATTTTATAATTTAAGATAAAAAAATATTAATTTTAACTATTCAAATAATAATAATATTATTATATAATATATACATGTGTGTGCGTGTCTGCCGTTTCACGTTAGACTTTGTGAAAATAGGCGAAGCCGAGCCTGACACATTTTCTTGATAATTATAATATAATGGTATGAGATAGTGATACAAGAAGTCACAAACCCTTTTGCGGAGTGATCGTTCCATCCTTGGAAGCATGGTGAATCAAAAGTTTTAGGCATAGGGATTAAAAAAAGAGGACCGTGGGGTAAGATTATTTGTGAAAAGGACCAGGGTCCTTCAAGTAAATTAAAGTTATAACTTAAACTACTTCAATATTAATTTACTTGAAGGACCCTGGTCCTTTTTCCCAAATAATCTTAGTTCAAGGTCTTCCTTCCTAGGGGTGGAGAGATGGGGGTCGACAAGAGCCACGGCCCCTTTTAATTTTTTAATTTTTTAATAAAATGTAAGAGTTATATATTTTTATCTTTCATAATTTGGCATATTATAGAATTTAAGAAACACTGGATAAAATTTTCATTTCAATTTATGTGTAATCAACTATTTCAATAATTTGAAGATAAGGTTGTCATCAAATTTATTTATTTTTAATAAGATAATGTTATGCATGTTCTTAAAGTATTGACATCATTTTATTTTTTTTATTTTATGTTTAATGAAAAAAATTATGAAAATTATTATTAACAAACTCTAATAAGCATTGCAATAAAAAGTTCAAGATATATTGAATGCTATGTACTTGATATCTATCATAAAATTACTTATCCAAAAGTTAAGAGGTTTGGTGAAGATGTTCTTCTAAAAAAAAATTACCTTTTTTAAATAATCAAGATATTGAGATTTATTATATAAGCGATTTTTACTCTAGTGTAATTAGATCTCATTGACATCAATTGAGCATTATTAATGTGTTGATATATTTATTTATTATGATTATCAATTGAGAGAATTAAATAGTAAATTCAATAAGTAAGTAATATAGCTTATTACATTAAACAAAACTTTATAGTCCAATGATATATTTAAATCATTTATTGCTCATAGAGATAATAAAATTTTTACCAATTTAATGACAATTTATATTGAGAAAGAAATTTTTAAAACATTTATTGTAAACATAATAACTAATAATTTTTATACCATGAAAAATCGATAAGTAAAACTCAAAATATAAATATAAATATAAATATATATATATATATATATAACTTTCCTTAAATTATCATATATATTCATCATCCCAGCCTCCCTTAATAAAAATTCTTAGCTCCGCCCTTGCTTCTTCCTAAGTTTTCCTAAAATCTTCCCAAGCATTAAAATTACTCCTCCAAGTAAGAAGAATTCTCATCTTTTTCCATCATGAGAAAAGTAGCTACTACATTACACTTTCCACTATGCACTTCCACCTAAAGACAATTCTTCTTAGTAAGCAAGCTCCATCATAATTTCATAATATACGCCCATTAGTAGATAACCTAATTAGCCTCCAACTATTTTTAATCACACATTCATTAATGCAAAACCTCAATCACTGCGTACTTAAAATAGAAGGATAAGATGATAGAAGATCTCCCTATCTAACACTACTGATTAAATTCTTAGGAAGGAGAATTATTCCTCAAGAGTCTTATCCACTTGCTAGAAATGCTAGCCATAATCATTCTCATCATATTCTCCTTAAAACCCACCAATGTGTATTTTTCGTAAATGACCAATATAATCTATCATAAACATTTTCAAGATATACTTTAGCAGCCATGATGTCTTTATATATATATATATATATGGTTATCTGACTTAGTCAAATTCAAATATTATCAAGTCCAATTAAGGATAGCTTTTCCAAAAGTGTTTTTTTTCTCAAACTCGATTGTTTTTTTCTCCCATTGCATGAACATGCATGTGTTGCTGACTCTGGTTGAGGTTAGTTGCCCCTGCTTTTATGCTCCTCCGAGTATTCTGATTCACATCTGCTCCAATCAAGTAAGAAGCTCATAAGAGAGTTATAAATTGTAAATTAATATAAATTATTTATATTCCAAATATACATAGATAACAAAATAGTTAAACATAAGAGATTATCAACATTTAAACTTACATCAGACATTTTTTTATAATAAAATAACTCATTTGTCACCCTCTTAATGCACAAAATATTAACAATTTTTAAGGTGAAACAAGAGTCCCATTATGCCTTGCAGAGCATGCAAACAAATAACTCACCTTTAAATCTGTTAAAAATGAAATATGTGTAATGAAATCTTTCCAATCTAACAAGCAAATAGCAAACCAAACCTCAGTTCATTAAAATGTAAAATTACAACACTAATAACAACCATTTCAACAAGTCAAAATTACAATCTACAAACACAATCCTACTACAATTGCAACTAAAACCACAATTGTCTACCACTTTAACAACTACAATAGCACTGTCAGCAGAACAACTCAACATCGAATGCATGAATGGTTCAACATCTATAATTAAATAAGTCAATTGACATTCCAACTGACAATCTCATGCCCCTCTTCTCATACAATGCCAATTCTACCTGTATCTATTTAATCAAGTCAATCATATTCTTTAAAATTAGTCCATCTAAGCCCTAAAAAACTTGCAGCAACAACCATCCTTCAAACATACAACTAGAACAAGTCAACTGAAATAAAAAGGGAACTTAACTTGTTGACAATTCTCCCATACCATAAACAATTAATCAAAGTCTAATTATCACCATTATATCCTACATATATAGGAGAATTCACATTATACATAAAAATTAAAGGACCAGAATTAGAAGCTTAATGAAGCTGGCATAAAGAGGCAAAGTGACACCACGTACCTCTATATCCAACTACTTCTTTCACCTCAAAAGCCAACATGACCCATATTTAAGTTTTGACTAACAACACACACACACACACACACACACACACACACACACACACACACACACACACACACACACACACACACACACACACACACACACACACACACACACACACACACACACACACACACACACACACACACACACACACACACACACACACACACACACACACACACACACACACACACACACACACACACACACACACACACACACACACACACACAGAGAGAGAGTTAAGGTTTTAATGAAAAGCAAAGAAATGCCTACAAGCTCAGCATTTTAATTTCAATAACGAGTCAATAGAATTAAATTCTATTATATACAAGATCGAAGATGCAGAGAGAAATTGATAAACAGACATGTGTCCCTTTTAGTTAGTACAATGCGGTGTGCATGTAAAAGAAAAGAAGGGTATTTTAGTTTTGATCTATATGGAATGTTGTTATTACACACCAACAAATACAGCACATGTTAAAATGCAATAAATGCTACAACTAATATTATCTAACACACAAAATAAAGAAAGAGAACTTTTTAGAAGAACTTCTCTTAATTGAAAAGTATAATGTAATACCAAAAAAATGAATAGTGTAACTCTGAGAAAATTTAACTCTAGTTTATTAACCTAATGAGGGTCATTAGTGAGTTAATAAGGTGTTGGTTAGAGGGGCTTAACTTGATATAATTGTTATAATTACAACCCTAGAAGTGGATCCAGATTGATGGCAGGCCACTCGGGCAAAGAAAGAGGAAGAAAAAGTGAAGAATTGTTCTTTGTGCCATACGTCACGGTGCATAGAGACAAATTTAATAACGAGCTCCTTTGTGCGATGTGCTGTAGCAAAGGGCAGTGTGCGTCGTGGCATACAACCAAAAATCAGAAATATCAAATTCGATCTGCGTGTGAAAACAAAAGAAGAGGAGGAGAGGAAAACGAAGAGCTTGACTTAAGCTTTATTAGGGTATAGCATTGGCTTCCATTATTAATATTTTGAAGCTCCCAAATATTAAAGATAAGTTTATGGTGCCTTCTTCTTCCTTTCTCTCCCTCATTTATGATGATTTATGGTAAGGTTTGACTTGAGAGATGGATTTTCAATCCATAGGATTATGGGTTTGATTTCATTGGTTAAAATAAATATAATGAAAGTTGTTTAATGTATGGAAACACCACATTGATGATTTTGAAAGTGGTTGGTTCATGAAAGCATTTATTATCCAAAAACTATCGTAAATATGATAGTTGAGAGAGGTTTACGTGCATTAATGATGGCTTAAAATGTTGTTAATGATAATGTGTATTTATGAAATTTACCATTAGGTATGATGGATAGTGATTATGAGTTGATAAAAGTAAAATGTGTGGAGTTATATGTTGATAAAGCTTCAACAGTTAGACAATGATGGAATTCTTGTGGTATGGATGCAGAGAGGTTCATTTTTAGAACTATTCAAGCTTGTTAAAGCTTTAGGAAGTTGGTATAGTAAGGGATAAACCTTTGACCTCTCAAAAGTTTGAGGTAATTGAGGAAAACTTAATCTTTATAGTTGAATGTTAATTGTGTTTGTGAAATGTGATTTATAAGTTAAATTGATGATGCATATTGGCAAAGTATTGATTTGTGAAATGGTTTTTAGAAAGAAAACCTTAATTTTGCCACCCTTGGTATTTTATAAAATTGATTATGATTTATTACTATAGGTGGAGAATTGTGATATATTATGTGTTGAATTATGGAGTATTGAGTTATGTGAGTTCATGTATTTTGAATTGATTCTTAAAATGCATATTATGTGAGAAATGTACATAGCATGATCATTGGTGGGAGTTCGCCTAAGGAAAGGAGTATATTGGTTGAAAATCCACGTGGTATTGGTTGTGACCGTTATAATCGGGAACTAGCCTTAGCACTAACCATTGAAATCAAGAGGTAGTCCTTATCTTATAACTAATTCGAGACTGTCCTACTTGTTCTATGAGGGACTCGAACATAACTAGTCTTCAACAGTTCATGAGAAGGCTAGATTAGGGGTACGACACCTTATGGTTATTAGTATTGGGAGAAATCGGATTACATAAGTGAGTGAGTTCACCTTGGATCGGTAGCTCCTCACAAGCAGAAGGCTGAGTTAGTCTGTAAAGGATGTAGCCACATGATAGCCACTAGTTTTGTGTCGGAGGTAACAGAAGGATATAAGGTTGGCATATGATCATGCATATAAGTCCAGCTACATGGTTGTTAGTTTTGTGGTCTGGCATGTGTGAGGGTGCATAGTTGTTATTTTTGCAACCTTGTGGTATGTTTTTGCTAAATAACATGATAAAGCATTTTATGGCAAACCTGGTCATATGGTTGTTAATTTTGTAAACCATGGCTGAGTGTTATGTGCTAATTGTGCTTATTTGCCTAATTTCATTTATTTACAATTGATATGCAACTGTATGGGTTAAGTGAAACTTGGTTACTAAGTGGTTGTACTCATCTCTCAATTCTCAATATTTTCAGGACCTAACTCATCGGATCTGAGTTGGGAAAAACATACAGAGACTTAGGATTTGTGAAATAATCCTCTATATACCTCTGTTTTATTATTGTCATGTGTATTTGCTAATGTAATTACCAATTAGGATTATTTGACATGATTTATGCACTACTTGCATGATTTTATGTATAACTAGTGTATTTTGTGCCTTGGATTAGTGAGTTTTAATTTGAACCCATGGATAAGGCTTAAATACTTGTGCAAGTAGAGACATATGTATTTTGAGAAATTTGAAATGAAATTGTTGATTTGTGCAACATTTTCTCCCCCTTTATGTTTGGTGAAAAATGGGGTTATGCAGTGATTTTATGAGATAAGTGTTTTTGATTGTGTGTGGTGCATTACATGAGTCTGCAACAGTCCATTGAGTGTGGTCGGATGGTTGGTGTAAGCTATTGGCACGTGTGGTTGAGTTGGGACAGCCCATTTATGAGATTTTGTGAAAAAGTAGTCAAAATGGGTTTTGGTATCCAACTTTTTATAGAAAATGAGTTTGAGTGTGAAACCGGTATCATTAGCTAGAGCTTAGAGAAAGCTCTGTATAGACACTGAAACTACCTCAATCAAATGTCGGATGGAGATTTAGAACACGTTGGAAGTTTGCTTCTCATGTTGTCAAATGACAACATTGATGCTGTCAAATTTCATACAATGTGCCGCGGCACATGGCGTAGAGAAGACACGCCATGGTACATATGCCGTAAGTCAAGGCGCACGTGACACTTTTTGCATAAAATTTTTTTTTGAGTTTTAAAACTCATTGTTTTAGGTCCTAATTGATTTTTAAGCTTCCACTTTGCTTTCAAAACTTTGATTTAGATTTATTAAAATCATGTTTGAGATTTAAATTGTTAAGGTTAGGATTCCTTTAAAAGAATTTTGAGAAATTTCTTTTATAGAGCTTTACAATTTGGTAATCTTTTGAGAGTTAAACCTTGAATTATCATGTTTTGGAATCAATTGCAGTTTAACCTCAGGGAGGTTACAAATAGTTTCATAAACAATGGACAAGTTAAGATAATATCAGTATTCTAAAAAATGTTTGCTCATTTCACGATTCTGTGTTTTCTTTCTTGAGGCTCCAAATCAATGGAGCAAAAAAAATAGCATTAAACTACTACAAAATTTCCATCCCATATTGTAATGTCTGCCTTGACATTATCAGGACAACACTCACACATCATTATGTTAACTCGGATTAAATAAAATTCTCAGAAAAAGTTATCACAACTCAAAGGTTTAAAGATAATTAGTTAAAACATTGAGATCCTAAGAAAATTCCTTTTGAAAATATAATTTGAGCTCAAATCATGGTTAAAAATCGATTAAAAGTAAATACGAAAGCATGAAAAACAAACCACAATAAAATCTGGCTTAAATGCCATTTTCAGCAAATACTGCTCCATCCACTGCGGCGAATGGTACAAAGGGATGAATCCCTCTAGGGCCTCTTAAGCCACGACACGCACCTGTTGTCATGACAGCAGATTGCTTTCATGACTTTTCTTTGAACTTTTAGAGTGTGTCGTTTCGTCATCCGACATCCGATTTGAGTGATTCAAATGTCCATATAAAGCTATTTGAGCCCTCTAGCTAACGGAACCTGTCTTACACTCATACAATCATCTATTTAAAAGATGAACACCTAAACTCAATGATTCATTTTCATAACAAAACATATACTATGGTGTCCAATTGTAACACTTGCCCCGAGTGTTATCCAAAAATCACACAATTCAAATAAATTAAGTGTGGTTAAAGAGTTAATCCTAAAGCCAACTTAGAAAACAAACCATTTAAATCACTAAGCAGATACACGATTGCAAAGTAAACATTTAAAACCTTTTTTAAATAAAAAAATTTATAGGTTTTACCTATAGCGCACAAAAGTAAGCTAGGTAAAAGTGAGATAAAAAGATGCTATCATGATAGCATTAAATTGCTGTCATGATAACCCTCCCAGGCCAACTTCTGAGAGGCGCCATTCTATCATTCGATCCCTGATCGAAGAAATTTTAGAGCTCACACATCACATTCAAAGGGTACTATAAGTGTACTAAATTTCAAAAAGATCTAACGATCATATTAAAAATTAGACATGTTAAAAGTTTGGTCATTTTTGCTGTCATGACAGCACCTCCGAACTAACTTCCAGAGTGCACCATTTCATCATCCGACCTCCGATCAGAGCGATTCCAAAGCCCACATGTCACTTTTAAATAGTACTATTAGCATACCAAATTTTGGAAAGATCTAACAGATAGATTGAATTTTGTACATGTTGCAACATCATCACTGTTGTTGTCATGACAACACTTTTGCTGTCATGACAGCTCCTTCGGACCAAATTCTAAAGTACGTCATTTCTCCGTCCGATATCCGATCGATATGATTCTAAAGCTCACACAAATCTTATAAAAGGTTTTACTTGTGACCCAAATTTTATAAAAATCCAACGGTCGGATTAAGATTTGGATACTTGAATGCAAAAGAGCAATTTTTTTGGTAAAAACTATTTTCAAAATTGTCCAAATCTCATCCTAATGGTCACAAACCTATGGAAATACTTTAAGCACGTAAAATAGTACTAAAAACACCTTATAAAATATTTAAATGATAGAAAAACCCTTTATACCAAAATTTGACCACCCGGGTACCATTTTTCAAAATGGAACCTAAACCCCAAAAATGTACAAATCACACAAGAGTAGCCAAAAAATATTTCAAATATCATATACACATATGAATATATATGCTAAACATTTTCACTTGGCTCAGAGATCTCTGTGGGGCCCACACATCCACTCTCTTTATCCAAGGTGTATGTTTGCCCATAGCACACCATTTGCAATGCAACCACATTGCATTTGCTTGTGGAATCATATATATACCAAAATAAATATTTTCTTGTTGTGAAAACTTGGTCTACTAAATAAATTCATCAAAACCACACACTATAGTCAAGTTTCCTAGCCACAAGTTTACAAGCAAACAAAAGTTCATACACAAGCCATACAATCCACACATACTCACACACATATACATAATCACATCCTACTGGTACCCTAATCCTAAATACATTACAATAAATTTGCTCAAAAGAAAGGGGTTGCAGTTCTTTACAATTCACAAACAACCCCTAGCTCTGCTCCTTTCCCCGTCTTCCACTGGTTCCTTCGCCTGGACCTGAAAATATTGAAAAGAAAGGGGTGAGACAACCACAGTCTCAGTAACAGAGAAATCTACATTGATTATTATAAAGTAAGCCATAATCGAATAAATGAATAATAAAATCAACATAGTATATAATTTAACCATTTAAAATGCATGAATGCATGACATAGGCCGGTATTGCCTTTCATGACTAACATAATATCCCCTGGCACTCTTTAACTCACAGGTAAACCTTATACACACTTGTACCTCCACAGGCACAAAACATAATCTAAGGCATGATCTAATCCACCAAACCACCTATGCCCTTTTGACGTGAATTCTGAGCAATTGAAGCTAACTCCCTCCCAGAACTAGCCTGACTTACTCTCCATATGAGGGCTACCTTGGCCTAGACACTCAACCTTACACTTCATATGTCAAATTCTCTCTTCCATTGAGAGGTGTCGAACACTCAATACACTAATCACTTTAGTGCATTGAGCCCACAATACGTAAGGCAACACTAAGTACTGGAAGTGTGTCATAAAATATCAAAAGTCTACACCTTCTCATTGGTGAACTCCCACCGAGATCATGCCTTTTATTCGTGTCTACCTTTCCCGAGTATTGACCACTTCAACACTCTAAGGTAGTATAACATTTATAAATCTCCCTTAAATGGTTCCTTAGCCTATCTAAGGTACCTTACTTAGTTACACTCCCTTAAGTGCAACTTCTATTTCTTATTATTACAATACATGCAAACAAATCTCGTTTCCATAAAAACATTGTTGTTAAACAATTAGAAAATATATTTGCACTATAATCAAAGTAGTACCCCATAACCCCTTATAAAGCACATTTAATCTTTTAAAACATGTAATATATGACAGCTAGTAATATTATTCAAAAATAGCTAAAACAAAGTAATAAGAAATATAAATTTCCCTGTTACCTCAACCCTTTGGTACCAAAAGGATTCCTCTTGTACAAAATAGGACTTGACTTATTCTTTAACTTCTCAATAAGTTTCATCAACAATTCCCTACAATATATAAGTAATCCACATCACTTATCATGACAAATAGCATTAACGAAGATGATAGCTCATACCATACAACTTAGGTTAATGAGCCATAATCTATCCCAAATGTCCATATATTAAACTAACTATTCACATAATACCACTTAACCACCAAAACCATTTATTAGCCATGACTAGGCTAATTTCCAATTCATATAACTTTTAATCAATTAAAAAGCTTCACTTAATGTCACCAACTTTTACCATTAGCCCTTATAATGAAACCAAACCTTAATTTAAATCTTATTCGACTCAAGTAGCAAAATTATAACTAAATCAATAGACTTAAACCATTGAGGAGAAAAACCTAACCTATCAGGGTTTAATTTGTGCCCAAAAATACCTCTTTTCATCCAATTATCCACTCTAAATATTAGATCACTATATAGAAACTCAAAACATCTTTCCTAAAATCCAAAGAAATAAAAGCTTATAAGAATAAAGCCTTTGGGATCAAAATCCAAAAATTTTCTCTTCCAAAAATTGAAGAAAATCAAGAGGGAAGGAAGATGATTGAAGTAGGGAGTTTACCTATTGTGTAGCCGAGCTCGCAACGGTCGCAAAACCTCCTAGATCCAAGCCTAACTCCCTCATTTTCTCTTCTCTTCTTCCTTTCTCCTATTCGTTTCTTTCCTTTTTCTTTTCCTTGTTTCATTTCTATGTTTTTGCTTCAGTTTTCCCTTTTAAAATACTGATATAAGACTTTAGGAAAAATTACAAGAAAGGACCTAACATTTTTCATTATAGCACAAAAGCTTGGGTCAACTTTGGTAATTTTTCCCATAGTTAAAATAAAATAAAACCTAACTTTTGCTTAGAAAAATTTAAACTCTAGACCGCTATCAAATTATTCTAAATTTTAATTTAATTATTAATATTTTATTTTTTCAATAAATTCAAGTTTTAAAATTTTGGGATGTTACACCAATTCACAATACACAATGCCATTAGCCTCAGAGACAATTTAACTACCTCAAATGGACCATACATCACATAACAATCTATTCACATCACACAATTAAACAATCACGCTCAAAATGACCACTCAACTCCCATTAGAGAAAAACACCATGAGGTAGACAAAATTCAATACATCAATCAATTAGTCATTTTGACTCTTAAAACATTTAATATATATATATATATATAAATCACTTGTAAGCAATTTGGCCAAGCATGCAATTAATCCGTATCATCATTCTTGGACCAAGGTATACATACTTATCACAATTTCATACAAGTGATATCCAAATAATGTCATGTTCCTAAGTTGGTAATAATTATCGATAATATTCGTTACCACACACAAAAAGAGAAAGGGAAGAGTTATACTATGATGCTCTTCACTCTTCAAATGCCCTTTCTTCCCCTTGCCCCTACCAGAGCCTTCACCTGTAAATATAACCACAGGGTGAGATAAATATCTCAGTAACCATATAGCTCATTAAATGTTTATTACCACAAATAACCATAAAAAAGTATCAAAACTATAGTATTAACAAGCATACCATAATTTACGAGATAAGCGTATCTTTTCTCAACAAAACACATGGTTTTATATAGCATGATCATCTAACCACCGAACCTCTAATGCCCCCCGACATGAAACCATAGGCTCTCCTGGTTCAACCACTTGTTAACCCGAGCACACTTTCAGTGCTAGAAATACTTGGCTAAAGGTAATCTAACCCGCCTACGGACTATAATTTTTTTCTCTTCACACACTTGTGATAAAAGCGTCGTTGACTCCTAATCGCACCCTAACGGGTACTAGGGAGTTGCTAGACTGCCCAGATGTCCCATAATAACAGTCCTATCTAATGCTGTACCAGATGTCCTATGGTGTCAGCCCGACCACATGAATTTTCTACTCACATATCACCACACGCACTCATTCTCACATATCTCGGGTGAACTCCTACCTCTTATGATCATGCTCCTTCACAATTTCTACTACTTTCATCACATTTCCATTCACACTTATATACATAGTATATATATATTTCAATTAAATTAATAACCATTTAGAAAACACTTTTTCATACTAAAATCATTTACAATGTCAAATTATGCACAAAACTCTTCAAAACCACAACTTAATCATTTAGAATTACTTCTACACAGTTTACAATAGTTAATAACACAATAAACTATATGGTTATCTTAACCCTTTTGTCACACCAAAAAGGTTACTGTGGTTCAACGTTAGCTCCACACGTTCTATACGCATAATATGGCTCGAGCAATGCTCAATCTACACTAATAGGTGACAATCATCAATTATCACTCTGGATAACTCTGAATTCACTAGGTTCTAAGTGCTTAAAATACTCAAATTCCTTTTCTAATAATACCAACCAGTTTCACACACTCTAAACATCCTATTACACATTCCAACACACCAAATTCACTAATCAATGTTCCATATTGTCTTAAAATCCTCAAATTATACTTAGGGTTCGTCCAAACCCTTACCAAAAATTTTCAATCACCATAAAACTAATAAGCTTAAGGTTAGAAGCTGATTTAACTCCCCAAGATCTTAAATAAACCAATGGGTTCGCGTCTAAACCTAAAGGAATTGAAATCAAAAACCCCCAATACCTAAATGTTCAGATTTTCACATAAAAGAGAGAGAAGAGAGCGAATGTATAACTTACCTAATAGTGAATCAAGCTCCAAACGCCCTCAAAGTAGCCTAAAGATCGTGCCTTAACAGACCAAAAGCTCTCCTTCATCGCTCTCTCATTTTCTCTTTTTATCTTTTTTGTTTTCAATTTATTTTTCACGTTTGATAAGTACAGATTTTCCCGTTTGCCGTGGCGTACTGACTCGCCTGCCGTGTCACATGGCATAGAAAGCCCCACGAAATTTTAAACTTCTTTCCGTGCCATGGCCTGCTTGAACCTCGACCTAGCCCTCTTTTAAGACTGTCTAAGGATCCAAAAGCCATATTAATCTCCATAAACCTCGCTAAATAATAATTTATCTAAATTGACCAAATTACCTCTTGAAAACACTGATAACTACTAATGAGGAAACTTAGGATATTACAACATATCACTCAACAAAAAGGAACCCCATACCTCTTTATAATCCATAACAGTTAACAGTGAAACTATTATGCTCTTATCCACATTAAGAAGAACTTGAGCAAGACACAAAACAAAATTCGCTATGCAATATTAATTTTATACATATGTACAGAAAGGCAACAGATAGTGGATGTCTTGCCTCTTTGTAGGTTTCAAGTGCCAACCTAGTACGTATCTTTCCTCCTTCCATTTAGGAACCATCTTTGGTAGAGAAGTCTAAAAACTTTTATAATTCACAGTACCATATCAATCTCTAACACCATCAAGACCAGCACGAGTAATGGCACTTTTTGTAACACTAACAAGATGCAAAGCTCATCTACATCCTAGAAGCTGAAGTCAATAACCCTCCTAATAGAGGATATATCTTCCTTATTCTATGCCCCTTCCATGAATGTACAAGCAGCTGTGAAAGTGCTTTGGCATTTTCTAGAAGCCTCCATTGCCAAATTTATATCCTGAGTCTGCGAAATCAAATTGACATGCCAATTTATATCTATAGTGATTTTTTATAGCATGATAATCATATTAACATAATAAACTCAAGAGTTTATGTACTGGTTCTATATATGAAAATGGCTAACAATAAAAGCTAGTTGCATATTATTAAGGAGTAACAATAGGAAGAGTTTGAAAGGAAAAAAAAGCTTGACATTTAACCACTATTAGTGATGGTTATGCCCTTAAACTATATTGTACTTATATCTTGTTATAGTCTGTTAAGTTAGTTAGACTGTTAAGTCATACATAGTTCCCATGTACTTCATCATTTATGGATATGGTGAATGAATTCCTCTATCTCTCTCTCTCTCTCTCTATCTCTCTTTCTCTATCTCTTTGCATTTCTTTAGGACATGGGAGCTCTAGCAACCCAATGACAATAACTAAAACATTACATTATAGTGAATTGATGAGAGTAAGACTTTTTTAGTCAAATTCATGATTTTAGAGAACAATTAATCCTATAGCCCCACGTCAATGCATGGCATAGAAGATTGTCTCAAAGTAATAAAGTTCAAATTTCCTATATTAGATAGCAAGGCAACAATAAAACTTCACCTACCTGAGATTATTTCAAAATTTCATCTAACAATAAACATTTCCCATAGACAATATTTCCATGGTAGTTCAAGTTCATACTAACAACCTTAACAAACCTTCCAAACAAACTATATAAAAATAAAAATAAAACTTATAAAGTTAAGAAGCTGGAAGAAAGTTGGGTGATTTTACACATATATGACTTGGTTAGTGGCAAAATGAGCACCAATACCCCTAGACAAGTAGTTGTATCCACTGCCGCCATCAACATCTGATACAGAAGATAAGGGAGATTCATTTGAAGAATGGAATAAAAAAAGCAGTAATACATCAGTGACTTCCAATCCTTAATGACATATGCCAGATCGTAAATAATAATAAGAAAAATGTCAAAACTAAACTATGCCAACTCCATAATTTTTCAATTCATTGAAACCCTAAAAAAATAAAAACAGATGGAATCATGCACTCATACTTTATCCAAAGAAGGAAGGAACAGGTAAAACAGTTTTAGAATACAAAGATAACAATTTCACTTTTATATTCCTTCCCCTTTTAGTGTGTGTAGCAACAGCCATGGAATATATGCAAATGGAAAGGAGATTGCAAAATCATCATACATCAAAGACCAACCATCTTGGAGAAATGAAGTTGCATCAGAATTATATTCAGTTACCTTGAGGAATAATGTTTAAAGTTGATTACAACTCGTGCCATGTCCTATTTGCACTAGAATGTTTACAGTAAACCTGTAAGATCCAAGAGACTAAACTGTAAAGTCTCCCTTACTAAACCACGTTTGACTTTAAATCATGGTAACCTAAGGTTTAACCCTCAAGAATTACCAAATTGTAAAGTTTTATAAAGGGAATTTCTCAAATTCTTTCGAAGGAATCCCAATTTCAACATTTCAAATATCAGACATTATTTAATAAGTCCATATCAAAGTTTTGAAAGTAATACGGAAGCTTGAAAATCAATTGGGACCCAAAATAATGAGTTTTAAAACTCAAAAACAAATTTTATGCAGAAGATGACTCATCCACCATGGCTTACGGCATGTGCGTCGCAGCTTGTCTTCTATGTGCCATGCACCACGGCGCATTACATGAATTTGACAACATCAGTGCTGTCATTTAATAACACAGGGAGTGAAATTTCAACACGTCCTAAATCTCCATCCGATGTCCAATTGAGATGGTATCGGTATCTACACGGAGCTTTCTCCTAGCTCTAGCTAAATAACCATTTTGACTACTTTTTGACAAAATTGCACAAATGAGGTGTCCCAACTCAGCCACACGTGCCAATAGCTCATACCAACCATCCGACCACACTCAATAGACTCTAACGGACCCATGCAACGCACCACACACAATCAAAAATATTTATACCATAAAATCACCACTCAATCTTGATTTTCACAAAGTATAAAGGGAGAGGAAATGTTACACAAAATCATTAATTTCAACCTAAATCCTTCAAAATGCATATGTTTCTACTTGCACAAGTATTTTAGCCTTATCCGCAGGTTTCCAACCAAAACTCTCTAACCTTGGGCATAAAATATACTAGTTATACACAAAATCATGCAAGTAATTCATAAATCATAGCAAATAATCCTAGTTGGCAATTACATTAACAAATACACATGACAGTAACAAAAGAGAGGCATATAGAGGATTACTCCACAATCTTAGGCCTTTGTACATTTTCTCGACTTAGATTCGATGAGCTAGGTCCTGAAAATATTGAGAATTGAAGAATGAGTACAATGGCTCAATAACCAAGTTTCACTTAACCCATACAGTTACATATCAATTGTAAATAGATGCAAGTAGGCAAACAAGCACAGATAACACATAACACTCGGCCACGATTCACAAAATTAACAACCATGTGATCGGGCTTACCGCAATACACTTATCATGTTAATTCACAAAACATAACATAAGGTCACAAAAATAACAACCATATGCCCTCAACACATGTTCGACCACAAAACTAATAACCGTATGGCCAGCCTTATATGCATGATCATATGCTAACCTTATATCCTCTTGCTACCTCCAACACAAAAATTGATGGCTATCATATGGCTACGTCCTTCATAGAATAACCCAGCCTTCCACTTGTAAGAAGCCACTGGACCAATGTGAACTCACTCATTTATGTAATCCAGTTTCCCTTAATATTAACAACTATGGGATGTTGTACCCCTAATTTAGCCTCCTTTTGAACCAGTGAAGACTAGTTAGGTTTGAGTCCCTCATAGAATAAGTGGGACAGTCCTGAATCAACCATGAGACAAGGGCTACCTCCTGATTTCAATGGTCGGTGCCAAGGCTAGTTCTCGATTCCAATGATCACTGCCAATACCATGTGGATTTAAATCAAGCTACTCCTCTCCCTAAGCAAACTCCTGCCAATGATCATGCTATGTACATTTATCACATATTATGCATTTTTAAGAATTAATTCATGGAAAATAATCTCATATAACCATATTCAATTACTCCACAAAATCAATATAATACAACTAAATTCTCCACCCATAGTAACCAATCATAATCAATTTTACAAAACATAAGGGTAGTATAATAAAAGTTATCTTTCCAAAATCACATCTTTGCTGATATGTATCATTAATCTAAATCATAATTCACATTTCACAAACGCAATTAACATTCAACTATAAAGATTAAGTTTCCCTTGGTTATCTCAAACTTTTGAGAGGTCAAAGGTTTACCTCTCTCTATAGCAATTTCCTAAAGCTTCAACAAGCTTGAATGGTGCCAAAAATGAACCTTACTACATCCATACCATAAGAATACCATCATTGCCTAAATCTTGAAAATTTATCAACATATTACTTCACATACTCTATTTTATTAACTCATAGTCACTACCCATTCATACCCAATGGACTCTTTAAATTTGATTAATGCACATTATCATTAACAACACCTCAAACCATCATTAATGCACATAAACCTCTCATAACTACCTCATAAATATCAATTTTTTGATAGTAAATGCTCCCATGGACCAACCACTTTTAAAATCATCAATGTGGTGTTTCAATACCTTAAATAACTCCCATTATACTTATTCTAACCAATGAAATCGGACCCATACTCCTATGAACTGAAAATTCATCTTCTAACTCAAACCCTACCATAAATCATCATAAATGACGGAGAGAAAGGAAGAAGAAAGCTTAGATTACTTACCTTGAGTGTTTGGGAGCTTCAAAACATCAATAATGGGAGCCAATGAGCGTTCCCTAGTAGAACTCCAACGTTCTCTTTATTTTCTTCCTCTTTCCTCTTCTATTTTATCACACAAACATGATTTGATTTATCAAAAAATTTTCTTGTGCACCAAAGCGCATGGCACAAAGGAGCCTATTACTTTTAAATTGGTCTCTGTGCACTGTGGTGGACTAACCACACACCGCGGCATGTGACACAAAGGATAATTCCCACTTTTTCTTCCTCTTTCCTTACCCGGGTGGCCCACCATCAATCCAGACCCACTTCTAGGGCTGAAGTCACAACAATTACGCCAAGTTAAGCCTCTCTGCCATATACTTCATTGACTCACTAATCACCCTCATTAGGTTAATAAACCAAGATTAAATTTTCTCGAATGTTACAAAACTAATCTCATGTATGCCACCTCTATACATTTATACGCCAAAGCAGCTATAGTAATTTCTTGGCATCCTTGATATTCATGTGCACAAGATCTAATAAACATTTTTAAATAACACGTTTGATTAAATGCCATCTAAAGAAAAAATGCTCACAACAGCCCATCATTTATGTATATTGTATTGTCATTTAATGCCACAATTGAAAGTCTAACCCCAACGCAAACGTGTGAACTATAAGATAGTAACAGCACTATTGAGTTACCATATTTGATTGAGCAAGGTAGACCATATATGTTGAGTGAATCTAGTTGCATGCCTTTGTATCCTATAAATGACCCCACTTGATCCAAAGTCCAATTTCATGTATTAAGGTACAGAGAAGAATATATAGCCCAAAAATGAAATAGTAATATATCTATTAGATTATGCCCTAAAATGACTTACTCTCATCATGTAAATAACTAGTATAAAAGAAATAAGCATGTATAATAAATTTACTTATAGCTTCAGCATTTTACTTACTTGAAAAGTTTAGCTATAATGGTATATAGTTGCATTTGACTCATCTCCTCATGCTTGCTACTCTCATTATGACAATTTTCTAATAGTAATGCACTATGAAGAAACTTCAAGGTAGCTTCAAAGTAAGTCTCATTACTTTCAAACATAAATCTATAGTTCTACAATATAAACAGAATTTAACCATCAATTAGAGAGTAAACAAGTAAAGATCTAACAAAAAGAAATGAACAAAATTTTTAAATTGATCAAGTAACCTTGAAATTATCTGTTATATCTTTTAGTTTTATGGCTTCATCCAAGGTCATAGAGGCAGTTAGGCTAGAATTTTTTCTCATCAAACTTGACATGTGTGATCAATTAGGTGCCAAATTTCCTAAATTGCAAACAACTCTAACCTTACGTCTAGCATCAGCAAAACTTTTTGTTAACTTGGCAAGATCACCATTGCCAAAGGCATCAACTGAATGCCCATTAAACATATCACCCTAATGAGGCCCAAAGCCAGTTCTGGAACTCACAAGTACTGTCTCCCTTTTTATCTCACCATCTAAAGATGAGAGAGTCTTTAATTTCCTATCCATTAATTCTGTACATAGACAATCAACAAACTTTTAGATTTAGCTTAATTTTCTTTCTCATAGTTATGGCTCTAATTCTGCTAGGAGACAACATTTCTTTTAGTGATACATGGAACATCAACTTTAAGAACTGAATTCTCAAAGTCTTTTAAATTTAGCTCAATTTTATTTCTAGCTTCACTCAACCAACTTCTCATAGAATTTTTCTTACTAATATTGTCATTCTCATGTTTAGACTCAAGAAAATTATATTTAACATCACTTCTTGCTGCAGACTAGATTTATGATAATTGAGACCATTGTTCTTGTTCACACTATCTTTATGAAGTATGCACTATTGACATAATTTCCATGATCTATAGCATCATCACTACTACTAATAAAATGGTCATACCTAACTTTAAAAGTTTTAGCTAAAAATTTGACTTTACCATCCTCAGCCAAGAATTTACTTGAATAAATTTTGTTCTATTCAAGGAGCAAGTGATCTAAAACTTTCTTCTTTATTTTCATTGATTTCTTTTCCTCCTTGCTATCCTTAAAAATCAATGAGAGACCACCTGTTTCAAAAGCATTCTTCTCAGGAGTGCCCCTTTCTATCAATATAAGCTTAGCTAAGTTAGAGATCCTTAAAGGTGATGAGGTAATAGATTCTACTGGTGAAACTTTAACATCCTTAAAGTTAGTTCTCACTTTATAGGACCCTAAAATCATAGAAGAGCTCGACATTGTAGCCAATAAAGTTGTTCAAATCCTAAACCCTATCTAATGGATCATTATAATCCAATGCATGCTACGATGCAACCTTTATTTTACGCTTCCTTTACTGTGAGCTTTATCAACATTTCCAATTTCTTTCGTGTCAATAGCCATCTCATCCTTACTGCTTGATAAAAAAATTTGGCTCCTCCCACCTTTCTAGTTAAATTCAATGTCTCCTTCTGTATTTGAATTTATCTGAGTCTCTAAAACTCCACGCTTCTTTTCCTTTCTAAATCTACTTACACTGCCTTCTTTACCATCTTGCACAGAGAACACATTGTTCTATTTCTTACCATCTATCTAGTCCTTCAATTTCCTTTTCTTTATTGGTTTATTTTGTTTACTAGTGTTTACGCCCAGGGGAACACCATTTGACAAGACTTGAGCTTGATCTCATTTCTTGACAGGAGCTACTAACTTGTCCTTTATATCCTCAGATAAAAATAGTCATCATATTTTCAAATACCCTTCCAGCTAACCTTTATTGGTGAACATTTTCTTGAAATTGGTTTCACTATATCTTGATCTGTGTCAAGATTCAAATGACTACTAGAGGAGTGAAAATCTTTAGTCTTAAACTTTTTTGATGTTTCAAATATATTTTGATCATCCTTTATGCCACATCTCAATTGTATATTCTTTCTATCACCTATATATGCACTATAACAATATTGAAATGTTAAAAATATAAAAATGAGTTACTTGCTCCATAAAGAATCTAAAGCATCAATGTATAAACTCTAAAATAAATGATGCACTTGTCTTCACTTGTTTTACATTCTCTTTAAGCATGTGTTTCTCCTCATTCAAGCTATTTAACCTGATCAAATGTTGATTACTAGATTTCTTCATTGGGCTTGAGTTACAAGGACACTGGTTCATTTCAGTTAACAATCTCTTTTTTTCTAGATTCTTGAGCATTGGTTTCTAAGGACTTTGAAAACATAAACACATCACTATTGATCCCTACCTCAGTCTTATCCTTAAAGTCCTGTTTCTCCTTTCCTTGACTAGACATTACATCAAAATAAGATTTCTGGGAATTCATGCCAGAATGCAGGGCACGAGCACAACTCACTCTACTTACAGTTCTAGAAGCATAGTTTAACATATTATTTTAACCCCCCAAAGCTTGGCATTTGATTTAATGTATAAACTGTTTCTATTGTCTCCCCCTCACTTATATCACACCTATTCATTCTATGCCTAAAGACAATTGCTAAAGAATAATAAGGCAATAGTACATACAAGACATAGTATGCAACATAAGAAGAAAAAATTCACAAAAATTAATACATTCAACATAATGTTCAATTCTTGTTTAATATACAAATGAAATGAAAATTAATGTATATTAAGCATAGCAAGCTTGTGCATAACCTAAAAATGAGAAAGCAACTTGCAGCCAATTTAACATGCTACATAGCCATTTTTCAGGTAGCTTCTCTGGCTCAACACTAAAAGGTAGAGGCCACCATTTCTAATAGCTGTCACAGCATACCCAATCTTTTGCAATAACTTGAGGTACTGCAGCTGGTACCATCTTAGGGGCAAGTTTGTTTTCTGCAATAGGACAAGTGTTTGAAGCATCTTTTAAGCACAACCAGATACCACCTGATCACCCACTTTATTAGTCTTTCTTTTGTTTTAATCCTATAAGCACTCCGTGCCTTAGCATTATCATGGTTAACACTTTCTATAGCCCTATGCCAAGGATGGACTACATTTTTCTATTTCAATGACTCTCTATTACTATTTCTAACCTTATAATCCTTTAAGGACTTTGTTATATGCATATGACTTTTATAAGAAGTAATACCACAAGATGTTCTCTTTCTATCAGTTGTCAATGCATTATTACCTGCTCCTAAACTGTCTTTTCCTCTAATAGCCACAGCTTTACTAGAACTGTGGTCCCTTTTTAAGTTATCCTTGCCCTCCAATACTGGCTTTCCCTTTTGATTAGTATGGTGATTGTGAGAATCTTAATGTGCCTTAAATTGTATTGCATCATGCTCAATTTTCTTAGAAATCATGTTAGCTTTACACTTTCTATTATTCTTAGGGACAATACAATTATCCTTGAGAGAATTAGCTTTATGCTCTAAAACATTTTCCATAAAACTATCTCCTGTATGTTGCTTTTCACGCCTGTAAAAGTCCTAACAAGATATTGACTCCAATGACTCCCCCTCAATTGCTTCACTGAAAACTGTTTTGGCTTTCACTACATCCTCATTGACTTCCATTGAAACTTCAGAAGCCTTAACAATGACTTCAGTAACTTTACCGGCATCACAAAAACTTGATAAAGGTGTGCATTTCGAGCCATTAAAGAGAAGGTCTTTATAGTTTGGAGTTTTATTTTTAAATCTTTTCACTGCATGTAATGTAATTTTCTTCTTAAAACCATTACCATTTTTACACTTCAATTCCAACTACTTGTTACTTTGACCCCTAATTCTCACCTTTCTCTTATTCACCAATTGTTCATCCCCTAAAAAAGGAACATTTTGTGAAGACATTGTTCTTATATCTCTAAGAACATTTTCCTTTCTCATCAAATTGAGCAGACTCTCCTGTAAAGGTGATAATGGCACACCTTCAAGAATAAGGAAAGAACTCATAACCTGGCAATTGAAAGAAATGTCTTATATTTTCAATCTTCCTATAGACAAGTAGGCATACATAAAAATGAAAAAGATCTATCTATTACTTGAATAATGGTAGTTAGAGATTCTTCAATAGTCCCTTGAGATAGAGTGTGCTTGCCTTCCTTTTCATCAAGACTGTTCCCATTGATGAAGATGGAGTGTTATCAAGCCTAAAACCACTATAAATCACAACATTGTTTTGTGCTGAAATATTAGACTTCATTTTGATTCGAAACTTCAGTGTTCTCTGGTCAGTTAAATTCCCTAATTTATTCATACTATCATCTTTAAAAGGGCACCTATCAGCCATTGCATTGAAAGAAATCCTTACATCTTTCTTCATTGAATAATCAACTTTAGGTGCTTTTAAGGTATGACATGACTGGTTACTACCAGAAGCAGTTCTAAGACATAGATGGGGTTATGTTCAAAGATGATTTTGAGTTATCAAGTACAGCTTGCATTATAAAATAACCTATAGTGCTCAAGTATGTCAGATTTAAGACATTAGCAACATAATTACATATACTACCTTCTTATGATGTGATCATTAAAAAAATCATTTTAAAAAACTATTCAGCAATGATAGCTTTCATATACCTCCATGTGAGGATGTTTTAACGATATCTGTGGGTTATAGTTTCTTCATAGAGTTTCTGAATGAGATGGAAGATAAGGACATTTATACATAGGCAAAAAGGAGCCATAGCCACAAAACTTTGCACTTGGAAAAAATAGTTTATATGAACCAGAATCACTTTATATGTGTCAAGACACCTTTTTCATTTCTCATTAAGCTACAACTTTCATTTTCCTGCTTACCTAAATTCTTAGCAGAAACATCACCTTCAAAGTCCTTTTGAAAATGGCCCAGGACATGTTGAATTTTCTGATCCTTTAGGCAACAGGAAGCAAAATATTAAATTAAAATGTACAGTTTCTAACAAAATCAAGTAAGAAAAATATATAAAATATGCCATGAGTCAATAATAGAAAGCTAATAGTTATTAGCACATAGTATTATTTTGAATAAGTAACTACAAATAGAAGTTAAATAGTGAAAAAATTGCATATTTATCTCATTACATGCATTTCCTAACGAAGCATACAAATTCATCTAGTGAAAGTTTTGTTCAATAACAGTGTATTAATCTATGTTTTACTGTTCTACTAAATAGAAAGAAAAAAATCTTCCCCATATAGCCAGAAGACTACAAAGAAATTTTAGGCAAGTAGAAAACTAAACCTACTTAAAATATGAAGTTTTTACTTGGTTTGAAGTATTTTAAATTTGAACTTAGTTAGAAGTATTTTCAAATAGGTCATCACAATGTAAGAGAGAGAATCAATGTCAATGTTGTTGTCATCTTCCTTATTATAGCGAGTCTCTCCTTCCTCAAGTTTAGTATCCTTTCCTATCAGGACCACCTGACTAGAATCTAGTCCCAGGTTTAACCTTAGAACCTTAACCATATCCCTTCACATTAGAACCTTCCCTAAAGTCCAGCATTACTCTTTAATCAACACGAAAAAGATAAGGGACACAAGATAAAATAAAACAAGCACCACCGACCCTTAAAAATGATCACAATCTTTTTTTCAATTTCAAAAGGGGAAATCCATGTCACAAGCTTGTATTATCAAATGAACAGGATTGCAAATTGTTGGTTGCATTAAAAATTTACTTTGGCTTCAATAACACAACATGATCAAGGTAAAAGACCTGATGGCAGAGATCGACGTACCGATCAGTGCCCCCTCGAATAGAGCCAATAATTCAGGCCAAGCCTGACAGGCCAGCCTAAATAAGCCCAAAAAAATTAGGGTTAGGCTTAGAATTTTAGGAGAAAACTAATACTTTAGCCTATTTAAGCCACTTAAATAGGCTCGAATACTTGTTTTGTTTTTTATTTTAAAAAAATGGAGCCAGTTGCCTGCTGCACACACAGACATGCTGACACTAAGAGCAGCCAAGCATGATTATGAGTGAGTGAGGTAAGGCTCGTCCGTGAGAATGAGACTTAAGAGACTGAGACTAAGAGGCGAGATGTGAGACACGAGATGACGAGAGCATAAAAAAACCTTAAAGCCTAAAATTTCTTTCTCTATTTCTCATTCAAAGTTTCAAACCATCGACTAATTGAAGGATGTTCAAAATCTTCAGATCCAGTGAGCGTCTTTACTATCTTGCTTTTCCTCATGCTAAACTACCTAAAGCTAAACTCTAAAGGCTGTAAAAGAAGAAGACCAGACCCATCGACATTCGTTACTTCCTCTTCATCGTTAGACTTTGTCGGCCTACTCACATAGTTACATTCTCAATCTCTCTCAAACTATACGATTGCTCACAATCTCTCACTGTCTGACACTCGAGCTTCATCCAAACTAGAAAAATTAGAACCCACTAGTAGAACAAGCTTCATCTAAACCAAAACCCCCTAGCACAACAAGCTTCATCCAGACCAGAATGGAAAAACCCACTAGTGAGGTTTTCTTCCTCTTCTTCTTTCTTTTTCTCTCATACGTATTGTCATGCTCTATTTTAATCTATTTGATTACTCAAGACTAAAATCTCTGCTCTGTTTTGATATCTAATGGCATGCTCCTTATCTACTTTATTGCTTGATCAATCTTTGATTGTGTTTGCTTGAGGTTATTTTTAAGCTAGCTTTTCCTTTAAGTCTGCCTCTGGTTGTGTTTTCTTAAGCTTATTTTTAAGCTGTCTGAGACTGCCTTTGCTTGAATTTCAATGGTTGTGTTGTTATATAGAATTGAATATCTTAAGCTATCTAAGACTGCCTCTGGTTGTGTTAACTTTTAACGAAAGCATGGACACATAGTATGTTAAATTGATATTTAATTTCCAATTTTATGCAATGAAACATGTCTTCTAATCAAAGGAAAAAAACTAATGAAAATGTGGGTGGTAGTTCTAGTAGTAAGGTAGATGATAATGTATATGGCAAGGGTAAAGTAGTTAATATTTTTCCCTCTCAAAAAAACAAGAAAAAATTACTTGCCTCTGTAATTAAATCAACTACCTCAGCAAGTAAGAAATTTATTGCCTCTGCAAGTAAGAAGTCTGTTGATTCTAGTAATTCTAGTAAAAGAACAAGTTCTGAGAAAGAAGTGAAGCCACCTGTCGCTAAAAATTAAAAACCTGTACATCTTATGTTTGGAAGTCATTTTCTAGAATTGTAGTTGATAGGAAAGTAAAAGCCAGATGTAATGGTTGTAACAAAGACCTAGCAGGATTTGGGGCTGATGGCATATCTCATTTAGCATAACATGCTAAAAATTGTCCCCAACTTGCTAAGTATCATGATATTAGAGTGATGATGATGGACAGAGAAGGAAAATTGAGGTCTAGAAAGCTTAATGATAAGCATGTGCGAGAGGTTTTATCTACGATGATAATTGAACATGATTTTCCTTATTCCATAGTTGAATATAAATGGTTTAAGTACTATTCTTTAATGTCAAATCCTAGTGTAAAGTGCATTAGTTGAAAACCAGCTGTGTCTGATGTTACAAAAGTCTATCAAGGGCATAAAGAGGCATTAAAGCAAAGATTGTTGAAAAGTATTAATAGAATTTATTTAACATCTGATTATTAGACTGTTATAACCTCTAAAGGTTATTTATGCTTGACTGCTCATTTTGTTGATGAAAATTAAAGATTGAATAGTAAAATACTTTCTTTTTGTAAGATGGGGCCTCCACATTCTGAAAAAGAATTAGCTAAAAAAGTGTATAATTGTTTGATTGATTGGGGGATTATTAAGAAAGTATTTTCTATCACTTTAGATAATACCTCTGTAAATGATAATATGCAAGAAATTTTGAAACAAATGTTAGCTTTGCAAGATAATGGGTTGATTTATAATGGAGAACTTTTTCATCAAAAGTATTGTGCCCATATCTTAAATTTAATAATTCAGAAGGGCTTAAAAGTGACAACTGCTGCTCTAAACAAGATTAAAGATAGCATTAAGTATGTCAAACAATCAGAGGCAAGGGCAATTACTTCCAAAAAATGTGTTGAAGAGGTTGGTGGCATTGATAGTTCAATTGACTTGAGGATAGATGTGCCCACTAGATGGAATTCTACTTCTGCAATGCTTGAGAGTGGATTACAATATCGTCGAGCTTTTACTAGCTTTGCATGTGTTGATAATGATTTCACACATTGCCCAACATATAAAGAGTAGAGGAGAGGAGAAGAGATATGTAATTTCTTGAGGCCATTTGATGTGATGACAAGGTTGATGTCTCGGACATCTTATCCCACTTCAAACTTGTATTTCACTCAAGTATCAAAGATTCGGATCTTGTTAGATGATAATATGATAAAATGGTGATCCCATGATACAAGAAATGGCTCAAAGAATGAAAGAAAAATTTGACAAGTATTAGAACGATTATAATACTATCCTTGCAATTGCAGCTGTGCTTGATCCGCAAATGAAGATTCAAATGATACAGTACATGTATGCAAGGACTGATCTTATAAATTGCCCTGCCAAGATTAGGAGCATTCAAAGCAAGTTGAGATATATTTTTAATTAATACAAAGGGATGGATGCTCTTTCTTCAAATCTTAGATCAAGTTCAACAATTCCAATACAAGCAAATCAAGCTCAATCCTTCACTACTTCTAGTGTTTTAGCTTCAACTATGAGTACCAATATTCCAAGAGTTTTAGATGTAAGTTTAATTTCATGTTATTATTAATTTTATTGTTTTATTTTAATTTATTAATTGGTATTTTATTAATTTTTACATGTTGCAGGATTGGATTGATTATACAAGTATGGATGTTATGTCTATTGGAAAATCTAAGCTTGAATTTTATTTGGATGAGGCAATACTTCAACCCCAAGCATATTAAGATTTAGAAATTCTCAATTGGTAGAACACTAATAAGGGTAGATTTCCTATCCTTTCAAAGATAGCAGTCGATATCCTTAGCATTCCTATCACTACGGTGGCAAGTGAATCGGTTTTCGCATTGGCTCACGTGTTCTCACCAAGTACCGGAGCAGTCTTCTTCCTTCTAATTTTCAAACTCTTATTTGCACTCATAATTGTTAAGTGGTTTTCAATATGATGGTAATATAAATTTAAAATATATGATTATTTTGTTATATAATTATTAAGTAAAATTTAATTTCATTCAATTATAATTTAAAAATTTTTCTTTTGTTGTCTTGTTATAAATAGTGAAGAGAAAGAGAGGATTGAAGGAGAAGAGGTAGTGGAGGAGGAAGAAGTAGAGGGAGAGGGGGAGGGAGAGGAAGAGGAGGAATTACTTGAACCAAATTCAAATATGGATTTGTCTATCATTAAGAGTGCAAATGTAGTTTTGAGTGATGATGAGAAACAGGAAGAGCCACAGGATTTGGATTTAGCTTGACTTTGATTTGTATTGTTGATTATTGTTATGTTTTAACTTTAACGTCATGTTGAATGTGTTGTTATTTGTTAGATTATTTATTTTAGATGTTAAACTAGTATGGTGAACTTGCTTTGTTAGTTTAGATGGTTAAAAAAAAATAGTATTAATGCATGTTTGATTATTATTTTGATGCAATTAGATGGAAGAAAAAATCATCAAAATTGCAACAACAAAAATATATTAAACGGGCATTCAAACCAGCCTGAAGCTCGAAATAATTTAGGCCGGGCTTGTTGATTCGGGCCTATAAGGATAGCAGGTGTGTTCGGGCTCGGCCTAAATAGGCTTGACTCGCCCGAATTCTTATCTCTACCCTCAAATGAGTTTTGACAGCGACTTCAAATGGATTCCAAACCTTTCTAGTATATTTTGATTTGCACAACAGAGAAATAGCTGGATTTTTTTGGGTTCTGGTTTTTATTAAACAAAAAGCAAAAACAATTGTTATTATTATTAATTAATTAATAGTTCAAAATTAAAAATAATTCTTTTTAGACGTGTGATTTTTAAAAAATTATAAAATTTATGATTATA
Source organism: Prosopis cineraria (assembly GCF_029017545.1). Taxonomy (NCBI): domain Eukaryota; kingdom Viridiplantae; phylum Streptophyta; class Magnoliopsida; order Fabales; family Fabaceae; genus Prosopis; species Prosopis cineraria. Next base: position 23,483,876 of record NW_026555345.1, on the reverse strand, counting down.
ATTTAAAGCTTATAATTTATGACGATGATGATGTTTTTTTTTTTTATTTTTTTTACGGTCACGTGATCGGATTTAGTTCGTTTTGCTCTTACTTTTGTTTTTAGCCTGAACCCATCCAAATACTAGTTGATATTGATAATGGAGAGTCCTTGTTACCTCGCTTAAATCATGATTATATAAATTAATATAATGTTGTGTTAACATAATATATTTTTTCAATAAGATAATGTAGAACAAATTTATATGTTAGCATATTATTTTTACAATTTTATTTGTTAGTTAGATATAATACTCTGTATCAAACGAACAATCGATTGATGATATACATTACACTACATTAATTGGTTTGATAATACATACTAATAGATATCCAAGTTGATAATAATCTGTTAGTTATATACACCATTCGTTCAAAAATATAAAATATTTTTAAAGAGTTAAATTTAAAAATATAAGTTATTTTTAATTTTTTAATATATAATTATTGTCTTTTTTAAAAACACCCCTATTGATAATGACTTTGTATTTATTATAGGATGTTTAATAGAGATAAATATAAAAAGATAGAGTTAATTTGAAAATTGATAACTACTTTATTGAAAAATGAGATTCAATTAAAAATACCTTATATTTTTTAATGAAAAGAATAATAATTTACTCCCCAGCATATCCAAATTGAATTATTATAGTAATATTAGATAATTAATATAAAATTGCATAGAATTTAAGAAATGAATTATATTACATTATTCATAATTTATGAAAATCATGGCTTATATTATGTATTGTTATGTATAGATTTCACACATTAAACTTCTTTTTATATCTTGTGTCGAAAAAAATTATTTTTATATCACTATAATAATGTAAAATTTAATCTAATCAAATTAAGAGCAAAATCAGTCTGAATTCTGAAGTTTGTATTTTGATTTATACAATATTATTAATATTAACATGTTATATTATTAGAAAAGATATTTGCGTTTGAATCTCGAAATAATTGTTTCTTGTTAAAGAAAGAAGAAAAAATATTTTTACATTTTTTGCTATTCATAATCATCTTTCTATTAAAAATAATTATATTTAATAATTTAATGCATAATTATTACTTGGACACTAAATATAAATACTTTTTAGCAAAATATTGAATATTAAGTTATTATTATAAGGATTACCATTTTCCTATTAGATTCAAATCTGCTGGAAATTGGTTTTTTTTTTTTTCTTTCATTTGTCGTCTCTCACTTGTATTGAATCTGAAGGTTAAAAATATTCTGCCCCGTACAGTTGTAAATTCAAGTCTAGAGTAGGGATGTCTGTCTCATGTCCTGTCTTATAGGACGGGACGAATAATTGAGTTATAAAATTTAAATGGGGTAATAAAATTAAAATGAATTAAAATCTTTTAATTCCATTTTTTTATTTTTTTATAAATTAAATTTATTAAGGTAGCATTCAAATTGATGAATTTAAATTTTAAATTTTAAATTTTATATTTTAAATCTCACATTCAAAATATATGTATTTAAAATTATTTGTTTGAATAATTTTAAAAATTTTAAATGAAGAAAAGAGATGAATTGAAATTCAAAATGAAAAAAAAAGTTAAAAATGATATATTTATTTATATTTTTTAATCAACAAGAAATAAAAAAAATGTAAAAATCATAAAGGTATCAATAGTAAAAACACAAAAAGAAGAAATTATTTGAAGTTATTAAGATTTCACATAATTAAGGTGCAAAGGGAATTTAAAATCATAAAAAAAGTATACTTTGAAGTGGAGTTGGATTTGAACCAAATCATAAATCATAAATTGTTGTTTCAAATGAGAGATTTGATTCAAATTTAAATTTTTATTAATCCAAACACACTATAAAATCTTAAATTATAGGTCATTTTTACCTTTTAATTTTTTTCTAAAAGTCACTAAACACTCTAAATTTAATTATGAGTGAATTCTATTTTTTAATATTAAAGATTCCTTCCTTTGTCACCCAACTATTAACTCAAAGTCTGTTTATCATTAGCGGGTCATACATTTAATTTTTAATATTTTTATCATAAAATATTGGATTAATGAATATTTTTGCCCATCAACTTTACCCCGAAACATTAGTAAGCACTTTGAACTCAAATATTTGATAATTAAAAAATTAATGTGAGGCTCATTAATGATGAATGATTAACGAGTTAATAACAAGATGATAAGAAAATGAATCTTTGACGTTAAGAGTATAATTGACCCATAAAGTAGTTTAGTTTAGGATACTCAATAAACTCTTTGGACAAAATTAAGAGGTAAAAATGACTACTAATCCTAATCTTTCATCCTCCATTCCATTTGAACTAAACAAATCATAAAAGTTAGTAGAAATTAAATATTTAGTATATATTGAGAAATTCTAGAGAGTTGAAAGCTTTGTACAAATTTGAAAATTTGATCATTGTTTTGCAAGTAGGAAGAATGACTTTCGTCAAATTAGTGGTTGATTCTTGTATGGTCTTTTCCTTTTTTTTTTTTTCTCAAGAGAGTTTGCCCTAATGTCAACATGCTCGTAGCCAATTTATTTTGAACCTCGAGTAGAAATTTTAAAAGGATTCATTTCCTCAAGTGAAAAGATTTATGCAAGCCTAAGTGTGTAAGGAGGTTTACACTTTAGAAAAGATGGAATGTTTCGATGAAGCATGGTTAGCTTGGCAATTATGAAGACTTCTTAATTCTTAATGGTGATCTAATCTTCTGTTGGTCCAATTTATTGGACCTTCTTCCCTCTCAATGTCGATCCAAACAATGGACACGTGGGAGGATCATTATCCTCAACACCAACATGACAGTCGAACATTAATTTCTTCGACCTTTTGACGGGAAAAAAAAAAAAAAACTCTTTGACCTTATGGAATTGAAGGTGGATTGCTTTCAATGACACGAATTGTACTAGCCTTGGAAACAAATCTTTCATTCTAGGGATTTGATTAGGAATGGTATAAACTAATTTATTGGATGTGATTTTTACATTTCTATCTTCAACCATCTTAGAGTTGGAAGTATAAATTAGGTTGTTAAGCTACCCATTTAGGTTTTTTTTTAGGCTTAGCTTTGAAAATTGAAAAACTTCTATATAAAAAGGCTTATGAACATGGCTAGTTTAATCGTTAAACAAAAACGTTTTAGCTACTTGTTTAAGTTGTATTTATTTTAAGCTTAAAAAATATGTTCTGTTAAAGTTTTGTATTAATTAAATTTAAACTTTAGAACATGTGCTTTTACTTTAAAATTATTATTTATATTACCTACTTTAGATTTTAAAACATTATAATTTATATTTTAGATAATGAATATATAAGATTATAATTATAATGTTAACTTAATTTTTAAAAAAAATATTTTTTAAAAAATAATTTTTGGCCTGACTCTAAACCTCGATTAATAAGGGCTAGCTTAGAAAAATAATCGACTTTAGAGTAAATGGGCTTTAGGGCATCAACCCTTGTACGCCATCAATGACCAATGTTACACTTACGTCTTATTTGATAACAATTGAATCGAGCATGTCAACGTGTCATGGTTTTTTGAATTCTAATTTGCAAATCGATAGGTGGCTTCTGCTATTTCTCGTCTTCCTCTTATTTTTACTGTAAACTTGAAGGAAATTTATCAAATTGCCATAAGATCAGTTATATTATGTGGTAATAAATATTAGATTTTAAAAGAATATTAACAACATGAAGTTGGCATGAAAGAGATGATAATGTTAATATGGATATGTAGGCATATACAAACAAATAAAATTTAAATTATATATGAAAAAAGTAGGTATGATATCTATTGAAAGAAAAAATTATAGAAAATCATTTGAGATCATTTAAATATACTAATAGAAGACCATGAGAGGATCTAGTGAGAAGGGTGGAAAGAATAATCTTGAGCCCTATAAAGAGTAGAAAAAAATTAGAGAAAATACCTATAAAAATTATTAAATGAGATTTTTTAGTTGAGAATATTCCTGAAAGTTTGGTAGATAATAGAATATAATGACATTATATAATTCATATAGTTGATCTCACTAGACGAGACAAGGTTTGTTGTTGTTATCAATTGACCATTGTACTAATGCTTCGCATGGTTCAATGACCAATATAATTTTAAAAATATGTTGTGTAAAAATTTACTTTATTCATAAAACAAATTAAACTAGAAACTAATAGTATATGTTTTATAAAATATTAGATCTAGTCCACAAGTCTCAAAAGTTTTTAAATTCTTATGTTCTTTCAATGCATTGTGTAAATATTCAAAAGAAAATTAGTTTAGAAAAATTATAATTAAGTGATCTCAAATAAACAATTAATTACTTCCCTAGTTTCGTTCACAAGCAAAACTTTAATATTATTTACAAGAGATTGAGATTTAGAAGTAACTAGTATATGGCCCATGCAAAACACAGGATGTGAAAAAAATATAATTAAAAAATTAAAAATCTAAAATTTTATTAAGTGAAGGTAGCTTTTTAGCTAATATCTAAATACTTTTTAATATATATATATATATATATATTACAAACATGCTTCTATTGTTTTATGTTCTTTGGTGTTGTTTTTCTCTCACTAATTGTTTTTAATAAAACATACATAAGAGTGAGGAAACTCTAGCATTTAAAACTTATCAAATAATATAAATAACTTTTTTAAGAGAAAGAATCCTAACTTTATTGATGTTTAAAAATGAAATATGATGTCCCATATTTTAACACATGAAATAGTTTTCAATTTTAAAAAATATTGGTAAATCAGTTTTTCCATGACCATTGTTTGACATGGAAATGGTTGGTACAAAGTAGGGAGGAACATCATTATAAATCTTATAATAAGAAATATTGTTTACACATGCTAGCGACGAACTGTAGACAAAGAAAATGTTTGAATCCTAAACTTTGTTGGTAAAGAGCAAAAGAATCTTAAACTTTAACTCTAAATTCTTATAAATAAAGAAATATTAGTAGAAACACTAAAACATGAAAAGAAACATATTGCTAATCTACTAGCTCCATCTGAATTGTCTTTTAGCATTGTTGGAAATATTAGCAATGGCAAGTGCATGCTCATTTTTCTCAAATGAGATGTTTAGTCCATGCTTGTCAATTGATAATAAGCTTTAAGAATTTGCGTCTTCAGATTCAATTTGCAAAAACTCTCCAGTGCAAAATATTCATTAGTTAAAAGAAAAGATCGATAAGAACATTGAACAAATATTGTTATGGATTTCATAAATAGAGAATGTTCATATCAATCATAAGATATAATGAAGTAGCTTCCCTGACAAAGGATACCTTGAACAACAATTTCTTACCTACAAAGTTTATAAATATATATATATGTATATATATGATATGAACTCTAGGGGCATATTGACATTTTAGTTGCTATAAAAAAAATAATTTATACTCATATTCAATGTGGCCCAATACAATGTCCATTAAAATTTGAAAGCTATACAATTACTTAAAGAACCAAATCCCTTTTAACTCAAGTAGCGTTACATTTCATCAAGCTAGAGATTTTATGATAAAAAATAACCAAATTACAATTTATCTCATATGCATCAATGAGGTGGCATTGGACCTTGAATCTAAAGGAAAGGAAATGACAAACATTGAAATGTGGTTATGAAAAAAGTAATTACAAATAGTTTGATGATATTAAAGAATGGATAAGACAAACAATATTTAAAGATGAATTTGAAAAGGGACAATAAAAGAGAACACATATTTCTAATACAAAGCTAAAAAATACTTAAATAACACGTAAACAAAATAAGCACATAAACAAAGTTCGTAGAAATGATGATTTTAGTCCATATCTTCAAACTCATAATTAAAAGAGTAAAAAAAAAATCAAAGAATAAGCAAGACTCACATTCATGTAACATAAAACTTGCACACTTTCTTCATTATCTTCAACTCTAGCTTCACTGCATCAACAATAATTATAGTTAAGAAATTTTTTGTATAGATTTCAAAGGGGAATGGTTGAAATTCACGATAAATTATATAAATTAGTGTCTTTAGTTTATGTTTTATAGTAGGAGGAGATATCAAAACAAACCTTACTTGCAGGGAAAATTAAAGTCATTAAAAGTCAAAAACAAATCATGTTTAATAAAATGAGAGAGAATTTTGAGAATTCAAATAAAAAATTCTACTTCCAACATATAGAAGATGGCTGGTATCTATCTTTGGTCTTAGAAAGAAAGGCTTGCGGCATTCAAATTGCAAGAGTTATAAAAGAATATGATAGTTATAAATTTATAATTTGCACAATATTAAAAAAACAATGACAACAAACCCATTTAATAACTCATTTTGCAACCACCCTATTCCATGTCACTACACTACCCATGTTTGACAAGTTAGTGTTAATATAAAAAATTAAAATTCAACTTTAAACTTAAAGCATGGCTTGACAATTGAGATAATATAGAGATATTTAGGGATGGGTGAGTTTTATATTTATTTTAAATTATGAGTAATTAAAATTAAAAGTATAGTAATATTTTGAAAATAAAAATTTTAAATTATGAGTTTTTTGTAAAATTTTTCTAAAATTTTAAAACACAAGATTTTTAAAATTGAAATTTAAAATCATGGGTAAGAAGTTGGTTAGTTTGGATAGTGGAGAGATTTTTGGAGATGAGGAGCATACACATAATTTCATTATTATTTTACATTAGAAATTTCAAATTATAAATAAATAAGTTGATAGGAAGTTGAGATAATATAGAGATATTTGGAAGGTGAGATAGTTTTCTTTATATTTAAAATTTAAAAATAAAAAAATAAATAAAGTTAAATTACATTAGGGACAATGTCATTTTGAGAATGCTTCTTATGGTGCTACTATCATTTTTAAAATTAAAATTTAAATTTAGTCATAATTTCACAAAATGTTTAAAATTAAAATCTCAAATTTTATAAAATTCTAAAAACAGAAAATATTTAAAATTATACGTAAGAAGTTGTAAAGTTTGGATAATGGAGCCATTTTTGGAGATGAGGAAGATATAAATAATTTTCTTATCCTTTTAAAATTAGAAATTTGAGATTGTAAATAAGTAAGTTAATGAGACTTATCCTTTTAAAATTAAAATTAAAAATTTGAGATTGTAAATAAGTAGGTTAATAAGAAGTTAGAATAATATAAAGATATTTCAAGGAAGTAGTTTTATTTATATTTAAAAATTTTAAAATAAATATATCAATCAAAATTGTATTAAGGACACATGTCATTACTCGAATGTTATTTGTAATTCTAACTTTTTATATATATAGATAGATTAAAATAAAATATTTTTTATGCCATCAAAAAAATAATTTTTATCCTTTCAATTAGTTTTCACCTTCTTGATGCTCAAATGTCCATTCACACCTGGCCTCTCTCTATGCACACAATTATAAAATATAAAATATCATAATTATAGTTACTAGTACTATATAGTTTTTTTTAGTCAAACTCGTACTATATATTTTTAGATCAAAATAAAAATAAAAAAGTTGATAGTACTATATAATTTTTTTTTTTTGAGTGAAACTCGTACTATATATTTTTAGATCAAAATAGAAAATAAAAAAGTTGAGGGTTGCTGGTCATGGCTTGCTTTATTACTGGTCCACTGGTCCCCTTCCTATATTAATCTATTATATCTGTATCGGTATATGTTGGGATGGGGAAATAACATTCGGAGCTTTCCTCACAATTACAAGTCCCGATTTCCCTTATATTTTAGTTTTATATCCAACGTGTTGGTTTATTCTTCTCTCAATTCACAATATGCTCATCCCCATTGTTCAATGGTTCCATAGGGTTTCGATTATGTTCTCTTGAGAGTTTCTCAGCTTGGTTTTGACAGATATTCCGGTGTGGATTTGGTAGGTTTTTCATTTGGTTTAGGGTTTTGCGTACTGTTGCATGCGAAATGACAGTATCATTTTGGTATCTGTTTGATATTTTTAATTTGCAGAGAGCAACGAGTGCAATTTGTTTTGGAAAATAAAGCTTAAATTTTTGGGCTTTTTTAAGAATATATTTTGATGATTTTATTTTGATTCTTTTTTTTTTTTGGGGGATTTCATATCAAAGCACCTTGAAATATACATTCACATAGAACATGCTGCGATGAAGCCTGGTTCTTGGACTCTATAATCAGAGTAACGTTACGGATTAGAGTTTACCCGTACAGTTCGAGCATGGATCCTTCTAGGAACGCAGGTGGTGTTGCAGGGACGTTGCCAATTCCCAGGCTATTTGTATGGCCATATGGGGGAAGAGAAGTGTATCTATGTGGTTCATTCACACGGTGCGTCTATGGCTAATTACTACTATGGCCATTTTCTTCTTCTTTATCCAGCTCTTCAAAATGCTGTAGTTTAGCCTAATTTAAGGGTTTTCGTGCGATTCATGTTAGTTTGCTTATTTCGTTTTCTTTTATTCAATTTTCGTTTCAAAGGTGGTCTGAGTTTCTACGCATGTCGTCAGTTGAGGGTTGTCCGACTGTATTTCAAGCCGTTCATAGCTTGTCCCCTGGTTATCATGAGGTCAGTTTTTCGTGCTGGAAGTAAGTATTCATCAGTGTAAGGTTCCATATGAATTAGGGGAAAAGTCTCCCTTGAATTCAATGTATTTGTGAATTAAGTGGTTTGATTTTTGGATTTAAGATTTTTTTACTGCAAATCGTTACAAAGGATGTTGTGGTGGGATTCCACGTGTTCATCACTTGTTTTACTGTTCATCTGTTGTCAATGGAAAGGCGAACTGGTTCTCTGCTTGGCTCGCCTCTGGCACCGGAAGAAAGGTTAAAAAGAAATGGACGGTCAGGATGATGTCCGTGGTTGAATTGCCAGGACGGATCAACACTTAATTGAATGGTGCCGTTTGGACTTGCAGTTGAGGCACTGCATTCTGTAGAGGCATGCCAGGCAGAGAAACAAATTGTGATGGAAAGAACATATTTTTCTTGATCTTGCAATAATTGTTGCCTGAGCAGGGATATTGCAACCCGATGATTGAGTTTGGAAGTATCTGAATATAAGGATTCACTAGTAAAATAAAAAAAAAAATGCTATTATGAGAAAACGTTTGACTCCAATTTTTTGGGTGCTTAATGCATTTAATTATTTGAATGCAGTACAAGTTTTGTATTGATGGAGAATGGCGACATGATGAGCATCAGCCTCATGTAGCTGGAGAAAATGGGGTGGTTAATACTGTATTTGTGGCTACTAATCCTAATGAAATGCCTATTCCAACTCCACAAGTAGCTTCTGGTTCTAGCATGGATGTGGATAATGAGGCTATCCGGCGCATGGTAAGAGTTGGTCATGCCTATAGAGTCCAAATTTTTGTTATGAACAACACTCTGAGTGAAGTGTATGGCTGTTTACTGGTTTTTGCTTATATTGTAATTTTCACGAAATTGACCAACAAAATTTTTTAATGCTATGATATGTCTGGATTCTGGCGTCCATTTTGAAACCCACTTAGAGCTGATAGAGTTGGTGAATTAGATTTCTATATAGGTCCATTAAACTTTTTCTGTTTAGATTTGCATTTGAACATGCAGCCTGTTTGGATTGTCTTAACAATTGTAATTTGTATATGCAACAGCATTTGTGCAATGTTTTTTTTTTTTTAACGTATTATGTTTCCCTTTTAGAACTCCATTTTCTTCTCATGAGCTATCTCCTATACCTGTTCATTTATATTTGACTATCATTTTCAGTTATTAAATTTAATTTGTTGCTGACCTATAATACAGCTTCAGTTGACAGATGGTACGTTGACTGGGGCATTGCCTAGAATGTCAGATGCTTATGTACAGACCTCCCGCCAGCGTATTTCTGCTTTCTTGTCAATGCACACAGCTTATGAATTACTTCCTGAGTCAGGCAAGGTTTGGATGTTTAATTATATTGAGCTTTGCATCTTCTCCGTTGTCAAACTTCATGCCACAAATTAGTTAATGGTTATTTGAATGACACCTGGTCACAGGTTATTGCAGTAGATGTTGATCTGCCAGTGAAGCATGCATTTCATATATTGCATGAGCAGGTATTTCTATATTTCCTGCGACTGGAATTTACTTGGAGGGATTTCATGTTTAGGTAACCTTTGCTAAAACATTGATAGATTATTCTCGTGCCAATTAACATGTTTTTATTGTAAAAGCATTGAGAATAACATAATGTAATTTTGAATCTTCTGGAATTAAACTTGTCTTTCTTGTAGCTTCTAGCTATTGCAATGATCTAGTCTCTCCTTATGGTTCCATATGCATTGTGTAGTAATGTCTAGTATCCCTGTGTTCTTTTCTGTTTCTGATTAGAAGCTTATTTATGTGCCTGTTTTGAATCGGGCCATTTTGCAGGGAATATCTATTGCTCCTCTCTGGGACCTCTGCCAGGGGCATTTTGTTGGCGTTCTTAGTCCTTTGGATTTTATTTTAATTTTGAGAGAGGTCTGTGAATTTTATGATCATTAGCTCTTTACGGGCAAGTATTCTAAAATCTTAATGCATTTCATATCTATTGGAAGGAAGAATATTATTATTTTTAATGTTGTGCTTTAGAAGCTTGAAGTTGAAACAAGGAGATGATAACTATGTAAGTGGAGAATCCTGAAGGCATGGTCAAATATGTCAGGAAAAGAGAGGATATGGTCATTCTTTAATTGTTATTTATGAATTATTTTTTATCTGTATATTAAGAGGAATGAAAGCGTGTTAGCTAGTTTTGAGGTGTTGATGTTGAGAATTAGTGGAAACTATAGATTTAGTTGCTTTACATGGTGCCTGCAGTAGTCTCTTGTTACAAGGTTGCTTGTGAAGTTGAGTAAATTGACCCTCCAACTGCATGCTTGACAGTGCCTTTATGTTTTCTAATGCTGTTGAAACCATGCTTTTGGCCTATTCACAGCTTAAGAATCATGGATCCAATTTAACAGAAGAAGAGCTTGAAACACATACTATATCTTCTTGGAAAGAAGGAAAATTATATCTAAACAGGCAACGCAATGGACATGGAACAACCTTTTCAAGACGTTTTATCCATGTAAGTGTTATAGGTGGCTTTGTAAAGCCATTAAGTCATACTGCTTGTATCCAATAATACACCAAGCGATAAGAATTCCTAGTTTTATTTATGTATCAACTATTGTATTTGTTTTGCAGGCAAGACCGTTTGATAATTTGAAAGATATTGCCACAAAGATCCTGCAAAATGAGATTTCAACAGTTCCTGTCATCCATTCGAAGTCTGAAGATGGTTCATTTCCACAGCTGTTATATCTGGCTTCACTTTCTGGAATACTTAATTGTAAGCCTTGAAGATGGGTTTCTTTGTACTCTTCTCAAGTTTGCTTGAATCTTACCAAATTAATTTTCAGGCATTTGCAGGTATTTTAGGCATTGCTCTAGTTCATTGCCTATACTCCAATTACCGATTTGTGCAGTTCCTGTGGGAACATGGGTGCCCAAAATTGGGGAATCAAATAGGCGACCTTTAGCTATGTTGAGACCTAGTGCATCTCTTACTTCAGCCCTAAATTTATTAGTTCAAGGTTTGATTTCGTCTTCTGACCTTGAAAATATGAAAATAATATATAAAGAAGAAAGTCTATTGGTTGAAATAATAATGAAATTGGTACACCACATCAACCTTCTGAGGTATTAGTGTAATGGCAGAGTACACTTTTTTCTACTTTGAGAAGGTTGATTTCTCAATTGTTTTGCAGCCCAAGTAAGTTCTATACTGATAATGCTTAGGTTAATTAGGAATAAGGGTAATTCCATTTTCTAATCATCAAAAAAGGATAAGAAAACATTTACTTTTATTATGAAATAGCTATTCTTATATCAACATCTTGTCCTTTACTTTTTGCAGCCCAAATAAGTTCTATACCGATAGTGGATGACAATGATTCATTACTAGATATATATTGCCGAAGGTTAGTTGTGTTTTCATATCCATATTATCATTCTTCTTGATGCAATGGTTGACTGAACCTTCAAATTGCTTTAAAATTAATCTTTAGTTCGAGCATGAATTGTCCTGGAAGTTAATTCTTTTCAGCCGCTTGTAGTGTTTCTCACAGTTGCCCTCCCCTTATATTGATAGTGATATAACAGCTTTGGCAAAGGACAGGGCTTATACACGCCTCAATTTTGATGAAATGACTATCCATCAGGTATGCTTTGTTTCTCATTTTCCCTGAGCTTGTTTCGCATGCTATAAACTTATATTGACAATAAAGTTATGAAGTAAATGAAAACTTGTGCTTCTATTTGATCCTTTTGTTGGTAAACTTAGCTGCTCTTGTGAGGTTTTGATATGTGGTGTTATTAAGAGTTGATAGAACTGGTCATATCATAAATAGTAGGATCCTTTGAATTGGAGATGGTTAGAATTAGAATATTAGTCCTTTATTGAAATGCACAACTTTCTTTATTCTTCAAATATTTGAGTTTTATGCCTCCAAAAGAGAAAATGATTTGCTTTTCTTGGCTATTGGTTGATTATGACTGCTAGAGAGATCTCCTGGTTGGTTGAAGTAGATGGCGAAGTACTGCAGTTTTATCAAATAATCAAAAGGTCTAAAGTGAAGGCTGTTGAGCCCTAATTCTAGTTAATCTAAACTACTGCAATTTTTTGGCAAAAAAAAAAAAGAACTGCAATTCTTATAGATATGATTAACTTTATTCAAATTTATAAATTAAATCTGAGATGAGATAATATATATGAATTTAATACAACCAAATTTGCTTAAAAGATATTCTAAATATCTTAATTTAAATAAAATTGAAAATCTTGATAGATATAAAATTTCCCTATTGATGTTCCTTATCTCATTCATAATTTAATGGAAACGTAGAGAGATTTATGTCTTTTTTAACCGATTAAGCAACCAAATATTAGGAATACCTATTAATGAAGATATTTTTTTACCACCAAAAAAAAAAAAATCGACCCCCATTTAGGCTGTCACATTCTGTGACGGTGGGGGAAGTTTTCTTGCAGTTGATAGATTTTTCAGTAGTTTTCCTTTTTTTTCGTTTGCTTTTAAAACATACGATTATAAAACGCATTGTGGTCAGGATTTATGCGACTCTCTTCTTGTCCAGTTGTCCCTTGTTTGTTCTTTATGGCTACTAATTGAGGATTTTAACTGAAAATGGGAAAGGAAAATTGCACTTATAAATAGTAAGATTAGTGTCAATTTCAGTATGTAGCTAATGTTGCAAGCCTTATCAATTTCAATCAGAAGTGTACTGTCTTTTTTTTTTTTTCCTTTTTATTTTTTGCTGAAATCAGATTGACATTTATTTGGTGATTTTCTTCTTGGTTCTTAGTCTCTCTTGCATATTTCTCTAGGCTCTGCAGTTAGGCCAGGACTCATATCATTCATACGATCTTAGAAGTCAGCGATGTCAGATGTGTCTGAGATCTGATTCTCTGCATAAAGTGATGGAACGGTTGGCAAATCCAGGTAGGTTTGTTTCTTTGCTCTTTGATGAAATGGAATGGACATTCACGGTTACATTTTTGTTTTGTGGGACATTGTCTTCTCTTTTAGCCCAGTTCTCTAATTCCTTGTCTCTAAAACTGTAAGTTTCATTCCCCTTGGAATTTTACCAAAAAACACATAAACAGGACAGACTACGCGTAATCAGGAGTGCTTGGGGACTTTTCTTCTAGCAATGGTTACCCACGTGGGTGTGCATAAAAATATGTAGTCGTTTTTACACGTTTGGACTGGAGAATGTATCTCGAAATTGTATTTAAAAAAAAAACAAAGTTAACAGGTTTAATAACATGTAAAAAGTAAACTTGAAGTTGTTTGAAAGAAGGAAGTAGGTGTAAGAAGTGGGCTTTCTCATTAAGATGGAACGATAGCTTGAATTTGTTTGCTGACTCTACCTGTGAGATGAGGTTAGTTGTTATTATTGTTGATAGTTTGAATCTGTTCAATTCTAGTAAAAACAGGACATTCCATATCTGATAAAGAAAATCTTGAAACCAATTTTGCGGAATCCATCTTTGGTATGCAATGATTCTGAAGAAAGAAAAGTATTGGTGATAATCAGTGACTTGTTACGGCATAAACAGAAGAGCTCCTGAGTATAAAGCACGGATATTTCAAAAAAGTAAATGTATTTGTATCCGATACAATACTAGTAGGATATTTCAGTATGTGTATCATATATTCTAACATTTGTATTATGTTTTTTTTTCCAATAAGTTTTTCTATATTACTTAAAAACTCCAAAAAAAAAAATTAATATTTTGACTGATTGTTACAAATATTCTTATATTAATTTAGAAATTCTTGTTCAAAAATCAAAATACCTATGCTTATATAATAAAATGTTGAGATATATATTATAAATATTTCTGTACCTGTATCCTAAAATTTTGAAAATTACCTTATCCACCATATCATGCTATATTGTATCTGATACATGAATTTGTATTGGTGCTTCTTGTTTGTCATGTCGTAGTTTCTCCATATATCCAAGTTGCTTTCATTTATAGGATTACTCAGCTGAGAAATATCTGCTATGTTGACTCTGAAATTCAGGCGTTAGGCGTTTAGTTGTCGTGGAAGCTGGCAGCAAGCGAGTAGAGGGCATTGTTTCACTGAGTGACATATTCAAGTTCTTCCTTGGTTAGACTTAGAATGGAAAATGAAGAATTACAATGGTTTGTGCAGTGGTTATGACATTTGTGCATATATTCAAGCAACACCACCTGCTCAGCCATTTTAAAAGGTTTCCTATGCCCTCTTTTTTTCTCTTAACTGGTAATTTGATCTCTTCACTTAAAATATTATTGGATTGGCCTCTTGCTTTATTGCCTTGTTTTAATGATTTTAGGCTAGAGAAAGAGGTCTGTAAATTGAGAGTTTGGCCCCATTTTTATTTATCTTACCCATCCCTTGTTATCCTCATCGTGCTCCCAGTATAAATACAAGAAAAAATGGGAGCTTAAGATCTGTAGTCATTCTGTACTGTGTTGAAGATATGAAGACTGGGGAAGATAATTTATGGGAGGAAGAATATTGAAATTCTGGTGTTTTGTATAGTTTATTATCAGCTTTTGGTCTTTGAAGAGAACTCCTGAGCTGGTACAATATGGTTTAATTTCCCCACCTTCATTTTCCTCATTTCAGTGTACATTGAGATTTTCCTGGGCAAATGTAAGCTGAATGAATTATTTTCATTCATTTCTGTTATGGAAAACCTATCAGTCGATTTTCACCTACTGAGGTAAGGCTCCTTGGTCTTCTATTATGGAACTTGAACGGAGGATTTTAAGCTTGATTTTAAGGGTAGGCTCTGTTATCCTATATATGATGAGAATGAGTTCCATGTTGTGGCATTTTTGCCCCTTCAATTTTGTTGTTAACTGTTCAAGAGTGCTTAATGAGAATGAGAAATAATATCAAGCATTGGGCGGAGTTATTGTTCAAATATGATTTCAAAGTATGATGATAGTCTTTATAATTTCACTTATGGAAACACTACTGTAATTAGTCCCATTAAGGTTTTGAACAATACATCAATACGTCTTATGGAATTTATAAACAATTAAACTATTCTTGCGTAACGAAGAATGAACATTTTTAAACAGTACTGAATACACCATGTCTTGCTATTTTTTATTATTTATTCTCTTGTTTCTATTTATAAGGCTTTAATTTTTGTCTGTATTTTTACAAGTTTTACATGTTTCGTAACAGAATATACTTGGGATTCATTCAAATTTTTTTCTTTTCAATTTAACTTCAGGATAGAAGATAAAGATTTTAATGAAGAGTACTATTAAAAGTTATGACGGTATTTTGATAAACTTAGTAGTATAAACTATTAACTAACTAATTTTAATAAAAATCTGTGATTTATTTATTTGAAAATGTCGTAGGCATGTAATGTATTTAATATTTATTTAAACCTTTCGTGAATTAAGATGCTTGGTTTGCACTTTACAGGCTTCCGTTCTGCCAATCTCTCCTCCTCTCCAGTCTCCTCTCAACTACTTTACTCTTGGATTTCAAATTTGAATGGTTGAGATTTATTGTATTATAAAATTATTATTATTATAATAATAGTATTGCATAAGAAATAACCTAATAAATGTAAGCTGTCAAATTTTATAATATATTATTTAATGTTATTCTTATAAATAAATTTATTGTTTAACATAATAATAATTTTATAATACAAGCACTTTTTAGTCATTAAAATTCAGATTAATGGTAGAAAAGTTGGGAGTTGGGGGAGAAGGGATTGGTTGGAACCCTTAAATGACATGACAATATTCGATCGTTGGATCACAACAATTGTGGGCACATTGATGAGCAAAATTTAAATAAGATTTTTTCCCTATTATCAAGGAAAGCAGTTTAGTGGTTGGTATTTCATTTTTCTAATTTTATCCTTTTTTTTAATGTATGAGAATGGACCATATTAATGATTAATGTTAGAGTTAAAATATTTAGTATTTTTTTCCCTCAAGAGTACCTAGTATCTTTAAGTAAACAAAGATGCAAAAACATTCATGAACTTGTTTTAATGAATGCAATAATCTCAATTCAGTTAAATTTGACTAATGTCCCATTAACATTGACTCTTAAAAAAAGATGCAAATATAATGTGCAAAAAAATTCATAAATTTTTTTTTCAAAAGCTTTTGATATTCTCAAGTCAATAATGATGAATGGGTTCCCATTAATTTATAAAGTAGGCTAACTTTTCATAATTCATTAAGTTTATATTCTTAAAATTTTATGGTTAATGTTAAGTTATTTTAATGAATTGAGAAAGGTTAAAGCTAATAATCTAGGTTAATCTTTACAAACTAATTTAAATAAGCCTAAAAAATTTTAGAATTGAGCTTGAGAGTTTTTTTTTTTTTTATTTCGAGCTTATTTGGACTATTTGAATAAGCCCAAAGAAATTTGAGGTAAGCCTAAACTCTAATAGGTTTAGCCTAAATATTCAAATTTTTTTTTGTTATTAATAAAGTGAAATCAAAATTAGATTTTAAAAATATAAAATTTTTTATATAAAAATTGAAATTGACTTAAAAAAATAAAATAAAGTAATATTTAATAATTTAGGTATTTGGGCTAGCCTAAGTTGGTTAGGCCAAGCTAGGCTATATGGCTTCTTTTATAGTTAATGGATACTTATGTACCATTATTGATTTAAAGATAATAGAAGCTCTTAGAAAAAAAAAGTTTATGAGTATTTTTATATCTTATATTTATTTACTTCCTTTTTTAAATGATCAATGTTGATGGACAAAAGTCAAATTTAATAGAATGGGGAATGTTGTAATGTTGCACTTATTATAATAAGTTCATGTGTATTCTTCAATCTTCGTTCACTTAAAAATTATTGGATGTTCTTAGCGTAAAAGGGCAAAAGTACTCAGCAAGTGGTCGGCCAGAAGCATCCAATAATCTAAAATAAAAAAAAAGCTCATAATATTATCAAAGTTGGTGCCAAAATGACCAAACCCTTAACTTGCCTTAACATTCGTTAATATCTGGTGTTAAATACTGACTATATTTGCCACGTGTTAATGTTTGCTAACATGAATTAAAAATGGGGTAAAAATACCTATGAAGCCGTAAGCCAAGAGCATCCAGTAGCTTAATGTGAAAAAAAGGGAAAGAATATTATAATGTTATTTTAGTAGGTGCAATAGTGACTAATCCATTAAATCCTTTAAATGTTGATTATTTCACTGACACATGAGTAAAAGTTAAGTTTTTTGATATGGACAAAAAAATATTTTTAGGTAGAATTTTTTACATGTTGATCAGTTATCATATGAATACCATGTAGGAAAATGTTTTGACGAAATAGCAAATTAAATTTCTCGCTTCTTTGCAGCAATACAGGAAGCCAATTAAGGATTTTGAACCTCATTGTGAACGAAATCACTTAAGGGCAAGGTTGTGTGAATGTTTCTGAGGTAGGTAATGTAGGAGACATGTGTAGTCTCAAAAGCATTACGAGTAGAGACAACCTCCTTCATGGAGTGCTTGTGTTCTTTGTAGCAAGTCATAGCTACTTTGCTCTCAATCTTCAATTGTGTGCAATTTATCTTACTGTATTAAATCTTAAGTTTTGCAAATAAGAAAAATGAGTAGAAAGGAAGGGAGGAAGGGGTAGGATACATAATGATAGAAAGAAATCACGTGGTATGTATTTTGATAGATTAATTACTATTGCACCTACTAAAGTATCATTATGAGTACTTTTACTTTTTTTTTTTCACTTTAAGTTGTTGGATACTTCTTGCTTATGATTTCATGGATATTTTTGCCTATTTTTTAGTTTATGTTAGCAAATATTGACATATAATAAGCATAGTTAGCATTTAACATCAAAAATTAATGAACGTTAGGCAAGTTTAGGGGTTGATTATTTTTTGCACCAATTTTGATAACATCATGAGTATTTTTATCATTTTTTCTTATTTTAAACTATTGGATGTTTTTGATTAATCATTTGATGAGTATTTTTGCCTCTATTGTTCAAAAAAAATTATTGAATATTTTTACACTTAAACCTTCAATGGAATATAGTAATGGAAGACAAGTGCTTTTAAAATGCTTTTATGAACGAGGATAACCATAGCAAACTTTATCCCGGGTTTCATGGATTGCACGAGTTAATTTGTTCTGTAGGCAACCAAATTTTTAAATATATTATTCATACTTGGAAGTGTCTGTCAAATATAGAGCCCCAACTCTTTTGGTACGTGTCCTAGTCCGACCCAGGAAGCAAGGTTTGGGCTAAGCAACTGGTATGGAGCTTTTGAAGGCCCAACATTTTTTTGGGCCAAAACCCAACATTAGTGATTAATCGTCTAATTTGGACTTTTACTGGTTTTAAGCTTTCTTATTATTGGAGTCTTTCATCTTACTATTTGGATTTCTATTGTTTACTAATTTCCTACGTTCTATATTTCAACAACAAATAACGTACATGTTTGTTTTAGAATCACAACTTTGATGATGATTTCTCTTTCCAGCTTAATATTTGTGTTTCTTTTTATTGTTATCTTATCATGTTAGGCCCAAGTTGGTTCTTATGAGTTCTAACTCCTGACTTAGATTTCAAGTTTATCTTTTTTACTTTCAAGATTGTTTACTTTTTTATAGGTTTAATCATGTTATCAATATGAGAACTCTATTGATAAATATAAATATTTCTGTAAATAAATTTAAACTTATGTTTTGAATTTGATGAGTCTTTAAAACTCAACTCATGTCAACTTTTGTAGTAAAAAAATTAAACTTGCCTTGTGTACTCATTTTATTCATGATAATATAATAATATTTGATCTTTACATTAAAAAAATGTAATAAATATAAATAACTTTGAAACACTTTATATATTGAAAAACAATAAAATGAAACGACGCTGAATTAGGCCTAGCTGGGATGTAAATTTACTTATTTGGCCAAACTGGGTTAAACCGCCGGTGCAGGTGTGGTCGGATCGTTGTGGTGGCCGAGCGAACGAGCCAGAGAGAATGGTGAAAGAGATCGAAACTCTAAGCGAAGATGAAAGACGCGCACTTCGTGGCAGTAAATTCGCGCCTCTTCCTTGTCAATCTCGCCCTTCCAGCTCCCAGCCCAGGTTCTTGCATCCTTTTCTTTTTCTCCTTCAGATTCACGCTCGCAAACAATCATGCTTCCATCGTAAGCTGTTGAACATATTTTGTTTGTTCAAAATGAAGATAAAAAGCTTTCGATCGAATTCTTCGTTTATTAATTCCTTTTTTCTCAGGTCCTTTAAGTGTTTGTTGTTCTGGTATTAACTTTGTGTTGCCGACTGCCTATATGTCCATGAAGGTTGGCTCATCCTGGTGGACCGGTGACCACAAACAAAGCGGCGGCATTAGCAAAGTTTCTTGAGAGAAAACTGAAGGAGCCTGATGGGCTGGCGTCTATCAACCCTGATCTTCTTGAACTCGCTGTCAATAATGCCAAACAGACTGTTTTTGCAAGTAAACCTTCGACTCTGCTTTTCTTTTAGTTTCCTTCGCGTTTTGTTTTTTGGTATTATTATTTATCCAAGGTAGGAGCAATAGTTGTGAATATGAAAATATTTCATAGAGTAGAATTTGCCTGAGTGGAATATTCTGATACGAACATGGATAGTTATTGGTAGTGCATTAAGTTTGGCTATAGTAATTGTACTGAGGGTGCTTGGTTTAATTGGTCAAGGGAGTTGAACTAGCTTGGTATGGGTCTCGTGTTTGAGTCCTAAAATATATAGTTGCATTAAATAAATATATCAAAGGTATTCTTGAGATAACTGTGAGGCTGCCATTGATAATAATGGTCCCACACAGTGGGGGTTTGATTTAGTTTGAGCCGGAGGTGGTAATACCCCCAAGTTTCCTAGGACACGGGCGATGGAAAAAAAGAAGAAGGTAATTGTAGATGTTATATGACTGGTAAATGAGACACAAATGTGTTCTGTATTATGTAATAGATTTTGTTTAGGATGCCATAAACATTGTTCTGTGTTCGTTTTATCTTTTAAGAAATGCATTCACTTCCATGGTTGTGAATTGGTACATATAACTTCTGTCAATTTTGGCCTGTTTCTTTGGTAGAGGTGGATAAATAGACATCAATTTATGAATCATTTTGAAAATTATAAGATGTTTAGTAATTATACTGGAGAAAATAAAAGATTTTCATATTTGACATGCCATTACCAAACTTTTTGTTTTCGGCCAATGTTATAATCAACTTGAATATTAAATTATTGTAAGTACATTTTTTGTTACTTGAGAAATCCGATTGTCCGCTCACAAAACATGACTTTGGGGTTTCATGATTGATTTTGTGCAATATTCATCAACAATAATTTTATCTGATTTTTAACAGCACGCAGTACATCAAATCCACAAAGAAGTGTCCGGCATGTAGACTCCTTTGGTGACACTGACTATGAGGTGGAGTGCTTGATTATACATTATTTCTAATGGTTTCTGAATATTTGTTCAGGCATATGCTCTGGTCACTTTCTCTAATTTGTTACTGATCTTGGCAGGATTCTGAAGATGAGAAGAATGAACCTTCTCAAGTGAAAAAATCAAAGAAGAAGAACAAGAAGAAAATAGACAAAAAGGAAAAGAAAAAGCGAAAGGTCATTGCTTGGTGATTTGTTTTATTATTTGCGTGGCACTTCTTACCTAGTAAGTAACTAGATTTGTTTCGCTGCAGAAAGTAGAGGATCCAGGACTTGTAGTCAAAAAGCATAAAAAGAAGTTCAAATTTTGATTCATTCTGGTTGACAGCCATGGATGTTGAATCTGCATCCTCTTAACCGGCCCCATAGGGCATCTGACATGATTGCCTTGTGATTCAACGTTATACCAAGTTTCTTGTGGATTTCAAACGGAGGACTGAGGTCAGTGGATTTTTTGTCATGTGTTATTTCCTTCAAATGAGTCACAAGCAACGCATGGAGTCACTGATACAGCTTTGGCATATTGACTTCCCAGATCATTTACAAGATAAGATGATGAACTGTTTATTATTTAGATTATTTCAGGGGTTGGTGGTGTTGGCAATGTTTTGGTAACTGTTCACAAATTATTACCTCATGATGATCCAAGATGCAGTGGAGCATATCATGTTACAGAAATGATATTTTAACAATTTAAAGAACTATGAATGTGATTTTGGTTTCAATCTTAAGACATTAGACTGTAGACACCAATTGCTACATGAAATATACTTGCTTCAAAACCATGAATTCTAATTCTCACCTACGTTGGTCTTAACTAGTTTGCAGTTTGAGACTTCCTATGGATATGAAGGTTAATCTGAATCAAATAAGTAGTCTCTCACTTGATTTTGGGGGCGTTTGGTATTTCTCTTGGAAAATTAGTTCTTTTCCATCATACGAAAAAGGAGGAAATATATAATATCTGTTGCACGCATGTTGTAATTACTTCACATTAATTGTCTCTGTTATTGCTATTTTTTTTTAATTTAGGAATATAAAGGATATTTTTAAACTATAACATTATTTTTTATATTTTATATTCTTAAAGCTGGACTGATGTTCTCTGTGCTGAGTGGAATGTAAATGCTGTGCGAAGATATCACATGAACAATTTGGATCCCTCTCAAAATAGTATGCTAGTACTTAGTAATGTGTCTTATGCAATTAAGACTTTGCAATTGTTAAACCCAACCAAGTGCTATATAGATATTGTGTTGCACACAAATTTGGATACATATTCTAATAATAGTAAGGACTTAAGGTGCAAGATTGAGAGATGTGGATAAAATATAGCAATTTTATGTAGTGGCAAACAATACTCCTTTATTGTTTGTTAGAACTGCTTGCAATGAACATGAACACTCAACACAAGATGGCATGCAAGTGGCTCATAAGTTTGTTCATTTGTGCCAATGCTCGTCTAGCAAGTTAAATTGTTACTTCTGAATGCAATGTTTGGAATCCCTACGCTTGAGGAGAACTTTTTTCGTGAAGTAGGCAACAACTTTCAGGGTTAAAATATAATTAAATCTTCAAGTGATAATTTTTTTGTTTGATTCTTATGATTGTAATTTACAAAATTGCAAAGGATCTTGTAGGTCTTTATACTTTAATTGCATTTTGTTTTTAATCTTTATGTTTTTATTTCATTGTTCTTAGTTTATTTAGTTTGATTAGTTTGCAATGTTAATATTTATAGTTTTAAAATGTACATAAACTTCAAGAGCTAGCATTGACAGAAATAATTTCATTATAATTTTGTTAACTCCTTTATTGACATGGTAAAAATACGTTGATGAGATGAAAATAAATTGATTAGGTATGATTAAAAATAAAAGGTAAAGGGAAACAAGCTTTCTTTTACATCTGACTTTAATAGAATGTGGAAAATGAAGACAAGTTTAAGTACACATTAGCAATGAGGTTAGTAGAGTTAAGTATATGTTAATGAAATTGATTCCATTGGTGTCACCTCGTAATCCGCATATGCATTTTTGAAAAATGAAAATATCATTCAAGGATTGCTAGAGGCTTTTAATATATCAAAAGAACCAAAAGATACTTATGGAAACCAGAGAAATAATTTGAAAATAATTTTAAATGAAAAATGATTGTAATATCTTTATATTTTTTTAAATACCCTCCTCGGCATTGACCACCATACCACTATTGATGGCCAGCTATCGGATGATCGTCGGATTCTAATGGCCTATTAAATCTTCCAGGTAGACAAAGAGGGGTTTGAACCTGAGTCACTTTGGCTACCGAAAGGTTATAGAGCCACCAAGGCTCTTAATTATGTTATAAAAAATTTAATATATGTTGTCAATTTATTTTTCAAGTTTCAAATCATTTGCTTGTTTAAACGAGCATATATTAGTTAATTAACAAGTATATTTGTGCATTTAAGAAGCAATGGTATGACAATTAAGAAGTTAAAAAATTTGATAAGGCTTGATTGTAAGAAGGGATAAGTGTAAAACATGTTTTAATAAGCATATATTCATTAATTAATAAGTATCTATATGCATTTTGCAAGCAAGCATGTGTTAATTAACAAATTCAAAAATTTGATAGGGCTTGGTTACGAGAAAGGACAAGTGTAGGACTTGTTTTAACAAGTGTTCATTAATTAATTAACAAACATTCATGTGCATTTAACAAGTAAGTGTGTTAAGTGTCAACTTCAAATTTCAGACAAGGTTGTGGGAAAGAATAAGTGTAAAGTTTGTTTCAACAAGTGTACATTAGTTAACTAACAAGTAGCTCATGTGCATTTAATAATTAAGGGTGTGTTAAGTGTAAGTTACTTGTTAAGAAGTTCAAGCTCTGCCTATTACATTTTCCCTTCCTTATAGCTATTATATGACATCTATGCTGTAGTCAAATCTACAAGAAACAAAGGAAATGTCAACCATATCAAGTATAGAACCTATATATATTTATACTCTATTGAACTCACCTATTGTCTTGTGAGACAAGTGCAAATTGGAAAATAAAGTTTTGGGCCACTTATCGGTTTCTTATCGGTTTCCCTCTTCTCCTAGAATATAACACTAGATAGTGGATCATTGTTTGATAGTAATGGGTCAAGATGGTACACTGTAAGCTCCTTTTGGACAAAAGCATGGTAATATCAATGCTCATTTTTTATAACTGGAGTAAATAAAATGTCACAATCACTTATATTGTGCTTTTTTTTTTTTTTTGCTTCACAAATCTGCTATTGTCAGTAACTTTCCAATTGTCTAGGTCTTACAATATAATAGTCTTTTGACAATGGCAACATATAACAAGTATTACTCATGCAATGAAGATCATAAAGTGTTCAAGTCTTACTATGAAATTTGATAGAAAAATATGTCGTCGAACATCTCCACTTTACTTTTGTTCATGTATCAGCATGTGGCTTATAAAACATACAACCTACAATAGAGATTTTCTATTAGCATTTCACAATACATGTACTTAAAGAGACATAAAATTCATCATCACTTGCAGTTTTACTTAACCAGCTTCTTGAACGAAAGCATTGCATTTCCTCCAACAAAGAATGAACCAATCTCAATGACTTTCTCCTGACCGACATCATTATTTATCTGCTATGTTATGTAGTGATAAAGACGCTCAGCCTCGCTTGGCTTGGCTGCCTTTCCAAAATTTGTCAAGTTTGGTGATTGTATCAAAGGTGTTATCACCCTTTGAGACTTCCTCAACTTATGATCATTATCACTATCACTATCAAAACCATTTCCTTGTGTACTTCCACCTTCATCATTAATAAAGGGAATTAGTTCCCTGACATCCACCACTGATTCCAAGTCTATGTTAATTGTTTTATAAACATTGTCCACTAGTTCTCAGTCCATATTAATTTGTTTCTTCATATTTCAAATTTATATTAATTGTTTTTGTATCATTTATATACTCATAATACTCTTTTCTCCCATATCCTCTATAATATTTCCCACCCTTATATCCAACAATACTCCCTTAATCATAGATCTTATAATATGGCCTTCTCTTTCGCTTTATCTTTCTCTTTTTCTCTCCCCTTGTGGTAGTCCTCCTTTGACTTGCAACCCTTGTTCCAATTTCACAAGTTCTGTTGCGAGATTATGACCAACCATTCGCATTATGTGTGAAAAAATTTTTCTAGTTTTTTTTTGGCAAATAAGATATATATAATGTCAAGCAAAATATTGTTACTTGTACAGTACAAAAACACACGTTTCACTCACCGGATGATTGAAGATTGTCATTGGAGGAATTGTTGGAGGAACCACATTGACTTTCACATCTTGATTTGTACCAACATAACAACATAGAAGCCCTTGCAGATTGAACTTCTTTAATTGAACAATCTCGTTCACTTTCTCATCATTTCAATATATAAGTGGTTTATCTCGTGATGGTGGCGCAACACGAAGCATTGGAAACTCTTGAAACAACAATATCTATATGAAAATAGAAACAACAATATATTGTGATTTGATTCAAATTCAAATTTATATTTTATTATTATTTTTTATAATTTTAAATTCTTTCTAAATCTTTCTTATTGAAATTTCAATTACCCCAATTCTTCTTCTTTTTTTGTTTTCATTAATATTACCTGTATTATTCTCGCCCCTCATCTCATATCTCTTGTTATTTCTCACCAATTGAAAAATAGAGATAAGTTCATTACTTCAAATCTTTAGTTTTTACATCAAATCCTGACTTATTTCTCTTCTACCCTTTTTTCACACTATTCAAATAAAAGAGTTTAAATATATGAATTTTAAATGTAATATTCAAAATCTAAAATTCAAATTCAAATATATTAATACAAACACTAATTAAAAGTTTCAAACCCACCAAAGCATTAATTTTGACCAATTCAGCTTAGTTCGATCAATTTTTTGGGGTTAAATGTCAATTTGACCCTAAATTATAGTTCGGGAACACTTGAAACTCTAAATTCTTTTTTTGGTATATAGTTATTCTTCAAATTTTGAAAATCATGCAATATCATTTTTATTATTAATAAAAGTTAACTTTAACTATTAGTTAACCAGAAAATAATTTTTAAAAAAAGATCTCAAAACTTACAAAAAAGAACCCGAGAAATTTTCATGGACATTTTTTTTTGTAATTTTTAGATCCTTGTCTATAATTTTTGGTTCATTTTCTATTATTTTTTATCTACTAACGACCAAAGTTAACTTTTTGTTAACATTAAAGGAAAATTGTACTATTTTAAAAGTTAAAGAAGAATATTGTAGTAAAAATGAGTTTAAAGTATCTAACGCTCTTGAATTTAAAGTTTAGAGCCAAATTACCCTTAACCCTTTTTTTTGGGGGGGGAGAAGGGGGAGAATCAATTCTAAATTGTATCCATGTGAGACTACAAGCTGATACCATAAGCTAATTCCTAATCCAACTTGTTAAACTGATTGTTTTAATCTAATTTTGACAACATTGATCTCTAAGCAATCTACACTAACCTAATATTAATTTGTCTATTTAAAACATACATTTAAAATTGTGTAGCCACTTGGTGAGCCTAAAGCTAATAATATGAGTTGAGCTTGTAGGCTTAACTCGTCAACCCATAAAATAGTGGCAGATTTAGTTGGAAAAAATGAGTTCATTTAGATGCAAGACAATTTTGACTCACACCGCATAACTTGAATATGCAAGCTGTGGATTAGCCGCATCTTTTTTAAACTTTCCAATTACTTAAAAACAATTTGTTTTTCCACATGTTTTGAGCTTGGGAAGATATTCTTATTCCAAAAAAGAATATACATGTATGGAAGTAAAACTACTAAAAACAAGTTGACAAAGAGCTTATTTTGTTGTCTTCGGTTTTATGCTCCAAGTCCAATGTCTTCTTGGGTCATCATTATTTTTCCCCTTCTGATCATATAATTCATTACAAAATTTATTTTTCTTCCCCTATTTTTGTTTTTGTGATAATCTGGGCATTTCATCATGGAGTGTTATAGAGTTTACTTTGTTATTAATTTTTCCATTACAAAATTTATCTTTTAGATTGTAATTTTAACCTTTTACTATGTTTGTTTGTGATGGAATATATATATTTTTGGATTGTATTAATATATTTTAAATTTGTATTTTGTTTTTAATGAATTAGAAAGACTTTTATTGTTATTTGAATAATTAATATTTAAGAAAAAATATAATTTTTTACCATAAAAAATAAAAAGAGGTGAATTTATAATTTTTAAAATTTAAAAAATTATTTTAAAAAAATTTTACTAGCAACTTGACTTGCCAACCCACTGTGAGTTGGCAAAAATACAACCCTATTGGGATGCGAGTTATGCCAGCCCATCCTATAAAGCTTGCAACTTGCTATAGGCAAACTTGCAACCCGCAAGTTGGCCCTATTACCAACTCTAGACAAGCCCCATATTGTCTTAAACCATAAAGATGAGTTGAGTCAGAAAAAGAAAAAAAAACACAAAAGAATCATGAATACCCTCACCCTATTTTTATATCTCAAATTAATAATGAGATAAAAATATAACAAATAAAGATTTTTGGTTGCTAATATTTTAAAACCTCATAGTATTCTTTTATCTTTAAAAATAATTACATTTTTTCAATATAAATCTTAGATATTTGCATCTTTATATAATAAATGTATTTTATTATTAGTCACTTCAATTCCTTTTTTTTTTTCAAAGTAATTTCCACCTTGAAGCTGTCTTTCCATCAATGACAAATGGGGAAAAGATATTTCCACCTTAAAGCTATCTTTTAATCTTTTTGAGAGTAATTCAATTTTTAATACCTTGAATAAAACATCTATAATTAAATCTCGCTGTCAATATAAGAACCTTGCTGGTGGGCAATTTGTAAATATTTCTATAAACACTCTTCTAGTTTGGAGGTATACCCTGTCCCTGGTGAGCTCTTGGAATCCAACTCACCTAAATTTTTTTCATTAAAAAAAAAATCTTGAGGAAGAGAGGACACCAAGGTGTAATTTTCTTTGTTTTTTTTTACCAGAAGAGAGTTCAAGCTGTTATCTACATAATAAAAACACATATGTAATACCAACACTAGCATTCACGTGTTTTATCAAATACATGGATACCCCATGGGTGGTTAATCAAGTGAGATTGCTGAGAGTCGTAAAGATTTATCAAATGACAAGAAATGGATTTGAAGCTAGGTAGTTTGGGTAGGTATGAGTGCCAATATCTGATTTCTGATGACACCCATGCATTTCTGTATCTCTCCATATATTGGAAGATTCTTTGAACAAAATGGCTGCAAGCTTGTGACTGCAGAATCTAGCACGTGAGCAACATCGGCAGGTGGGAAATGTCTTTCTGTACATTTCTGTTATTGTTTTACAGAGATGGGTCAGGGTGCAGGTCAAGAATTTGCAATAATAATAGTAATAATAATCAAAAGTACCATGTAGTCCTTAATGCAGCAACAATCACTTTCTCAAAAAGTAGAGTGGAACCAGACAAGAAATAATTGGATGCATCTTAATAATCCCAAATGACATTAGTAAAAAAACAAAAACAGTTAGGTACCACAAATGAAATGCGTTTCTTAGAGTAGCCAATCCTACTTTTTGTTATTTTTGATGTTTTGTTACATTAGGAGAGTTGTCATAGTCACAACCTACACCTCATCTCACCCTTGATCACTTGAGCTTGTTCCATGTGGCTTTTTGCTATAATTTTGATTGACTAGGAAAGAGTATTTTACTTTTCATGCTATCATATGTGTTTCTAATTTCCAGAACTAGAAACTCCAGCTTCATCATACACAACAAGGGAGTTTCAATAGTTAGCTAATAGCTGCTATCTTACAGGGATCCTGACCCAGGACACAGTAGCCCCCTAAAGAGCCCCAAAACTTCGTGAGAAAATCTGAGTTAACTAGAAAAATATAGGACATGCGATAATTAGCAGTAACCACAAACCACAAAGTTTGGTATTCTGAACCAGACTTGCTCCTCTAGGCCATCCCCCTCTAAAAATGATTTCATGTCTCAGATCTGATCATTCCATCTTCTTCCACATGGTCTGCTACCAGATAGGATTCAAGGAAACTTTGCACTCTGTAAAACAGAACTGAGGTGAATATTCCTCTTTCTGTCACTTGTAAAAACAACAACAACAACAACAACAACAAGCCTTTATCCCACTAGGTGGGGTCGGCTACATGGATTGCAAGACGCCATTGTGCTCTATCATTTATTAAGCTTTTAGAAATATTATTAATTAAGAGATCACGTTCAACAACTTCCAAGAGTGTTCTCTTAGGCCTTCCTCTACCTCTCTTAATCGGACTCAAAGTTATATGTTCCACTCTTCTCACTGGTGCCTCCCTTGGTCTTCTTTGTACATGCCCAAACCATCTCAACCGATTTTCTACCATTTTTTCCTCAATAGGTGCCACCCTCACTTTTTCGCGTATGTGCTCATTTCGAATTTTATCTTTACGTGTATGTCCGCACATCCATCGTAACATTCTCATCTCTGCTACTCCAACTTTATGCTCTTGCTGTCCCGTTAGAGCCCAGCATTCACTACTATATAACATTGCCGGTCTGATAGCAGTACGATAAAACTTTCCTTTAAGTTTATTAGGCACCTTACGGTCACAAATAACTCCTTTAGCTTTTCTCCAATTAAACCACCCAGCTTGAATTCTATGTGAAATATCTCCACTGATTTCGCCATCATTTTGAATAATGGCTCCCAAATATCTAAACTTTTCCACTTGAGGTATAATTTGATCTCCCAATTTCACTTCCAAATTATTTTCGAATAGTCCTTTACCAAATTTACAATATAAATATTCCGTCTTACTTCTACTCAGACGAAAACCTTTCGACTCCAATGTCCTCCTCCATAACTCAAGTTTGCAATTAACCTCTTCTCTTGTCTCTGCTATAAGAACTATATCATCCGCGAAGAGCATACATTTCGGGATTTCCTCTTGAATATGTTCCGTCAAAACATTTAAAATCAAGTTAAACAAATAAGGACTCAGAGATGATCCCTGATGTAGTCCAATCTTTATAGGAAAATCCTTTGTTTGACCACTAGGCGTTCTTATACTAGTTTTTACCCCCTCATACATATCTTGTATGGCTTTAATATAAGCAATCCGTACTCCCTTTTTTTCCAACGCTTTCCAAAGCACTTCTCTTGGTATACGGTCATAAGCTTTTTCCAAATCAATAAAAACCATGTGTAGATCTTTATCTTTACAACGATACTTTTCCATTAATCCCCTTAGTAGATAAATCGCCTCTGTAGTTGATCTACCTGGCATAAAACCAAATTGATTCTCAGAAATACTTGTCTCCAATCTCAACCTGTGCTCAATTACTTTCTCCCACAATTTCATTGTGTGGCTCATGAGTTTAATCCCTCTATAGTTAGTACAATTCTGAATATCTCCTTTATTTTTATAAATAGGAATTAATGTACTTCTCCTCCACTCATCAGGCATTTTCTTGGACCGTAAAATCACATTAAATAACTTAGTTAACCATCTCACCCCTTCTTCACCTAAACATTTCCACGCTTCGATAGATATACAATCAGGTCCGTTGGCTCTACCATTTGCCATTTTCTTAAGAGCTTCCTTTACCTCCTTATCACGTATTTTTCGATAGAATGACAAATTTTGTTCTCCTTCACCAGTTACTAAATCCTCCAAGTTACTAGATGAATCCTCTCCATCATTGAAAAGTTTAGAAAAATAAGTCTCCCATCTATTTTTAATTTCATCATCTGTAACTAAAATTCTTCCCTCTTCATCCTTAATACACCTTACCTGTTCTAGATCTCTTGATTTTCTTTCCCTACTCTTGGCAATCTTATAAATATTTTGCTCTCCTTCCTTCGTCTCAAGGTTCTTATAAAATTCTTCAAAAGCTTTAGAACGAGCTTCACCCACAGCTCTCTTAGTTTCCTTCTTAGCCATACGGTACCTCTCCCAATTTTCCTCATTGTTACACAAATGTATGGCTTTAAAACAGTTCTTCTTATACTTGATTTTGTCCTGTACACTATTATTCCACCACCAAGACTCCTTATCTCTCGGACCAGAACCTTTCGATTCTCCCAAAACTACTTTTGCAACCTCCGTATCTTTTTAGCCATATCCTCCCATATAATGTTAGCACTTCCCTGAGAATCCCAAATTCCTTTATCCAAAAGATTTCGCTTGAAAATATATTGCTTCTCACCTTTTAATTGCCACCACCTAATCCTTGGTGTTACTACTTGTCGACGTTTTTGGATTTTACTCATAATACACACATCAAGGACTAGGACCCTATGTTGTGTCGTTACAGCATCTCCGGGTATCACCTTACAATTTTTACAAAGTTTTCTATCTGTGTTCCTAACCAAAAGAAAATCAATCTGCGACCTTGAGGCTCCACTTTTGTAAGTGATGAGATGCTCATCTCTCTTCTTGAAACAAGTGTTGGCAATCTTAAAATCATACACCAATGAGAAATCAAGAAGAGTTTGTCCTTCATTGTTTAGCTCTCCAAAACCAAAACCACCATGCACCCTCGCATACTGACCAGCTTCCCTCCCGACATGCCCATTAAAGTCTCCTCCAATAAAAATCTTTTCACTCTGTGGTATGTGTCGAATCAACCCCTCTAGATCCTCCCAAAATAATTCCTTAAGACTGGCTTCTGTCCCGACTTGCGGCGCATAAGCGCTAACAATATTAACAGTCTCACGTCCAATTATCATTTTTAAAGAAATAATTCTATCTCCAATTCTGCTAACTGCTACAACGTTCTTCTTCCACTCCTTATCTATAATGATGCCTACTCCATTGCGTGCACTTACTTTTCCTGTATACCAAAGTTTGAAACCTTGAATATCCTTAGCTTCTTCTCCACGCCATTTTGTTTCTTGCAAGCAAATGATATTGATTTTTCTTTGAATCATAACCCCTACAACCTCTACAGATTTACAATTTAATGTCCCAACATTCCAAGTACCAAATCTAATTTTGCTCTTATGGACTAACTTCTTTAGCCGCGTGCGTCCAGAATGACGCGGTAGCCCTTGCTCATTTAACACTACATCCGGGCGCCGATGCAGCGGCTCTAACTCACTTATCACTGTACTCGAGCCATGCAGCGCGTTACTTACGGGCAACGACCTAGCATTAACATTATAACGTCTATTGTCCATGTTCATGATAGATTCAACAAATTTTTACATTGGCTGTTGATGGCCTAACACAACCCTCCTCCTTTACCCGGGCTTGGGACCAGCTATAAACATAGGCGGAGTTTGTCACTTGTAAAAACGACAAGCTCATTTGAGGATCTTCCATGGATGGTAGCTATAGAGCAAAGGAGGGATTTAAGAGAGTTCTAGAGGCTATCTTCCAATAAAATTTGGAGTTTTATTTGGAAAATTTGGCTGCCTCTGAAATATCTCCTACTCATTTGGAAGTTGCTTCATCAGTCTCTACCAATTGGAGAGGTCTTGCAAAAGCATCATATCAATTGCTCCATTAATTGTCCTCTTGGATGCAGTGAGTCAGAAACAATCAATCATCTTTTCTCACAATGCCATTTCACTAGAACATTATGATTTGAATGCTTGCTCCTGAGATCTAGACATTGGGGAAAATGGTCTTATCTCATGGTTACTAGAGGCTCTTCCTAAGCTTTATCATGATAATATCTCTCAATTGGTATCATCATATTTCTCAATATGATCAGGCAAACTAGAAACTATTATTCATTATGGACAATCTCCCCAACCACATCGTTTCGTATGTTTTTTTGGATTCTATCTTCAAGTGGGGTGCTTATAATTGCACTCAATTGCCAGGTTCCAAATTCAATCACAATAACCTTTTGGTTATTAATGGACTACATGGATGAAGAAGATTAAATCCAAACACTGCTAAATGTTCGATCATCCTTCAACTTGCCTCATCCACCCTGCTTAATGTTCAATTCTGGAAATCAACTGTAATATCCCATTGTCCCATCAAGCTGCGTTGAGAATGGCTCTTTGGTGGATCCTGAATTATTGGCCCTACTTCAACTGCCCAATGAATCATCTCATCAAACATTTCGTGAAGAAAAAAAATTATCTCTGCAAACTTCCTCAGTGGCTCGGCTACCAACACAGTTGTTGAAGACCTCCGCACCTTAATCAATCTCTTTTCCAGCCATAGGATTTTGACTTCTAATGATGACTCCATTTTCTGAATTCTGAGCATAATTTTTCTCCTTGGATATTTAATTCACGTATTTTATTGACATTTTATTGTTAATATAATATTTGCTTCCTTTAAAAATAAAGGTGAAAACAACTAAACATCCACAACAATGGAGGTGAGACTGACCATATGCAATGTTTATGGTAAACGGTAAATTGAAGAGCCACTAGACGTACCTGGATCATCAGCAATGTAGCTAGACATTGAGAAATAAGTTCCGAGGGAATTTTCACTTCATTTTGATCAGATGAGCTGTTTAGTTCAGGATCTTGTAAATGACTACTTGGCAGAGGATTTGATTTACTTGCAATCATCTGATCCTGAGAAACTAGTGTGGCATGAACAGAATCTGTGGGCATGAATTGCGAGGATGGAGCAGCATGGTCATCCACTGAAAGCCGATTATTTATAAAATTAATTGCCTCCTCAATTCCTTCAACCTTACTCTGTGTCTTACTAAAAGATGACATCGCCTGCAATAATAGTTATGAGAAACTATAGTCAGATCCGGAAAATTGACAGTGACATGACTCCTCAAGGATTAAATTAAAATTGAAAGTGAATCATCTAGCAGCTGGTCACCAGTAATTCAGCATACAAACTGGTGTAAAATGTTCACTTAAAATTATTAAAGTGCTTCTAATAAACAAGAAATTGACTTGCGCTCTAACAATCTATTGATCAACTCCTTAATAATTGGTGAGTCAATCATCCAAATGAATCTTCAAATATGGTGATCCAACCATCCAGTGTCATCAGTGGTGCAGGCAAAGGATAATAACACAAAATTTCAAGTATTTGGCATGACCAAACATATTACACAGTAAAGGGCTGAGCGAAGTTTAGTGTTAAGTTCACTTTAAATATGTAGTGCAAACACGCAGTAATTATTCACAAAGTGGGTAACCTTTCTATACCTGAATAGCTGCACCAACCATTGTACGGGCTCTTCTTTTAGAACTTTCAATAATTTCAGCTATATGAGATCGACAATTTTGGTTGTGAGAAGCTGAACAATACGAAGAGCTAGCATGACCACCAAGATCATCCAAATTAGCTGTGGGCCTTGGTCGTAAATTAGAGTTCCCCTGATATGTGTTATGCTGTCTCATGCAAAACAAGGCAGAAGAGACCTGCACAAATGAAATCCACTCATGAAGTTGCAAGTCGTTGAAAATGGGCGGAAAGAAAGATGAAACGAACTTAATTGTGCAATTGAGTGTTAATTATTCCATGAATTCCATGCCTGCTGGTTCACTTCATTTAACTGCAACAATGCTGCAGCATAATGCCTCTTAAACGGCTCTGAATCCTTTAAAGAGTGGTCCCCATAGTTCCGTCTTTCACATGCCTCATCATTCATTTGCTTCAGTTCAGACAGCACAATTTCCTTCACAGACATAAGCTCATTACTTCAATATTATAATAGGAATATTTGAAACGCAGATATTTTTCCTTTGTCATAATTATTCATTAGGGAGTACCTTTTTGTGAAGAGCACGAGCCAGCTCAAAAACAGCATTTGTGCCAGCTTCTTTGGATGGAACATGTTCATGAAAAAAAGCTTTAGAATTTGCTGACAGTAAGGCATTACCGATCTCATTGCAAGCAACATTAGCCTGCAATTTGGAACTTGAAGAGATGCCCTGGAGCCAAAATGAAAAGAAAAGAAACGGACAAAGTAAACTACTCAGGAAACTTTGGCAGGACAATATAATATTAATAAGTTGACTCTACAATACGGCTAGAAGAAACGTCAACAGAAACCAATTTGATCAAATGAGAAATAAAAGAGATTGATTCCATATTTTCGTTCTCTAAGAAACACAAATGTTAGAACAGAAAAGTTGTGAGCTGTCCAAGAGAAACATTTTCTTGGAAAACAAGAAACAGAAAAACATGCATGATCACTATGGGGCGCCTGATGGAAGGATTAAATTATGAGTGCTCCTTTGATATATGAAATGAAAGGGAAAATACAATGAAGTGATTTAATAATGAAAAATAAACCATGAGTCCCTACTTTAAAAAAGGAAGAAAAAAAAATAAAGTAGATAATGACTACATAGGTATAATAAACATTACCAGAAAAAAAAAGTAATGAGAATTTATTCTCTAACACAAACCAAAAGGGGCATTAGTTTTCTCAACCCAAAAAAAAGAAAAAACCTTAAAAATCTTTAGAGTTTTGATTTTATGGCATGAGGCTACCTGAAATCCCGTTCATGTTTACAAATTATAAATTTATGCATTACTATACTATATTAAGCACTATAGTGAAAATAACGATCATGGAAAAGTAATACTGGTGCACACATGCATGATATTAATTAATGTTGTCAAAATAGGGGAAATGGAGGCAAAAGACGTCAGGTCAGTAAAAAGGCAAGAGATGAGAGCAGGTACAAAAATAACACAAGCACAAAGGACAGGCGGGTATGTTGGGCTCGTGCTGAGTAGTCACCAAGACTGACCACAGAGCATTGACGTATAAAACGAAGTGTACCAATTCTCTGTGACATCTGATATCCTATATGGGGAATTTCTTTCTCATGTAGCCAGTTCTGAGAAATTAGAATAGGTTGTATCATATTGTGGTGCAAAAACCTA
Organism: Prosopis cineraria; assembly: GCF_029017545.1. NCBI lineage: Eukaryota > Viridiplantae > Streptophyta > Magnoliopsida > Fabales > Fabaceae > Prosopis > Prosopis cineraria. The sequence continues at coordinate 23,447,908 of NW_026555345.1, read as the reverse complement.
TTAGCACAAATTGGCATCAAAAGGGATTGAAAAAGTCCTATCGCAAGACTCAGTATTTTCCTATTGCGCAATATTTAGCCATAAATAATCGAATTAAAAGCTGGATACACTAATCCTATTTCAGCTCCAAGCATGCATTAAGTCAAAATTACTATATGAGCTGATCTCTACACTCTGAACACAGTTAACCACTCTTGTTTAAAATTCCTGATTGGAAATATCCTTACAAGGAGTTCACCAAATTTCTCTTTAAACTAAACTCTATATTGGTTAAAAAAACTAGTTTCTTTTAAGGTGTCATTTGAAGAGAAAATAGTCTTCTGATAAGAGTTTTTACAAATGTATACTTCAAAGTATTTACAACCATAAGATAAAACCCAAAGAAACTACATTCCGTCTGAATATACATTTGTACCTGGTTCAATAAACTTTTGACGCCATGAGCTGAGGGGGGTATATAAGGAGCATCAACATGATCAAAGTTCTCGCTAGGGAACAATATCCTGTGCTCCTCAATCTTTCCTTGTTTCAATTTCCCATTAAGCTTGAACTCAATAAGGTTGTCATCTAGTTTATCCGGAATCACACTGCGCCTTATCAGAGATGCTGGCATATTTTCATTAGGATTCAGAGGCATGCAGTCAATATCCTGCCACATGAAAATACTTTTGTGACATTATTCTTTTGTTACTGAAAATTAGAAATAATAGGACAAGTTTATAAAAATAAATAAATGATAGGGCAAGGGGTAAAGCTGAAGAAAAGGTTGGTTGAGAAAATTCAGTGAAACAGCCTTTACAATTTGTGATTATGCATAGAATAATCATAGGCTATAAAATTCATTATCTTTTACGTGTCCTGACACATATTGATGGTATTTCAAGATGATAAAGAAAAATGAGTCTTTGTGAAAATAATGTAGGGTTTTCCATTTTGAGCATCCAGCTCATACATGATACATGACTAATGTTCTGATTTCCCACGTTGATTAACAAGTGCAGATGAGTTCCTTCAGGGTTATAGTCTCTTGAACTACAATAAGAAAAAATATACTCTCATGTAGCTATACTTTAAGTGGCATAGCTACCCATATAGAACTACTATAATAAGTACAAGTGTATAGCCTGAACTATCATGTAAGAGTCTCACAGTCTCTACCAGCAGATAGCAATCTCTGAAAATACCTTGTTAGTAGTTGTTACATCAGCTACTTTATTATGAGCAATCAATTTTACATCCTAGTTAAATATAAGAAAATGTTGATTGTGGTTTTTAAGAAAAATAGATATGTGAACACTGTCTAAGGCTAACTCAAGTGATAAGGGTAAGAGATGTAGTTGGATCTTGCCTCTAGTGCAAGTAGTTGGTGTTCGAAGGCATCAACTTTTCTCCTGAGCACACTGGTTCCATTTTTTTTAAAAAAAAATTGCTTTATTTAAATACTTATTATATTTAATTATTTAGTTATTATTTATTGTTCCGTTACAGATAAGAAAATAATCCCAGGAAGATAAGATAGGATTTCTAATTGAATAAATGAAGTAGTGTGAGCAACGAATACCATGATAAATTCAACCCCCAGCTCAGGCTGGTCAAACTGAACCTGACACCTACAGTTGTCAACAGTTAGTACGCTTCCATCTTGAATCTCTCTCGTCTTTGGGTGAATAGCAATGACACGCTGTCCAACAATTAACGGCCTGGCCAAATCAGTTGGAAGGCCTTCCCTGGTACCAGCAAGAAGTTCTGCATAATGTGCCCTAACAGAGTCCCGGTATTGATTTAACTTTGTTTTTTCTTCTACCAAAAATTGCTTAGAAAACCTCCGAGGTCTGCCAAGAGAACTGCACAAGAGTAACAAATACATGAAATATTTTAACAAGAATGACAGGAAAGTCTAGCAGCAAATGCAAGTACAATTAATCATGCCAGACAAAATACCTCCTAATGACCCCCCACTCAATACGAGTCAGTCTAGGAACATGCCCCAATCCAACATGGTCCAAGTACTCCATGAACTCCATCTTTGCAAACCATGGGTAATCTATAGCACTGTAAAACCACTCAAAAGTGCACCATCGCCGAATTTGATGTGAAGACAGGCAATGAATAAGCTTTTCCTGCAATAATGGAAAAACACAACTTTGAAATCAAAGATTGAAATATTCAGCCAACATCTATTCACATAAATGAGGGGTAACCAACCTTGTGTCTTAATACGCTGTTCTGGAGAATGGATTTAATATGTTGACCACTAAAATTATTTTCTGACACCTTTCTATCTTGTTGTATCATTGGTTTTGGTTTTTCCATCTTCCGCCTATGCCTTCCTTTGGTTGCTAGACCCGCTTTGTCTGTAGGTGAAACTTTCATGGGTAATAGCAGCAAATCATCCCTTCCTCCTTTGTCATCATTACTTGAAGACATCATTCCTGGGGGTTGTACCACCTTTAATTGTCTTGATTGTGGTGTAGAAATAGAAGAGCGCTTACCCTTGGCAACAGACTTTGTCACGTTGTCAGTAGCCTGCAATGATGTTGGTACTATGATACTATAAGTGGCGATGCGGAAATAAAGAAAAGGTTGTCAATTTCAATTAGCAAGGAACAAAAGCTCATCACCTAAACAAAGGTTTGATATTACAAATGTAATTCATAATAGATGAATGGCAAGAAGTTTGGTTGTCTACTAGTGACAAAATCAGGAAGAAAACCACCCCAAAAAAAATGAACCTTAGCCCCAATCAACATCGATGTTACAACATTGGATCAAAAAAAAAAAAAAATTCCGTCACAACATGAGTCTTAAATATCTTTTGTGCGAAAAATAAATAAATTCCATGTAAAGCAAATCTTATCTTTATATTCATCATAATGAAAAAAATTACCTCAAACTTGAACATCCACTAAACAAAAGTTAGGTACTGAGACTTATTGCACAACAGTGCAAAAAGCCACAAACGTATGCAAATAAGTGGTCAATCAACACTAACAAGTACACCAACATGTGTGCACAGGTGTGTGTGAACTATAAATGCTTGGTAGGGTTCTTGCCTAGAGCTAGAGGGATGAAATATAACCCTAGGAATAGAAGCAATCAAAAGCACTCAGTTAACTAAAAACTCTGAACACAAGCACAAAATCAATGGATCAAACTTCCAACAATTAGGAACAATGAGAAAAGGTAATAAGGAAACAAAACATTATGTACAAGGAAAAGATATTGATATGTGATATTATTATTCTCCATACGTTCCAACCCCAAATAAAAATAGTGAACTACAAGTAGTATTATTGATAAACTAATTATCTATATTTTCCAAAGCGAAATAGAAAGCCTTCCTGATATTGCATGCAACGTTGTCACTTATTATACTCTGTCCAACATATTACAGCTATCTCCAAGATTGGAATCAAGTGAAGAACTAAATTACATTGAAAAATGAACTAAAATTTCAAACACTTGAGATATACTTAATATATTGGCAGCAATAAGCAAGGCCCTTGCTCAGTAGAATATTAAATGTCAAACATCAAATAAGAAATAAAGAGAAATGATAGCTATTGAAAAAACAGAGCCTCTGTAGCACTTTAGTGTTTCCAACTTTGAAAAGGTTGCATTGTGGTCCCTCTAGATTTAGTGTGTATTTGATGATTTGACAATTTTTTTTGCTGACATGTTACTATCTTTGTTTATATAAATGATGAGGCATGCATCCAGTCAGCAGAAAGAGTGCCACCCCAGCAACATAAATTGCACCAATTTGCCAATTTAAAGGGATGCCTTGTTCAAATTGATACTATAGGTACCAAATTGCAGCTTCTTAAATGCAAGGGGGACAAAAACTGTAATTAATACAAAAGGGGTAAAAAATTATTTTAAAAGAAAAACTACAACTCAAGGCTAGAAGTTTATTGACTCTTACTTTCAATATTGAAGATGTTTGTCTTCTTTTCCTCTTTCTAGCATCAAGGTGGAAGGCGCCTTCTTCTTGAGGAACTAAAACTCCATGATCAGAAGAAATCAAACCCAGTTTACTTAAAGCAGTGCTTTCATCACTCAAAATTGCATGATCGGTTTCCACTTGAGACTCATCAACAACTCCTTGGCTTTCTTCCATCACCCGAACAGGTGACTCTAAACACACAGAAGACAACATATCAAAGGCTCCAAATTTAAAGTATGATGAAAGCAAATAGGTCTTTGTAAACAATGCCAAATTATAAACTGAACGTAGGAATTGTATAAATAACCAAAAGTATACTGCATGAACAAACAATGATAAAGGGCACAGAAAGATATAATAAAAAGGAGCCAAAGTCTAAGGAAAAAAATTGACTGGGAAAAGCAGGAAAACCATGAGACCATGACCTTCCCATGGTTGCCTTAGCTTCAAATCCGTGGGCATTCAATGCATCCTTCAGCATGCATCCTTGGTGTGACCTACTTTATGACAATGGTCATAAATAGCTTATCATATCTACAGGATTTCCATCAAACCCATAGGTGCCGCAAGCAGCTCACTTGAACAGAGTGAGCTGCCTTCTGCCTTCTTCATATCTAACATTGGTGAAAACTTTAAGGACTGGCAGGAGTCGTGTAGCCATAATTCTTCCCCTGACCTCATTAAACTTAATACTCAATCCAAGTAACAAAAAAAGGAAAAAAACTTAGCTGCATTCTTTTTCCAAAACCCTGCATCAGTTACCCATCATTGGAGTTGATCCACTCATAGATCTCGTAGTGTTGAAGTCACTGCCAATACTTCATCAAGGCATTGTAATACTGGTTACCAAGGTATGACCCTGTTTCAGATTCCTTAAGAAGCCTTTAATCTAAAACAGGGCAGCAAAATTTTCCACCTTCAAATAAGCATCTCATATACCATCCCAGATTTTCTTGGCCGAGACAAATGCTTTTCCAATGAAGTTATCATAGAATTGACCAACCATAACATCCTATTATTATTTTCAACAAACCAAGTCATGTCTTTTGGGTCAGAAATGGCAGGGGCAGCATCTTCTCCAGTGAGATATTATAGTTTTTCCGAGGCCCCAATGACTATCAAGGCAACTTCAGGACCAAACAAGGTAATTGTTGCCATTAAACTTATGGCTCATGATGATGAGGAGAAGTTCCAGCTATGGAGGATGAGTATCTGTTTGGTGACATGTCAGGATCAGTTTGGCTTCTCTACAGATAAAACTAAGACTCCATATTAGATTTAAATTTAAAATTAAAATATCACTCTCTCTTATTTGTATAAAGAGAGATAGATAAATACACAGATCTGTAGGTGATTTGCTTTCATAGAGAAGACTGCCTATGATGGGACTGGGTGGCTGTGAAATAGAAGACAACTCCTCTTGAGAGCTGGAGTGATAAGCTCTCATGTTGCTGAACTAGATCACTGGATTTACTTGGGCCCTGAAGGCCATAATAGCATGAAGTAGACCAGAAAAACAGTGCTGGCTTTTTGGTAGGTGTAATTTTTAGGAGATTCAAATTAGTTAGTCAATCAGAGTTAGTAACAGAAAGAAGGAAGTTAGTTAGTTTTAATAAATAGAATCATTAAATAGCCCCATAACAGAAACTGGAGACAGCTTTGACAGTTAATGAATTCTGAGTTCATTCTTCCATCCATCTAATCTCTTCTATTCCTACTTCTTTCTCACCTGTCAATTTTTTTCTTATTTTCATCCAGATAAATCAATCCTGATAGAAGCAGAATATAAACATTGACTTCTTGGACAAGAAAGAAAATAATAAAAAGGAAACAACATAAAAAAAGGTAATGAACGGAGAATTGTAAGAAAACACTCAGAATGCCCAGCAGTAAACAACATAGTCCTAGCAAGATTCTAATTTACTTGGAAATCACCCTTGTGAGGAAGAAGCAAAGAATAATTAGATGAAACGGCATGAAAATATTGGTCCAAACTTAAATGTCATACCGGTGTCAGGGTTTGCAACTGGCATCATCAAAGACAGATCAGCCAAGGCATTCAGAGCATCAAAAGAAGAGCCTTCATCTACAAATAGAGGCATCAAGAGGAAAAAAAAAAATAAATGTGTGATAACAACCATGCTTCAAATCGGAACCAAAGTGCACACTTTAAGGGCAGAGCCAGAAGAAAGGTAAAACATGAAGACAAACAAGTATTAACCAGATGGTGGAAATATAAACAAAATGTAAAAATATTCTCATCCAAATAAATTTTATTTCTTGCTATCAAAAGATAATAGATAACTTTGAGTTCTGTCAAGAAGGGTAGAGGAAGACCGAAGAGAACACTTTTAAAGGTTGTTGAGCAAGACCTTTTAATTAACAATATTTTTAAAAGCTTAATAAATGATAGAGTACAATGACGTCATATAATCCATGTAGCCGAATCCACCTAATGGGATAAGACTTGTTGTTGTTGTTGTTACTATTGCTATCAAAAGATAAGTAGATAAAATTTATCGTCCATTTGATTGGAGGGGAAAGGAGGGATTTTATTCCCCTCCTTCATTTGGTTCAAAAAAATTTCCCTCCCCTCCAAAAGTGGGGGAATTTGGAGGGGAGGGGTCCAGCCCCATTTATTATGACTAAATTAACTTCATTATTTAAAGATATTCTTGTATTGCCCTTATGTGCAACTTAATAAACTCACCTTCACGGGTAATTGCTTTATCTTTCTTCTGAATTCTCTGCTCACACGGATAACAATGGCATTTGTATATTCTTTCAGTAACCAGACCACAAATTCTTTGATTCCCCTCTCATCTCATCAAGGAACAAATAAAAAAATTAAAAAAAGGACAAAAACTATATATCTTTTCCCAGCACGTAAGATGGACAATTCACTATCACTAATAACAAACAAGAAAAAAAGCATATGTTATGAATACTCCTTTTTCTAAAAAAATACAAAAAGATCTATTCATTTATTCAGCCAACCACGTCATATACATGCACACCTGTAACTTTCAAATATAAGCAAAGCACCATGTTTTCAATACATTAAAAAAACATCAATTAAACGTTAACAAAAATAAATAATAATACACTTGTTTTTTTTTATGTATTTTTTAAAAATGCATCAATAAAAAATTTACAATAAATATTAAAAATACATCTATTGTGGAAATACATTTATTTTATTTTTGTAATATATCATAATTATATATTATTAAACATTTATAAAATGAGAGGAAACAACTTAAATGTAATAGGTGTACAACTGTCCGTCTATTATTATTTTCCCTCCCCTGGTCTCCATTTCTAAACCAAAGAAGGGAATATTTAAATCCCTCCCTTCCCCATTGTTGAACCAAGCACTGTGTTAAGGAGAGTAACATGCTAGAAGCTATTTCAGGTAAATCTATAACACACTTTGACAATAATATCACCCTTCATTATCAAAATGCAAAGGGAGATAGAAAAAGAAGATACTTCTCAAACTTACTTCCCCATGTTACTTAAACATCAACAAGAACAAAAGCTGAGACTGCTAGTATTCAAAACATATGAGAAGCCACATGAATCTCATTCACTTTAATCTGAACTCATGCATGCCAAGACATGGCTATCTAGTTCAACACAGTGACTATATTAAGCTATTAATAGCCCCAGAAGCCTGGCCTAATATACTAACATCACATATACAAACAGAGACACGCTAAATGTATTAATACCCAATATCAAAGAAGCGGAAGTAATACAAATTCAGTTCTTGCAATCTTAAATACTTGTTCCAAATTCTTACCTAGCAAATGAACTAACAACTAAGCCCATAAAAGGCAAGTAGTGCTTGTATTGTGTTATCTCAAGCAAAAGGCCAAACTTAGCTCTCGTTCCAAATATTTGGGGAAAACAATAGAAATCTTATAGAACAAAACAGAAGATTTAACAAAAATATTAGTGAGATAATATAACAAAATACCATACATTTCTCATTATTTTCCTATTTCTTAATTAAATAAAAAAACATTCATTCATACGATGAAAGCAATACTTCCATATTAATCCACTGATTAAGAAGTTAGGCAACATATTCAGGAGTATGAGATCCTGTGTTCAATAAAATATACGGCATGCTCTGAGCAGAATTTAAGTTAGAAATAATAAGCCTACTTAACAGCCGCAAAAGGGAAACAACTTAATTAAGGAAATAATTGGAACTACAAAAATACCTTTGAATTACAAAAAACTAAGCCTACCTTTTTTTTCAAGCAATACTTTTCTACTTTCCTTCCTGAGACTCTTGAAAGAGGACCTAGCACTTTTGGTGCCAGCAAAATTAGTGTCTATTTTATACTTGATTAAATCCAGTCCTTTATCTTCATCTGTCCCACTGGAAGCTTCCTTTACATCATCCAAATGCTTATTCACATTTCCTTTGAGTTCGAACTTTTTTCTGCAGTATTTTGTTCCCTTTTCTTCATGTTTTCCTCTTCTGGCATTCACTCTGTTGCTCCGTTGATTCAGTTTTCGAGAATAATCTCCATTGCCACACCCCGTGCTTCCTAAACTCAATTCAGAGGTACCCTCATTCAAGTCAGAATGGCAAAATTTGGATGCTGCTGCTTCTGATTTAGTGTGCTGAAGAACCATGATTGCCCACAGTTAATTGGTTCATCTTAAAAATATCAGATAATACAACTGGACAAACTGCATACCTTCCTCTCGTTATTCTGACCAGGTGATGACATAATGCCCTTAGATTTATTGTTTGGTGATCTAGAAACTTTGGAAGACCCGCCTACTTGTGAAGCCTCTGTCAGTGCTAATGCAATCTTATGAGCAACATCATTACTGTCGACCATTTGCCTGGAACCTTGCCTAGCTGGTGAAAAACGCTTTTCACCAATATCCTTACCAATGGAATGTGAAACAGGGACACGGGAGTTCTTTTGCGAACAGCATGAGAACTTATTCCTTAAAACAAAACCCCAAATAACAATAAATAAAAAAATAAGAGCCTTGATAGAAGTCGCTTTCAAATATAAAAGTAGACACTATTAGAGGAGAGGCAGTCTTTCCAGAAATTCAGGAGCTAACCAAATAATGAAAACAGAAGAAAATTTGTGCCAGTGTATGTGCATCTGACGTGTTTCCAGCAGGAGAAAATATTGTTCTTCCTCAATCTTAATGTAAGAATTGATTTTTAAAACCAAACACAAGTTGAAGCAAGAGAGTGGAAAATGAATCAAAGTAATCTTCATATGCATTTAGAATATCAACCCACCAGAATGCCTCTTCTTCAACAATGACAGGCAACCATCACCTGATAGAACTGAATGTGACTGAGAATGATCTGAAAAATGTCCATCTAATGCTTTATAGTTGCCATCTGAACATTTCTGCCGCGAAGATTTTGAAGGCTTTGTAAATGCTTCTGTTTCTTCGTTGGTTTCTTGTCCACTATCACTTCCTCCCTTCCAATTAAAACATCCATATTACATTTGCATTTGAACCTTTCAAAAATTTGCCCATTACCCATTGCAAATCACAAACATTTTTATAAATACACATTTTTTTCTAAATGTAACGACACTAGCAATACAATTTATGATCTTATGAGTGATCTGTTTATCATGGCATGGGAGGGTTGACAGATCAGTAAGCTTATTGGATAATAGCCCTACACAATTTTCAATAAGTAGGCAACCCTCGTATATTAAAAATACTAGAGGAAAACAAAGAACTTGTTAAATAAACTGAAATACAGGGTGAGAGAATTATCTATACCATAGCTGGAGGCAAGAACAGTCAGGAAACAGAACCACTCAAACCAGCCACAGGAATGTTACAGAAAAAGTAATGCCTAGTAAATATTCAATATAGCTTTAAATTGAAGTTCAAGCTTACCAGTACATTATAATGATCCGTCATCATTGCTATGAGTCCAACCACAGAAGCAGTGCCCTCTGGAAGAGACAAGTATGCCTGAAAATAACCCAGAACATTCTTGGTTTAAAAACAATATACCACATTAATCCATTCCATCAAAATGTGATATTATACATCACCAAATAAACCAAACTAGTGAAACTTAATTAAAAAATGAAACAATTTTTCTCTACAAAACGCATCACAGGAGGATTCCTTTATCATCATAGAGGTTCCCGTAAAGCAATATCTCCTTCTTGTACATCATTACCTACTTCATTTGCTATGAAATTTGAATGTATAAGCTGCTTGCCATCAATTAGATCTAGTTGTTTTCTTGTTTTCTAAGTAAACCTATAAATTTTAAGAGAAGAGAAGAAAAGAAAAAATAACATGCCAGGGGCATAATATATGAGATAAAACGTAACTATATATCAGGAACAAAAATATTAAAAATGAAAAAGTGTTCCTATTTTTCTTTTTAATAAACAAAGAAATAGAAATATTCAATTTCATCAGCTCATTTATTTCCGTTTCATATAATTATTTTGGAAGTATAAATTTACAAAATCCAAGGCCAAGACACCTTAATCGGCTTCTAAATGTAAATGTGCAGTATGTTTTAGAATCTGTGTCTGTGGGATATGCAATTAGGCAATGTGTACAAGTTAATGAGCACGTCAAGGCTATCACTGCACCTACTCGATTCATAGAGTATAGAGCTTCTACCATTTCCAAAGATCTATTATGCACAGCAGCAGCCACCTGTAAGCAAAGGGGAAAATTTCAAGTACAGGACAAAATGTTCAATAAAGACCATGAGCTGAAAAAAGGCAGGTTCAAATAACTAGATACAAGCTTGACCCAGAAACTTTACAAAGAATTTTAGGCAACAGCAAGTACAGGCATACCCCTTTTATAGCAAAACGAAAATCCCACCTTTCATTCCAACCTTAATCAATGAGAAGCACCTCAACACTGACAAATAAACTAACCTTCTTCCAGTCTTTCCCATATTTACGGAAAGCTTCATAGAAACACTCTAGCTCCTCCTTACTCCATTGAGGTCCTAACATGTCAGCCAATTTTCTCTTCTGCATATCATTGAAAAGTAATAATGAACTTTAAAGCAAATAATGCTGAACCAAATTTAACAAGTTACTTCTTTTTCTTAAATTAGAAAACTCCTAATGAGACACCAGAAAAACTATCATGACAACTTCCTTTCAGTTTCATGGAGTGAAGAGTCATAGAGGAACAGTGATGAAAGAAAAGAGGGAAAGGACTGAGACAAACTGATAGAGCCCCTCATTATTTTACTAAGACTTATCAAAGGAAGTCAAAGGGGAAGAATGACTCTAGTAGAATAATGGTAACTGGTCCAGAGGTTTATCCTTCGGTCTCTAGCCGTAAGGAACAGTAGCGTGGGATCTTTGACCATAACTAAGATCTTTTGGGAGGTATGGGCTAGGGGGAAGCCATGCTGTCCATGCTGTGGGTATATTTTATCTTTTTGCTTGTATTGTGGGGATATCCAAAAAGAGAGAGGAAGAGAAGGGAGAGGAGAGACTGGCCTCTCGAATGCCAGAAGGAGTGAACCCTCTTGTGAGGTTTGAGCTTGTAATGTTGTTACTTTTGTGATCATTCAGGGGAGATAGGGTTTTGGCCAGAATCAGAGGCAGACTTGTAACTCTGATTCGGTTTCTCTCAATTTATTAATATCAAAACCTCAGCATTTTCCCCTCATTTATTGTTATCAGTGTCTTTATTGTTGTTTCTGTGGAGATATTGGTTCGGGTCTTATTACAAACCAAACTTCATATTCCAAAGGCGGAACTGCAGATCCTTTAAAATGAGCCCCAACTTTATAACATGTAAATTGGTATAATACACATGCATAATGAAGCCTTTTCAACGCAGATATTGAGAGTAGGAAATGAAATTGCTTTACACTGAAAAACCAAAGTATTAAAGTACAACTTTTGTGTTATCTTATGTTCCACTACTATAACAAGATTAAACTTGCAGCAAATCACTTGGTCCCACCAGAGGATTTATAACATTGGTATACATTAGCTTACAATTACTTCATCTCTCTTAATGAACTTAAGTCATTCTCTCAGGGATACAAAAGAGTAAAAAGAGCCATACTTCATTAATGCACATCATAATTGTTTTGCCTCCTCTTATCATAAATAACTACAAATGCATTGGAAATGCCACAAGGGGGCATATGCATAAAGGCACACAATAAATTATATATCCTACCGTCATCAAATTACGGTTATCTTTCAGGAAAAAGGAAATAAAATAAACTGTACAAGAAGGAAACAAAGGATTGCTAGAAGACACTAGGGGAAATCCAGATTATTCTGGTTCCTGAAAAATACATTAATTGATTTCAAACCATGGTCCATAATACACATTATTATATAATAAAAATTTTGTTAGAACAAAATCTTGACCATTTGGTCTCTGAACCTATCTTGTCATCTCAATCAAGGACCATTTCAGACTAAAAGCTTCAGCTGTTAAGGCTACGCCAATAAATGGTTTATTAATATTTCTAAATTGTCCCTTCAAGTGAAAAGTGAAAACCCTTTGGGCTTAAAGCTTGGATTACAAACAGGCCCCTCATATGTCGTTTCAAAATTAATTTAATTTCAGACAATAGCGTCAGCAAAGATTGAAATTCCAGCTTCTTGATCATGACGATTTGGATACCATGTCTATGGGGCATGTGCAAAGAGGTTGACAATCTTTGCTTAGCTGATTAGTCTTGCTTAATTTGGCTTTTGCGTGCTATTTTCTCTTAGTTTCTTTGCACGTAAACCTATTTATTCTTAATAACATTGTCAAATATCTATAAACAAAAAATAATTAATATTGAGCAACATTACAAAGAGTACATCCACATACATCATGGAATTGCACTTGTAAATTAGGTGCTTTGGCATTATTATTGGAATTTATCTTCAATTGTTATAATCAATTCAAACACCCATGTCAAAATTTCAGTAACTAAATGTGACCACCAAAAGCACAACATGGTCATATTTGCTGGATCCACGCATCAAAGTTCAACCATGTAATCAATCAATCGGACCATCTAGAAAAACAATGGTCAGAGCATTATTATTTTGAATTCAACTTGATGTCTAATCTAGTATCAATTAAAAGTTAACATCACCAGAATGGCATCAAAAGTCAAGCTATTTGTTAGGTGCAAGGTATTAATGTGGAAATGAAGAAATTGTGTAAAAAAATTCCAACACTGGTATATATATACAAGTGAAATTCTTCCTTACCACCTACTGTAGTGTGCGTATGTCTGTGTGTAACCACAACATGACACACAGGCTCTCACACACACATACACACATAATTAAATAGAAAGATCAACAAAAAAAGCACCAACATGCAAGTTAAGCATCAAAGTTTCACACATATGATATTTTTCCTTATTGTAAACAAAGTTATGTGTAACAATAATTCTTTGTAAAGCAGTTTAGCAGCAAACATACCTTCTGAATTCCTGGACTACCCTGCGGCCTAGTCTTGCTAACATTCTCTGTATTTTTATCTTTGTTAGTGACACTTTTGGATTTTCTAGATGGAGCCATGGGTAATGCTTGGTTTTCTGAAATTATCAGAAAGAGAATATAAGGAAAATCACAATTTTCAAAAGAAATCAGATATAATGAAGTAATTATAGACTTCAACAACAATTAGTCAGTTGCACTAAGCCACAGTAAACACAGGGAATTCGATGTAAAGAAGATTTTGTACTTGAGAATCTAATGTTTGTCGTAGACGAACGACAACTGAAGCAGCATCTCCTGACCATCCAAAAACAGGGTTGATGAGAAATCACAAGTTCAAAACTCGAAGTTGCTTGCCACGAATCAATGAAAGACAAGAAGAGTACAAGCCAATGACGAAAATAGAATATTTAGCAGGCAGGCAGTTGCCTTCACACTACCCAAAAAACACAGTTTGAAATATTGAACATATAATCAGGAATCTGCAGCTTCACTAACGAATTTATGATAAATAAACATTAGATACAGCAAGTTGAAACACCCTAGTCCAAGTTCTGCAACCAATTGATGTGTCATTTATGTAGAAAATAGTTGTCTCTCTAATAACAGATCAAATGACAGGAGAGGAAGCATATATTGAAGCTTCAATGCCAAGTCCGAGCTGAGAACCCTGATAGAAAAATCACTACTCGTCGAGTTGAGAGAGAGGGAGAGGGAGAGAGTGAAGCAAGGATTGCTGCTACACTAAATTTGGCAGCAGCGAAACAAGTAGAAAGAGAAGAGTTGCGGCATCTCGAAGAAATAAATCCATGAACATAACCTAATTGCATACAGCTTTTAACGAAAATCATCTCTGTAGTCAAAACGCTTCCTTTTGCTTCAGTTTACGTCCATTGAAACCCGAAACAGCGCGAAATTCGAAATTTAGAGACTTTGCCTTTTTATCCCTCTTGATCTAAGTTTTCTCTGCAAGCATATCAGACTAGAACAATCCAGAAGATCTTCCAGAATTGAAGTTTCCGACTTTGACAAACAAAAAAAAAGTCCTGCTTCCTGAATCACTCAAACGAATTGAACATAAAAGAAAAGTGAGCATCATCGAAATGCAAGCTCACCTATTCGGCGAGCCTTCACATCGAAGATTCGAAGCAAGGCTGTTAGATTAGAACGCGATCAAGTGGCGGGAGAAACTAGTGACATTGACAGTAGTGATGATTGTTTGATAGATAGAAAAAGTTGAAAAACCGCGATGAAGGTGTTGGTGCTGGCGTTGGGAGTGCGATTGTAAGTAATTATAAATTATTAATTATCAATTCGTAATTCGTAATCACCCCTTAACGATAATAAATTCCACGTCATAACCCCAAAACTGAAAATATTTTATACTCACTGCAGTTCAATTTATAAAATAATTTTGAAGATAATTTGATATCTGAAAATATAAATAATTTGATAAAAATAAAATTTTATTAAATATAATTTTTTAATATTATCATTCTCCCCTTGTTATATTCTTTCCTCAATCTTTTACAATTATTAATTGAAGGATATTTTTAAAAATTTATAATTATTTTTTGAAAAAAATAATAAAGTTGTAAAGTGTATTCCTCCTATTTAAAAATATAAATATTTTTAATTAAATTTTATCTTGATAAAGCAGCTATTTATTTTTAAATTAACACAATCTTTTTATATTTATCATAAATGTTTCACTCTAAAATAAATATAAAGTAATTTATTCATTAAAGATATTAAAAAAAATGCGATGATAAAACTTTGAAACATTAAAATGTGTTATATTTTTTAACAGACAGAATATTTAATAAATTTTAATGATATATGTAAATTTATCTAAAATTACTCCTTCTAATCTCTTTTACAAGAAACATTCAACTAAGTCACCAAAATCATTAAATTATTGACTTTGATTAAAATAGAATAAGTTTTTAATTTTATCTTTATTTAAAATGAAAATTTTAAAATTTATATTATATTCTCTCTTATAATTAATGGATTTAAACAAGGGTTGTATTCAAAACATAATTAATATCTTATCAAATATTTTCATTATATTAATCCAAAGAATCTTATTAGAAGACATTGTATAATAGATATTAAGATGAATATCTTATAAATGGAATGGAGGTAGCATTCAAAATAGTAATAAGAAATAATGATAGTGAGATCTTAGAGGCTAGAACATCAAATCAATAGCAATTAGATATTGACTAAAATCTGAAAGGAAAAGTTGAAAACCCACAATAAAGGTGTCAGAATTTGGAGTGTCTTTTTACATAGTTAATTCATAATCATCCATTAACAATAATGTATTTCATGTCATGACTAAAAAATTTAAAATAATTTATATTTAAATTAAAAATAAGATAAAGGTACATTTTTATTTTTAAAATATTCTCTAAAAAGCACTCAACACGCTAATCTATTAGTTGAAATAATTTTGTCTTTGAAATAATTAAAACAAGCATTTTTCCCCTTATTGTCAAATTTCCAACATTAATAATTAGAAAATGCTAACTAGGACTCTAACATTGATCATTAGAGAATTTAATGGCAAGGGCAAAAATGATCCATTTTAATTGCTTGAAAAATAAAATTGTTCCAACTAATAGTTTAAAGTGTTGAGTGCTCCTCAAAAAATATTTCAAAGGCAAACATAGACTTTTACCTTTAAAATAATAAGGAAGAATGATGATTAAGCCATAGGACATCAAATTAAATAATTAAGGGTAAATGAGCAAATTACTCCCTTGAATAGCATCATAGATCATAAACTTGTTTATTGTGCAAATAGTAAGGTTATTCTTAATAAACCAACATTTAACTAACACATTGTGTGAAATCATAGAATTAATCCAAGAGGATTGAATATCGATGGTTAACTTTTTGCAAGTATTAAAAAATTTAAGGGTATTTCTTTTAAAAATTGGGATTCCAAGTTTAAACTTTATAAAACACTTCAAACACAACTTTATTAATTCTAAAATAAAGTAAAAACAAATACAAAAGCATGGAGTACTATTTGACAATCAAAACACCTCAAAAATAGTTGAAAAATAACAAGTGAGAAAATGACAAGGGAATATGTCGTGCCATGTGCACATGCACCACAACTTGCTCCTCCATATGTTATGTGCCAAGGACGCATTGCATAGGATCTTAACAACAATTTTTGTCATTTGACAACAGTCAAGGGCAATTTCTAACATGTCCCATTACTCCATTCGGTATCCAATTAAAGTGATCTAAGTTTTTACAAAAAGTTCCTTTCATATAATAGCTATTGGCATAAGTTTTACTCCCAAATAATTTCACACGAAAAAGTTGAACACTCAAACATATTTTCAAACTTTTTCACACTTACACACAAACAAGGTTGTCCAAAATTTAATACATGTGCCAAAAGCTTCACTTAACACCTAGACTATACTTAATGGACTTAGGACCACCTGTGCAATACACCACAATTATATAGTAACACTTAATTTTCATTTTCAACCATCAACCCCTCAATGTCAAAAACAATAGGGGGAGGTCCATCATTGCATTTAATTAAAAGAATTACATAGTAGTAACATTTTAACATCACTACACTTACACGAGTATTTTGACCTTTTTGAAATTTACCACATGCTTACACAATAATTTTAGGATCCAAAATACAACCAATCAATTATGCATTAATAATTAGTGCAAGTGCAAAACACAATGTTTTCTTAATTGGAAATATCATTGAAATTATACACTCAAGTCATAGTTTAAAATCAAGGAGACAAGGTCTAAAAATGGGACATGTGCCATGGCATATGACACAGAGCCACAGGCTCCCCTTTTTTGTGCCATACGCTACAGCACATGTGACAGTAATTTGACAGTTTGCAGAGCAAACTTTTGGTGTGTGTTATTTTCACTTATGATGTTTGATCGGAGTGATTTAAGTGCCCACATGAGGCTTATTTCATAAGCTAGTTAATGAGAAACTTTGAACATGATCCAACAGTTTGATCAAAATTTAAACATTTAGGTGCAAAAAGTTACTTTTTAAATACTTAGGTACACCAAAGCGTTCAAATTAATCCTTTAGTTTCATAAGACCATTCGAGGCCTAGAATTAAGTCCAAACGGACCTTTCACATCATATATATACATAAATCAAGATTTGGCCGCTCAACAGCCTATTTTCCTAAATAAGAACTTTCCTAAAATATCACCACAGTATAGTTTTTAGGCCAAAATCTAATTCATTCACTACATATTTACCATTAATATTTTCACAACATGTTTATAGTTAAATCTTAGCCCATGTTGTTCATTTCACCATATATTTATACATAAGGCTAAGATTTATAAAATCACTACAAATTACAACAATTTTAACTAATTCTTAGCCTATTTCATATAATTCAACACTTATAAGGCTAAGATATACAATCATTACAAGTCATAGTTTAAACCATGCATAAGTCAACTTATGACAACTTTTCATTCTACAATATACCAAAAAACAAGTTCATTACACAAGCTCAGAGTTTGCTCGGCTTTAGCAATACTAAGCTAATTCAGAGTCTTTCCCTTCCCCCAACTCATTACTTTGACCTATAAAATGTAACCACGAGGTAAGATAATAATCTTGGCAATAGAATAACTCACTACTATTAATTATCACAAGTAACTATAAGCAAGTATTGCATAATACACTTTTAAACATAGCTAATAATAAAATATTCACTTCATCAATATTATATTTCACTACTATTCACCACTTTCATAAACATGATCACTACCATTCGAACTTTCAAATCACCATGACTCAAAACTATAAGCTCGCCTTAGATCAATGCATACACTTATTAGCCCTGAACACACCTTCAATGATAGAATCACTCAACTAAAGGCATTCTATCTCACTTTCAGACTATGGTTTCTCCTATCACACATAATGAGGTGTTGTTGGCTCCAACATCGCATCACAAATGCTAAGGGGCCTAAATTTCTAACATTACACCTTATATGGGCACTAAGGTGATAATCTCCAACACCGCATTTCAAAAGGTACTAAAGAGATACAATTCTCCAACATCGCACCCCGTGAGTATTAAAGAAAATATGCCATATAAACTTTTACTACTTCTCCTTATAGGTGAACTCTCTCTCCCTATAATCATGCTTTCGCATAAACCATATATCCACATGTATAAAACCATGTACACATACATATATAATCACAAAAATGCAATTTCATAAACTCAAATCTTTAAAAATTGATTTCATGCATTAAATATTCACTTAGTAAATATGCTCATTCTAAAACATTTTCAAGCAATAATATTCATACTCTTAAACAGTTAAAATAGATGATCAAGTAAAGAAAATTATTCGATTACCTCAACTTTTTTGTGATAAGAAAGGTCACCCGTGGATTTCTTGCACGACTATAGTCACCACACTAGCTCTCCACTTCAAGTTATACACATATCACAATAATCTACATCAAATTAGTACTATTAGTCAATTAATTAAATTAATCAAAAGTACTTAATTATTACTTAAAGCTACATTTAGCCATCTACTCCTTTTCACTTAGTCAATTTAGGCTTATTATCACTTAATTGTCACTCTTTATCATTTTTCCATTTCACTTCTACTAAGTTTTCACCCTTTTTACCATTGATTTATGGCCAAATGAAGCCTATAGCTTTAAAGCTTTATCGTTTAACTTTAAACCAATCGCAAAGCCTTAATTTAACCCCCAAGAGCCTTTTCATTATTAAAGGGTAAGAAACTAACCCTTTAAATTTTCTTGATTCAATTTTTCTATAAATTATACTAAGAGAAATTATAAAAGAATCAAAGCTAAGGATTGTATGAGACTTACCCAATAAGCTACCGGTCGGAAATGCCTTCCAATACTCTACAAATCCTTGTCCTAACAGAGAGATGGCTTCTCCTCTCTTCCTTTCATGCTTCCTTTCCCTTTTTTCTCTGTTCTCACAAGCTGTCCATGACTTATCAAGTCATTTTTTATGCCATGCACTGCGATGCTAGTAGCTTGTTCTAACTTATGGCACAGTAAGGAAAATCCTCACTACACACACACACACACACTCCGTTTTAAGACTTGATTCTTCCACCCTTATCTATTCATTCAATATCCCAAAGAATCAAAACATCAAGTTATCATCCAAAATTCTAATCACTCTGTAATTATTAACCCTTGATTAGTAACTAATTGCAGGATTAAAAAAATTAGGATGTTACATATAACAATTGCATATTACCATAATAATAACAATCATATGACAATAGCAAAATCAAACATCAAGACTTGCTTTAAACTTAGCAACCATATGATACATGGGATAATATGTATGATCACACTAACTTTGTATCTTCCTTGTACCTTTAGACTAAAATTATGAGCTATAAATCAAATAAGGCTCCATCCATATGAATGGACTGTTTGAGCTCATCAATTGTGAGGAGCAACCTGGCCAAAAATTGCTACACTCACTCTTAGACAACAACTTCCCCCAATTTAAATCCCTAGGGTGTTGTCAATGTAACATTTTCCTTATTACCCCAGTGCTTAACCAAAACCTCTATAGTAACCATAGATTAAACCATACAATAACCCTTAAGCAATAGGGAAACCTAATCCTAAAGCGTGAGCATAAAGGAAGTCATGATTTGTTAACTCGTGGATTCTTGAATAACTAAATGTGAATGGTTTGACTAGTCTCTCAACCTTTAAGTCAAGCTACCATATTGCGTTTTAGAAGTTAGTCCCCCCTTTAATTTCATGTAGGCTAGGAAGTGGGCTAATAAATTTATTTACTGGGTAAGGGGTTTGGGTTTATTTCTAAACTCATATTAGATTAGGTTAAGATTAAGGTTAGATATTTTATAAATAAATAAGTAGCATTTTTTTAATCAGGTCTAGTTTAAGTTTAGTTCAGTTTCTAGTGCTCAAAATTGAAACCTAAATCGAACCAATCCATTTTTATGTCATAAAAACTAAAGTAATCTTAATTATTGCTCAATTTTAGTTAGTTCCTTTCAATTTAGGTAGGTTTTGAAGACGCTTACTCATATCATATATTCATACTACAAGAATTACACTTGTTCCATCTCATCACATCATCGTCATCCACATAATTATCCTCCTTTCTCAACTATCATCAAATTTATTTTTAACACATCACATAGAATCAACTGCATCATGCCACACTTGCATTAAAATAAGTTCACAATCATAATATATTTTTTAAATGACTTTATAAACATTTATAATTAATCAATTAAGCAAACAAATGCATGAACTAAATTTTTTTGGTTATCTCAAATTTTTTAGAGATCAAAGCTTGAATTAGGCCTGTGCAGGATGCCCATAAGCCCGAGATGCTCAGCCCGACCCGAGCAAAATATGCCCAACCCGAGCCCTGAAAAAATTGCCCAATACCATTTGGGCATGGTCGGGCCGAGCCCGATCTTCGAGTTGGGCAGGGTTTAGGATCGGAGTATCCAACCAATTGACCCTGCCCAGCCCGAGATATAATATATTTTTTTATAAAAATAATAATATAGGATATAATTTGTTAACTTGATGGGGACATAAATGGTAGTTCTTTTTTTTTTAGATGCCTTGATGATCAAGTTTGTAAATCTTAAGTTAAATATTTTTATATTCCTTAGAATTTGGAATTGAACAGCACTTGTGACTTGCATGAAAAATTCCTTCCATATTTGTTTTGCCATTAAGTTTTTTGATGACACCATAATATTTTTGCTAGTGATATTTAACAATCTATTACTTTTAAAATAAGAGCTTGAAGTGATTTATTAATGGAAATAATTAATTTGCTACAGTGTATTTCAGATTTGTGTGGATGGTTCTGATTTTTTATTTCGGTAAGGCAAGGTTGGAGACCCTGCCCGAGGTGCTCGATCCTTGCCCAACCCTGCCCGCCCGGCCCCTCCAAAGTCGGGCATCTTTCTGGTAGGGTCGGGCTTTGGGCATAGTTTTTTTGCCCAAAGACATTTAGGGCAGGGCATCGGGTTAATGGGCTGCCCTACCCGACCCTGCCCATGCACAGCCCTAGCTTGAATAGTACACAAGATGATTAATATATAATTAGTCATACCAATCATCATTAATATCGCAAATACTTTTTCAACTTCTATTAATCAACACTTTAACTACTCAAAATTACAATATCTTACATTTAAGAATAACCATTAGGTTTATTAACTCTTATTAGCTCTAACTAACACTAGCAAACTCCTTAATCAACATCAATAGTAGTCACCTACCTCAACCACTACCATTTATGGCACTTTAGGGCATAATTTTGTCCATATTAATGAGTCCAAGCTCAAGGATGCTCAAACTCATTAAAGTTATGTTTAGACAACTCAAACAACTTTCATTAGTCTCATTTAAACTAATGGCTTCAAACCTATAACCTTAGGTTTGAAAATCATCATCTCTCAAATCTTACTTACAAAACATGTAAAGAGAAGAAGAAGAGATAAGGAAGACATACCTAAGTGAAATTAAGCTAAAATCACCTCCAAAATACCTAAAAGTTGATGTCATAGCAAAGAAATGCTCTCTTCATCGCCCTCCTTCTGTTTCAAGTTTCTTTCTTTGTTTTTGTAATTTTCTACATTTTTTTAGAAACTAACTCTTGACATTACGCTGCAGCGTAATACATAATAAGCCAAATTCCAATTTGCTCTCTACAATTTAAGTCCAGGTGGCCCAATTTACTTCTAAACTCAATCTAAAAGCTAAAGCTAAATTTAATAGGTCTATTAGCTGTCTCTAACTATCCTCAAATCCAATTATATTTAAATTTATATAATTACTCTTTAATAGCTTAATTAATCAGGAAAATAATTTTTTGGATGTTATAGTAAACGCTAAGCTAATCTCTTCAATAAACAAGTGGAGTTAAGTAGGTTTAAGTTCCTTGACAATGTGACAAGCTCTCACCAAATAATAAGATAAGGCTAGCCTTCGAATACCAAAAGGCAATTGTACAATACTACATGACTTTATCTATTCTTCTTCTTAAGTGAACTCTAGCCAAATGATAATGTAATGAATTCATGCTTACATCTCCAACATGTTCTCATATACAACAATAAGCTCATTGATTTCAATTACCATCAACAAGCTTCCACATGTAGGTGTCATATAAAATTTCATATCATCACGTTACATATAATCATTTATACTATTTCATTTCATCAATCACATTATTATCATCTCTTAGTTACTAAATTCATGTTAACACATTTACATGCATATAGCTTTGGTTAATGTAATCGAAGCATGTTCTTCACATCACTAAAATAATACTTGGAAATATACACACATTTTTCCCATATATTCACCATCATTGATTAACAAACATTTATTAGGTATTCTTGACAAACATTGCTTCAAATTGATCATTAATTATGAACACATCATTTTGTAAATTTATACAAATTAACAAACAATTACACAAAATAGATTTTCTCTGGTTATCTTAAACCTTTGAGTGATCAAAAGTTTACCCCTCCAATACAAAGTTTCAAGCTTGCTCTTAAGCCAAAACTGTGCAAAGAACAATTAAGCTACAGTTAATCAAGCCCACAATTATCAACATCACCATTTAGACAATTTAAACTCTTTATTCCAATACTTTAAATATATCAAAACCCATATATCGAGCATTTAAGCTTACCTATTAGGTGTCTTAACTTTCTTTAGTTCACACTAACTTCATTAAACCCTTTACTTGCCATTAATGGCCTTCAGGCACTTTTAAAACCCTTATTTATTATCTATTTTTGAACATTAATGTCCAACAACTACCATTAATCTGTAAGACCTTTAATCCTTGGTTTAAACAACTCAAACAACTCTTTCTAACTCTATTTTAGTAAATAGATTCAGACCTATGGCAATTATGGTCCAAAAATTACTTAAACAACAAGCTTTAACTTATAAAATTGTCAAAAGAGGAAGAAAAAGAAAGATTTAGGCTTAAGAAACTTACCTTAAGTAATTGGAAGCTCAAAAATATTCTTAAAGTTTTAAATCTCCAAGCTCTAATAGAGCTCTTTGTGTTCTCCTTTGTCCTCTCTCTCAAACATCTTTTCTCTCTCTATGTTTTGTCTATGCACCACAACCCATGCCACACATGTGCGACATGTGATACAAAGAGGTCTCTTTATGTTTTTCAAGCCAAATGTATCACAACACATATTGCACACCTCACAGCATGTGGTACAAAGCCATACTTGTTTGTTTTTCTTCCTTTTTGAGGTTTAGGTGACCCAACTTTGTTTGAGACTTGAACCTAAGGTTAAAGCCACAACACAATACATTCATTAATCCTTTTTTACCATACATCACATTAATTTACTAAATTATTCTCATTTAATTTAACTAATCATAATTAAATTTTTTGAGATGTTACACAAATTATTCCCTCAACTTTTAAAAACAATATAATCAAGCCCCTGCTATCAACCAAAGTTAACTTTGAACGATAGTTGGCCATAAAAGGACCCTAAAAATTTTTTGTCCTTTTCTATAATTTTTTAGTCCTTGTCTATTATTTTGGCTCCTTTATTGTAATTTTTAAGACATTTTTTTGTAATTTTTGATGTCCTTTTTTATCATTTTCTAGTCAACTAATGGTCAAAGTTAATTTTTGTTAACTACAGGGACTATATTTCAATTTTAACAATAAAAAAATTTTACATATTTAAATATTAAATAGTAACCAAATTCCCATATCATCACTTGTAATAAAAATCATAACTTTGTCATTTACCTTAAATTAAGTGTAAATTTTTCAATCATTTTACAAGGATTAACGTAACCAATCATTAATCAATCAATCAATAATTTAGGTGACATATGAAGGAACGAGTGAAAGTATAAATTTTAAAGTGGAAAGCATCTAAATTAGCTTAGTAATATGCATTTTAGTAAGTATCCTGTATGAAGTAGATATTTTGAAATAATTGACAAAATTAAACAAAAGAAACATTTTAAAACAAATAAGGTATAGCTAACATGGCATGATCTCTCCATGATTTTCTCAACCATATCTGGTTTATCACTTATTGGTTGAGGTTGTGGTTATTCGTCTTAAAACCTCTTGATTTGCTTATGTAATAAACATCATATCTCCCTTTCTAAAGGATATAGGATATGACAAAGAAAGTCAACTTAAAAACAAAAAAGTCATACAAGGAGAAGTACCTGCTAACATATATATTGCCAACCATTATATGCAATGCACAACTCTAAATAGCACACAAAACCCAAACAATAAGGTTAAATTGGTATCATAACACAGAGCCTCAAAACACAAGACTCTAATACCAAAATACAACATTCTAAAAATTTATATTGATCTTTCACAAATTTTATAATTTTACAAATAATTTTATCCATTAAACACTTGTCATGATAGAAAAAGTGTCTATCATGATAATAAGGAGTAAATTTTATGCTTCCAAAAATACTACCATGGTAAATAAAAGTTTACTATAATAGAAAAAACTTTATATACTATTTTAAAACTCTACCATGGTAAAAAAGTGTCTAACTTGATAATAAAGTGTCAAACTATTTTACAAAAGCCTACTACATGATAGAAAAAAACTTTTTCTTACAAACTAATTTTTTCTAAAACCAACTATCACAGTAGAAAATGATCTACCATAATTAAAGAGTTACATATTTCAAATCAAACCTACCATGGTGATTTAAAATAAAATTTAGGTAAATAAGTGATTATCAAATGTGATCCCATTAAAGCAAGTATTAAAACCTCAAAAGACATTACAAAAATCATTTATTAATAAATCATAGTGTCCAAGAAGCTAATTTGTCCAAAAACAAGTTTTAGAAAAGATAAAAGTGCCCAAAAGGACCCGTTTAAAAACAAATATCAAATAGGGGCAATTTAAAACCAACATCACATCGATCATATATAATAGATGATAAACTGGTGTGTAAGATTACTCTTACTAATCTAACTCCAAAATAACTCAACACA
The DNA here is from genome assembly GCF_029017545.1 of Prosopis cineraria. Taxonomy (NCBI): domain Eukaryota; kingdom Viridiplantae; phylum Streptophyta; class Magnoliopsida; order Fabales; family Fabaceae; genus Prosopis; species Prosopis cineraria. The sequence continues at coordinate 23,422,403 of NW_026555345.1, read as the reverse complement.
AGGTAATTAATGGAATTAACCCAAGAAGATTACCAACAATAGTTAACCAATTAAAAGTAATTCAAAACCTAAAGGTAATTCCTTTAAAAAATGGAATTCCAAATTTAAGCTTTAATAAAACCAATCAAAAATTAAGAACAAATGATTATGGAAGCATAGGATACCATCTAGTAGTTAAAAGACTTAAAACTAGTTGAAAAACATCAAAAGAGTGAAAAACAAAGGAATGTGCTGTAACTTGTTCTTCTTTATGCCACGTGCCACAGTGTAGGTGCCATGCTCCATGGTGTTACACAAAATTTAATAACATTGTGCTATCATATGATAGCACCCAAGGATAAATTCCAATATAGCTCATTTCTTCGTCCAATATCCAATTGAGGTATCTACAAAAAGATCACTTCATAACCTAGCTAATGGCATAAATTTTACTTTTAAATAATTTTACACAAGAAAGTTGTAACATCCTAATAAAATTTTATTCTATTTAGCTAAGTTTAGTTATGATAATTAAGTCATTTGATATGTGCGTGGTCAGAGAAATCTAATAAGTGTGTTTGGTTGTGATTTTAACCCCATCTATGGGTTCAAAGTGAAGTTGAGCTATCCAAGCATTGAAAAATGAAGAAAACTTGAAAGGATTATCTCTGTGACATATGCCAAGACATGCAGCACATCTACTGCGACACACATGACATACAAAGAAGGAAGGCCTCTCTGTACTATGAGCCACGATGTATGATGCGTGTACCGCAGCACGTGGCCAAATTTTTTAATAAACTCGTCGCGAACTGAGACAAAAATCAAAAGAGGAAGAAGGAGAAAATGAAGAGAACATCTTTTGCTCTGCTAGGACTTAAAAGATTTAAAGTTTTGGCAGCATTTAAGATCCTCTGATCACTCGAGATAAGTTTCTCAAGCCCTAATCTCTCTTTTTCTTACATTTTCTTGAAGTTTTTGGTTAGGGTTTAATAATGAGAGATGATTTTTTATCTATATAAGTTATGGGTCCAAACTCATTAACTTAAATGGAGTTAATAAAATTTTTTTGAGGTATTTAAACCTAAGATTTATAAGTACGAGTTTTAGTAGTTAGGAAGGCATTAATGCCTAAAAATGTGGAATAAATGAGGGAGTTTGAGTTGTTGGGAGCCATTAATAATGGTTTGAGAATTTAATGAAACTATTGGGAGTTAAATAGAGTTAATAAACATAATGGGTAGGCTTAAATGTGAGAAATATGGGCATTAGGTATTGTAGAAATGGAAAACGAGAGTTAAAAGTATATTTCTAGCAAATGTTAGTTGAAGTTGGACTTGATTAATTGTCTGAGCACCACTACTTTAGATTTGAAAAGCAAGCTTAAAAGCTTATATTGAGAGATAAACCTTTGACATCTCAAAGGTTTAAAATAGCTAAGGGAACCCTACTTGGCACATTGACATGTCTGCCATGGTACATGTGTCACATGGCATAGAGAGTCCCTTATCAATTTAAACCTTCCTCCGTGTCATGGCCCACTCGAACTTTGACCTAACCTTCTTCTAAGGCTGTTCAATAATCCAAAAACTATATTATTCTCTCATAATGTCATTAATCAATAATTTATCTAATTTGACCATAATGCCCTTAGAAATACTAAAAATTTTTAATTTGAAAACTTAGGATGTTGCATATAACGTGCAAAACGCCACAATGCGTAGCACAAAAAAGGAGCCACCACGACACATGTGCACATGTTGTAATGCACTACAATATTTTTCTAGACTTTAATATTTTTCAATTGTTTTCAAATCATTTCACTCCTCTAAGGTATCACATGCTTATGAAGTATTACTCTACTCTGATTAAAATTTTAATAAGTAATTTTAATCTATTTTAAGTTATGAAAACTTGAGATCTCATTCTATAAAATTAAAACTTAGTAATCCTTATTGGAGTTAGACCCTTTATTACCTTAAATTCGGTAGCTAATTGTGTTTTAGGTAAGGGAGATATTAAAGAAGTTGGACATTCAAACACATTTTCTCAATTTTTCACAACTTAAAGGTATCTAAAACCCCACACATGTGTTAAAAGTTACCCTTAATACTTAGACCATACTCAATAAATTTGAGACCACCTATATAACACACCACATATACAATAACAATAAAATCTTATTTTTACTTCTCAACCCCTTAATATCAAAAACAGAGGGGAAGGCTTAATATTGTATTTGATCAATATTCATGTATAACGAACAGTATAAATCATCCTTATACTTACGCTAGTATTTTAGCTCTATCAAAAATGATCAAATTTACATATACATTACCTAAAATACCATGGTCAATTATAATTATCTATTTAGTACAAGTACATAAAAAATGCTCTATAGTTGGCAGTATTCTCTAATTACACAAAAGAAATAAGTCTAAGCAGCTTTACAGTAGGAATATTGAAATTCCTGAACTTTTTAAGCTTTTTCCTTATCTGCACCTGAGCTAAAGCCTATAAAATATTAAGAAAGATAAATGAGTACAACCACTCAGTAACTAAGGTACGTATATCCTATGTAATTGCATATTAATTGACAATAACCATGTATGAGAGATAAATATTCTTACATATTTAATCATACATAAAACATATCATAGTTAAAAGATTCATCTTATTCTCATTTTCCACAAATCATATCGCAACACAAATTGCCATAATAATAACAACCTTATGACAATGGCCTAATCAAATATAATAATAATACACATTGCCACAATAATAACAACCATATAATAATGGTATAATCAACTATTATGATTTGTCATAAACTTAACAACCATGTGACACATCGGATAAGAATGTATTATCAATTCCTCCTTATACCTTTCTTATTTCCTCTAACTGAAATATGGGCCATAAATCAATTAGTGCTTTGCTTGTATGAATGAACTACCCAAGCTCACCAATTGTAAGGAGCAACTAGGCTAAAGGTTACTATACTTACCCTTAAACCATGGCTTCCCCCATTCTCAAATCCCTAGAGTGTCATAAATCTTAAGCTAGTCTCCTCAATAAACAAGTAGAGATAGCTAGGTTTAAATCTCTTAACAAACTATAGGATAGTCCCTCAACAAATAATAGGATAAGGGTAGCCTTCATTTACTGGAATCCAACCACAAAATATCACATGGATTTATCTACTTCTTTTCTTAGGTGAACTCCCACCAAACGATCATGCAAATGAATTTATTCTCACATATTTAACATGTCTCATACACAAATACAATCTCATTTCTTTCACACCATAAGTTTTCACATGTGAACATTATAAATATTCTCATTTTACACATATCACTTTTATTCTCAATCTAATATCACAATCTCGTATTCTCTACTTCACATGCATGTTACATTCATATGTTAATACAACAACATCATTATCTCATCAACTGATCAACTACATAATTCAACACATAATTGTCGTATATACACATGCAAAATCCACAATTATCAATTATAACCACAATGAGGTAATTAAAACTTCACATATTTTACACACTTTATACTCATACAATTTAGTCATTCATATTTATCATTTCATTTTCAAAAACATAACTCAATTAATAAACAACTACATATAAGAGATCTCCCTTAATTGTCTCAAACTTTTGAAAGGTTAAAGATTTTCCTCTCAAATCAATGCTTCTAAAGCTTGCTTCTCAAGCTAATTAAGTGCACGAACAATTAGTCTATAATTAACTATGTCCAAACTCATCATTAGCACCATTTACACAATTTAAACTCTTATTTCAACACTTGAAATATTTTCAAAATTCTCATTTCTAACATTTAGGCCTAACTATAGGGTCTATTAATTGCCACTAACTCCTATGGGCTCTATCAAACTTTCTAAACATTATTAATGGCTTCCCAAACAACTCCATCAACCCTATTAATGTCCATTTTAGGCCATCAATGCGCCCATAATTACCAAAATGTGTAAACCTATAAATCCTATGTTTGAATACCTTATCAACTCTACTTAAATCAATATGTTCGAACTGATAGCCTCTATGGATTAAAAATCAACTCTCATCAATAACCTTAACTCTCAAAACTTTTAAAAATAAGAGAGAAGAAAGATGAGGACTTAGGAAATTTACCTCTTGCATTTAAGAGTTCCAAAATACTTCCAAACCTTTAATTCTTCAAGCCTTAGCATAGCTACGCAAGTGCTCTTCATTTTCCTCTCCTAACTCCTATGTTTCTCATCGTAGATCATGTAGCATGTCACACAGAGAGGTTCCTTCACATCTTTCTAGTTCAATACGCCACTTTATATGACACAGAAATATCTTTCTTTATTTTTATCCTCTTTTGATGTCCAAGTCACCCAATTTACTTCAAACCTAAATCTATGATCAAAACCATAACACAAATCACTCATTAGTTCTCTTTGACTACACACCACAATAATCTTACTTACCATTAAATGGTCTAATTAACAAGAGGATTAATTTTTAATATGTTACATGGTACAAGTGCATGCCTATAAATGCACAATAAACTATGAAAGCAAAAACAACACTTTTTACAATTTGTTAACATTATGTAACCAAAATTCCCTCTATGATGTAACTTGATCACAACACGACTATATGAAACATCATATGACAAAATGCAATCTAATCACATATGAAGTAAAGCCATAGTTGAATTACAGCTACCCAATATAATTGTATACTCATAACTAATGAATCATCATCTTAAAGTTAGACCATATCAAAAGTATTTTAAGTAATCAATAAGGATCATGAGGAACATACAAAATCTTTATGGCAATATATGTGAAGTTAATCAAAAAATAAAGTCTACATTTTAGCCATGAGGGCAGACAAAAGTCTTATGGCTATTACATGCAAGATCAAGCAAAATATAGAGTTTACATGCTTATTGTATTCAAAATTGCCTTATGTAACACCCTCAAATTTACAAACCGATTTTTCACAAATCATTAATTCAATAAATTATTTTTTTTTTTCATTGAACCCTCATCATACCCTTATCATGGTAGAAAAATTTCTACCATGGTACATCCAAGACAATATACCACAGGTCTTAAAATATCTCAAAAAGCAATTAGAACCATGAGAGACAGACATGATCCTCATAGCATGTTATTCAAATTAGATCATGAATCAAAAGGGACAGACATAATCCTCTTGGACATATAAATGCATTTAATAAAAAGGATTAGAGTTTACATGCTCCATAGACAAGATATGTCCTAAGTTGGCACAAGATACATTGTATAATCCAAAATAAGAGGCAACGTAAAAGATAGTGTCTCATACACCATAATTACACCTCTGGTGCTTTCTCGGCCGGATTCGCTCCTGTAAAAATATTAACCACGGGGAATGAGACTTAAAAGTCCCAGTAACCAAAAATTGATATGTAATGATGCATGCGGATGTAACTAATCATGCGATTGCTAAGTGGGCACACAAAACATTTAACCAAACAATATTTTCAAACAAATCGAACAAGTATTTAATTGCATGACTGCACCTTATCTCCTCCTTTCACCATGCTCGGACGCCAAATCACCCGGCCAAAGGTGAGTTGGACCAAGCGACACGCCACTCATTGGGTCCAATGAGGGCTTACCACGTGGTAATAATTAACCGAATAGAAATTCCCATTAACACCATACATTAAAATACCCTGACAAGTCATGCATCGTTCAAATATCCAAACAGGAATATATCCGAACAATAATATCTCATCATGATAAATAAAAAATAAATTTTTAACCCACTTGGCAATAATGTCAAACAAGTATATACAGTATTTATTTTCAATAATTCATAATTTTTCCAAACAACAAAACAACACATAACCATTCACAAACACACTCATCACAACACATTAATAATGGTTACCTTGTGTCTTGAATAACAAGTTCCCCTTCACAACTCCTTTTTCACCACTATCTTTGTCAATATAATCTACATAATTATTTCACAATACTATATATTAATTTACATTAAAATAAATAACTCTAATTTAAATAGTTAGAAAGTCTTAGATCTATAATCCATATTAACACTAATTTAAGATTTATGCCTCATTTAACTTCCTAAATTCTTTTCTAAAATTCTCGTACCCTAATAAACTATTTTTTTTATCCTCAAATCACTTCTAGTATCACAATTTCATTCTTCTATATTCTAAAAATTCGTCCAAAAATAAATTAAATTTTAAAATTATTCTGAAGCCTCAAATCACCTTTCTATAACCTCAAAAACACCTATTTATACTTAAATAATATTTAATAATCATAGGTTTATCCCTACATCTCAGATTCCACATAAATTCAACCATATAAATCTAGATTTTAACTCAAAAATTCTTAAACATGAGTTTCAACTCAAGAAAATATTCTATAATATTATTATATCCCTAAGAGTTTTAACCTATATTTTTAATCCATCATATCATCAAATTAACTATCCTATAGAAAAATCCTAATCAAAATATTTACTCTATCCTACAAAATAATCATATCACTAGAAAGCTAATATTATTTAAAAAATAACTATAAAATTAATTTTGTAATTAAATAAATTTTTAAATGCTAATCTAAACAAGAAAGTTAGAACATACCTGAAGAAAAAGAAAATAATCCCCCCTTGTGAGAAAACGCCGAGCAACGTGAGAGGAAGAGAGAAAAATAATATAAAAATGGGATTGTGAGTCCCAAAATTATATTAAAAAAAAACTATAGGTTTGAATTTAATTATTCAAACCTTTGGGCCAAAAGTTGTAATTTTCTCTAAATTGCATCTTAGCCTCTCATGCTTCCTAATGCACACACCCCCTCCTTTTTATACATGAAGGCACCTCTTCTCTTCCCTCATCTAACCAATGTGGGACTTAGAAACAACAACCTTCCACCCCCTTTTTTTTTGTTCCTTCTACCTTCTCTCTTTTTTTTCTTAACACATACATAAAAAAATTATTTATATATTATATCTTAACTAAATATTGCTTATGTAGTTTTAAATTTAAATTTTTAAATTTATAATTAAATACCTAACCATAATATCATTTCTAAATAACCTCAAATAATATAAATTCCTATTATTATCATTTTTTTTCTCAAAACCTAAATTCCACAATTTCTTTATTATATAAAAAATTAGGATGTTACACCTTAAGTTAGGAAGTAACATATAATTCAACCAAAAAGTGGCCAATTAAGCGAAGAGGTGTCTATATACACCAACAACTCTCTCGGTGCTTCTCCAGCTGAACCTTTTTTTTATAAAAATGTTAACAATAGGGAATGAGATATAAAGGCCCCAATAACTAAATCTAAAATGCTATAATGCATGTAATGAAATCAATCATGCAAATTGCTAAGTGGGCAAGAAAAAAAACACATTTCAATACAATTATATTTCAATTTACAAGCATAAAATGTATGGCAACATTTTATCTTTTTTATACACTTTACTCAGTGTTCTAGCTCACCCGACCAAGGATAAATTAGTCTAAGCCACATATGCCGTCTACTAAGCCCAATAGGGGCACACTGCATGGTAATAATGATACAAATACAACTCTCAACCATACATCAACAAGTCATATGCTTGTAAATTTAACATACTTTCAAGTGCACTTTTTTAAACTAAACACATTTTCATGCATTATTCAAATCTCACTTGACAATACATTTTCTCAACAATTAATATTTATTTCAACACATAGGTTTACAAACACATTTACTTAATAACAAAAATAAACATAATTAACTACAAAACACATACTATAACAGTAAGGAAGTGGTTACCTTTACTCTTCAATAACAAGGTTCCCTAAACACAAGAGTGATCACCTTTTGTGGTATCAACACCACAATCAACACAACACATAATGCTAAATAACATTACTACAACATTGATTATGACTAATCACGATACTTAAACACTAATCACGCACTAATCATAAGGTTAACTTAATTAATCTCATTAACTTAAGGCAATCCCATACACTTTGATCATCATACTTAGCCTCATTAATTATCATTATACCCCTTATCATGAATTTAACCTCTATAGTCTAGAAATCATCATCAAAATTCCTCTACCAAGTTTAAGTTTTTGAATATAAGCAACTCATAGCCAAAGTCTTAACCTAAACTATTTAAACCACACATATATAGCCTCAAAACACCCTTTAAACTTGAACTTAAGGCTAAGGTAACTCAAATTTGAAAACCCTAACCTCAACATCATTTAAACTTGCTTAAAAAAACATTAAAGGGTAAGAGGAAGATTAGAAAGTTTTCATTAAGCTATTTAAACCCTTAATTCATGCCTTAGCATTGGGAATGTTGAAACCCCAGCAAAGATGTTGAAAATCACCCAAGAACACCCAAACCTCTCCTCCCTCACATTCTAATTAAAAAATGCAGAACAAAGCTATTTTATTTTTGTTCATCCACACCCAATCATGCTAGTGTAATTTATGTCCGAACATGGAGACAAGCAATTAAAATGGTCTCCTCCCTTTGTAGTTGTTTGTACGCAATTGAGCTTTGTACAAAACTCCTCCATGGGAGGACAATGTTAGAAAGCCCAAAGTTTTAGGCCCAATCTAACCTAATATCTATTTAGGATCCTAATTACCTCTCTTATATGATACTAGACCTAATTTAATCCATGATTAAATGCCTAAACATGTGACTAACCTTAAATAATCTTAAACAAAAATTTATTTCTCAATTAAACCACAAATTAATGTCAAACCTAGTTTCGAATCTTCAATTAAACCCTAATTTCTATAAGTCATTTCTTAAATAAAAACTAGAATGTTATAAATAGCCAATAGCTGTGAGACTAATCTTTCGAGGAATCTAAGAGCCATTTAAGGGGTTGTCTTCTTTTAAAAAAAATTTTTCATACACATATTTAAGAATCAAATCTTAAAATGATGTTTAAGGGGCCCAAACCACTACCATATGTCCCACACCCACTTGGGTGACTTTTTTATTATTAATAATATGAAATTAACTTTTACCTCAACTTTTACTTAGCTTTCACAAAGCCTCTCCCAAACTTTCAGTCTATACATTCTCACCCTAAATAAAGTTTTAACGTTCTAATAATTGTTTGTTTGAAATATTTTTGAAAATGTTTTAAAAAATAAACACCAGAGATTAATTCATGTGCTTTCATTTTTCTTTCAATGTTTGGTCTCATTTTAATGAGATGGAAAAAAATGTGTGTCATAGTGTAGTGTTGTTTGAAAAATCTTTTTTTTAGATAAAAATTGATATTGGCTCAAAAAAGAACAAATAAAATCATATAATGTTTAACAATTCCAATACTTGGGCTAGTCCGAATAAACTTGAAAGCTCAAGATGTTAGGATGGGGCTTACCTATATGGGCTATTTTATATAACTAGATATTGTGGGACTAATTCAAATAAGCTTACCCTAATTACCGGCTCTAATTCAAACCCTTACTTGGCCACTTTCTAGAGTTGACTATTGTTAACCACCCATGACAATAGCAATCTAGCCTCCGATATGGCGGTTATTTATCCATTAGAGACAGTGAAGTCTTATTTGATATAAATTGAGGGCATTTTAGTAATTGAACCAAAAAATAATTGTAATTGAGACCCTTGAGCTTACAGAAGAATTTCATAATCCATTGGCCCTTGATGCTATTAATCTTTTTGTAGGGGGCTTTACTAGTATTCTTCCTCTTAAAAATACACATGAAATGATAGAAATCATGAATTGGTGTTGAAGGAGTTAATTTTAATATAACTATACTAACTATTTTGGTGGCGTTATAAAAATATGTTGACATACTTTATCAAAAAAAATGTGTCAACATAGAAATAACTTGATCAAGTGTTTTCAAAAAAAATTTAAGTGTGTTTAAAAGGTGAGGAGGTTTTTTTTTTTAAAAAAAAAGCCTTTTGTATTACTTAAACAGAATTTGGAAGATGAATACAAAATTAAGTATATATTAGTAAATATGTTATGAGAGTTAATTAAACATCAACAAAATTAATTCCGTCTATGACAACTTACTCATGGTCCTTATGTGTTAAGTATAATTTTAAAATTATAGATACTAATATTGCATGGAGATCAAACTAAAGAGACTGTTAATATTGAATAATGAAATAACACTATAGGAGACTAAAAATAAAACTCAATTAAAATACAATGACATGCTATTATATTTTCTCTTAAATTTATCTATATTTTTCATAAATCATAAATAATATTTTTTTGTTCTAAATTATAAGACACTTTTAAATAAAATCTCATATATCAATAAACCTTATTAAATACATTTGACAACATTATATTTATAAAAAATATAAACTTTTAAATATACCTCTAATTACCTATCATTTAATGTATTGAAAAGAGAATGAATGGAAATTAGTTATAAAGAGAGAAATGTTAATATTAAAATTGGTGCATTTAATGAAACATTAATCTATTCAAAGTGTCTTATATTTTAAAATAAAAAAAATTTTTAAAAATATCATATAATTTAAAACTGAGAGAGAGAGTACAATTTTTATATGCTTTCATTGATAAATAAAACTAGTCCTAGTTGTAAATTTTTTCCCCTTTGAAGAATAGGGCCACGTCAGATAAATGGGTCGGACTCGTAGGATGACCCAATACCCAACACACATTATTATCTCTTTTGGCCTTTTTGCATTTAACAGCAAAGTTGAGTACTCTTTTCTTTCTTGGCCAGTGGAGTAGGTATCCAGAATGCAACCTTATATCGGTATTAGAGAAAAATTTTGAATTATTTGATTTTTAAAAAAATCACTATAAAATACTTAAAATTTATTTTCACTTCTATGGAAAATGTATTTATATGTCAAAAGTAGTGTTTTGAGAAATTGACAATTTAAAAATATTACAAATTTTACCCTAGCCTAACACTTTCTTACAAAAAAAGAGATAATTATAAGTCCATGCACACACACAATAAGGGAGGTAGGGTTATCATTGATACAGCGAACCGTTGACAATTTTAAAAAAATTATAAATTTATAAAATATATATATACATATATATTCAAAATTGTTTAATGGTGCCCAACTTTAACAACAATCCGACATTGCCCACTAATGGGGTATGGAAGTCTTTGTCTTTTTAACCAATAAATATCTCATTAACAAACCTTGTTTAATATATCAGTTGCTCATCCAAGGATGTTTAGCCTATCAATTGTTTATTTGAAAAATATTTTTAGAATAATGCTGCGTCAATATTTATTGGGGAAAAAAAAAATCTCTCAATACAAAAATATATTACAAGGTTAAAGTGCAAAAATATTTAAAAAGGTATTTGCAAGGAAATGCTGGCATTTTTAATTTAAGTGCGGCATAATTTTATTCATCAATTTTAAAAAAACTATGCAAAACTCCCCAATCTATAATGAAGGCCACGTTTATTAAATAAGAGCTGTAAGTCTCACATGTTGTGCTACATGTAAATGAGTTAGAAGCAAAAATATATATCATGTAATACATTATAGTGTAGTTTGTTTATAAATTTTGAAAAATGGTGCAAAAATCATCAATCTAAAACAAATGCATGTACTGGGCAAATATTGATCATGAATGTTATAAAAATTTAAACTTTATTTGATCGAAAGTGTAAATAAGAAAATACACATATTCAAATTTGTCATAACTAACACAAAATCTAAAAACAATTTTATTTTGTCACACTTCACATTAGGAGAGAAGAGAAGAGGGTTTGAGCTAACACAGGTTTTGAGAGAAGAGTGAGTTTAGTGTTGTAATAGTTTCCATATGAGCTTTAATTTGAAAGTTGTTTATGTGGTTGTAACATGGGATAAAATAAAATATTATGTTTAAGGTTTATTTATGCTTGTTAAAACACGATGCAACATGTTTTGGTGGGGCAAAAAATAAGAGTACCATTTTTTTTTAATATAGAGCGACCATGGAAAAACAGTATAAGGAATAAAAAGTCAGGTTATATAAAAAACTATTAGGTCTCTACACCCTGAGAGGGGTCATTGTAAATAACAATATCAAAGTTGTCTCTAGATGCTTGATGAGCAAGGAGATCGGTAAGTCTATTCACTTCTTTAAATAGATGGTCAAACATGATAATACAATCTTTGATGGCAAAATCTTTAATTTTGTTAATGATCTCATAAGGGGGTGATTCTTGCAAAAATTGTGTTGGATGAACGATAAAACTTCTAAAGAATCAAAGTAAATGTGAATTTTGGTGAGTTTAGCATTCCAACAAAGCTTGATTCCCTTCAAGATACTTAAGATTTCGATAGTTATGCTTAAATGATATCTGAGATATTTGGAGAAGCCCTCAACAATTCCCTTGATTGTCATATATGAGGCCTTTACAAGCAGCAAGCCTGTTGATAATAGCTGAACCATTGATGTCGGGTCGAATCCAACCTGCTTGAGGAGGTTCCATTTAGTTTTAAATCTTTCACTTTTTTTTTTTTTGGGTGTCAAGCTCGAGACCTTTAAATTAAATCCTCAAGGATTTACCACGAAGATTAAATTTATTGGTAAATCTTTCACTTCCTTTACTTAGGAAGTTAGTTGTAGGTGGGAGTTTGAAGTCATTTAGGATTTGTTGGATGGAGAAAAAAGTAATATCAATTCTCTGTGATCTTCTTCAATGAATATTAATCTACATTTGCTTTCTATATATTCCAAAAGGCTTGAGCGGAACGAAAGTACTAATTGATTCATGTTATTCAATTTTAGATATATGGTTTAAGGGTTAGATTATTATTTTACCTTAAATAAAAAATAAACAGTGAAGAACAAAAACTTATTCAACCAAGACTTCAATCTTGAGAATTAATCAAAGGCAAATTATTTTCTAACCCAGTTGAATCACTTCAATGATAATAAAACTTGTTCCAATGAAACTTATAAATGTAAATGAAGTATCATCTAATTAATCTTATTTAAATTTTAAATAATTTTACAATTTTTCCAAAATTTCACCCATACTTATATGCACGGGTATGTAATGTTTAAATTATCATATCACCTCCCAATGCATCATTGGATGAATAATACTAGTACTTAAGAACTGAGAAAATAAATGCAATGACAGTTTAATTCAAAAAATCTTGTTAGAAGGTGAGTTATAAAAATTATTTTAAATAATTATAAATATGCGATTCTTTTTTTTTTATCCAATATAAATATGTGATTCTTAATTGCAAATCATAAAAGTGATATATGAGACTTAAATGCTTAATTCCAAACTGAAATTCTCACACTCGCAATTTCTTAAATCAATTTGCAACTGAACTTGCCTAATTTTTTTGAGACTTACTCCCTCCGATTCCATTTATAAGTCCAATTTTAGAAGGTGTATTTGGTCCCATTTATAAGTCACGGTGCGTCTTTTTAGTAATATTGAGAGGTATTCTAAAATTACCCTTCATGAGAGAGAAAAAGTAACAGGACATTACTTTTTAGATTTGTTATATAGGAGCATGTTTGAAATTTTACTTATTTTTATTCCTTGTACTTTTATTGTATTGGTATTAATGAGGTTGGTAGAAATGACTTATAAATAGGATCGGAGGGAGTACATGTTATTAAATTCATTGTTATATGACTTAAATATTATCCTCCTACTTTATATAAGAATATATCTAGTTATTTATAATTATTTATTTATATTTATTAATTATCCTAAGTGGAAAGACAATAAAAAATATAGTAGTGAGTATTTTTATAGAAGAAAGGTTAGTTGAGTTGAATCCTGAGAGCTCAGTAGGACTGTGACATGCCTCCATACTTAAAAAATACTTACAAAAATATGACAGCAAGTTATAGAGTAATGAAAGTAAAATTTATATGTAAGTGTTTAACTAAGGAAATTTATAAAACTCATTAACTATATTTAAAAATTAAATAATTTTTTAACTTTACTCTATTCAATACTTTAATAACTTATTTTCTTTCACCAATATTTCATTAATAAATAAAAATTTTTAAAAAATTTAATGATAATTTATAATTTATAAACTGAATAAAAAATATTTTTCTATCAATCTCATAAACAGGGCAAGAGGAAGTAATTATGATCAATGTATAATTGGATACTGGATATAAACACTTGTTCCCGTGGTTGTCATTTGTCAATGACCTTTTAACAAAATGACAAATAAACTCCTCAGTACATGGAAGATTGCAAGTTTGATCTTGCTTAAAAAATCTAATCAAAAAATATAATTATAAACATTTTGTTATGCTAAATTGTGAATGAATATTGTGATATTTAATTATATGATAAGACTCTTTGACATAAAACTTTTCCAATTTTATATTAGTTAAGAATCTTGTAATAATTTCAAACTTAGTTGTTATTAACCAATAATAATTTAATATAATATAGAAATTTAAGTCAACCTAATTAAACTAGTAAATTATCAAACAAGCACATTGATTGATTTAATAAAATGTTTTACTTATAACTAAATTGACCTTAATTCAATTATAATGTTGACTTTTAATTATTAAATTAATACTTTAACTAGTTTGATAATTAATTCCATGAAAGGAGTTGGTAAAAAAAAAAAGATAAAGAATGTTGTGACATCTAATTGTATGGCAAGAGTGTTGTGCACGGAATTTTTCCAATTTCATATAAAATTATTAATTGAATCAGGAAGGTATTTTCAAAAAAGAAAGAAGAAAAGTGAAAATAAAAAAAAGTGATGTCGGCGACAACTGGGATAGCCATAGGGCAGGGAAGAGTGATAGAAGAGTCCAAAAACACAGTAATTGCATCAAATCTTCAAAAGTGCAACTTGTGGCCTAAGATTGTCCACCTCACCCCCCATTTCCTCCAACTACTTTCCACCTCCTTACCTCCTCTTCCGGTACTAAACAACACAAAAATTCTTCGTAAGATATTTATTACCACTTTTTTAATTGCACTTTATTCAACCATGCAGCACTAAATTAGAGAAAAAAAATGAAGGATTAGTCACAGGAATATTTTTGTTCAAAATTTTGATTTCAAGAATAATTATTAATTATTAATTTTAATTAATTTTCTTAAAGTGTATGAATTAATTAAAAACTGTTTATGTTTAAAAACAAAAAGAATACTCTTTTATCTGAGAGAACTTTCTTATTAATTAATACGGAAAAAGAAACAGGGCGAAAGAAAACTAGCAAAAAGTATTATGGAAAAAATTATTGAAAAGACAAACTGGATTAAAATTAGATATTAAGAATCATTACACGTACATCGTCTAATCTTATTATATTCTCTTGACAGAAAATACGTTAGAGTATGTAGGACCCATGCAATGAAGGAGACAGAGTTATTTATATTTTTTATTATTATTATTTAATTAAATTTTGAAATTATTTAAATATATAATAAAATTTATTTTAAAATATATAAATGATAATCTGATCTCTAAAATATCATCTTTTCATTGAAATTTTTAGGTACCTTCATGTTAATGAATTTTAAAGTGAAAAAATTATTTTATCCTTATTGAAAATTGCAACTCCAATCACAATTTTAATTTAAGAAATTACAATTTTTATTTTACAAATGTTAAGAATTAAACAATAAATTACAATTTATTAATATAATTTTTATTAATTAAAAAATAAATCGCACTTATAAATTTTCCTTAAGAAATGATAATTCTTGTTTTGTTAATTATGAGAGTTGACAAGAAATTATAATTTATAAAATATAATTTTTATTATTAAAAAAATTTTTAAAATGACAAACTCTATTTATAAGGTAAAATTATCCTTTTAATTTAAAATTTATTGATTAAAAAAATACTTAAAATTTCAGTAAAATTATGAAAGTTTAAAAGATTATTTTATTATTTATATAATTTGAGAAAATTTTATTATTATTATTTTAATTGTTTATCAAATTTTAAAATTTTGACCACCGGGTACAGCCGGTCATGGGGCTGTCCCCCCCTGACAGCAGCAATAATGATGTGCGGACTTGCTACACCGACTCCTAGTCGCCAAGTCACACCTCGTCCCCTGAGCCGTACGGAGAGCGCCCTCGACGACGACATCACAGCCGTTGATTACCAAATCACATCCTGGCCGTTGGTTTGCTCCAACATGGAACCAAAAGTGGATCCGATAGCATTCGCATTGTGAAAAGGATGCTACGCTATGCTATGCTATGCTATGCTAAGTGCTCACCCATGAGTGCCTTTGGTCAAAAATAAGAAAATTAATGGCTTTGGTCAGATCGAATATTACTCAGTCAGTCAAAGTGTTCTCTGGTGGACACAAATTTTCCACCCAGCGATACCACCCCACTGGTAATATCATAATCCCAAAATTATCCCTTCTTAATTTTAATTTTTGCTGATATCAAGTTTAAAAATGTAAACTTTAAGGTACATTTATGGTTATTTATTGCATCAAAATTAATACACACCCCCACCAGTATAGAATGTTAAAAGCAAAGCTCATAACAACCGACACGATTCACTATCAATGTAAAACACGACTCATTTCGTTTTTTCTCCCTTTTAATTCTGTTGCGTGGTGTCTATAAATCAGGTAGTATTGTACCATCACTCACGAGATTAATCCAAACTTTTGTTATGTGTGAGATTATTATTATTAATGGTAGTCTCGTGGACAATTTAAAAATACCTTTGACATTTTTTTGTTTAACATAAATGCAAATTTCAAAACTCAAAGTCAAAATTTTAAAATAAATTGATTAAACTCCCTCAACTATTTAAACCAAAAGCCTCTCAATATATAACCCATTTCTTAAATGTCATGAAGTACAAAACATTCAACTTTTGTTGGGCCACTAGAAGATCCACCTTATTTTTAAATGGCAAATGTGTCCATTAAACTATACCCCTCCATCCTATAAAGAACTTTTTTTTAATTTCTAAATATAAGATATTATTAATATATATTTTTAATGAATTGATTGTTATATCCTTATTATATTAGAAAAAAAATAAATACTCTCATTAATTTACTTTAAAAAATATATTTATTTTTTATTTATAATAATTAGGATAAAATTAAAATGGTCATGTATTTTTAATTAGATAACTAATTTTTATTAGTATGCTTGATTTGCTTAAAAAGCATTTTGTATATAGGAACAGAGGAAGTAGGTGTTTAGAAGCATTTTAGACTTTAAAATCATTTTTTGTATAATATTTCCCATCAACATTAAAAAATGGTGCAATGTTGTTTCAAGTGTTAATAATTATTAACTTTAACTGTTAGCTTATTAGAAAATTGCAGAAAAAACTGTAAAAAATTATAAACAATGACCAACAAAAATTCTTTTATGGAAAAACATAATTTTATGTCTATGCACTGTGCTATTGGTTCTTGTATATTTTTTCAGTGTTTATGATCCTTACACTTTTATTTTTTATTGTTTTAAGTCCCTCCATGAGCACCATGCAGTGACTTAAAATGATAAAAATGAAAGTGTAAGGACCAAAAATACAAAAAAATATAAGAACTAATAGCAAAAAATGAATAAAATATATGGACATAAAGTTATAGTTTTCCTTCTTTTATATTGCACATATTTGTAATTTCCTTAGTGATTTTTTATAATTTTTTTAATCAACTAATGGTTAATTTTTTTTTAAATGGTGGTGGCAACATTACATCATTTTGAAATATTAAAGGAAAACAATGTGTAAAAGATAAGTTTATGGTCACGAATGTTCTTATACCTATAGTTCAAAAGTAAAATTATGTTTTTAAACTTCAACTCATTCATATATATGAAAGGAAAACTTATTATAATAAGATTGTTGTTAAATTTAAATCAGGAAAAGATTTAAATACTTGGCCTTGTATAATTAATATACTTTTAACCAATCAATTCAAAACAAATGAATTTTAATGTATTAATAATATAATAAAGTAAATAACATGAAAATTGCTTTGATTGAAAACAAGTACTTAGGTATATAACAATAGGCATGTAAGTTTTTCCTTTAAATTATAGTAACTTTGGTTTTTTTCCTCTTTTTAATGAATTTTCATTTTTATTATACACAAATATATTATGTTACTACTATATTTTTAGTTTTTAATACGAGTTTCTTTCCATTTTTTATTGAAAAAAAGTTTTGGTTATTGGCTTACAAGAGCTTTTTAGATTAGTGTAAAATTCATGATTGAAATAGTATGTGAAAATATATTTGCAAATTATTTATTAACAAGTTACTCACACCAGCAATTGAGTTAAGATTTATGCTTCATGAGGTGTGTCTATAATGCAAATTTGGCCAAGTTTTTTTTTTTAAAGCTTATTTCATTTTTAAAAACAGTTATTTTGATTAATTAATTTAATCTCCATTTCTTGTCGCATTTGTTTTCTGGCTATATAGACACTATTTTTCTATTAAAAAAAGCGCATAATTGCTCGCTAATTTTGAATTTTGTCCAGGAACCAAGACATAGGCAGCATTTTAGTTTTAAAATATTTTTAATAAAAATGTTATAATATACCCTCTTTTGTCTTTATTATAGGATATCATAAAATAATATTTTAATCCTCAGTATAAAATATTTGATAGGACATTAATTATATTTTTTAAAGATTATCCTTATATAAATAAGTTAATTATGAGAGGGAAAATAACACAAATTTAAAAATATTTTATTTAAATAATGATAAAATTAAAAATTTATTCTATTTTCATATAAAATTAATGAACAGGGCAATATCTATGATCATATATCCATCTTGTAAACCATAAAGTCAAACATGGTGTGTTCTTATAATTTTTGAATTTAAATATATCAAATATCTAATAAACATCACATTTATTTTGGCTGCATCCATCCATCCATCCATCATCATGCATATATATATACATGCATGCATGTAATGAGTGATCATTAAATGAAAAATCTAGTGGAGAGAGTTTATTAAGATTCAAGACAAAAGGTAAAGTTCAAAAGAACAATATACAAATGAACTTCTTCATTACCAATACTGACGTACATGGTACAATGGATATATTATAAATGATAACCAAGTTCCAATCAAACAGTGGCTAATTTATTTATTAGGTGCTAAATCATGTGATGAATGAATTAATTAATCCATGTACGTTTATAGAAGGTTTGGTAGCATATGTTTAATTAAATTTTATTTGTATATAGCATATACTCCATTTAAACCCAACCCCTCTTTTTTTATTTCCACGAACTGCCAAAAAAGGTGACTCATTTATGAATTATTTAATACGATAAATTATATTTACAGTTACAGCCATTCAAAGCTTTGAATAAATAATGCTTTAGTTGCAGCATGGTCAATATTTTAATACACATAAAGACTACAACCCCAAATCACCTTATTTTAATTTAATTATATTATATTACTTCCCTGCTTTTAATTTTAAAGTTATTTTAAAACATTTAAAAGTGGAAAAAAAGTAAGTTAGAGTATTTTAAAAATGTTAATTATTTAATTGCCCTGTTCTAAAAGATTCATATCACGATTTATAAAATATAATTATAACTTTCTGAAATTTATCAAATTGCTAGGTTCCTAGAACATTTTTTCGTCAAATCCAATTCACGTGATTTAATTTTCTTTTTTTCTTTTTTTGAATTAGCCCATGTTTCATAAAGTTTTACCATAATTAATTTCAAATTGGTACTCAATGTACTTTCCCATCTTTCCCATATATTTATTATCTTTTTTTTGTCTGAAATTATTTATGCTGTTGAAGAACTGTGTGATTCTGTGACCATTTGACCTTTTAAAAATCCGAAGTCTAATCTTCTACATTCTTTCAACTTTTCATTTCACCAATTAACTTTGAGCCACAAAGTGGAAGCATTAACAGAAATTTCCAATATTTTCTCTCAAATTTTTTTATTTATTAAAATTATGCGCATATCATGTACCTAGAAAAAGGGAAATTAAAGTGATAAAAAGAAGCCCACAATCTCCACTCCTTTAAATCATTGGGGCCATAAAGCAAGGCGTCACATCCTTTTTTTTTTTTTTTAGCAAAATGCGTCACATCTTATTTAAGTCAAAAGGGCCAAAAAAAAAATACAATAAAACTAAAAAAATATCTTTCTTTTTTATTTTAACACATATTACAAGAGTATACAAAAATGAGAGAGACAGTTAGAATACAGGGTAAGAGCGCAAATTTGTTCATGAATGCTTGCAATTTTAAACTTATTTTTTATATAATATTTTTTAAATTTTAAAAATTATGTAAATTAACTTATATCATTAATAAAAATTAACTTTGATTATTAGTTGAAGAGAAGGTAAAAAAAAAAGGCTTTAAAATTATAAAAAGCCAAAAATTATTGTAAAAGATTGAAAAATTACATATAATGATCCAAAAAATTATACATAAAGATCAAGAGAATTTTATTAATCATTTTTTATAATTTTCGATATCATTTTTCATTTTTTTCTGATTAACCAACTATTAAAGTCAATCTTTATTAGTAATAGAGGCTAAATTTCATCGTTTTAAAACATTAATGGAGAACATTATATCAAAAATAAATTTAGAGTTTGAGACATTCTTAAACTTATAATTTAGGAATCAATTTGTTCATTTACCTTAGAAAATATCTTCCAATTAAAAAAAAGATATTTGTGCAAATGAATTAAAATTTAAAATAAATAATAATAAGTTATTTTAATTTTAGATATTGTAGAAAAAATGATAATATACAAAAGAAAAATGAAATTGTTTTTGTATTGATAAACAGAAATAATGTTACACAATAACAGGCTAGCAGCACAAATAATAAAATATTATATATCTCAAATTTTTGTTAGTTAAGAATTTAAAAGATTGTGACAATCACCTATTTTAGCTCTCGGACAAAGGGTGCGCTCTGACAATTATGCATGTTTCCAGCCACAATCTATTCAGCTTGCTAATTAATTAATTACCCATCATTCAGCACAAAATTATGGTAAAAAATTAGTACACCAAGTTGCTGAACACAATCATGCCTTTGCACAACATAAAAATTACTATACACACGCTATAATTTCTATTGCTCACAAATATTTTCGACAATTCTATTCAAGATACAGTAAGGGATTAAATATAAGTAACTCTTTTAATAGGAACTCAAACTTTAGTTCACCATATTACAAGAGATTAGCCTCTCTTGTTTGACCCAAATCTTGCTGATACACACACTGTAATTAATTATTAATTACTTTATTTATTATACACATATTTATGTTCACATGCAAAATTACAAATGCAAAAATTAGAAACATTACCTGTGCACTAGATTACAATATTCAATTTTTTAAACTATGTGACTAAAAATTATGCATGATCAAGTTTTTTTTTAATAAAGAATCCATGAATAATGAGCAAATATTAACAGATAATATCTATACATTAGTTGAGTGGAGTGGAGGATATTTACTTTTCTATAAGCAAAGTCAATGGTTTAAAGCTCATAGATAAAAAAAAAAAAAAGTTGAAAGAGACACTGTCAATTAGGCATGATAATGCATGAATCTAACAATCAAGTACTGAGTATCGGATAATTATATTTTCTAACTAGTTTTTTTATTTTTCAATGTATCTCCATAATTAATAGCTATGAGATTATTCTCTTCGGAAATTTAAAAATCATTTAAAGGGTTATTCTTTTTTAATAAATGCTCTCTATACATATCTCTATGAGTTAAACTTTAAAATAATATTTAAAGGACTCAAACTGTTATTGTTAGTATCACGTATACTTAATTTTTTTAACTATTTTTGATAAAATTCTTCTATATTTTATTTGTTTATAAAGCTAGAGAATTGAATCCCAAACTTGTTGCACAAAGGTGACAGGTCACTATTCATGTTGATGTAATTTGATTTCATATCGATAATGTATATATTATTTGATAAATCTGACTAGTTATTTATAATATTAATGTGCTTTTTTTTTTTGTGGTTGGACCTTTTAGTGTATAAGATGGAGCTTTTGGAGAGGAAAATATTCTTCCACCCAAAATTATTAAAGCATGTCACAAATTGCAAAAAGGACTCTTTGCTAACACCTTTAACAAAAAGTGCATTTTCATAATTCAAAATCAAACTGAATCTAGACGCAGGATTATATTTTTGTGCTTATAGCCAACAAATATACAAAAAAGTTCACATATCTTTTTATCTTTCAAAGATAAGAAGGGGCTCATCATCCGTTTGTTTTTTAATGTGTAAATGCTGCTATATCAATCGTCCACTCCTTTGATTCGTTAAAAAAAAAACAATATTTACGTCACCATCTTTAAATATATATGTATATATACATAGCTTATATATACAAATTATACATCAATTCAGGATAATTAACATTAATCAAGTGAGCTGATTTGTCTTAGTTGCAACTTAAATATTAAGTAATTAGGTAATAAATAATAGTACAATTACAACTCTGCAATATTTAAAGACGCTTATAAGTTTTAAGGGTAAGACACTTTTTATTAAATACTCTATTATATTAAAAAATATAAAATATTTTAAACTTTTTAATGTGTAATTAATAATTTTTTCCCCACAAAGTCCCTAAATTGGGGGTGTAATTAATAGAGTTTTTAATTGAGATAACTTATTAAATAATGACAATGATAATGATAACGATAAATATGCAAATAGTTTGCAATTTTAAATACCATTAATAAACTTCCTGATGATGCAAATTAGTTAAAAGTGCCATATAATTTTAATTGAATGGGTATATATTTTTCATATAGATGATAAACCAAAAATAATTTTTTCAAGTCATTAGTAAAATTTTAATAAATATTTCTAGTTTCAAATGTCATTGTGTTTGTATAATTTATAAAATTTTTTTCATAAAATTTTAAAGATATAAATGCATAAATCTAATTTCACCAAGGATGAACCGTTTGAATTGAGACTTATAATATAACTGAACTGAAAGTTGGTGCAAGGGAAAGGATCACAAAATTTTATTTTAGTAACATAGTAAATTGCTGAGACCTTTTTACCACTTTTAAAGAACTAAGGAAGATCCTCGTTTCGTGCCACGTGGAGGCAAGAGCATCTATCTCACGCTTCCCTTGTTTTGCAGCTACACTCAGCCGCACAGCACTTAAAGCTTAATTAATTGATTAAATTAAATTAATCTCATCATCATCAGCTTTTTTGCATTTAATTAATGTAATTCTCCAATAATACAAAAGGACAACTCTGTCATGTTCCATAATCTACAGATTCTCCTGGTCACATGCTTAATTTCAAGGGCGTTATAGTCTTTTCGGTCCACTTCTCTTTTGGCAAAATCTCACTAGCCCGTTTGGACACCACCATACTACTTATTATCATTATCATTTCTCTTGCAATTAATCGAAATTTGTCGATTTCAAAATTATTGATTAATTCTGATTTTGTTTTTTTCCTTTGTATTTTTGGCCGATATCAATTAATTTTGATTTAAATATTATCTCGAGCTCAAAATCAAATATATATTTCTTCGACGTATCTTTGTCTTATTTGAAAATTATCAATTTTATTGTTTGTCGATTTAAAATGTAATTAGGAATTAATAAAATAATAAAAATTGAGGAGAAATATTGTTGGGAATTGTTTCGGCAGTGTTTGGCGCGTATATAAATAAATAAACAAAGAAAGTCGAGGACCAATAAAAGAGGCTTCTCACCTTAAACAAAAAAGAAGCTTGGCTCGAAGTAAATCGTAGGAAGAGGGAAGATGAAAATAAAGAAACAAATAAAAGGCATGGGACTGCAGGGGGGAGAGAGAGTGAGTGAGAGAAACTAGAGGGGAGTGACGAAACTTGAAACAGAGACGCAGTCTCTGTGTGCGTATGTGTGTGTGAAAGGGTGCGTGTGTGTGTGGGTGCGTGTGGGAGAGAGGAGGGGAGAGAGAGGGTCGAAACCCCAGATGCTCTAACCCATTTTTCTCTCTCTACTTTCTTGGTCTGAAACACTGCAATCTATCTGATCGGAGACTCTCATTCTCGCAGTTCGACGTTCCGAGACTCTCAGGTTCCTGTGTAATTAGCTCCCTTTCTGGTTGGTATAGTGCGTGTGGTCCGTACAATGGAGCGGTACGGCCGGACCAGTGAAGGGTCGCAGTCTGATCCGTCACCGGAATGGACCGGAACGGGAGGGGAAACAGGGCTCGAAGGTGAGTCTATCTGTCGCTGCATTCCAAATTCCGTCCTCTTTTTGGCGAAATTTTGGGTATTGCTTTTGCGATTTGTGGTTTTTGTGGAATGTGGCGCGTTATGAACTGGGTTTGATCTTGATTTTGCAAATGCAGAGGCTGTGTGGCAATTCGAATTGGGTGGCGGTGAATCGTACCCGCAACGGCCCGATGAGGCCGATTGTATCTACTATTTGAGGACTGGTTTTTGTGGGTACGGCTCGCGATGTCGGTTCAATCATCCTCGAGACCGTGGCGCGGTAAATTTGTTGCAGTTAATTATTTGCGGGCTTTTTTAAAGGGCTTTGTTTGGTTCCTGATGGTTGATATGACCGTTCGCTTTTTTGAGTTCAATTTGGTTTGATCCTGTCTTTGGGCCCTGGGCTATGTGTTAGGTTTGAGCTTGCATTTGAGGGGTTGCCATCAAGTGTTGTTAGGATATTGATTATTAATTGCATTAACTTATCTGAGATCAGTATGTTTGCGTTTGATATTCTGATCGAGTGTTTCTTAATTTGGAGATATACATATGAGTTGATTAGGTTATTGGAGCTGCAAGGACAGGAGGGGAGTTCCCAGAACGAGTAGGCCAGCCTGTATGCCAGGTGCTTTTTTTTTTTTTCCAAGGAGAATACAATAATTATTGCCTTTCACATTCTTATTTCTTGCTGGCAATTGGTTCAACATTCAGGCATATTTATGTCAAAGATGGAAGGAATTTTACGCTGAATTTTGTTTTCATTATAGTGTTGATGACTTTCCTCTTCCATTGATTTTGTGCTCTGATATAAACTGCAGTATTATATGAGGACAGGATCATGCAAATTTGGCTCATCCTGCAAGTATCACCATCCAAGGCAGGGAGGGGGCACTTTTAGTCCTGTGTCACTAAATTATTATGGATATCCATTGCGACCGGTCTGTATTGCTTTTCATTTACTGCATAAGCTTATGTCTTTTCTTGAATGTCGGGATCACATTTTCTAATAACACAGAGAGTTTGTTCCAAACTTGAATTTTTATAAATAACAGGGTGAGAAAGAGTGTTCATATTATGTGAAAACGGGACAATGCAAGTTTGGCAGAACTTGTAAATTCCACCATCCGCAGCCTGCTGGCATGCAAATTCCAGCACAAACACCAGTTCCCCCGGTTTCACCTCTACCTGTACCGGTACCTTCTCCATTATATCCAACTGTACAGCCATCATCTGGCCCTTCATCATCACAATATGGTGTAATGGTTGCAACCCCAAGGCCACCTCTGTTACCTGGCTCTTTAGTCCATAGTCCCTATGGGCAGCTGGTTTTGTCCCCGGCTGTAGTCCCTTTTCCAGGTTGGAGTCCTTATCAGGTAGGGCAAACTTATTATTTGATTATTTATTCAAGTTATTCTTGCATTTGTTGAAGCCGTTGATCACTTGGTGCAGCCTCCTGCAAGCCCCTTATTTCCTTCAAGTAATCCATCTAACATTGGTTCAGCGCAGCTTTATGGGATGGGTCAGCTACCTCCATCAGCATCATCTTATAGTGGACAGTATCAACCTCCAGGCTCCTCAGTCGGTCCTTCAGGCAGTAGTCAGAAGGAGCAATCATTTCCAGAAAGACCTGGTCAGCCGGAATGTCAGTATTATATGAAAACGGGGGAGTGTAAATTTGGTCCATCCTGTAGATATCATCATCCACCTGAATTAGTTGCTCCAAAAACAAATGTGGTCCTTAGTCCTGTGGGCCTTCCTTTGCGCCCGGTAATCATCATTCTCAACTTGTTTTTATGTCCATGCCTTAGTAATGATTATGAACGTTCCATTTGTTTTGCTAAAACTTTAGTATTAGCCAGTCATTGAGAATTTGAAGCTTTACTGGCCGGAATTCCATTTTATGTTTGATAGCATCAATGAAAACAAATTTTATGAGAGGGAAAACAAATTTTATGTTTGAAGCTTTCCATTTCTTGTCTTTTTGCAGTAAATGTGTATATAATTGTGCCTTTTTTGGTCTCTTTTCTTAAAGTGTATTCACTGTATTGTCATGTGGGAAAATACTGTAAGTAAACACTTTTTCCCGAAATTTTTCTATGTGGACTTGTTCTCTTCCAGGACAATGAACTATGAAATGTTGGAACTTCTGCAATGCTTCCCTGACTAGTTTCTTTTGGACCGGGCAATATGGGGGAGGAGATCCTTTACATTTCCGGCACAGTTTCCTGTCAATTTGAAGAGAACTATAAAGGGGATTGGATACCCTAAATTTCCTTTTAAAATTTTCTGTAGAGTTTTTTTTTATTTTTTTTGGGGCCTGCTCATCTTTTCTCTCTTTATCTTCGTCCAACTCTGCAGGGAATTTACAAGAAAAATAGAGGATCCAATGGAGATAGGGTATGAATGGGTCCCATACATTTTCCATATTTATAAGTTGGAAAAGGAGAGGATCTCCTTGGGAATATCTACATTTAATGCTTTGAAATTGTCAAGATCAAGGGATATTTTTTAGTGTTCAATTTGATCATCTTTTGTTTGAAAAAATCCTGCATAATCTAGCTGGACTTGCCCCCCTCTGCTGATGAGTCTTCGTGTTCTATGTTTTATTCTGATATGCTTATTATATGCATCTTTCCCATATTTATGAAAATATTATTCCAAAGCATTGAAGATCTTCTCATTCTCCCCTTACTCTTCATGTGAAATATGTTTCCCCTTTCAGTAGCTTGACAGTATTTTGGGATTCATTTACCCTTATAAAGTAGCTTGAGAGCATTAGTGGTTGGTACCATGTCTATGTGCTTTAATAATTGTTGCCTATTATGTAGAATGAGTATCACAAACTTCAGCTTATGACTGATTTCATATATGCTTGATATGTTATTGTGTTGTGAACTTGATCTGGCCTCAGTACATTTTCATCTATGTGATGATTGTCATCCAAAGCATCACTTCTTCATTACTGTCATGCATAAATCATTATGGCTTTTGTACAGTGTTATTTTTTAATCTATGTACTTTTTCTCATCCTAGCATTTTTGAAATTGTTGCTGGCTTCATTTAAATGGGATATTGTTTCAAGAACAACAAGCTTTTGCATGTCTTTGGTCACTTATACCATGATATCATAGGTCTTAGGTGTTGTTTTGTGTAATTGCTGCATTTTGGTTATTTTCTCTTTGATCTTGATTGGACATGCTGTACGAGAAATCTGTTCAACTTTTAGATGATTGGACTGATGAACCAATGATCCCTTGTTATGGAAATCATCCCAATATTCTTTTGCACATGGGGCCAGTAAAACGCCTTAGACTGGAGAAGCCTTACTTCTTATAGAGTCTCTTACGCCCATAAGTTTCTTGGAAAACTCAATGTAATCTTTCTGGATGTTTGGTGCATCTAATGAATAAGGAGTATTACTTCATTTTTTTGTATCTCTTTTAGATGAGATGCTCATATTAATATCATTGAGTCTTAAGAGCGGTCTTGAAGGGTTCTCTATAATGATAGGGATTCTGAGCTGAGATTTTTGGAAAAAAATCAGTGATAATTCAACCATTTTCTCATTACATTTTTCTGGAGTAGTTGATGACATATAGGCAAGAATTATATAAGGAATTTTCTGTTGATGTACAATATTTATATATTGCTTGCTTTGACAGTTGACCTGTTATATTTTTGGCTTTAGGACATGCTGAAGAACATACTGATGATTTTTTCATCCTCAATTCTTTTGGGTTTTCTTTTGTGAATTGCGGTATCTCTCATTGTGCTTGAAACTTTCATTTCTCTATAATGTGCACGGACAAAAATCAGTTCAACAGGATCAAACGATTTTGTTTACTGTGTAATATTAACAATGCCAATGCTTGAGTCTATAGTTTGGGGAAATTAAGCTTATGGATCTTGGAATGTAAAATTTATTTATTGATGAGTATAATCACATCAAGATATACTTGTGTGAGGTAAACTCTTTGTGTGTGTGTGTGTGTGGAGATTCATTTGGGTGAGTAATGGGGGTGAGGATGGGTTTGAGAATTATCTCAATCTATATGGGAAAAATGATAAATTAGTAATCATCTGAATCAGAAAACATCTTTGAGCCTGATGAAATGATGGCAACGTTTATTGGATAAAAGCTCACCTTTTTGATGTGGAAGCTAAGATACGGAAGTTTTTATGGTTAAGGTCACTAATCAGAGTGTACGAGTCTAACCTGATTTTATGTAAGATTGTATCAATGATGTACTTTTTAATCTCGTGCATAGTGTCGTGGGGGTAACCTTCATATGGTGTATGCTTGAAGATTTTATTGAATGAAATTCTGATAATTTATGTGTCCATTTTATGGCCTCTGGTTGTTGAGGCCTCTAGTAGGAGGAAGAAAGGGAATAAAACAAAAAGGAATAATGAGATAGTACCTGGTGAGGGGTCCTGGATAACTAACTATCAAATGATTTGAATTGTGTAGGTGAGCTGGAGGAGAGAGTTGTTGGCACGAGATGGGTGCATGTATTGTTAACCGATTGGTATAGGTCTATAGGAAGGAAAATATAAGTGGAATTTAGGAGGGACTCTACCTCTTGAGATCTAGAGGCCTGCCCCTTTTCTTGCATTTTGTGCCTTTAGTTTTCAAATTTCATCTAGCTTTGAAGCTAGTTTTAACCAAGGAATTATTATAACATTTCATACAATACATTTCACTTTGGTTACATATTTCTTTCTGTGGACATTATTTCATGCTTATTTCTCTCTTTAGTTTCTCTATCATCATTCAGTGGTTTTCTAGTTCTTTTTCCTCAATGGTTTTCAATTTCAACATGAGTAGTTGATCATATATCTGAGCTGTAAATCCTTGTACAGGATATCTGACTTAATTTTATACTATCTGTGATGCGTGTTGTCTGTAGAATTCGAAACTTGTGTGAGCATTTCATTTCCTTTTCCTTGTTTATCCCTGTCAGCTGGCATATCTTTTTGATTGTTGTTGATGTTATTCTTTTTTGGAAACTTTTTTATCATTAAATACTTTTTAAAGGTTAAGGTGTTATAAGAGGAATCAGTGATGCAAGAAATAGATGCAAATTCTTTAGGTTTAATTATCTGGGGAGTATGGAATGCTTTGTGAGTTGTTTATCTGCTATTTTATTTGTCAAGAATCTGATGTTGGTGTTTAATTATCCAGGGGGCACCTCCTTGCACTCATTATGCACAGCGTGGGGTGTGTAAGTTTGGGTCAGCCTGCAAATTTGATCATCCTATTGGAGCATTGAGTTATAGTCCATCTGCTTCCTCCCTTGCTGATATGCCGGTTGCACCCTATCCTGTGGGTTCATCAATTGGCACTCTTGCCCCATCATCTTCATCAGAATTGCGGCCTGAACTCATCTCAGGATCCGGCAATGAGTCTGCATCATCCAGAATATCTTCATCAATGAGCACATCAACGGCATCAGTTGGCTTGACCTTGTCATCTGGTGGATCCATTTCTCAATCAACTGTTCAACAATCTGCTCAGAGTTCCAGCCCTTCAGCAATTACCAATAGCATTGCAAGCAGCTCGATCTCTCACACCTCTAGTTAAGCAATGTGAATGGATACCTCATTATAACTCCTTTTTATCTCAATTCTTCAACTGGACATCATTATTTAAAGAGGTCCTGAATAGGTTTTCTTTTTGAGTTATTCCAGTTCCTCATTCAGTTCTAGGCACACGTCAGCGTCAATTGTCTTTGTCTCATATAATCTTTTCATGGCCATCTCTTTGATCTTTTGAATAAAACCATGGCCAACCTGGAGATTTTAGCAAACCCCATACAGCCACCTTTCTTCTGAATAACTTCTAAAAGAATCTGCAAGCCCATTATGCATGTGCATCCAAATCTCCAATTTTTTTTGGAGATCGTTGTACTTATTTATGCTCAGGTCTTTTTTAATATTAGGAAGATTCTGGCACACAGTTTCATTGATCATGTGTTTGACTCTTCACCGAAACCCTTCTCTCCTCCAAACACCAATCCTTTTATAATCTGGGAACAATTTTCCAACTGTATTCGGAAGCTCCTATTCACTACTGTTCCCAGCCTTTTGACTAGGGTTACTGTGAAGAGAAGTAATCAGGAGGCTACAATGAGGCTTCACATTGCTTATCTTATATGGTTTTTTAGATACACAATGTTGTGACAAGTGAAATGCATGACTTGGTACTTAAATTTATTACAAAATACATATATGAAGCAACATTTGAATCAAAACGTTTGAATGTGTAATAATTTTTTTTGCCTCCCCTTTCTCTGAGTTTACTCGATCTATCTTTAATGTGAGAGATCAGGTAATTTTCTGGTGGGAAATTTCTCTTCTGTTTTGCCCCTCATGACTGAAATATTTGGATATGTTTGCTGTAAGATGATCATATATTACACTAGACACCACACTGTACCCCAGTTAAAAACAAGGGTACAGCATAATGCGATGCAGCATGCAAATCAAGTGCATGTCTTCTGGGGAAAAGTAGCTTTTTTGAGTGTTCCTCACAATTGGGAGGATAACCACTTCTGTAGCTGTGTGGTGTTTGGATTTTAACTCGAGTCTGGTGTCTACAATGAATATTGGTGTATAGCCTGAAGCAATCTGCACAGCTTGTGCCTGACTGGTTCTTGTAGCGTTGGTGACTCATTAGTGAGATCAAACTGTGTGTAGATGTCATGTGTTGTTCTTTGGTAGGTGCAAGAGATGTATAAATCAAGTGGAACCAGCGCATTATCCGAGTCCTAATCTGCAATTGCTTCAATCTTTATAATTAAGATTTGCTCTAGTTAATATGCCAAACAAGGACAGATCCAGGATGATAAGAGTGGGGAATGGCTAAACAAAGACAAAATGATATTAAAGAGTAACTCGGCAAAAATGTGCTGATTTCTTTTCATGGTGCTAGCTAAAAAGCTTAGATTTCTTCAATAATTTCCCTTACAATTGGTACATTATACATGATGAAGATTGTTTACCAGTTTTCTGATCTCCATGAGACTGACAACCTTCAACTTGTCCTGCTGGTAACAAGTTTTGGTGGCTTAAAAAGGGAACATGAGGATTACAAAGCATGCTAATCTTCGTTGGCCTTCCCAAAATGGAATTATGAATGCTAGCCTTTTGACCTAATAAGGACACATGAATTTATGCATTGCATTACATTTAAGAAATAATTCATAATGTTAACAATTTATGAATAATGCAACTCATTGACAGCCAACCTGGTCTGGTCAGTCTTAATTCACCCTGTTTTGGTTTGTTTGGATTAACTCAATTTTGAACAATAAAATATACTTTCAAATTTATTTTTTTATCATTCTTGAATTTACTTTTTTTGTAAATCAATTTGTCTATTTCTTTTATTGATTTCATTTTAGCCCTCTTAGTTGTCTTTTATCAATTTGTGTGCCCATTTTTGTCCTAAACTTGTTACAAATCTTTGGTGTTAAGGTATTAGAAAAACTATAAAATAATTGCCAAGCATTTAATCAAATATGAAATGAGTTATAGATTTATAGTTCTGATCAAATAGTAAACTAGTTTGTCTTCATTCTCTCCATCAGAATTGCAGAGGTTAAAAGAATTGTTAAAAAAGAAAAAAGAAAAAACCCAACTTCTTAAGCAATCAAACTCTTGTTGAAATTTCTTAAGATGTGTGAGTACACATGAATCAAACAGAAAATTAAAATTATAAGAAAAGTTTCACTTATAAAATTTAGTATTTTTTTAATGCAGTTTATAAAAAAGTCAGCATAACTGTTAAGGATATAACTCTACCTCACAAGAACTTGAGTTGAAATTCAACTGTTGATATAAGAATCACGTTACTAGACATTTTAATAGTATCTAGGAGAAATTACAAATAGGTCCCAAAATAATAACTATTTTTTCAATTTCATTTACAAATCAAACTTTTTTTATATTGTTATTTAATTGGATTAAATTCAAGTACTGTGAGGGTTTAGTTAAAAGTAATTTTTTTAGAGACATTTTATATATTTACACAAAGACCAACTTGAGATCTTGTGTTTAGTTTAGCTATTATAATTTTTTTTATTTTGACCAAAACTTATTTGATTACAAGTCAAACTTTTGTATTTGCATCTTGAATTCTTGTATTTACAAGTAGTTAGGACTTATGAGTAATTAATTTTTTTATTTGAAACCTATAAATAATTCATCATTTTTAATGTAAATTTTTCATCATCAATCACCAATATTTATTCACTTATTTGTTCGTAACTCAATGTAACTGATTTCAAACTCTAGCTAGAAGTGGGTCCCACAATCCAATGTTCTTGAAGAAAGAAAAAAGGGGGGAAAAGACAATGAGCCAATGAGTGAATAGAGAAATAATGGTCAATAAGAATGGAAAGAAAGCACAGAGAGCCTAAGAAAGCAAGCAATCGATTAGAATTGGATGGACAACATATCTTTCTGCGAAGCTATGCTTCTTGTACCCAAAAAGTTAGAGCAGCTACCCCTAAAAGATGGATCAAACCATTACATCAATCTGTTTTGTATTTTATTTTATTTATAATATTAGAAATCACTTTCCCTTGATCACTTTTGTAAGTGAAATAATCGCTTCTTCTTTTGCGGTAGCAAAAATTATTTAATTCTCCTGTTACTTCCACTGCATCTCTATTTAAAGTTGGCGGAGCTAAAGTTTTTAGGGAGGATGATAATTAGATTTTAAAATATGGAATTAATAATAATTAAATTCTTGTAAATTTTTTAAAAATTTATTATAAATATTAATTTAGACAATTACAAATAGAAATCTCAACTACAATCGAAGGATTACATTCAAAATTTCTGGATTAATATTTTTAACTCACGTTTTTAGATTATGTTGTTGAAAATCTAACTGTGGTAATCTTTTCAAATCGTCATTGTCCCACATTCTTACCATGTAACTTACCCTCACACACACACACACACACTCTCTCTCTCTCTGTCTCTCTCTCCCCCTCCCTCTCACGCGCGCCCACAATTAGAAAGGACAACATAGACTCAGTCAAACTAAGAGGAATAGGCAGGAAAAAGGAGTATGATTTTCCACCCTTAGAATCTGAGTAAAGAGCAAAAGTAATCACCCCAAAAGAGCAATAAAGTAATTATATAATTAGAAGAAGAAAAGGCTTGCAGATACACCCAAGTTACAAGGGCCAAAAAAAAAAAAAAACGTACAAGTGCATGCAAATGTAATGCAAGATAGCAAAAAGCACGATGACAAAAGGCAATTCACACAATATACTACACTACACCATGAAAACTGATAATCCAACTTAGGACATTGAGTATCCCATATCAACATCTCCAAAGTTATATGAAGAAGCTGAAGCTGAAGCAAATTCCTCAGTCATTAGATCATAGCTTGAACTGATCCGAGGATTCACAATGAAGCGCTCATCTTCTTCAACCCTCGTTGGGTTGTTCTTGAATATAGCAGAAAGCTCACTGCAATCAGAATCCCACGACAGTCCCTGAGAGATTTCATCTGGGTATGAATAAAAATCTGAACTTTCGCATGCCGCTGTTGGAATCTTGAGGCCTTGTTGTTGATGAGATTGAGATTGGAACTTCGGGTGGTCACTTGAAGCAAAACTCTCATCATTGTTCCTTCTGAGACAGTTATCAGGAACCACACATTCCAAATATCCAGAGTTGGAATCACCAGAAAACGAGAACAAGTTCTCAGTTTCAGCTGAAGAAACAGGCATATCATTGTTCATCTGGGCAGTGGGAAAATTAGGCTGAATCTGATGAAGTTGAGTGGAATTATTAGAAGTATTCTGATGAGACAGATCAGATACTGAACTAGCACTGGTCTGATAGGTTGGTGAAAGGGATTGAACATGCAAAGGAGAAAGAAGTGTGTGAAAAGAGGTGGTAGTGTCAGAGTATATAAAATTTGTTCTAGCTTGGCTTCCTTTCATGGACAGAGCAGCTCTGTCATAAGCCAGAGCAGCTTCTTGAGCAGTGTCAAAAGTTCCAAGCCAATGTCTTTCTTTTGTTGTGGGGTCCCTAATTTCTGCAGCATATCTTCCCCAAGGTCTTCTTCTGACTCCAAGAAACCTTCCTGGTTCTGATTGTTTCCTTCTTCCTCTTTTCTCACCACCACAAGGAGATGTGTTTCTCTGAAGAAGAGACAGAACCATCTGGGTCTGGTTTGCTTCATAGCCTTTGAAGGACGGTGATGATGACGATGATGAAGAAGAAGAATCTAGGGTTCTAGAGGTGGACATGGCTTCAAAAATGGAAAAGCAAAAGTGGGTTTAAGGAAGACACAGGAGTGAGAGAGTATAGAACACACAAAGAGGCTTCAAGAAGGTTCAGTGAAGTGAAGAAGATGGTTAAGAATGAGAGAGCTTGCGGAGTCTTTTAAAGACTCAGACTTTGAAGAGCCTTGACCAAAAGTAACTTGGTTCTCAAGGAGAGATATAATATATATTATATTATATATATATATATAATGTTTTGTTAATTAATTTTCAAACATGCGAGTAAAGATTTTATCTTGATATATAGTTTTTGAAATTCGGATCATCCTCTTATTAGTTGAACTAGTGTCTTGATAAATTTAAT
Source organism: Prosopis cineraria (assembly GCF_029017545.1). Lineage (NCBI taxonomy): Eukaryota > Viridiplantae > Streptophyta > Magnoliopsida > Fabales > Fabaceae > Prosopis > Prosopis cineraria. Next base: position 23,387,536 of record NW_026555345.1, on the reverse strand, counting down.
AAAATAATTTATTTATAATCAATTTAGTAACAGTTGGACTGTAATTTTGATCATTAAACTTGGACAAGTACCTTAACTCATCTGATTTTTCAGGCAATTTTTTCAGACAAAGCAGAAGTTGGGTGGGCTGGTAAAACGATTGGACTATTGAGTCAAGCTTTAAAAATGTTTCTTTTTCTTATTTCTATTAAATGCCCAGTTCTTCATCCTAGTTACTTGAAGAGTTACAACCAAATAGTGAAAATAAAGATTCCTTTCACTAGTCAAGTACTTTAAATAGGGCTTTCTAACTGCACTTTGGTGTTTTTATTTCTTTGCTTCTGTCACTTTCTTCCTAGTTCCAATGACAATAGTCAAAATGCAATTTCTAGATCCAAATAATAACTAAAAAGTGTAAATACTAAACAATTTTTTTTTTTATGCGCTGGGACAGAAGAATAGAAAGAAACATTCTTTCACATTCTTTTTTTTTTTTCAATGGATCTTGTATAATAGGTTGTTAGGAGTAAAAAATAAATAAATTAATTCTTAAATTATAAGTCCATGATTCTTGAGTTCTAAACTCATTTTTTATACAATTTTTTTCTTTAATTTTTAAAATGATGCAATCTGACTTGTGTTGTTAAGAAAAGTTAATTTTAACTATTAATTGATTAAAAAAAGAATCCAAAAATTACAAAAAAGGGGGATTAATAAAATTTTCTTGGCTCTTTTCAGTGGTTAATTTTTGTTAATGACAAATGTCAGATTGTATTATTTTCAAAAATTAAAAAATATTATTAAAAAAATGAGTTTAAGGTTTCAAATGTTTTTTAATTTATAATTTAAAACTTATAGTTTAAAAGTAAATTTTTTAAATTACTCAAATTTTTATGGGGGAAATTATCTGGTATCCAATATTACTAAGTTTAATTAGCCCAATATAAATGGGATGACCGTCATCAAACTAATTGATCCGATACGCAAAGTGAAACAACACGGTTTTAAAATTGCTCTCCAATTTGTACTTGAAAAACTTGTAAGTTAGGAAAAGATTGAGTGAATTATATGAAACTTGGTGAGCTAATTATTACATCAGGGGATTTGTTAATAAATTGAGAGAAATGAATCTTGATTGACATTTTTATTTTATATTATAATTCAAGAGGAATAGTTTTTAGTAGTGATTCAATATTCACCGTTTATTTTTCCTGAGTCCCATGTCAACCTCTTTCTTTTATAAAATCTTTGTAATATTTTTTTATTTAATATATAATAATTAAAAAAATTAGTATAAAGAAATAAAAAAGGTACTACAGTAACCATCCACAGTGGTGGAGCCATGTTGGGTTGAAGGCAGAAAAATTATAAGTGGGGCATATAAAATTCACAGCTTTGCATCCCCTGCTCTTGATATTGTGCACCCTTTGAATTAAATGAAAAATATTTAGGCTCAAAAACTTATTAAATGTATAATATTTTAATAATTTAGATAAAATATGAAGAACATATTTATAATGAAAGGTCATATTATTATGTTTAATATAATTTTTTAAAATAAAAAAATGATAATAAAACTATTTATGTTATTATAATTTTAGTCCTAATATAATTATTTTTTTTAAAAAAATAATTTTTTATTAAATTATTTCGCACCCTAAGTTAAGAGTTCTGGTTCCGTCACTGACTATCCAACTTTAGTTACAGTAGAGGGTAGCTGAATCTTGAGTAACATCTTTGGCCAAAGCAATCTTGACTCATAGTAGTTCACGTGTGAAGAGGCAAGGTTAAGCAATAAACTGCCCAGAAATTGACTTGGTAAACTTTATTGGACTACACTTGCCGCTGTCGAAATAACGAAAAAGACAGACACTCTCATGAAAAACCTCACCCATAAATTATCATTTTTCATCATCAGCACCAACTATCTGTATTCCTTAATTCTTATTTAAAGGATATCGAGTTCTAGAGTACTAAAAAAGAATGGGTCAGATTCAACACTCACAAATGAGTATCAATGTACAAATGACAGCTTGTGGAGGTATCATGTGAGACAGCCAAGGAAATTGTATTAAGAATTTTTTTTTAATTTTTTTATTCAATCGCCTGATATTATAGGAAATTTGAGGATATTATTACCTCTTTTGTAAATTAATTTGAAGCCCACTTGTGTGGGATCATTATTATTAATGATGGCTTTATAAGTACTTAGATATACCTTTGGTATATTTACTTGACATGATTGCATATTCCAAAACTTGAACTCAAAATTTTAGGATAGGTTGATTCATTTCCTTTGATTAATTGAATCAACTGATGCCTTTCAATGATTAAGAGGTTTTCTAAATACCTTGACTACTACCTAAGTAATGTAGTAGAACTCCTAAGTATTTGAAAAGGTTTTAACTTTTGTTGGGATTATAAGCTTTTTAAAGTTAACATCTGCTCAGATTCTTTTAAAACTCTATCTTTCATCTAATGCAATTTCTCTCAAAAGTATCTTTACTTTAAATCCATTAAGAAAATTAAAGATTTTACTATAAGAGATCAGACAATCACTTTCAATCACAAATTTAGAAAAACAAATTAATGTATCAATTTGTTTGCTCATTAGGTATTCAGCGAAAATTTAAACATAACAATCTTCAATGAGCAACCTCTTAGGTGTAGAAACATTATTTACTTTGATATGATCACTTGATCAATTCTTTTTTCTAACATAATTTTTTCGCGACCTTGTATTAAAAATAATATTGAATTTGTTTTGCTTTGACTCAACTATCAATCGGGTTTTTGAATTAACTTTCTAGATGAAGAAGCACATGAATGATTGAATGATTGGTACTAACTACTAAGGAACCAGAAATGGAAAACAACTGCAAGGTTTTGTCTGCATATAGATAGAGAGAAGTCAGAAACATTTGAATTTGAAGGTATTAATGAATGAATTATGAATGTGACGAGAATTAATGTCAGTCTCCGGCTGTTTTGTTGTATACAACATGTGAATCCGTCTTTTGTGCAAAACGAAATCAATCAATAAGATCTCAAGCTCTTGTTTGCTTTGTGATTTTCAAACGGAGCAGTTAAAATTATGTGTAAATTACAAACTAGCTAAAAACAATAATTGTACGCACTAGAATATTAAGACATGGTGTGAGAATCCACTTGTCTTATGTCATCACAAACAACCCCACAAAGAATAAAATACTTGCCATTGGAACAACCTTTTGGTCAAATTCTAAATCTACTTGTCTGTCCCATTTTGCACTTTTCAGATCAATTGTGGCATTTGTTTAAATCAATTTTTATTCACAATTCATTATCTCTGTTGACCATGATGATATCATCACTTTTCATTTCTTTTATTTTTTTTTCTAAAAATATTTTACTTGTACTTAAGCGAAGATAGGAAAGGCTTGTGACTCATGTATTTAACATTATATAATTTTTTCTGTAATCCTTCTTTCCACGATGGAGTTATATGTCAGGTTTTAGCATCCGAATGAAGAAGATAAAAACAAAGAATCTGACTTTGTGCATAATCCTAATACAATGGATTCTGATTGTCTGCATGCCATTACCATTGTATGAATATTATATCCATGATGACACTGATTGGAAATATTCATGTCATTATGAGCTAAATCAAATCAGGATTAAATTGTGTTAATATCTTGATCCATATTGTAGCTAATGAGACAGTTATCCTCACATTAATGGCAATGATTCCAATCAGTTTATTTCCTCCATGATGAGGGAATAATGTCTGATAAGTTCTTCCTTTTTTGGTGACAGGGGTCCTTAAGTTTATAAATAGAGACTTAAGTTGGAAGCTAAAATGAGCCATTCTCATTTTTGGAATCTCTCTCTCTTTTGGTGCATCCGTTGTGCACTTCAATTTAAGCTTTGGTAGTTTATTGTCGTGTGGGTGTTTGGGAAGACTTTATGATGTTTGGATTTGGTAAGACTTTGACTCGACTTCTTTTTTCTTTTGGATTCATTTATCTATATCATTGAATCTAACAACCATAAAGAATAGGAGTCACAACTTAGTTCTATTCCATCTCTTACTCCTTTAGTCCTATGTATAAGGCAGAGAGGGGGTATTTATTATAAAGCACATTAATAATTATTCTGTCTATTTTTATCCTTTTATTTTTATTAAATGTTGAGAATGTTATTAAATGTTAAAGTTAATAAGATTTAAAATTTTCTTTAATTAAAGTGAAAATATTAAAGTGACTTATAACTAGGATAAAAGTGGGTATGCTTTAAAGCCATACTTTGGTGAATCAAAAGCTTTTGTAACGGCTATAATATCAACTTCCTCTCTACTTATTTGCTTCAAGTAAAAGCTCATTACATAGAACCTAATGTCCATGAACTCATCCAACAACAATGTTTCTGCAGACATAACATCTTTTTTTTTTTTTGGTCAAGGCAGACGTAACTTCTTTACTTGCTAATTTTCAACATCTCAGTGTCCAAGTTGTAACTAATGAATATTTCTTTTCTATTTTTAGTTTCTCACCATGGCTTACATACTTTAACCTTGTGCTTTAATCTTTTTCTTGTAATATAATCCTTTGCTGTAATATAATCTTAAAAAAAAAATAACTAACAAGAAAAGCCTAATAACATTACAATCAAATAAAGACTTTGTAGATTGATCTTCACAATATTCTCTGTGGCAGGCATGAATGCAATCTGATTAATTTCAAGAATCAGTTGAATCTCAGCAAATGCAGTAGAAGGATCCTTCTTAATCTTCTGAAAATATAACCATACATGGAAGTTGTAATGCAAACAAGCGGAGAAAGTCTCTTCACTCTACTAAATTTAAAGATATCAAAAAGTCTACAAGCCAATTTCCATGAAATATTATGAAATTGGGAAAATTATGTTACATATTGAATTTGTTTTTCAAATTATATGTTAATATTTTAAAAAATCAATAATTTATATTATTATGAAACAGTATCATGGCATTGAATCATAAGATGTTATTAAATGTGCTGTGATTTTTTTTTGAAATGGCTTTAATAATAAAACCGCAAAAATTACACATATATAAATTATATAATTAATATGAATTGATATCAAGGGTTGTATAATTAATTAACATTAATTTTTTTAAAAAAATTATGTTAGTTACTATTGCTGAGTTCCAAAAAAAAATTTGGAAGTGGAAATTTCAACATCTTTTTTTTTTGGCCAAAAAATTCCGACGTCCTAAACAAGCATATTAATTAGTTGCTCTTGCTTGGTTTAAATAAGAGTTGTATGTTAAGAAGTTAAAAGTTCAATGTTCCAAATGAGTGAATAACTATGGAAGTAACTTGGCATGTAAAGTTCAGCTCAAAAAACAAAACCTTCACTTGTAAAATTTAGAGAAATTATTTCTGGCAAAATAATTACAGAAATTTTACTTCCCTAGTATTTTTTTTTTAAAAAAAAAACCTAGATCTCCCAAAATTCAACCTCATCATGAATCACCTCATCAACTGTGTCTTCAGAAAACGTCCCTTTAGAGGTATCCACAAAGAGATGTATATTTCATGTTAAAAATGCAACATTATAAAATTCAATAAAATTGGCTTTTCCCCAATATTAAGATACACTACAAAAAAACAAGAATTTTTGATGGTTAAAAAAAAATCACCACCAAAAGTTCACTTTTAACAGTGACATTTAAAAGTTGTAGCCAAAAATATATTTTTGATAGTAATTTTTGGTGGTGACATTACAAAAAATAATTTAAAAATAAAAATAATTTATATAATTACTTCTGAAGGTAACATTTGTGACCATTAATTTTTTTAAAAAATTAAAAATAATTTTAAATTATATAAAATAATATACTTCCTCCGTTAAAAAATATAAGGCATTTTTAACTGAATCTCACCCATCAGTAAAGTAGTTACCTATTTTTAAATTAACCCTATCTTTCTATATTTATTTCTATTAAATACCCTACAATAAATATAAATTCATTATTAATAGGAACACTTTCAAAAAAAAGGTAATGATTACACCACAAAAGACTAAAAATATCTTACATTTTTTAACATACAACTTCTCAAAAAATATCTTACATTTTTAAACGTAGGAGTATAAAATTATCATTTAAATTATTATAACAAATTTCTTTTGAATTATTTTAAAAATTTAAAATTAAATGAAATCATTCAAAAGATATTTAGGAAATTAAATATCTCATTTTATATATAAAATAAAAAATAAATGATACATAAGATCAGAAAACAAAAGAAATAATAATGAAGATGTGTTAAGTTTAATTATTAAATCATGTTTTTAATTTTTTATTATTCATAATCTTTTTTAAACATATATAGCTCATCTTTTTTTAAGAATGATGTTACTAAGCTAGTATTTTAATATGAAATAATAAAATCTTGATGGGTGATTACTTTAAATTATAATCAAGCTAAGTTATACACAAATACTTAGTTACATGCATATACATAAATGGCATTAGGGGTTAAAGATGTGCAGATGTCGCGAGATGTAAATGACATTACAGACTATTTGACACATTGTACATCTAATGCTTAGCCTGGTATACACATGGTATCAACTCTGCCATCTGCTGAGCTTTAATGACTACTAAGAAGAATATGAACAATTATTTCAAACCTGCCTTGTTGTGGGGTGGAGAATGATTAGAAGTGAGCTATATTAATTACATATGAGATTTTTGTAATTATTTTATATTGTAAAAGTTATTAGTATTTATTAAAAATTTAAAATTATTGAAAATGACTATTATCAAAATTTATATTGCTAAAATTAATGTTTTTATTAAAATACGTTTTTAAGATAATTCAAAAATTATAGATAAAATTTATTTTTAATAAAATAAGGGGGAACATTTAACCATTTTAGGAAAAGATAAAAATTTAATAATTTATTTATTAACTTTTGAGAAAAATATGGAAAAGATATAAGTAAAAATATCTTTAACATAAGCTAATATAATGCATATGTATAAATAAATAAAATATTTAATTATTTTCATTTCAAAATAAAATTTACTACAATACACGAGATAGACTAAAGGCTTATAACATGATCACCTTAGTCCATAGCCTATACGACACCTTTCCTTTTTTGCCCACAAACACTTGAAAGGTACAAACACCATTAATGTGAGATACAAAAATTTCAGTAATCAAATAATTCAGTGCATAAAAAGAAATAAAGCATAATAATATGCCAACAAATTTATATCAGAGGCATTGAATTGAATTAATAGCGTTAAATTTATATAGTGACCGTTACATAAATATTTTTGCTTCATACTAAAGTACATGCCTCATCATGAAAGTATTTTAAAGTGCAACAATACTAAGAAAACAACCAAATGACCACATACCCAAATTCATCTTATAATCATCGATAAATATGATACAATGTTTTAAGGCCAATGCAAGCACCTTATATCCTTTATTGTATAATCTAATATAACCAATTATCTCTTAATTCATATAGGTCTAGTTTAAGTGACTAAAGCTAGCCTTGCCCTCTACTTGTGAGGGATCATCCAGCCAAAGGTTTCCATACTTTTTCTTAGACTATGGGTTACCTTTACTTGAATTTCAAGGTGTCATATATTGTTTGACCCAAATTGTGCAGTCCAAGATCAATGATATTAAGTGTCATGCCTAACCTATGCCACACTCATAGGTTGTTGGCAATACTAAGTATATGAGTAATCAAATATACTAACCACTGTGCGCAAACTTAGTGGAGGCTATAACATGTCTATTTACTAAACTCATTCTCATGCCAATTTTGTAAGGTCTCCCTTACTAATATCTCATTAACTCTAAGAATTAAGGTAATTAAAGAATTAACCCAAAAGAATCACCAAGTTTGTATGTTTACAAAATAGGATTCTAAGTTTTGAAGGTCTAAAATATGTCAATACCATTATCAATTCAAAAATCAGAGTTGAAGATGTATGTGGAAACATGGGATCTTACACGAATAAAAGTATTTGCAATAAAGTTGAAAACCAAAAACTGTGCAATAGAAAATAAAGGCACGCCTTGGACACCCACTTCTCAAGTCACTCCGTTTTTACATTTTAAACACAACTTAGGTGCCTAACATTCAATCCAAGTGCCAAAAACATAACTTATACCCTTTTAAGTCACTCCCTAACTCAAGCGCCTTACACCGCGGTGTTTTGCACGTTTTTAACAACAGAATTAGGCAACTTTTGACTTGCCTTAAATCTCCGTTCGACGTCCGAATGACATAATTTATGTGTCTACGGAAAGCTCTTTTCATAAACTAGTTAATAGCATAGGTATCACTTTCAAAACGTATCACATCAAGAAATTAAAGATCCAAACATATTTGTACCACTTTTCATAACTTTCATATATAAAAGCGGTGTCCAAAACCCAAAACAAAAGCCAAAAGCCATTTCCAATACCTAGACCATATTTATTAGACTTAAAACTCCTAGTACAACACACCACATACATTTAAATTCTAAAATAGCATAAAATCACTCTTCAATCCCTTTAATACCAAAAATAAAAAGAGAAGGTGATTTCATTGCATTACATCAAAATCAATCATATCATTTTTAAAACAACATTTCTATACCTGCACTAATATTTTAGCCCTATTAACATATGTAACTTATCATACATAATTTCTCAGAGCCCAAAATATAACTCAGACATCAGAATAAACTATATAGTCAAAGTGTAACCAAGTGCATCCTAAATTGGCAATAATATACTATTTACACAAAATAAATGAATACTAGAGGCATATAAAAAGGAATGCACAGATTCCTAAACCTCAAGAGCTTTATCCGTCTCAACACCAAAGTTAAAACCTGTAAAATGTTAAAGTAAAAGGGTAAGTCTAGCCATTCAGTAACTAAGATAAAACTTACCTTATGTAGTTATATATCATTTGACATAACATACAAGAGTATGACAAATAGATTTTCTTGAAAACATGCATTATCACATTGCTTCACATATTCCATAACACATCACTTCTCAACCAATTCACTTCATTTTAATCACATGGTATCTAGCCACAAGACAGTCAGACATGTAATCATGACCCGATATTAACACAATTTGCCACAACTTAATCATGAGACATGTTATAGATTTACATAGGCAATGATCAACTATCCTTATAGCCTCTTTATTTCCTTCGACTAAAACTGTGAGCTATAACACCGAATAAGGCTCCATTCATATGATTGGACTACCCAAACTCACCAATCATGAGGTGTGATCCAACTAAAGATCACATGACTCACTCTCGGATCACAGCTTCCCTACGCTCGAATCTTTAAGGTATCGTACACCCTAGACTAATCTCAATAAACTGGTAGAGATAGCTAAGTTTTAGTCCCTCAACAAATAATAAGACAGTCCTTCAACAAATTATGAGACAAGGCTATATCCTCGTGCATCAGAAGTTAGTTGAAATATCATATGAATTTTCTCTACTCCCATCCTTAGGCGAACTCCCGCCCATTGATCATGCCATGTACAATACTTACCTTTTCATAATCTCATTATTCATTATTTAACATATTAGGCTCACATAAATTTGCTACCCAAGTGAGCATCAAAATTATTTTCATATATACTACATAGTCTATCCATACACATTTATCCCATCATACACATCACATTTTCTCATCTCAAATCATATACATGTTCATAGTTAGAAAATCTCATTTTGGCTTTAATCTCACATTTCAAATCAATTATAACATTATGTACATTCATATTTCAAACACTTGACAACTAACAACATGTTTTTACAATAAAAATCAATTCATGCATGTAACATTCACAATTCATAATTACCAATCAATTAACATATAACTATCCAAAGTAGGGTTCCCCCGACTATCTCAAACCTTTGAGAGGTCAAAGGTTTACCTTCTATATTATAACTTTCAATCTTGATTTTTCAAGTTACAATGGTGTTCAAGAGCTCAATCTACAAGTAATCCATTTTAAACTTCATTATCAATATTAAGCACAAAATTTCCTCTCTCACACTTTCAATTCTACCATACCCAACATCCTTACTTTTCACATTTGGACTTACTCATTAGATTTATTAACTCTCTTTAAAATTATATAGCTTCATTAAACTCCCATATTGTCATTAATGGTTCAAACCTTTATAAATTTCAGATTTAATGCCCATTTTTAGACATTAATAACATTCACCAACCAACAACCTCTAAAACCATTAAAACTATATTTAAATACTCTAAACAACTCTCACTAATTCCATTTGAGTTAATGAATTTTGATACATAATCTATATAGATCAAAAATTATCATCCCTATTTAAACCCTAACTAAAATCCTTGAGAAAATATATGAGGAATGGAGGAAAAGGATTTAAGAACCTTACCTTAGGTGATTAAGAGCTTTAAACCTTCTCAAATCCTCCCCAAGATTATGTCCTAGCAAAGCAAAGATGAGCTGCTCCATTTTTCCTTTCTTTCCTTTATGTTTTTCGCATTAGGTTGCGACTTATTTCTACAGAATACGTACTGTGCACTGCAATGCTTGTCCCCACGTGCCGCGGCATGTGGTATAGAGAGAGATATTTGTGAATTCTGGCATTATGCACTGCGACGCACCACACATGTGCTGCAGCATGTGGCACAGAAGCTTTTCTACTTATTTTTGTCCACTTTTTGATGCTCAAGTGACCTAATTTTTCTTTGGGCCTAATTTATATTTGAAATTTTAACTAAAAACATTCATTAATTTTCTCGGACCACTTACCATGTAAATCCTACTTAATCAAACTTAATTACTAAATTGTCAGGAATTTAATTTTCAAGATGTTACAATAAACTTTTAGCAGCAAAAAAATTTTTGGTGGCATCAAATGTCACAACTAAAAGTATGATTTTTGCAATGGGACTTACAGTGGAGATCTTTTAGCTATGAAAAGTCACAACTAAAAACTTTTAATGGTGCTTTCTGGACACTTTGTTGCCACCAAAACTCTTTTTTTTTTTTGTAGCGATACTACTCATTACTTATGTAATACTGGCTATATGATTTCAAATAGTAGTTTTTTTAACTCTTTGTATATGTCAATTACACTATTTAAATGGTTAAAAGTCTAAGATAATGACAGCTGAAAATCACTCCACTAAGAACATTTTAATTTACATTGATATTTTTAATATCTTGCTAAGATAATTAGTGTTTTTTCAATGTCTTAACCAACATATTGACATTAAGCACAAAACTTCTAACAAGTGGAACAATTTGCAAAAATACAAACAAATGGACTCATTCAATTTGAAAACAATGCCCTTGCAAATTGCCCTTTTTAGGCATGATGATAAGGTGATTTACTCTCAAATTGCCTTTTATTAATTAGGTGACACAACTTTTGGAAAAATTCAGAAACTTGGGCCCCCAACTCCAATTTCCAAAAGTTGGGAAAATTAAATTAAAATTACAAGGAAATCTACCTCTCCAATTTTTTTTATAGTGAAATAGAATTAAGTTCTTTTTTGTGATTTCGAAAAGCTATTTAAATTTGAATGAAACACTTGTATTAAAGTAAATAAAAGGTATTATGAATAATAACACTTGTTTGGATAAAAAGTAAATCAATATTTGAATCTCTATCAAAAAAAATACCCATATTTAGTATTTAATTTTATTTTGAACAAGATTATCTATAATAAAATGATATATGTATATATTGACAAGTGTTTTTATTTTTATGTATATTATAGTATTCATCTTAAAAGTCTTGAATTATTTTCAAAATCTAAAAAATAAATTTTTTCTTTAGTAAATATATTTTGTTATGAAAATAGGTAAAATTAATTTTCATTGAATTACAATTGGGTGCTTTGACTTGATTAAGAATTTTAAGTTTTAATTGTAAATTTTAAATATAAGAAAAAAATTTATATGCATGAATGCCGTTCTGATAGTTAACGGAATATGGTTTTGTTGAACCAAATTAACCTACCTATAATAATTTTAACCGTATCATGATGCCTAGCAAAGAAAATAATAAGCCTTGTTGAAGCTATTTTTATTTTATTATTATAAAAATTAACGTTTTATAGAACATATTTTAAAATTAAAAAAATAATAAAAATAGGTGTTTTTTTTATTCTTTCTTGTTCTTCAGAACAATAATTTTAGAATATTTAAAAAATGTTTTCATTTTTCTATTTTTTAAAATAATATTTTATTTTTTTATTTTTTAAAATACTTTTTGAAAATACATTATCAAACAGATTTTTTTATTCTAAAAAACAGAAAATTATTGCCAAAAACACGCCCAATATTTCTTCTTTGTTTTCAACCTCTATGTTTTTCAATTAAAAAAAATCATATATGATATTTCCTTTTTTTGATAACATATAAATGATATTTTCTAGAAGACCTCTAGAGTCTCCAAATATTTAACATTTGAAATTTAATTTTTTTAACTGAAAGATATGGTGATTAAATGGAACATGAAATATTTTTTTAAGTATCATGAATTAGTTAATTAAAATTATTATAGATGAGTTAATTTAGTTCCATGGAAGCATTTTTCACTAAACTAACTGTGTCACAGAAGAAAACATTTTAACAATGTTTTAAAACCTAAAGAATTATAAAGAAACCTTATAAAGTTAAGCAATTAAATTAGACTTTATTATAAAATTAGAAATATATTTTGACCTGAAAATTTTAAAATTGTTGATGATGTAGAAATCTTTGTTGATGGTGCTTTTTCTGAAAACCTAATACTGTTAAGCATGATCTGAATGGTGATGTAAATACTGAATAGCAGTGGTATCTTTTTTTTTTGTTATCCAAAGTATCCTCACAATAAGTAGCTGTGAAATTAATCCCTCAACAAATTTGAACATCATTCAAGGGATTGTCTTCTCTTAAGTAATTATTTTTATACACATCTTCAGAAATTAAACCTTAAAATGATGCTTAAGGGGCTCAGACCGTTATTATTTGTGCCACATTCACTTAGCTAGCAATGGTATCTTGGTTGATGGTGTTTTTTCCTGAAACCTAGTAGAGTTTTAATATACAACTCTCATCCATAATTACAAAAGTGTAACCATCTATTTTTTTTTTTTGCATCAAATTTTTAATTAATCGACATAGAATAGCAATGTAAATGCCCTTCTTTGTAGTAGTGGGTCTTCAACTGCTTCAGGTGAGTCTTTAAGATCTTTGCTGAATGTTTGGCATGTGACTTGGTGTTTCGTTGTTTTTTTTTTTCCTTTTGTTTTGTTCATTTTTTTCCCTTTCGAATTATTAAAAAAAAAAGAGTGAATGAAAAATTTATCTGTAAAATTTGGGATTATAAATTGGGATTGCAATATTAGGGTCTTTGGGCGTAAATTTCCCTTTAAGAAAAAAAAATGTCAATATGTCAATGGAAAGAAAGGGGGGGGGGGGGGGATGGCCTAAAGGAGACTTTGACGTTAAGATGCATGAACTAAACCTCCCCAAAAAGCCAAAACTAATAGTGGGGCATATTTTCATTAGATCTAATCTCCATCAAGAAAATGACATTAATTTTTTAAAAAATATACTCATTTATTTGAAAAAATTAATTGAATTAATTAAAATAGATATATGTATAAAATTATTAAATTAGTTTATAATAACATTTATTTCTTACATTCATTAATTTAATATACTTAAATTGATTTGTTTAATGAACCATCTCAAATTTATTCATACAAGATTTTTTGTTCACTTACGAAATTTAAATTTCCTCTAGTTTCCTATTATCTTTACAAAAAACTATCATATATCGCACGAGGCATGAAAAATGCGACTTATCTTTTAAAACCTTATAATAATAGTAATTATAATTTTTTTGAATAAATAAAAAACATGAGAAGTATTGTATTACTCTCATAGCCTCAAATTATAAGATATTTTTGAAAGAAATTAAATTATACATCCTAAAATATAAGATATTTTGATAAAAATAAAATTTTATTAATGATACTTTTTTAATATTATCTTTTCTATTATATTTTTTCTTTTTAATACTCTTGTATAAATAAAATATTAAATAAAAAATATTTTTAAACATTTAAATTTTTATTTTAAAAAAATAAAGTTGTAAAGTGTCTTTAATGATATTTATTTACATATATAATTTTGTTTAAAAATATTTTATAATTTAATATAGATGAATATTTTTTTTATGGCATACATGCATTTATTTATTGAAGATAATTTTAATCGAGATACTATACATGCATTTATGTTACATTTTTTTAATGCTCAGCATACATGTATCTAACAATCTTGATCAAGATATGATACATGAATTTATGTTACTTTTATTTTTAAAATTGGTCAGCGTCCACATGCCTAGTAGCTATATGACGTTGGAAATAACATAAAGCCAGAGATAACAAAGTGGGTCAAGCCGTTGCTGACATATTGCCCATTGCCAAAAACTAGTTTTGTCATTATTTATTGCATGTTTCCCATCTAAATTTATACACAGTGGCCCCGACTTTGCTTCCCTGACAAATGAAACTCAAAATTTATTGAACTATGTGCATACTCATAATAACATTATTATTAATTATTAATTATTATTATTATTATTTTAGGATTAATTAACTAATTAGTCATCAGATTTGTCTTTAGAATTGATGGGATGTTGATTTTGAAGTGAAGAAGACCGTTGACTGTTCCACTAAAAGTTTTCAAAGAAGCAGAAAGATGAGAGAGATGAGATTCACTTTGCTCTGTTTGGGCCCTTTTCTCAACTGAAAGATCAAAATTCAAAATATTAAGAGAAGAGCATGTAATCCGTGAATCATCATGATTTCACGTGTGCACCAGCCTAAGTTAAAATATAAAAAAAATTGGGAAAATTTGAATCTGGCAAATAATTAATCACAATCACAAAATTATAAAATTGAGATTTAGGACCTTGGTCCCTTATTTTCTAATTTTAAAAATAATAATTTGACTAAAACATCTCATAATGACCGAGTTCGTAAGTGTGAGAATAAAACATTTTTCAATTCAAATAAAATAATTTCATAATCCATTTAAATTAAATTTTTAATATAATTAAAATGATTTCAGTACTAGTGAATTTCACGTTAACCAATTGCAAGTTTGGAAGTAAAATATTTTTCAACTCAAATAAAGTAAATTCATAACCTTCTTTAACTAAATTTCCAATCCAATTAAAATGATTTCAAAACTAATGAATTTTAAGGTAGCCGATTGCAAGTTTGGTGGTCAATTTTGCAAGTTTAAGATTAAAAAAAAAAATTCCAACTCAAATAACTTGATTTCATAACTTCCTTAAACTAAATTTTTAACCTAATTAAAGTTATTTGAACACTAATAAATTTTAAGTTGGCCAATTGCAAATCTAGGAGTAAAAATGTTTCCAACTCCAATAAAGTAATTTCAAAAGTCCTTCAATTAATTTCCAATTCAATTAAAGTGATTTAATACTATTGAATTTTAAATTAGCATTTCAGACAAGAACGGTCTAGTCAACGTATTATTTTTAAAACTATAAACAAGAACCATGGTCCTAAAATATAATTCCATAATTCATGGTAATGATTAGTTATTTGCAATATTCAAAGCTCTTTATTTGTCATTGTTCCAATATCAATCAGGACTTTCTGGAAACAACATAATCGCAGCCAAGGCTTAAAGGATTCTTGATTTGCTTTGCTTTGAAAGTTCAAAGGACTGAAGTGAGAATAAATTTCAATATCAAATGACAAAAATACCCCTATCGATCTGAAAAAGAAAATCCGAGCCTGCGCGAAACAAAAAAGAAGAGAACCTCCATTGCTCAGAAGCAATAATTGAAGCTAAGGTAACTTCCTCTTCACTTTGTTAGAACTTGGAAGGAAACAAAACTGGAGTAGAAGAGAAGCAGAGGAGAAAGAAGAAGACGATGAGAAAATTAATTCATGTACAAACATGTTCAACTGCATTAACAAGTATTAACATGTTAAAGTTTGGTACATCATATTTTGACAGGTCAACTTGTAAGATAGCTTTGTAAATGCAAGTCATTGTTCTATATTTTACAACTAGATGTGTTTGGATTTTGATAAGTAAATATTTCGGGTTACCTCACTCATGTAATTGTCGACTATATGAGAATCTTGTTGATAGATAATATGTATATACATGACTGTATATATTTTTTGATCAGTTGTTAACCTTGTTATGACCTGAATTAATTAGCACTTAATCCAGCTTGTCTATTTTTTTTTTTATGAAAATTGATATAGTCAAGGCCATGTCTCAAAAGATGAGTTTGTTGTTGGGATGGTCAAGGAGTACACGCTTTGACAAGCTACTTAGCTTATTCCCATAAATATTCTCTTGCATATCGACCAGACACTAACACATAAGCTCTCTCTCTCTCTCTCTCTCTCTCTCTCTCTCTCTCTCTCTCTCTCTCTCTCTCTCTCTCTCTCTCTCATATATATATATATATAAAAGTAGTTTATTGCAGGGTCTTTGTGTGCATGATGGAAGTAATTTGAAGGCTAAGAAGAGAATGGTGCAAATTCTTCAAAAGTGGCACACACTTTTTTGTTGTGTTAAAGGTCGTCCGGGATCTGGGGAAAACATTATCACTCTATATAATAAATCTTTCACTTTAGACTCTATATATATGTACTTTAGACTCTTGCTCGTGTGCTTAACACAAAAGTTTCTTGAGTTTTTATTATAATATAGGGACACACTTCTTTTCATTCAACCTTGACCCTTCTTCCTTTTTCTTCTTCTCTCTTCCTTTCTTCTCACTAATTTTTTTAATTTGAATTTTTAATTTTTATATCGAATCATAAAAACTAACGTTAGTGTCTCGCATGCTATTATTATTATTATTATCGAAATTTGAAAAATGTATGTAGCGTGTATTGTTGATGTCTCATGAATAGTTATCTAGCTGATTAGAATGTTTAAGTTATATATAGACTAGATGATGAGACTTTGCTTATATAAAGTTAAAGTCACATTTGTTAATTAGAGGCAAAGACAACCTCTACTTATAATTTGAATTTTATCTACTAAATCTTATCATTATTTTTATAAAAATTATAGAGAAAAATATAATTATTGATCTTTGTACTTTTAGCATGTTTTGATATGAGTTTTTTATATTCTTTTTTATTGCTTTAAATCCCTTAAATTTTATCGGTACGCAATGTTAATGTTACTAATAGAGTTAATTATACTAATTTGTATATAACTCCTGTTTTTTTGCATTATTAATTTTTTATATAGCTAATCATAATTTTAATAAGTTAGCACAAAAATTGTCAAAAGCTTATGCAGAAATTAACTACCATTAAATTATTATGATCATATTTAAAAATATAAGAGTTAACATTACTGACAGATAAAAATTAAGAGGCTTGAAGCAACAAAAAAAATATAGGTGCTAATATCAAAATAAGCTAAAAGCATAAGGACTAACATTTATTTATTTTTAATGGAACCTACAAGTATAGGGACCAATGCAAAAAAATATAGGCATTAACAATTATATTTTTCTAAAGTTATATGATAATTTATTCTTAAAATTCAAATCAGCCAATGAACCTCTCTTTTTTTTTTTTGTTTTTTTTTTCTGGGGTGAGAGTATATGGAACTTCTCTTTGTTTAGGATAAAATAAATGAAGTCCCTTATTATTTATTGCACGAAAATTAAACTTGACGTCTTCTTTCTCATACATAGGTGTATGTGTGAAGTGATCTTATTATTTGAAGTGTGTGTGTATAATTTATAAAAAAAATTACACTACTTACCTATGTTATGAACAACACAACTTATTTTTTTAGTTTAATTCAATGTAGTGGGTCAGTTCTAATTCTTGAGTAAAGACCACTCGATGATTCGGTCAAAGTGGCACATTGAATTTGAAAATTAAAGATCATGTGATTAGCGACAACAAAAGCTCATTTTATTTCTATGAAAAGCATATAAACTAATGTCAATATTAATTAGACACCTGTCTCCCACCATATATGAACATAATTAACGAGAGATTCTTGCATGAATTTGGTATGTCACATTATTCATGTATACTTTATCTAATAAAAATACACCATGTTATATCAGTTCAATAATATAAAATCTTACTTATCATTACTTTTAATTATTTTATTTTTGGAACAGTTTGTCTCTTTTATTTTTTATTTCTCTCTCTTATTATTAATGATAGAATTAATTTATATTTACAACTATATGATATGACATACTTTTATTGGATAGAATATAAATAATGTGATATATTTGGTTTATGTAATAATTTCTCCATAATTAAGCTCATTTTAATCAAGACACAACTTTATTGTTATGAAATTATATATAATAATTTAGCTCCAATCAACATATCAATCTCGATCCTACATTTTGATTATTTCTTGGTTCCAATTTACATTAACTCACTTTCAAGATCATGAGAGGTATATATCGCTTTACACACACACACACACACACACACACACTTTTATAATGGGAAAAAAATTGTTAGTTCATGTACTTTTAGTATACGTGTTTTAGTGTTAACCCATTTTTTTTTTCCTTGCTCCTGGTTTCTCAAGTTTCATCTTTCTATAATATTAGTTTCTATATTTTAAAATTGACTATAAGGACTTAATGGTGACTTCTATATACATAAGCTCTGTTATGTACCTCACATGCTAATTGTTAAAATTATGATAAGTTGTAAAAAAAAAAGAGTATAAAGGGGAAAAAAATTAAAATTAAAGTAGTACATTAAATCAAAATTCTTAAACATGCCATAGGCAAAACTTTGGAAGAAAGAAGATATGATGACTAGGTTGTTGTTATTTAATTTTACTTATACAATGTTCAACTTATTATAATTTTACCAACTTAGTAGCAATTATTACACATTGACAAATTTAACTCTATTAGTGACGATAAGGATTAATGATACATACAAATAAAACTTAAGAAACTAGAAGCAACCAAAATAAATGTTGAGACTAATGCCAAAATTTATTAAAAATATAAGAATTAATAGTTATATTTTCCCAATATAAGGTTAGCTTCTTTATCCAATTTTCCCCATAATGTTATGTTTCAAGGGGAAGTTGAAGAAAGACACGCCAAAACAATTTTATATAGATTTTTAATATATATATATATATATATATTAATGGAACGGATAATTAAGAAGCTAGATTTAGTACTGGTTATATTATTGCTTATCAAAGCACTAAATAGGGCTAGGGTTGACTATAACTAACAATTAAGGAATAATCTTTTCAATACAGAGCCTAATTAATTTAAGCTTTTTTATTAAAAAAAGAACTCTCTAACACCCATTTTGTTAATTATAGGCGTGTGCAAGTGTATATACTTATATTTTCAAGTGAGTGTTTAGACTTTGAGCATTACAAGGCTTAACTAATCCATTATGATTATCTTATTGGCTTGTGCCTACTTTAACATGTCACTTAATCATTGACTAATATGGGTAATTCAAATATATAAATTTTGTTAGGCCTTGATCCTAGAGTAGAAATGAGTCACACTATTTATAATTTATAAATGACAAATAATGCAACAAGATTTTAATTCTTTAGATATGAAATTCTTCCCAACCCTCGAATGAAGGATAGAAACTAAAAATGAAATTTCTATTCAATAAAATATTAATATAACAAATATTCATACATTTCGATTTTTTTTAAATTGAATGAAATGTTTCTGGAAGGAAAATAAATTGAATGACAGACCCAGAGACAAATTTTAATTATTTATTTTAAGTTCATCACCTTGCAAATTTGCATCATCGAAAATTACGTTTCTTCAAGAGGTTTATCATGAGTTTATGGCCTGACCTAATCAAAACCTAGCCTGACTTAACTTTTTTCTTTTTTTGTTAAAAAAAACGAGGACTAATTCATCGCTAAGACTATTTTAGTAGAGAGGTTAAGCTTATTTATTTAAAGCTTAGCTTGTAGGCCAATTAGGCCTACCTGATTATATTTTTATATTATATTTGTATACATAATAATATACAATTATACATATACACATATATATATATATATATATATGTAATGTGGTATGTAAATATATAAATAAAAATATAATTAATATGAATTTCCTTTATTAATTTTGAAATTTCATTTTTACATGAAAATTAAAATAATAAATAAAACAAAAATTTTTTACATTAAAATAATTGGAATATGAGTTGCAAATCATAACATTAAAATCTGGAATTTGTTTAATTTTGAAAGGTAACTATAAAATTTCTGCACCAATATTATATATTTGGCTAAACATGTTTTTTAAAACTCTTTCATGATAATAATTGGAACGAATTGGAAATTATTACATCTCAAAATCAAATTGCATTCTTACATGTTAAAATTTGAAACATGATTGCAAATTCTCACATTCCATTGTCAACTTGTGAAAGGTGATTGTGAAATCTAAAATCTTAGATTAATTTTTTTCATAAAATCTTACACTTAGATTATGATTAAGGATAGAAATAGATCAGATCAAGTTAAATTTTGATTAAACAGGCCTAACCAATTTATATAAATAGATTTAATTATAAGTTTAAGTTTGGCCTTTTTGTTAAACAAGTTAGGTCAAAGTTTAAATAGGCTAGGCTACAAGCCCCTATAATCATATTTACTAATTTTAATATTTTTAATAAAATTTTGTTAAAATTATATTCTAACATATTATATATAGATTTACTTACAGCATATAAGGGAGGGAATAATATTCAAAAATATTCATAAAATCTCTCCTTGGAAGGAAAATTGTTTAGAGGGACTAAGACCAATTTAAAGATCAAATGCACACTAGCTCTATCACCTTGCACACCAAACATATCACTTTGCACATCAAATCTATCACCTTTTATCACAAAACCTATTATAGGTCGCATTCACCCCAAGCATATTCTTTTGCATATCAAGCTTATAACCTTACACAACAAAATTACATATTAGCCTTAAAAAAATATCTTGTAATTTACATGCTTATGTTTCGAACAATTTGTTATTAATGTTACTTTTTTTTTCCTGCAGTCCATCATTTTCAGGATGATAGCTCAGATTATAGGTTTGGAGTGCAAAAGGGTAAGCCCAATATGCATTTGGTCCTTAAATGGGTCTTGATCGCTCCAAGTAAGGGATTTTATAGTAATTTTTTCAAATAATTTTTACTTGTATTTTAATGATAGTTATTTTTTTGGCTTCATATTTATGATTTGACAATTACCATCCTAAAATTGACACTAAGATGCGAGAATTTGTAACTCATGATCAGAATTTTAACATGAAAAGAAAAAAGTCCTAATTTACAAGTTTATAGTGTACTAATCCCAAAATAAAATTTAATTTATCTATTCGCCCTAAATTGTAATTCCTAATTTTTTTTTTGATGAATCACATGTATCATTCTATTAGAGGTTATATTATTCAAAGCACTATTGAGCACTAAATATGGGTATTTCTATTAATGCAAATTCAAACTTGGTTTACTAAGTCGTAAGGAATTGGCTACTTCTTTTATATCTAACTTTCTTGGTATAATTCCCCAATTTTTGTTGATGTTTGAACGTGGCAAACATGGGGCTATAAAACAGCCCAATCCATTTATAGCCCACATTGGTTCCGACTATTTATGAAAGCAGCCCGTTTCTTTACATTTTTTTGCTTGAAAGCTAATTACCATAAGCCCACAATTCAATTAAAGTTCAACTACTAAACCTGGAACCAGTATCTGATGTAGCTCAATAATTAATCCTCTAATTCTCTCTGTTTTTTATTCAACTGAGACAATTCAGAGGGAAAATGACAATTAAGGACCCCATAAAAGCACCAACTATAATTAAGAATTTTGAATTATTGAAATCTAATAATGACCATAAACTTTGCTTGAAATTAAAAGCATATATAATTTTACAAAATTGCCTTCGAATATCACTTGAAAAATTAAAAAAACATACTACTAAAATTATTATTATGAGTTGAGACAATTGTTAATTTTAAATGAGAAAATTAGGATTTACACTTGGGAATGAGTTTTTTTTTTCTAGTATGAAATTAAAATTCATTTATAAAACTTTTAGAAAGTACTTGTGAATATACAATAATTACTTAAAAATTTATCAAAGTCACTTGAACATGAAGCCAATCATTTTTGAATTTTTATGTGTATCAATGTATATGTAATTAAATTACTTGAAAAATCAATAAAAGACATCATTGAGATTATTATCATAGCTTAGAGCCATTGTTAATTTCAATTAGAAAAATCAAGACATCAAATGTTATGAATTGGGACTAATGAAATTATTATTATGAGTTAGGAATATTGGTAATCACATTCTCAAATATGGACCTTGATTTTCTCAAATAAAATTTACAATTGTCTCAATCCATAATAATAATTTCAATAGTCTCTTTTCTTAATTTTTTAAGTGAAACTCAATCAGATGTTTTAATTCTCAAGTAAGGACTATGGTCTATTATTAAAATTTTAATAATTTAGGATCTTTAATAGTAATTAATGATATTATGGGATCCTTAATTGTTCTTTTCCCCAATTCATATATATTATATAAATAAAACGAGCACAACAAATGGGGTATTAGTACCAACACCAGAAGCCCCAAAATACAGCCCAAAAATAGACTCAGGAACCTCATAGGAACAGAAACATACAACCATACGACAATAATTAATCCTCTTCTCTTGTGAAACCGTATTTTGATACGACACAAGGGTTTGATTTTGATACGATTGTTGAATATCACAAGATATGATAATTATTATTTAGTTTTAAGAACTTGTTTGACATTTTATTTTTGATGAAATGATATATTTGCCCTTAGTAATTATTATATGTTGAGAAATGACTATTTTAATTGGGCTATTGTCAATTAAGGACAACTAAATTAGTCATTTTTAGAAAAAATAGTCATTTTTAAAAAGCAAGTATTCATTTTCTAATTTATTTATAAATAAAAAAAATTTAAAGAAAGGAATGAGTTTATTTTATTTTATTTTAGTTAATATTTCAATCAAAATAGTCATTTTTCAACGTATATATATTAATTTTTTAGCATTTACACTTAATTGTCAAACAAAATTTACAAAAAACATTAGTTATTTTCTATTTTATTGTAGTCAATAGTTTAATTAAAGTAGTCATTTTTCAATTCATAATTTTCATTGTGGGCAAACATATCTTTTTGTTAAAAGTCAAATGACAAACATGCCCTTAGGATCTAAATAATAATCATTACATTTTGCATTATTTTATTATTATTTTCATGTTTGGAGAGGATTTTTTTGTCATTCTCCCTTGAAAATTTGAAATCTTTAAATATAAAATATTTCTTACTTTAATTCTAAATAATAATCTATTAAATTACTTATTTTTAGAACAGTTTTTTTAAAATATAAAAACATGTTTGAACATATTTTTTTTTTGCCATATGTTTTGAAAAACAAAAAGGTTAAAAGTTATTTCAAAAAACTAAAAAATCAAAACATATTTTAAATATTTTGTTACTTTTTATCCTGCAAAATTAAAGCAAAGTCATAAAATATCATGTTTTCATTAATGTTAATTATGTTAATAAAATAAATTATTTTTATCTTTTATTTTATCAATTTAGATATGTTTTTCAAATAATAATTCAATCAAATTTATTTTTTTATTTTTTATTTCTAAAACTTGTCCTAAAATTCATTTTATAAAAGTTTTTAAAAAACATAAAAACGAATAGTAGTTTTGATTTTCTTTCTCGAACTAAACCGCCAGTCGGATACCAGCCTGCTGTGCCAAAATGGATGCAAGAAGCCCTTTGCACTTAACATGAAACGCACCGTTTAACTAATATAAGCCAGATCTGAGCCGTTTATAAGAATCTCTAATCCTAACTGTTCTGGTGAAAAAAAAAAAAAAAAAATCCTAACCGTTGTCTTCAGCCCCATAAAATCAATTACTCATCCTCTTCTTGATGCTCGGCTAACGGAACCCTTCAACAAGGGACGAGCGGAGGCGTCGGTGAAAATGCAGCGCGGGTTCGACGGCGGCGCGTGAGGGAAGCACGTCAGGCTGAGGCTTTGATAGTGGGTTTGAACTCGACTTTGAGGACTTGCTTCTTCAATCTCTTCAATCCAGTTTCTTCTTCAGTCGAAATCTGCGGGTGGTGAGTGTGGTTTTGTTAATCCCAAATACTGACTAGCTAGCTTGTTCAATCTCTTGTTCTGAATTGAAATTTGAACTTAACTTTTCTTCCAAATTGAAGTTTGAATTGATATCATTTTACTTATTTTATTTCTCATGTTTTTTATTCATCTTTTTATACCATCTAATGGCTTCGCACGACGTCGTTTTGGCACTGGATGCAGAGAGGAATCACCATTTGTGGAAGTAAAGATTCAGTCATTCAGATTCCGACCAGTTTCCAGCTTCTTGTGATTTCCATTGCAAATCCATGTTCTTCATGAAGGGTTTTACAAGAACCCCATCGATTCAGTCGCTCTATAATCTTCTTCAACAAGTTTCGTCATCAACCTTTGCTCCAATGTACAGCACAGCCGCATCTACACCTACTTCAGAGAAAATGTCTTTCACGTTGAACTACCTATTAGTAAATGTGGATTCTCCCGACAAACCGCATCGAAGATTTCCAATCGCATCACTATGAAGTCATCGGAAAAGCCAGACTTCGTTCTCTCCCTTTTCAGAAAATGTGGTTTTTCAAATTCGCAGATTCGCAATATCATCAAGAAGGCACCGAGATTGCTTCTGAGTGATCCTGGGATGACTATTTGGCCTAAGCTTGATTTTTTACTATCTAAAGGTGCGTCTAGCTCTCAACTTGTTGACATCGTGACCAGAAGCCCTCGAATCTTATTCAGAAGCTTAGAAAATCGTTTAATACCTAGTTATAATTTTGTTAAAGGTTTTGTTGGATCTGATCAAAGGACTATCACCTCAATCCGGCGTAGTCATAGAATAATGTATTGTAATTTCCTGGAAACTAACATTCAACTCTTGCTTGACGTCGGAGTGCCTAAATCTGGCATTGCTGGATTGCTTCATGCGTGGCCTAGCTTGTGTACTATGAATTTAGATAAATTTAGAGTGGCAGTTGAGGGAGTAAAGGAGAGAGGTTTTGACCCTTCAAAATCAAAATTCATTCCTGCATTATATGCCACAAATAAGTTGAGCAAATCCATTTGGATTAGGAAGGTTGAATTCTATAAGAAGTGGGGCTGGTCTGAAGAAGAGATTGATAAAGCATTTGCACTGCATCCTCATTGTATGCTAAAATCTGAATCTAAGATTAAGGCAGTGATGGAGTTCTTTGTGCATGACATGGGTTGGGACTCCTGTGTGCTTGCCAATAATCCCATATTTTTTTCAATGAGTTTGGAGAAAAGAATCATCCCAAGGGCTCATGTCTTGCGATATATTCATTCAAGAGGTTTAATTAAGAATGCTTGTATCGTATACCCTTATTATATTACTGAAAACATATTCCTTGAGAGATATGTCAATCGTTTTGACGATGAATCTCCTCAATTATTGAAATTGTATCAAGAGACAATGAATCGTTCAAAAAAAACTTGAATCTAGTTTGCTTCACTCTGTGTGTTGAACTTGTAGAATTTTTACTTCGTATATCCTCTATTACTGTGTTTTCTTCATCTGGGAGTATAGCCATTAACTTTATGCTACTTGATCATTGTTGTTTGGAAGTTGACAGGGCAAGGAGAATTCTTGAGAGAGAATTAAAAAAAACTGAACCGAAACAAAACTAGTCTTCAGAGTTATAGTCTCCCCACATTTGCTTGATCACTGTCTATCACCCTCTTCTGTGAACAAAGATCCATTTCTTCCTACAATGGTTTGGCAAAAACGTATATTGAAGCTGGGGGTGCTGTATTTTTTTTTTTTTGTCCTTTTGCCTTAAATATATATTACTACAATGCTGTTTTGAAGCTTTCAATGCTTATAAGTTACAAGGCTTAAGCGTATTAAACAATCCTTTTAAACTGATGTTGCCATAGATGGTTTACTTTAATATGGTCAGGTATCTGTTGAAACCTTTGAATTGGATACTTGCAGGGTGTTCATGACAATGGGATTTCCATTATTCAACATTTTGAGTTGGCATTCTTCATTTGCTGCCCATTTTTTGGGAGTCTATGTTCAATAGAGAACTTTCCCAATTGGTTTTATCGTTTTTTTCATCCTTTTTTGTTTGGTGCGGTGGGTAAATTGTTGATGGAGTAATCTGGATTTTTCAAGTTAAAATATCTCTAAAGATGAAATGGACACCGAGTGAAATGTGTATTCTCTTTGTAATTCGTTACTTTCCTTTCATATCTCTTGCTGACAAAAATAGTACTTTACAAATTATAATTTGTTATTAGAGTAATTTTGGAGTCATAAGAGTGATTATTAATTGCACAAGGTGGGTCTCACTCACACAAGTCATAAGAGTGATGATATATGAAGCATTGATGCTTCAAATTGTTTCACATATTCGTATTGGTATCGTGTCTGATATCGATACTTATTGATACCTTTTTTATATGTATTCATAAAGTATTAAAATAATATTTTTTAATTTAAATTTTTTTTATATGTATCTAATACTTCTAAATTGTTAATCAAGAAAACCAAAAATTAAAAAAAATTAAATTTATTAAAACTTGTAATATTAAACTTTTTATTACCAATGTCATTTTTTGATTTGCTTTTAAAGTCAAATGTTAGATTTTTTTTTTTTTAAAGAAAGCTTTGGATGTAATAAAAGAATAAATGTTACATTTTTTTAATTATAAAAATGTGAAAATGTAATCTTATGATGGTTCGGGAGGAAGAGATATTAATACTATATTTATTAGTAGGGACTAAGTGATAGACAATTAGGTATAGATAAATTAAAAATATAATTAATGATTATATTTTACTTGGTATCGTTATAAAGGATTATATATGTATGCAAATTTGAATGTTTTTTAAATTAAATTATATTTTTAATATTTTTTATAAAATATATATACGCATCTTATAAACGTATCATATCTTATATTTTTAAAAATTAAAATATCCACGTATCGGCGTATTATATCCATGCAACCTAGGTGATGATTAATAGCGTTTAAGCAATTGAGAGGATTTATCTTCTTGTCTATTACACTTCAGATGTTTGTTGCTCAAGTTTCTTTGTGAAAAGTTGCATATTGTTTTCTGAATGTGCATAGTTAGGTTGACATGATTATGTAATTTGAAACAATTATGTTTGACAGGGTACATAATTGCGTCGTTGCTTGATTACTTGACGAGATTATGCTAAACTAAATGATGGGTTGTAAATGATAGTCGAACAAGTATGGGTACATAATCTTCCATTTTTTATTCAATACCTGTAACACTCATGAAAATGCATTTGTACATAACTATTAACGATACTTTTTAGTACAATGAAATATGAATTGAAGAGTGACAAGTTCTTGTTGAGGCAACTAAGTTAATAAATGAATTATTTTTTATTTCATTGCCTGGCGTTGTGGGAAATATGAAGATATTACTTTCGTTAGCTCAAACTAATCCTAACCTTTGTTGTATTTGTTTGGGACTGTTTTGATCAACAAAGATCCCATAGGTGCCTTGATATGCCTTAATCATTTTAATTCAACACGAGTGATATATTTCAGGATTTGAACTTAAAATTCTAAAATAAATTTATTCCTCTATCAACCATCAACTAAATGCTAGGTTATATATAACTTTATTGTTGAGAACATTTTCACTAGAGATGATGACAATTAAGTAAGTTGTAAATATTATTTTAAATAATTACAAATATATGATTTTTGGTCCCAAATCATGAAAGTAACATATGAGATTTAAATCCTTGATTTACAATTAAAGTTCTCATATATGTAATTATTTGTATTGACATTTATAATTTACTTTTCAATAAATTTTTTGAAAGTTAATAGTCATTAATTTCACTTTTTTTTTACACCCAATTGCCATTATTCCTTCATTGTTTTCATCCTTAAATTAGTGAACATTTTATAATTATTTTATCTATATTAATTTACAACTTGTGTTCAAAGTTTGGACCCTTCATATTAAAAGAGATGTAAAATAAATATATTACAAATTATATTTTTTAACCAGAAGAAAATATATATGAATTCTTTGAAATTAAGGTTGTTATATTGGTGAGATTAACTGCATAAAGCGCATTTATGCTTAATATGAATATTTTGAATTCAACCTTATCAACTTCAAAAACTCATCTTTGTCGCATTAATCTTGAGTCGCAAATACTTTCAATGCTTATTGACGTAAATATTTTGCATATTCGGAGAAATATATACAGCGCAGGCATTTTTCAAATGTTGGAATTTCTTGCGTCCATTGAGAAAATAATAAGAATAAAAACAATTTGTTTAGATTACAATAAAAATAAAAATAAACTTTTTTGACAAAAAGAGATCTCTAAGTGCATGTATTTTCCCAGATAATATAATCCTTAGTGGGAAGCCAAGAAAAATTAGTTCTAGACTTGAGTTCAATGAGAGGCAAGTTAGATTGGAGATCATATCTTACCACAAATGAGGGCGAAACTAATAAGATTGTGCATAGAATAAAACTAGACGGTTAAAATGATGAAAAAAAAAAGGGTTATTTGTAATAGAAAAATAAAATGAAAGTTTTAACGAAGTACTATAAAACTGACAATACTATAATACAGGGGCAATAAAGGAATAAAAAACATGGACAAAAAGAAGGGGTAACAAAAACGATTATGTTAAGAAGAATGCATACTTTATAAAGATAAAATTTATAATGACCACATATATAAAAAAAAGTTCAAATGGTATTTATCTAGGAAAAGAAGATAAAAAAATCATTTTAAATGATTTGAATATGAAAAAAAAAAAAATTTAATAGGGACACCAGCCGGAGTTGACAAAATATAATCCATACAGTTAACTTCAGTTAGGGAAATAAAACTTTTTACTGTTGTTAGATAATATTAAAAAAAGAAAAACAAACACCTTTATAAACAGGCAAAAGATTCAAGTTTGATATTAGTCATTGTATCTTTCATTTTTGGTTCACTTTTACTCGACAAAGAACAGGGAAGAATCATCCTTCCAAGTCAAACCCAGAAGTTGTATTTTATCTCCTTTAAATGTGTGATTCCAGCCATTTTCCTCTCAATCTCAAGTTACTGAAGTAATGCAAATGACAGAATGCCAAAACAGTATTGTTTTAACATGTAATTACAATTACAGATTACTACAAATGAAGGAGCCATGGGATGTGAATTCAGACTAGAACCGGTTTTATTTGGACAAACCGGGGTTATTCAAGCCAGGCTCTACATTTAGTAATTCATGTATGTACTTTCACTACACATGGAAGGGTTTCCTGGGAGTCGGTGTTCGATTCTCTATTGATTGCAATCTCTGCTTCAGATGAAACACTTCAACCTGACAACCCCGCAAGACAAGTCTCAGATTTTCTAACATGGCAACACAATTGGATAGTATGATTAACTATATGAAGCCAATGAAATACTTCGTCATAAATATAATCCATAATCTATAAATCCTAAGAAAGTTACATGTTTATAATCTGTGGATAGTATGATTAATTATATGAGGCTCCATGCATGCAATACAAAGATCCTACCGTCTAGTTGAACTTAAGCATTGAATGGAATGGAACTGAAACTCCAAAGCTACACCAGCATTTCAGATAGATAATATTCTCATGTCCATAAAGATCAAACTAATCATCCAAGAGATATGTGAGCATGCAAATGCATTTCTCAATGAGATCTTGATTTGGACATGCTTACATGTCTTATTTATGATTAGTTTGGCTGAGCTGAACTTTTTTTTTTTTTTTTTGCCCAAGAAAAAAAAGGATCTCCTACATTCATGCTATTTTTTTGGGGGGAGGGGGGCGGGGGCAGGTAACATAGGAAAATGACTGTATGGAGTCCACATTTCATTGCTTCACTCATCATCTCCTGTCTCTGTTTCCCTCCCGAATACGTACATCCATTTTTGTGAATTTAGGGGATATGAGATGACACTTTTCTAGACAAAAATTCAACTTCCAGAAATTAATTTTAAGTCATTGGATGAGAAGAGTACCCAAGGGAGTCAAGTTAGGAAGGAAAGAGAAAGAATTCAACAAAAAACATAAGGGCAACTGATGGTTAAATGATTACTTCACTTCTTTGTTTGGTAACACATTCTTCTAAAAAACCTTTTAGATTGGGAGAACTTGCGAACAAGGATTTTCTTCTCTTATACTCCCTCGTTAACAAACTTCCAAAGAGAGTTTCATTGAAATTTTTTCTTACCTTATCCCCCCATCCAAACTCACCTTAAAGCAAACCTTACTCTAGTAATGAACCCAAAAATGTACCTGTAATTGGAATGCCCTGGCTCTTTCTCCAGAAAGAACACCTCTTGTTGAGTGCAACTCCTGCAAAGAATTCAAGTCAGCCAATAATGACCAAGTATGCAAGTGATTTCAATAAATGTTGTGGTTAGTACCTTCTGTGTGTCATCTAAAACAGCCTTGAGAAAAGCAACATCATGCTCCAGCCTTACATTGTCTGAGTGGACAATGTTTGATAGGCTGTTAGCCTCTTCTTGGGCTAATTCTACACCAGCCAGCTTCTCTCTAAGCATATCCATCTCCTTCATCATGTCAACCAGTTTCTTCTCTATATCCTGCCTGCTTTTAAGAGCTGATGCTAAACTTTTCTCAGCAGTTTCCTTGCCAGCAATTGCAGCCGCCAATTGTCCCTCCAGAATCCCATTTTTCCTCAATAGGGCAGCCACCTTTGTTTCATAATAGTGATAAATACTTGAAGGATTAGACAGTGATCCTGGTTTATTGTTTTCTGAGAATGGCACATCATCACTTTCCAGTGAGAGATCTCCAAATGCCTGGTTTTGTTGATTTGAATTTCCATGTACTGACACTAGTGGTTCCTCCATGATGCTCTTGGCTCTATTTGTGTTCGTCTGATATCCAGCATCATTTTGATTAATCCTATGGTCTGTTGCCTGAAACACATAAATTTGGTGATAGGATCAGAAATCAGAATAGCAATAACAATTTGATAAAAGTTGAAATATTTGAGCTTCAAAATATATGGGTAGAATACATGTAAAAAATAATTAACACTTTTCATTGACAAGCAATGAAGCATGAGGTCGGGGAACCCATAGTAAAACACAGCACGTTTCATGCCTTACTCAGGCATCATAGGCAACATGTTACCAGCAACCACATAAAGGGATGAAGACAACTGATGTTATAGTGCTGAAATATTCTAAAATCTTCAATACATGAATTTAACTTCTGACCATTGAAAAGTACATACAAATTTGTATTTCACCGTAATTTTACAAAGGGGGAGAAGGGGTCATGAAAATTGAACATTCATTGGCTCACCCCTTCAATTAAGCCAAAGGTTAAGAGATTTCATCCCCAAGAAACTGAGATCTGGGAAGACCAACAGAAACCAATTACACGACCTCATAAGATGGAAAACGAGACAACCAAGACATAAGAGCACAGGTCACATAAAAACTCAATCACATAGTCCGTGCAAGTAGGTGCGGACAAGCCTATGGTGCGGCCATCATGTAGTATTTAAAGTACAGAAAAATAGTATCATAGTCTTCAAGGAGTCAAATAAATGTTATGTATAAAATATGATTTCAAGAAGCTTCTGACTTTAACCTGAGCGAAAGAACTGTCATATTCTGAATTATTGTCTACCCTAACATCTGTGCTGTATTCTTCGTTGTTATCAAATTGCTTCCGAAAAGAGACATCACTAGAGAGAGAATTGCGATCAACAAGTAGGGACTGTGACACAGATTTCCTTCCAGAACCATGTTCACTTGCAGATCCTAGATTTTGTCTAGCAGCAGATTCAATTAAACGCTGCTGGGAAGAATCATTATTAAATTGAGATGCTAATCCAGCAGATGATGAATGTTTTTCAAATAGTGAAGATCCTGGAGCTTTAGTAAGAGTTGATCGTCTTCCCACCGCTGATTCATTTTTTTCAATTATCAGCACTTCCACCTGTACATTCAGGAAGGAAAAGGTCAAAGTTCACAGAAGCAAGAGTGCAAGAGTTAACTCATAAACTAACTCTTGATTCTTTTGTCACACCTGATTTGATGCTTCTTTTTTGGATCCCCCAAATGCAACAAGAAAGTCCTTTTCCTTATGCTGCACAAGCACTAGACTAAAACCCTGGCAACACAACAGACATAATATGCATCTAGATAATCTAGAAGAAAGTTTAGTCATGTACAACAACAACAACCTAGAAGGGAAGGAAATTAAGTATAAAGGGACGGAACACATAAGTTGGACACCTACAGCCAAAAAAATAAGGCATCTAGATTGGGAGCTTCATACTTATAGTGTATGCATTGATGCAATTTACAGCACGTAAGTTGATATAATCATTAAAAATTTCCCATTCAAACAAAAAGAGCATAAAAGAAAACATCAATTCATCAGAAAGATTGAATACATAAATTCAGTCTCAGACTAACCACTAGAAAGAATTGCAAAGCACCGTGCTAAAAACCTGGAACTAAGAATTTCTAGGTGCAAGAGACTAATGTAAACACAAAAGGGGAAGTGCTTGCACTTGATTACAAATAATGAAGAAACAGGAGACTACACGAGCCAAAAGTTATGTTTGAAAACCCAAGGAACTTTTCCTTATAAAATGGAATTATTGTATAATTATAAATAGCTACCAATATCCTATAATTTGAAATTACAAAAGCTCATACAGCCTGAAGTCAGCAGCAGAGGAGTAATGCTAATACAGATAGGGAAGAAAAGCATAGCTCACCTTATTGTTAGTGATGGAACATGGAGGTGATGCAGCTGCCATAGACCATTCACTTTTTAAAATATCAAATATTAAAGTCTCTCCACAGCCTGAAAAATAAAAAAGGCTCATAAAGTATGCGTGATCAAAAGGGCTGTAGTAGCATACAATGGAGGATACATAATTAGCTTGAATTCAGGACTTTCTCCAGTGCCACACGCTAATTAATTAAATAATTAACATATTTATTTATACACATCATATCATGCACGTGCAATTTAAAATGTGCACATATTACTGCTCCAAAGTTGAAGCATAGAAGCCTGGGTTCAAGAAATAGGGAAAAAATAGTCATCTTATGCTATAAACAGACACTTCCTCGTTTATGAAACATACGTTTTTTCCTGGTTCCACCCCCTGCAATATACCATTTAGTTCCATATAGAACTCCACAGCAACCAGCTCTAGGCGATGGATGGAAGCCTTTTATCTTTATCCTTGACCATGCCATCTGAGAAAACGGATATTTTTGTCAAATTATATAGTGGATGAAGATATGATCTGCTTCTGACAGAAAAAAAGCACTTTCAAAGCTTGATATTTCATGATTTCCGTGCAGACAGTAAAAAAAATTAAAAAAAAAAAAACCAAGAGAGCTCACTCACAGTTTCAAAGTCAAGTGAGCATAAATCATTCAAGGTCCTGGACTTTGATGCTCCTCCAAATATAAAAAGAATTTTGTCATCATAAAGAGCCGCCACATGGTTGGATCTTGAAGAAGGAGCTGTCCCCCTGCAAAATATATGATATTAACCCCGGGGGCAGGGAGAAACTTGCCTTTGAAAAGCAATGCAACATCAGTAACAGGGAATTCTTAATACATAATCATTGATATAAAATTTTTCGTTTTTTGTTTCATATTAAAAGTTGCAGCATGCTTACGTGCAGTGAAGGGGAAGCCAAGTGAAGGACTTGAGATCGAACATATGTAGGTCATTCAATTTCCTCCTTTTTGCATCCTCACCCCCAAACAATATTAAAGCAGAGCCTGCCCTAACAACAGTGTGACCACACCGAGCAACCTGTGAAGAACAAAATATTGCATCATTATTGAGTAGTTTTATGATACGAACTTCTAGGTAAATCAAGGATAATATATCAATTTCAGTAATGTATTATTACAGATTTAATTACTAAGTGTCTTCGTGCTATTTTTTATGCTCACTAATTCCTAATAAAGTAACATGCCATATTTGTGAATTTACACCCCTGTCATGTGTCAAAATACTAACATGACCAAGATATAAAGCTGCTATTTCCACCAGGCAGCACAGTCACAGTCCAACACCACTTTCTATTGCAGATGTTAAATATAAATGAGCATAGATTACCATCATGGTAGAACAACATATTCATATTATATTTCAAATTACGTAATCTAATAGCAACCTCCCCCAAATGAGGATTTTTTGTAAGGATACAAAACAATTCCCCGAGTAACTTCTACTGCAAGTGCATTTGCACTTTTATCTACCAAGAATTCCTACCGGTATGTCTCCCTTTGATTCCATGAGTGACCAGCATTCTGTCTCTGTATCAAATGCCCAAACTACAAACAACAAAAATATAATCAGAGCGTTACATTTGAACACAAATTCATTATGTTTGTGCGAATAATGTGATAGCCAGTGTCTGATTCAACCTGAAATTCTGTCACTTCCAGGGTCTGTTTTTCCCCCAACTAAGAGCACCTTTTTCCCCCAGGAAACCTGGTCAAATTATCATGAAACCAGATGCATTCATTATCAAGAATAATTTTTTGACAAAGATAAAGGGGAATAATTTGACAAAACCATATCTGCAAGGCAATGTTGTTCTAAATAATCAGTGTTATTAGAAAATCTCATGTTTCTACACCAAACATATATAGGTACAAATTTTGGCTTAGACTTGGTAAGCTCGTGATCAAAATTATTAAAGTTTTTATCTTATTATCAAGCAGCAAATTTATAGCAACCACAGTTTACTTAAGTCTATTATGCATGACCACATAAGGGCGAGCAGGTTTTTCAACTTTATTAAGAAATTTACATTTCTGGATTTCTCAACTTGACATACGAGCGTTCATTGTCTCAAACAAAAGAAGAAATGCCAAGAAACAACAAGAATATGCTTAGTTTGTGTTGCTAGCAGGATAAATAGTAGTACCAAACAATGATTCTTGCATGCTGGAATCTTTAATGGCAAACTGCTCGGTGACAAGTAAAGCTTTGAGGATGCTGTGGACCAGGAAAAGCTGTCAAAATTTAGCACCTGAAAAATAAAAGAGGAGCATCCAGATCATATTTTGCAAGAGAAACCAAGGAGGCAAGGACCACAGAATTAGTTGATATTAATAGCACTGCTGAACTTCAAAGCAACATCCCACTCTTGTAAAACAATAAATACTATCCAACCTGCACATCATCCAACAGTCCGTTCCCAGATTCACCGCCAACCATTATCATTTTATTCCCAATAACAGTTGCTGCATGCTGTTAAAAAAATAAAAAAGAATAAGACTTTTGCCAGCATAGATATACTAGTACAACAACTTTAGGAACAGATATAAAATGAAAGAAAAATGATAAACTATCTACATTTGATCTAGGAGTGGGCTTGTCTCCTGCAATTGACAGCACCATCCAGTTCTCTGAGCTGCCCAATGTAGAATTACTTATCTCAGGCGCAGAAGAACACTGACAATCAAGTTCGTCAGACTGATCATTTGTGCCTGAAACAACTCCATCACCCTGAAAGGAAACTCAAAATCAGTGGAAAGCTGACTGTGTAATTGATGTAAACGTAAGAAATGGGAAGGAAAGAACAGTTTTAATATTTAAACACTCTTTAGGGTTCGTCAGAATTGAAGATCACGAATACAAATAACATGCTTATCCAAATTTAGATAAAACATAATGTCTACATTAAAACTTGTCCGCCCTTCCATTCTCAATCAATCATTCACACGGTGTAAACCCACAGGGCATGGAGCTGAGAAGGCTTACATTAGAACCAGACTTCCCATTTTTTCTGGGTTGCCTTACGGGACTCCTAGTTCCCTGCGTGTTGTCCGAAAGCTGGGCCTTCAACCTGAGGCAAAACAATTACGAAATTCAAATCACTTGAGGTGCTCTTAATTGGGAACATAACAAAAGTTTAAATTTAGTACGAAAAAGCTTCACCTTGCATGTTTAACACGACGACGAGAGAATCCAAACATATTTTTCCAGGTTCAAATCAAACCAGACCTCCTGAAGCAGAAATCACAAACAATAAATAAATAAATAAATAAAACAAGAAAAAAAAAATTTAACCCTAACAGAAAAGCCACATTGCACAGAAAGCCTTCTTCTAGGGAAGAGCTTCCAATTTCCCGGAAATGAGGTACAATGATTAGCAACCTCAAAGTCAAAAAAGCAGGAAAAGATAGAGATATTGTCTCAGTGACTGCTAAAAAGCTCACCTCAGCTACGAAATTAGTTTGGGAAAAGAGGCAAAGGAACATCAAACGGCACCGAATCGGTATCACCGAGGCCTTTGTTGCGACGATAACAGTACTAGCGAAGCAGCTCAAAGACAAACATAAAGTAGCGAAACACACACAGACAAGAGTAGAGCGATTAGCCTGTGTCCGCGCGTGTTTTTCTGACTCTTCGCTGTGAGGTGAAGCGTCGAACGAGCATGATGTATTGTGGACACGGGGTGCAAATGTATGGTTGATTCTAGATTGCGCCGAGGGGTGTCATGTATGTGCACTGTGTAAGAAATAGATGGCGAAGTAGAAAATGACTGTTTAGGCCGTACCATGGAGAGCCAGAAAGAGAGTGTGATCTTTGTTCAAGAGTTGCAGAAAGTGGTAAGGTACGGGGGGCTGGGGCCCACTTACCCTTTATTGGGGGCGCTTTGTGGGCCCACTTCTCTCGGGACTTGGGTGATAACCCCAAAAGTTTGATCGGATCCTTGCCCCACGTGTTTTCAGCTTTATTTATTTATATATATAAATATTTTTTAAAAAAATAAATAAATAAAGAGTTACCTTACCTGTCTAAATTATTTACGATCTGGCGTTCTAAATTATTTTTCGATACCCTGTTTCCCTCTATATTAAAAAGTGGCGCAATCCATTAACAAATATAATAATTTTGGCAATTAGTTAGCCAACAACTATTAAAAAAATCTCAATTTTTTTAAGAAAATAATCTAAAAATTACAGAAAAAATTAATATTATTTATGTCTTTTAAATTACAATAAATATTAAGAGATAAATTATATTTCTTATCCACAAACAAAGATGCAAAAATATTATTTTAATTAGCCACTTTAATTGCTACCGATCGAATCACTTTTGTTGACAATGCCAGTAAATAACTAACAAGTATTATATTTATTTTAATAATATCTTATTAATATATATTATTAAAATGTTAATACTTTAATATATTAATAATATCTTATTTGTAAGAGACTAATGTTTATATAAATAAATTGTCTCCCTTTCAAAAATATATATAATAATTTAAATATTATTTTTATTTACAACATACATTTCACAAGTCAAGTTTTGAGAGTTACAATTTTTTTTAAAAAAATTATAACTAATGTATTTAGGGGTGTTCACGGGACGGGATGGAACCGGGACACCCCCGTCCCGTGTCCCGTCTCAAAAAAAAGATCGAGACTAAATTTTGATCCCGTGTCCTGTCCTGTTCCGAAAGTCGTCTCATCCTGTTAAGAGTCAGGACGGGACCGAGACAAGATCGTGACGTCCCGACGTCTCGATAAATAAAATAGTATCAGAAAAAGATCTAGATAATAATATTCATTAAAATTATAAATTATATAATTTATTAAGTTCAAAATCAAAATAACACAAGTACATAAATAACAATAATTTAAAATCAATTAGTGAATTATATTAATCACAACTACATATTATAATAAAAAATACAAGTAATCTTTATGCTATAAGATTAGCAACAATAGGCAAGTCAAACACAACATTAAATAATTGTTCTTCTACTTTAGTGAAGATGTACTAAGCTAATTACTCTTCTAAAAATAAGTAAGAAATATGTTAGAAATAAAAGTTATTAAATAGATAGATATAAAAATAAATTATATTAATATAATTAATATATTATAAAAAAGATATCGCCATGTTTACTCCATGCCATTAAAATTATCAATATAAAAATACTTTAGTTTTAAATAAGAATTGTAAGTATTAAAATTATAATTGATATAATTAATATAAGTACAAATTATATTAATATAATTAATATATTTAAAATAAAAAATAATATATATAATATTCGAAACGGGACGAGACGTCCCGATGGTAATCCCGTGTCTTGTCCCGTCCCGAACCCCTTTCCTGTCCCGTCTCGTAAAGTCACGTCCCGATTATTTTCGGGCCGGGATAAGACCCGTCCCGATCATATCGGGATGATACCAGACCAATCAGGATGAGTCCAGATTGAACATTCCTAAATGTACTTCTGATCTCTTTTTTTGGTGGTGTAATGTGTGTAATGTATTTGTGATTTATAAGTGGATGCGATTTTTACAATGACTATAAATTTTATATGGCAATTTATAATTATAATTCATGACCCTGTAAATCTGGATTGTACTAGTTGAGTGATTAACTTCTTATTTAACATAATATTGATAACTTATTAAAATTAAAATTAAAAATATAAGTTGTAAGAAATTGAACAAGTGTGATTTAAAAAATTGATAACTTTTAATATATATATTAACAAGTCATGTTCAAATATTTATAAGTAATTATTAAAATATTAACAATTCATCTATAATTAATAACAATTCACTTAAATACTTGAAAACAAAAGCTTTAATATATGTTCTATTTTATAATTTATAATTAAAGAGCTTGGGTGGTAATGTACATTTTGGACGATCAAGAAATTAAGGGTTCAAATCTCCCTTAACCCCTTGACACATTTGACCATATTTGATAGTCGATGTTTTGATAGTTGGCATAGTGACTTCAGCAACAATGGCTCTCTTTCTTTAGGGGAAAAAAGGCAAGGGTATTAGCATCATTTTAGCGAGAAATTTAATTTAATGGTAATGAAGGGTTTTAGGCCTACAAAGGAATTTTATATTCTTTTGAACCTGCCAAGCATTATTGTTACTTCTAAGAACCCTTAAAAGTAAAGAGATGAAGAATAAAGGATGGAGATAATAGAAATGACAATGATTTCTCTTATCCTTCGTTTCATATTTTCAATACAGGTGAGGTGTTATATATATATATATATATATATAATTGACTCAACTTCATCCCACTCATGTCATGACAAGTCTATCATAAATCAAAAAAGATAGGATAAGACCTTAAAAAATGGAATAAAAAAGGGTTGAGACAGAACAAGACTATAGATCATCTTAGGATAAGATAAGATTAGAAATCATCTTTGAAATGTCCTATCCTTTATGGTATATGTATTTATTAATATTTATTTATTTTGTTGTTTTTAATACCTAACAATTTCATTCTCATCTCAATCGATTCTCATTTAAAATTGACAACTCGTTGTTCTCATTCACATGTCTGAACTTTCAAACTCTATAAAGAGCCATCCTTAGTTAGGCTTAACAATACTTAAATATGGTATAGTTGGATAATAGGAGAAAATCACAAATAAGATCTCCAAGTATCACAAATAACTAATCAAGACCATGAAACTATGAAATTGAATTTTAAGACCATGGTCCTTTCATGTAATTTTAAAGATAATAATTTGATTAAAATACCCTTGTTTGATGATCAAATTTGCAAGTCTAAGAATAAAAACTTTCCCAAATCAAATCAAGCGATTTCATAATCCCTTTCAACTAAATTTCCAACTCAATTAAAATGACTTCAATACCAATGAATTTTAGTTGGCCAATTATAAGTTCGGGAGTAGAAATGTTTTCAATTCAAATAAGGTGATTTTATAACTCTTTTCAATTAAATTTCTAATTTAATTAAAGTAATTTTAGCACTCACGAATTTTAATGACATTTTAATTGAGAGTGTTTAAGTCAAAGTATTATTTTTAAAATTATAAAAAAAATGACCATGATCTTAAAATGTAATTTCATAATTCCGTTGTTTTGATTAATTATTTGAGATATTCAGAGATATTTATTTGTGATTTTTCCACCGCAGTATCTCTAAGATGACTTCGATCTCTTGATATTTAATTATATGTGAATTGATGATGAAATTGATGCCCAACATTTAGATTCAAAAAGTAAGAAAGAATATGAAATAACGCATAGCTCCAAAAGCAAACGACATTTTTATGTTACATACGAAAGATTGAACTTTTAATTAACCCTGGCATTATCCTGATCACATGAATAGTATGAGTTTGTCGTCACATGTGTGTTTGAACACATAATATTAAATCACATCAATTTTTTGTTTGTGTATTAAGAAGAAAAAAAAAATAAAGAGGGACTAACTCACTGCTAAAGTTAAAAGTGATGACCTGATTTGAAAGTTTTGGACTAATGAAATTTTGAGCTTTCCCTGCGTAATTTGGTGGACCTTATTTTGGTTTTGTCACATTATGACATTTTTTGTGGGGTGTCTATGTCTAGTCTTGTTCCAAACACACAATTCAACAAATCAACAAAGACCAAAAGCCAACGTCTCTTGTCATCGTCTCTTCTCGCATGAAAAGTCAAAGAAAGCTCCAATGATAATGTGAAACTTGCGCGGGTCACTTTAATTAAAATAAAAAATAATTAAAATCTCCAACACAGTTATGAATGTCGTTGAATAAGAGGACACATAAACCCATATTTACAAGAATACTGATGTCTTTGAAGCTTCATTGTCACTTGTGTTCAACTAGGTTGTTGAATGTTCGAGTCAAGGTTAGGATTTTGTTTATCCAAATAAAATCAAGATAAATAATATTTAGTCTCTGAAATTTAATTTTTTTAATATATTTTTTTTTGTTTATAAATGAGGCAACATTATTAAAATTTATTAATATGAATAATAAAATATTGATGATACTTACATAGATTAATGAAGGGAAGAGTAATTATTCACGTAGGAAAAATGTTAAGAAATTTTAGAAAAAAAAGAACAAAACAAGGCATAATGGAACAAATTGATAAAAATTATATTAATTTAAAAGTTAACTTGTTCTCATTTAATTACATATCTTTGTCAAGTCATCAACATTAGATTAATTTGATCTATTCATATTTTAAAACTTAAAAGACTTCTTAATAATTTAAGAAAAATGTAAAATGACTAAATTGATAAAAATTAAATTGGAAGGACCAAAACGATGATAAATAAGACAAATTTATGAAACTTTCTTTTACAGGACTGAAAGTTTCATTATACTAATAAAATCTATATGTTTTAATCCTGACAAGGGCAAAAGCTTAACATTATAAATAGCATTAAAATTAATAAATGATTTAGAGGTGAGAATTCCACATATCTTTTCTTTTTGGAAAAATGACAAATAAATCTCTCCAAAATAAGGAAACAATAACATGTTTCATAAAATATAAAAATGTCTTCTAAGTCTCAAGGGATTTAATTATAATTAAAGTTTTAATGAAATGATAAAAACACACCTTAATTTACAAAAGTGAAAAAAATGAAAAAAAATGATGAGACAAAGTTGTGAATATATGCCTAAACTATTTTAGTAATTTATTAAACTAGGTTTGTAAATTTCAAAACTAAAGTTGTAAACAAAAGAAATTTTGTTACATTTTACACTTTTACTTATTGAAGAAAAATGATGAGAAAAAGTTGTAAATGTTTAAATTATTTTAATCATTTGCTGAATTAAAGTTGTGAATGAAAAAAAATTTTATTGCACTTTTTTAAATTAAGGATATTTTTGTCGTTCATCAAAAATTCAATGACAATTCAATCCTTTAAGGTTTAGAAGGCATTATCACATTTTGTGAGACTAAATTATCATTTCTCTATTTCAAAAGAATTTATTTCTCATTCTCCCTTTTCTTTTTTTACTAGGGCCATGCAACCAATATTTCACACATATTCAATAATTCTTAACCTCAAATTTAAACTACCAATAATATTTTTAAGTTTTAAGTCTTGTGAGATTGAGATATGAAAATTTTTATAAAATTTGTCATTTTAGAAAAAGGAATTAAGGTCTAATTTTGCTTTTATAATTATTTTTTAGAAGCGCTGGACACTCTATACTCTTAAGTGGGGTATTTTTATCCCTGAATTATTTTTTCAAGGAACAAAAAACCTCCTCCACTAATAAATCATTAACTCTACTATTATATGCTGACGTAGCATGTGCGTGGACCCACACATAGTAATATGTAAAACTTTGATCATGTCCTTTCTTACTAATTTGCTCATAAACTCTTAAGATTGTTGGACACCTTAAAATTTTATTAAAATAAAATTTAATAAATATTTTAAAATATTAAGTATTTTAATATTTAATAATTTAAATATTATTAGTTAAAATATTACACCACCTAATTTAATATTTTAATATTTTTAATATTTTGTAATTTTGTATTAAAAATAAAGGGAATGAACCTCAAAATTAATAGAGAAATTATTTCTTCTCATCTTTCCATTTTTTTCTTGTTAATCCTAACACTGCAACATACAAAGAATATTAAATTTAAGTAGTATAATATTTTAGAGAAAAATTGTTAGTTGACTAAAAAAATTAAAAAACTAAATCAATATTAAAAGTATAAATAACTTTTGACAAGCACAAAAAGAGTAACGATTTGAGTACTACCTCAAAAAGAAGATCAAAAATTAATATATAAAAATTAGAAAGTCATCTATAAATTTATAAAATGCTAGTTTGAGTTGTTAATATTTAAAAAATAATTTATAAATTTTGAAAAATATTTATAAATCATAATATTGAAATTATTATTTTTTGGTCCTGATTGTCATATTTTTTATTTTACTCATAACGCTACAACGTACAGAGATTATTAAATTTGTATAATATAATATTTTAGAGGAAAATTATTAGTTGACAAAAAATTAAGAAGCTTAACTAATATTAAAAATTTAAAAAATTATCTATAAATTTATAAAATTTTAGTTTGAGTTATTAATATTTAAGAAGTAATTTATAAATTTTGAATGAATATTTATGAATAATAATATTTAAATTATTAAATATAAAAATATTTAATATTTTAAAAATATTTATTTAATTTTATTTTAATAAGACTTTAATATACTTAGTGCTCCTAAAAAAAATTTTAAGGTGTTAATTGCTCTTGAAAAAAAAAATTTAGGGCAAATTAATATTAAAAGACATACTCAGAATCTTACTTGTTACTATATATGAGCCCCATGGACATATCATGTCAGCATATAAGAGTAGAGTTAATGGTTCATTAATAGAGAAAACTTTTTGCTCCTCAAAAAAATACTTTAGGAATAAAATTGCCCCACTTAAAAATATAGAGTGCTTAATGCTTTTAGAAAATAAGTATAGAGATAAAATTTGACCTTAACCCTATAAAAAATAATAAAATGACAAAAAATGTTAAAAAAAAACCATAAAA
This sequence comes from Prosopis cineraria, assembly GCF_029017545.1. Taxonomy (NCBI): domain Eukaryota; kingdom Viridiplantae; phylum Streptophyta; class Magnoliopsida; order Fabales; family Fabaceae; genus Prosopis; species Prosopis cineraria. The sequence continues at coordinate 23,343,929 of NW_026555345.1, read as the reverse complement.
ATTCACACATCTCAGCTTTAGAGTTTTTAAGTTTAATATTTTTGATTGGTCATCAACTCATCATTAGCATGCCACGTCATTCAAATTGGTTTTAAAGATAACTATGAATATAATCATAATTATATGCACATTTAATGAGTTATCACATTATATGCTAATTTCTCCATTTTTATAATAATACAATATAATATAACATAATATTGATAATTATATTAATAAAAATTAAACTAATTTAAAAATTAATTTGTTTTCATTTGGCTATATATACATGCTAAGTTATCAATATATCTTATACATTAGATTGTTTTGATAATCAATTTGTGTTTGAGAACTTAAAAGATCCAAACAATAATTTAAGAAATTACAAAGGACCAAATCAATAAAAATTAAATTTTATAGACTAAAATCAATAATCGAGCAAATTTAAGAGATTAAAAATTTTATCATCCCAATTTTATAAATAAATGCGTTAATTATTACTCATACATAGTGTGATTTATTATTTTCTTATCAAACAAATATCTTGTATATATTTACGCTATTTATAATACATGAGACATGTGATATATTTTTCTAATTGTACGCAATATTAGGAGTTTGGGACTGCAAATATAATCTATTTTTGCTAGGAATATAAACATTATGTGTGGAATTGGGGATGCCGATCTTGTTGTGTCATGAAAATATGAGTTTTCATCTCTCACCTATATCACTTCTTATATTTTAAAGTTTGTAATTCAAGAAATTCATCTTCTTATAAAATACATGTCCTCTAGCAGTAAGTATGGGTAATAACTATGACCACTTAAATAAGAGGTCTTGAATATGAGTTTGTGTTAGGAAGTGAGCGTGAATAGAATAAAATAATACAAAATAATAGAGAAGTTAGAGAAAAGTAATAAAAGGTAATATAAGAAATTTAACGTGAGAAATCTCTCAATTTGAGGGACAAAATACCTTTAGATAATGAGCGAGTAATTTCACTATAAAAAATAAGAATTGCAATACTTGTATTTTATATAGGAGATGGAGAGATAAGATATATATAAAGCTTTTTATTAACTAAAAATATTGTCTTGGATGATAATAAATATCTCCTAAAATATTAAATAAGGATATGATAGATTCATATCAAAATAATATATTAAAATAATCACAAAAAATTTTAAAAATTTAAGTCATAATCTCAACATTTTGATATATAGACATTATTTTTAAGAGAGTCATTTTCATTTGAGATTTGAGCTCAATAATATTTGAATGTGATATAATGTGCGTAAAGAATGCATGTCCTTTTTGACTAACACCATTTCATATCTAATCGTTGAAATATTTGAATTAAAGGTATTTATGAGATGGAATGCGATATGATAGGGATAGCCATGTCACAGACCTATGCTAAAAAATGAAGAAGACTAATTTTTTGTCTTATGTATGGTCTCATTGTCATCCTATCAAGGATCGGGATATCCCGTTAAAGCAAGCAATGTGAAAGAGACCTAAATAACAACAATTATTAAAATATAAAGATAATTTAGTTTATTTTCTTTTAAATTTCATATACAATCTGGTCAAAAAAAATTTCATAGACAATTATTATGCTTATTCAACTTTATTTCTTAAATTGTGTGACTTTAGTAAAATTTGCTTACAGTCAATTTGGAGAGGGCAATTTTTTTTTTTTATAACTAATCGTGGATCTAAGTAAAGATTATATTAGATTCTCGACAGCGGACACGAAATTGTGTTAAATCTTTGCAATATGGATCAAATATTAAAAGAAAAACATAAAAGACAATCAGCAAATGGTGGTGTAATTGTATCATTTGAAATGTTGGTATTATTAATTATTATTATTATTAATTCTATTAAAATTAGTGTTTTTAAAACCGAATCGAGCCGGACGGTCAGACCAATCTGACTGTCGATTGGTCTGGACTCCGATTTGGTTCATTTGTGAAAACCATTTTAGAAGTTGAACTGTTTTGAACCAGCGATCGAATCGAGAATCGAATTCAGTTTTTTAAAAACCGAACTGTTAAAAAAAACTTTTTTTATTTTTTATCAATTTTTTTAAAATAATTAATTTTTTTAATCATTTGATATTATATTGTATAATATGGCTTCTTAAGTCATGATAAATTTAAAATATTTGATTTTTTAAGTTAAATAGCAATTTCATATGTATTTTTTATATTTAAATTATTATATACATATATAATTTTTTTAATTTAATTATTACATCATCGATTTGACCATTAATCTAAGTCAGTTGAACCATGCGAACTGTAAACCGTTAATTTTTTCAATACAATATTAGTCTGAAGACATTGAGTAAAACACAATGTCTTGAACACTTGGATTCGAGCTCCACGCCTACATGTAGCTCCTTTCTCCACATGTTGATAGAATTTACCATTTGTATCAATTGATCAAACATCGGAGCCATTCCAAAAGCATTGACTTCCACTAATTCAATGTAAATAGCACTCCAAATGATTCAAGTTCGTTAAAAGTGCACCATGCTTGTTCCTAACTTGATCGCCTTGCTAAAGAGTTGTTCAACTCTGAAGCAGGCTAAACAAATCCATGCCCATATCCTGCTTAATGGTCTAGATCATCTAGAACCTCTTTTAGTACATCACATTCTTCTCTGGGATGTCAGGAACTATAAAAGTATAGCCATGTATGTGCAACTAATTCTTCGGCATTTGCGTGATCCGGATTCCTTCTCATGGGGTTGCACCATCCGGTTCTTGTCTCAGAAGGGCCAGTTCACCGAAGCAATTTCTCTGTACGTTCAAATGCAGAAAATTGGACTGTGTCCAAATTCATATGCTATATCCTCCGCTTTGAAATCATGTGCCAGGCTGGAGTATAAACTTGGTGGTATGTCCATTCATGGGCAAGTCCACATCTATGGATTCTCTAGTTGTGTTTATGCTCAGACGGCCCTTCTCGATTTGTACTCGAAAGTGGGTGATACAGAAACTGCACGTAAGGTGTTTGATGAAATGTCCCAGAAAAATGTGGTTTCTTGGAATTCTATGTTATCTGGGTATCTGAAAGATGGGAACTTGGCGGTGGCTCGATTGTTTTTTGATGAGATTCCTAAGAAAGATGCCGTGTCTTGGAACTCTATGATCTCAGGGTATGCAAAAACAGGAAATATGGACCACGCTCATTTCTTATTTCGACAAATGCCTGAGAGAAACTTGGCTTCTTGGAATACAATGATCAGTGGCTACATTGATTTCGGGAGCATAGTAACTGCAAGAGAATTTTTTGATACAATGCCAGTTAGAAACAGTGTTTCTTGGACGATAATGATTTCTGGGTACTCAATAACTGGGGATGTTGAGTCTGCTCGAAAGCTTTTCGATCAGATGGATGACAAAGATTTGCTTTCGTATAATGCTATGATAGCTTGCTATGCTCAGAATAGCAAGCCAAAGGAAGCCCTCGCCCTATTAAATGACATGCTAAAACCAGATGTCAATATACATCCAGATAAGATGACTTTGGCAAGTATTATATCAGCTTGTTCGCAATTAGGTGATATAAGACATTGGCACTGGATTGAGTCATGCATGAAAGACTTTGGAGTTGTTTTGGATGATCATTTAGTTACTGCTTTAATTGACATGTATGCCAAATTTGGAAGCATTGACGTTGCATATGAGCTATTTCATGGTCTGGGAAAGAGGGATTTGGTTGCATATTCTGCAATGATACATGGGTGTGGAATAAATGGTAGGCCATTCGATGCAATAAAGTTATATGAACAGATGCTTACAGAGTGTATTTGCCCTAATTTAGTTACCTACACTGGCCTCTTAACTGCGTATAATCATGCTGGATTAGTTGAAGAAGGATACCGCTGCTTCAAATCCATGAAAGATTATGGACTTGCGCCTTCAGTTGATCACTATGGAATCGTGGTTGGTCTTTTAGGAAGGGTGGGCTGGTTGGATGAAGCATATAAGCTCATAATCAATATGCCAATGCAACCAAATTCTGGACTTTGGGGAGCTCTGCTTCTTGCTTGCAGATTACACAACAATGTGGAATTGGGGGAAATTGCTGTTCAGCATTGCCTTAAGTTGGAGAGTGACATAAGCGGTTATTGTTCTCTTCTTTCAAGTATATATGCTTCTGTTGGTAAATGGGATGATGCTGAGAGGTTGAGAAAGGGTTTGGGAGGAAAGAAACTCAACAAAATACCTGGATGTAGTTGGATTTAATTAGGTTCCTCCATGACTGGAAGAACAAAAATGTATGGGTATTTATGACAGTACCTTGATGCTCCAGTAGCTTCTACCATCTTCTATCCCTTCAATCTATATTATACATCAACTTGATTGAGACTGAGAATGAAAAAATGACATAGGTTTTGTGCACAGAAGCTTTTGGGTAGCAACCACAGTTCTTTTTTCCCCAATGTAGTGTCCTGGAAGCTCCAATGCATATTTGGGGAGGATGAAGCCCAAAACTGAAGCATTTAGATGTATCATGTATAACCTGTATGGCTGAAGTTATCACAGATAAAATGCTGTAGCAATAATGAAACTGAACGAGGAAGACAATCTTAGTAGTGCTGGATGCAAATTGATTTATCAGTCTCATAAAATAAAAGAAGGAAAGATTAATCATTTGATCCTTATAGTTTTAACTTAATTGTAACTCAGTCCCTTAACTCTGACTCGTTATAACTTAGTCGCTGAAGTTCTAACTCGGTTGTAAATCAATCCTTGAACTTTGTCTCTTATAATTTAGTCCTTGAAGTTTCAATCTTTTAAATATTGGTCTATCTATTTTAAAAAATAAAATTATAAATATTAAAAATATTTTAAAATTTTAAAATTTATAATATTTATAAAGATTAAAAGGTATTAATAATATAAAAATATTAGTAATAAATTTCAAAATATTTTAAATCTTCATAATTTTATTTTCTAAAATACAGAGATCAATATTTAAAAGGTTAAAATTTTAGGAACTAAATTGCAAGAAGCAAAGTTTAGGGATTAATTTACAATTGAGTCAAAACTTCAGGAATTGAGTTATAATAAGTCAAAGTTGAGGGACTAAGTTGCAATTGGATCAAAACTACAAGGACCATAAGATTAATTTTCTCATAAAAGAATGAGTAGTCATCTAATTAAACTTGAAGTCTTTTAAAGATGATCTGTTAATGTATAATTTTTTAGTATTTGATACTTATGAATGCAACTAGGTACTATGTTTTCCCCAAAAAAAAAAAAAACGCAAAGAAACTAGAGATTCTTTAATTTTGTCGTACATATGATGGAGGAAATTAGAAAGGAATATTACGCACGCTGAGAAGATCAGCTTTTTAATATTTGGAGCAGGGCTCACTACTATATAGCCACTTCTTTACCAATTTGATTGACTTTCTGCAATCTGAGTTTTTAAACTGATGACAGTCATGCAGTGGGTTCAAAAAGGCAGTGTCACTATATCTTGGAAAGTGCAAGGGCCATAAAAAGAAGAAATTGATATATATGCAAGAAATCATGGTGGTCAAGTCAAGGTAAATTTTGTTAACTCATCATTTCATTTGTTAAAAGTATATCGGTTGCCTTTATCTATAAGATTACTGCTGCTTGCATATAAGTCATTTTCATTTGGCTTATCTTCAGCAGTTCGACTCAGTTCAATACTAGAGCGGGAAAGACAATTTTCCAAGTGTAAATGATGGACCTTGGAGTTATATCAAAGCCAACTGAGCCTCATATTTTAATGTGGAGATACTGCTCCTACCTTGCATCTCTTCTTAATCTGTGTATGTCTTTCTATCTGCATATATTTATTTCTACTCCTCAAGTCAACAACTATAGTAATGAGTCACTTCAATTTAAATTCTGGCTACACTATTATCAGTAATGGCTTTCAAGTAATCTGTCTGCTTCCAGTTAAAAACTCATTGTCCTGATTCGTGTTCTCTGTATTTAAAATTCGTTTCCTTCTTTACTTCTTAGACTGAAGATGTGCGTGGGTAATCCTTTGGAAGTTGGATTCATTTGGAACAAGGACGATTCAGGAAAAACAGAGTTTTCTAAAACTTACAAGTGAAAAAATATAGTTGTCATCTTATTATGCTTGTTTCCATAGTACGAAAATCTAGGATCAACCCACTCGGTTGAACTAATAAACTGTTGAATTAGTGTTTTAATTGGTTTAATAAATGCTTTGTTTATAACCGGTTTGATCATAGTTCAATTATGGTTTTGATCCTTAACCCTTGAACTAGTTTCTGACCGATTTGGTTTTTAATATCTTGCTTGTTCCTAAATCACACTTTCCTTTGTGAGCCACCCAACTTTGTCCATTTTTGGGTTCTCCTTTAGTTTTTTATTATTTTTTTTCTCTTTCATTTTTGCATCTATTTGTTGATGTGACAGAGGAATTAAAATGGTTGCATGTGTCACTTGCACGCCTACCTGCATCGTGATTTCATTTGATGCCTTTGTCCTGCATAAACCAAGTGGAAGAACAATATATGCTTAATGTCCTATATTAATATTTGTTGCTATTTCTAAAATATAATAATAAGCCACTTTGTTTAGATAGTTTTTAGAAGATTACAAACTACAAATCCAGCTAAAAGGGTTGAAGGACAAAGGATTAAAACCAATTATTTTATCTCATATAGGGTAGTGGGAATAATCTTACATGGCTACCGGTGGTTTCACTTTTCCTGTTCGAGAGAATCTGAAGTAAATCCAGTCCATTAATGATAAGTAATTCAAACAAATCATAAACAAATATATAACCGTCAAAAGGAAATCCCATGAAAGTCTTCTTGAGATACTCACATGCAATGTATAGATGGTTTGATATGTTTTTTTGAGACTGAGTTTACTCAAGAATTTTTCTTTTCCCTGCTTCCTGCATATTTAATTTCTTCTGTTATTCAACTAGCTAATATACTTAAGAATTTTTCTCCCAGCTTCCTGCATATTTAGTTTCCTTTGTTATTTAAATGGTTAATGTAAGAAACTTGACTTCTTTTCTCTATGTTTTGGCTTTTAGCTCTACACGTTGGAGATGATAAATGCTGATAACAAGCCACAGCTGACATGATGGCTAAAGCACACTGTTATAAACTCCACAAGGCCATAAAGCCACATTGAAGTACCCCAAAAAAAAAAGAAAAAGGCTACATTACAACTCAGTCGATCATGTTAGCCTTCTTATTACAAAACTCTAGTAACATAAGCTATGCACTAATATGGATATATATCACTCTATATCCAACACTAATATGGATATATGTCACTCTATATCCGATGCCTGCATTATAATCTCATATATAGTTATTATAAAAAAAACATGACTTTTATTGCCTGATATGACTGATAAGGTCAGTAGTACTTTCTCATACCCAAAGAGCTCCTGCTCTTTTGAGCATTGGGATCAAGGAGCGGTTAAGGTGAAGGCTCATGACTTCATTGGCTCCGCCCACGAGCTCGCCACTGATGAATACAGCTGGCACCGATGGGCTGCATCCAAGGCTCAAAAGGGCTTGCTCAATTTCCTTCCCTCGAGCCATCTCATCGAGCTCATGAACCATTGGGTTCACCCCAAAGTCACTGAAGAGGGTCTTGATGGTGTGACACATGCAGCAGGAGCTCTTGCTGAAGATCACCACAGGCCTCTCTGATGCCATCTTTGTCACCCTGTCCATTTCTGACTTACAGTACTAAGCACAAGAAACTCTAAGAAATGCTCAAATGTAGCCTGAGTGGTTGAGGACAGAAGTATATATTATTGCCAAATGGATTCAATGAAGATTTTGAAGTAGGAATTGGTGTGGGATGAGATGAGGAGGAGGGAGGCTCCTTCAGGTATATATAGTGGTGTTTGGGAGAGTATAGGCATGGCTGAGCAAGCTAATTGAGAAAATGATAGGGGGTGGTGGGGTATAGAAGGAATGTTCGATTAGATATTATTTGCTTTGTCTGTTTCTAAATTTCTCTCTTTTGATCATTTATTTGAAAGTGATTGATCAGTAAGTTCCTTCACAAGAACGAATCTATATGTGCATACGGAAATACCAGTGTGTCCTTGGTACGGCTGAGTTATTTTTATATGCATATCCCTTCCTAGTGGTTACTTTTCTTTCTGTTTGAAGAACAGGAAAATTTATACGAGACAGAAGCCTCAAAATTTATACAAGACAGAAGCCTCAAGACAAAGTTCTAGCGAGAGTTGGCTCAATGAACAAGATAAAAATTTGTTACTTCGTTAAATCAGCCAACTCTCTTGTCAGCAATTACTACTGTTAATGCATATGATTTTTCATTTTTTTGCTTCAGCCAAGCTCATGAATCATCTGAAAACTTATCAAAGAAAGGAGATGAGATCTATATGAGACTTGATTAAATGTGTCATATTTTTCCTGATCTATTTGTATTTAACACTCTAAGTAATTTTACAGTGTTAACTTGTTTCCAAGTTTGGAGATGATTGAAATCCCTGTTTGATGAGAAAATTTTGGATAGGAATGAGTTGATTAATGAACCCATTTAACTAGATTTATTTCATCACGGTAAAATACTTTTTTAAGAGGGTGTATAAATATTTGGTGATTGTGTACAGTGTACACCAACTTTTTCTACCAAAAAAAAAAAAAAAGGAAAAGAAATCTATGTTTGGGAGTTTCTGGCTTTTCTACCTTTAACAGAAGCATCTGCTAAGGTGGAAGAAAAGTTGAATTTATCCAATTGGGACCTCTATCAAAGATGCGCATCCAATTCCAGAAAGGGAAATGTGGAACTGTGATTAAAAGTTTTGGTACGTATGTTAAATGAACATTACATCCATTACATGCTTGAACACATTTTTTTTTATTCATTTGATATTGTCAAACTACTTGCATGAGCCAATCTAATAGGATAAGACTTTTTGTTAAGATTGATATGTTAGGAATGCGATTGAGCAGTGGCATTAATAACGTGTTGGGAATACTGTACTGTTGATCACAGTACCATTGACATGTTAGGAATACCATTAGAGACCCAACTTAAAATGACTTGACAAAATCTAATAGTTATTTTTCTTTTCGGCCAATGGAATAACTTTGAAGTTATATATTTGCAGACAGACCTATGGGTGCTAAGCACAAATTGATGAGAAAGATTCATTTAATGGGATATAGTAAAGAACCAAATAAGATTTGGATTGAAGACATAGTAGCTGGTAGTATTATCAGGAACAGTCTGGAAAAAAAGGAAATGCAGTGGACAAATCTAAAGCTACTTGCCTTTAGTTTCTTTCCGACCTGTGTTGCGTGTGGCTGTGATTAGGGAATCTTGGTTGTTTTCTGCAGTACTATGAGCACTTTATATTCTGTGTGTTGTCCGTGTGTTGTGTGCGTGTGGTTGTTAACTTTCACATGGCGCCACGTCTGATGATAGCAACTTGAGGAGGAGGAGGAGGAGGAGGAGGAGTTGCAAAAGCAAATAAAAATACCATTTCTATTGTTGTAATATAAGGTTCCTCTCCACTGTACGTTTAAGGTATTAGTGTCCCACAATCAAACGGCTCTATGCTTTCCCTAAGGGCCACTTATGTTATATATGCTGCTTCCACCACAGTACTTCCTCTTGTCCTACTTATAGGATAGAGAGAAGATTTTTTTTTTCTTTTTTGCCATATTTATAAGTTATCTTATTAAATTGTTATTACAAATTTTCTCATTTGTTCTCTATTAAATGTTGAAGAGAAAAATATGTTATTAAAATATGTATATTTAATAAAGACACAGTTGAAAAATTATTAAATTTTTAGATAGAGTTTATGATTTTAAGGTTTTCTTTAATTCCAACAAAATATGTTAAAAATAACTTATAAATAGGACCAGATAAGTATATCTACATCATCAAAAGTATGCATGCATATATATATATATATATATATATTGTCATTAGCATTTTTGTTGGGGCAAAATGGCAAATTGACCTTTAAATTATAAGTTTAAGAGCGTATGAGATTTTAAATTTATTTTTTATACAACATTCTCTTTCAATTTCTGAAAATAGTATAATGTTGCCTCTATAGTGAACAAAAGTTAACTTTATTATCATTTAATTGACCAAAAAATGATTAAAAAAAGGACCTAAAAACTACAGATTAGGACAAAAAATTGTAGAAAAGGGCTAAAAAATTATAGAAAATGACTACAAAAATTTTATTGATCCTTTTTTTAAATTTTTTGGTTAAAATTAGCATTTGTTAATGGTAAGGGTCATATTGCATCATTTTAAAATATTAAAGAAAAATATTATATCAAAAATAAGTTTAAAATTTCAAACATTCTGAAATCTATAGTTTATAGGCTAGTTTACCATTTAATCTTTTTCATTTTCATGAAGTGCATGCATACATCATTGATTAACTTTTTTTTCTTTTGAAAAAAATATAGAAAGAATAATAAGTAAGGACCTTGTAATAACATTAATGCTGAATTGAAAATTTTAATATTAAAACATAATAAAATGAATACTCAAATTTGAGAATGTCAATGTTAAAAAATCCTAATTTGATATTAATATTGTTATAACATCCTTATTTGTCATTCTCCCAAAAATATATGCATGCCTGCAGAGATAATACTTCTTCCAATCTTATATTCATCATTTTTTTATAAGTCACTTTGCATAAAATTATGAATCATTAATTATTATTTTTAAATCCTATCCCTTCACAATTATTGATGAATATAAAGTAAAAAGTTATATGAGAGAGAGAGTTATTTTTATGGACAATACATTTAATATGGATAAATTGAAAAAAAAATTACATATATGATATCAATAATTTAACTATCATTTTTTGATTTTAGTAAAATAGTCAAAAATGACTTATATATAAGACTAAAAAAATACATATCACATTCATTAAATGGGCCAATTTAAATCATGAGCTTAATGGAAGCACATTCAGTGCTCATTAAGGGTGATGAGCATCACCCCTGAACCAATCAAAACCGTCCAGATTTAATTTGGATGATCCAAATTAAACTTTTTTATTTTTAAAATAAAAATTTATAAAATTTTAAATATATATATTTATTATTAACATGTACCATTTATATTTAATTAGACCGGTCAAAATTTAATATTAATTTTTATAAATTGACGATATAGATTTACTATGAATTGTTTTGTATCTAACATTATAACAAGTTAAAAATTTTGAATATAAACAATACAAACTAAATCTATATGATCAATGTATAAAAAATTATAAAAAAATTAATATTAAATTTAGACTCATCGGATTAAATATGAATGCTATATGTTAATAATAAATATATTTATTTAAAATTTTACAATTTTTTATTTAAAAATAAAAAATAAAAAGTAATTTACTTTAAATCATCTATATTAAATTTAAATGGTCCAAATTGATTTAGAGTGATGAGCAACGAATGTGCTGCTTGAGTTTAATGCTTTTTGTGTCAACCTATTTTCATGCAAGTACATGTACCAACAAGGACGGATCTAGAAACTCATCCACTAGGATGGGGTAAATTGAAAGCCTACATAAAGTTGCACACCAAAATTAACATTTTTCAAAATCAATTTGTATATATGCATGCACGCACGCAGGAACTATTCCTGTCAATTTTTTTTTTAACCAAGATTCCTGTCAATTTTATTAAAAAAAATCATATCCAGCCCCCCTTCAAAAAAATTAATTACAAATAAAGATAAATACATAATATATTGTTATTAAAATGAAAACATAATTTATTTTTATTTGATTTGATAAAAAATATATTAAGTATATAAGGCTAAAAGTATATAAGTCTTGCCCTCTATTATTTATGATATATAATAAAATTTATAACAAATTAAATAACACTTCTTATTATATATGAACAAGTTGTGAACATTGTTATTCATTATCTTAAACTGTTAGTTTGCCATTGTAATCCAAAAAATAAAAAATAAATTGATCAACACAATTTTTATTCAACTCAATTAGTTAGTCAGTCAGAAATCTTAATAATGAACAGCAAAATCAATCTGTTAATTAAATTAATCGAATACGTATGTATGACTGTGTGTGACATACGTGTGTATGTATGTATATTCATGAATATATACAAAATTATAAATACAAATGGTGGGCGCGAGTTGGCGAAGGAATATAATGAGAACTTTATAAGCTGGAAAATTCGATCGCGAACAGAATGCGATGTCGGTTCCTGGCATCACACAGTGCAGAGAGATTAGGGTTTCAGATTTCAGTCGTTGGTGAAGTACATACATATTACTGTACACTATTATTTATTATTTCAAAGCACAAAAACTATTGCTTTTTTCTTAAATATTTTATAAGAATGAGAAAGGGAAAAGGCCAAAAGAACCATAAAAAATGTAATTTAATAATAATAATAATAATAATAATAGTAATAATAATATATGCAGCGTCATGTTTTGGGATTGCTTTTTAAGATACGAGACAGATAGAATATATATATTTCTTAGCCTCTCTGTTATTCAATATCCAGATAACCCTAAAAGAAAGCGCCATGGCCTATAAAGAAAAATTCTCCCAATTTTGCTCTCACAACAGAATATTTAATTTATACATTTATTTATTGATATTCAATTATTATTAAACTTTTATTTTTTTCACTTTGTCTCAATTATATATTGGTTTGATCCTTTAAGTATATAAAATTTTTTTTTATCAACTTGGTCCTCTAAGATTTGGATCAATTAGCAATTTGGATCTTTGTTGTTTAAAGAAGAGGTAACTATTATTAAAATATAATGATATCAACGGCGGCCATATATATAGATCAATAAAAAGTAGCATGATTGTTTAAATAGACAAATAAACAAACTCAAATGTTAAGAAACCAAAGCACAAAACACATCATAAGATATTATGTTAATAAAAATTAAACTAATTTAAATATTAATTTATTTCATTTAACTATATATATAGCTAAATCATCAATATACTTTACCTTACATAAGATTAATTTGAGGGTTAACTTGTGTTTTGAAACTTAAAGAATTAATGAGATAATTTAAAAGAATTTTAGGGGTTAGATTGATAAAAAATTAAACTTAAAAATTGAATCAATAATTGAGATAAATTTAAAGGACTAAAGTTATTAAAAACACTATTTAATTTATTAGTTGTTTATAATATGGTATAAATATGTAAATATTCCTGCCCATAAGATGATATTGTGCAGATTTGTGAAGTGATTCCCAGACGCATTATTTATATTTATTGTTATCCTCGTTCTCGTTTTGGAGCATTTGGCATCTTGTGCGGTGAAACAACATAATCATTTAGCCGACCTTAATCCTCACGCATTTAACACGTGCACTTAATCATCTCTTAATCCTCTCAACTGTGCGTCCTCCGAATCTCAATTTCATTTTCTCTGGACATTCGTGGATATGTCAAAATCTTAAACTCTTATGCTGTTAAAAAAAAAAATCTTTACTATATAAAATTAACATGATGAATAAATATTCAAATTCTTGTTAATTTTGATTGTGTTTCGAACAAAATCGTCTATATACTCGTGAAAAATAAAAGAAAATTAAAATGTAATAATTTCCTTTCAATTTTGCTTTAATTATAGAGACCTTTCATATGTTTTCAAAACCGACATTCTAGTCTAACTTTTAATATTGTTAGGAATATTTCAATAAAGATTTTAAAATACTTTAATTTTTATTTTTAATTATATTAAAAACTTAAAATTACTAACTAACTAAAATTAATATAAATGGTAAAGACTCTTGCCATTTAAGCAAGTGGTTAGAAAACGTCTACCTCCTCATGGAGCTAGGAGCTGGGGCTAGGGGGCAATTTTTTTAAAATCAATAATTTTAAAAACAATTTTAAAATTGAAAACTCAATTAAATATATTTACTATATTATTAGACTTTGAGTTAAAAATTTGAAAAATTTGGATTCCAAGTGTAGAGAAAGAATCAAATAGATTTAATGTTCAAAATATTAAAAAATTTGGGTACAATATTAAATTTCTATGCTCATTATGTGTAATTTTTGAAAGTAAGGGGAGCATGTATGTAGCTTCACATATATGTAGCTCTGCCACTAGATTTACTCATTTGCTCTCAATATTTTGAAGGAGATGTATTTTCTATTGGTAGAACTTACTTCTTATAGAAAAACAAAGTTACTAATTTGTCTTTACAGTCTAATTATTTAGTCTCTTTCCTTTAAGCTTAAGGAACTTTAAATAATTAAATATCAAAATATTAAAATAAATAATTTAAAAATATTGTGTTCAAACTTCAAATTAATAAAGTTTAAAGAAAAATAAATATAAATTTTATTGATTAATTTAATTAAATTTGTTTGTACATACGTGTTTGAAATATTATTTTTGACAACTTATGTATTTATTTTTTTAAATTACCAAATAAATAATTTTGCAAAACTAAAAAATTAAAGTATGATTAAAGTTTAAAAAATACATGCATTGAATTTTTTTTGGATTTCTTGAATAGCTTTTAGATAACGTTTATATTTAAAGAGGGTATTTTGATCTAATATATAAGACTTAACAATGAACTAATAATTAAGTAAATGAGAATAAAATTTTTAAAATAGAAGAGATGTTTATGTTTTGAAACTATTGATTCAAGGAGAGGTTTATATATGTTTAAAAAATAGAAGGGATGTATCTACAAATAAGATAAATTAGGATGAAGGCAATGTATTTTATTCTATATATATATATATATATGTATTCATTTTAATCATTTGCATTATTTGATTTTATTTTTAAATGGTTACATCACAAAATTTTAATATAAAAATTTATATTTAATACCTGATCATATGTTTTTAATGTGATAACACATGCATGTAAAAAGAGGATTATATTAATTTAATACTGAGATTTCAAGTCATCCTACATTAGAGGAGGACCCACATTGGTCCTTGTGTATCGTGTATTTATATATGGACCAACCGCCTTTTTTATTTACGTATTTAAATAAAAACAGTAAGTATTAAATTTAGTTATCATTTGACAATATATTTTAACTTATAAAAATAATTATAATAAATATTTAAAAATTCAGTAGAAATATGAAAATTCATTAACAATATTAAAAATTTCGAATTAATTAAACCAAGTAGATTCTAATTATGGGTTTGTTACTTGATCCAACGTAACATGCTATGAGATCTCTTCCATGCTTATATTATGCCAACTTTGTCATGCATCTTCATGTCTAGCCACGTTTTCCAACTTCCATTGAATATAAAAGCACACATTTAGGCCTGAATCTCCCACTCTTAACTAGGCTTCTAGTCATTGGATCTTTGATATGCCATAAAAAAAAAAAATCTTGATTGCCACATAAGATATCATCCTGGATGCCACCTTGGATGCCATGTTGGACATCATATACGACGTTGTCTGTGCTCATATCTTGTGTTTTAACCATGCCTTTCAAACTAATTAGATTAGATGATGCCTCTATATATGGCCTCCTATCAAGAATTCGTATCAATTTCTTTTCTTTCTTTTTTTTGGGTGTATAAAAACTACAAAGAAACATGTTATCATAAATAGACTAGCTAGCTAGTGTCAAAAATTATTAATCCAAAATTGGACTTGCTTAATGAAGTAGATATAGATGATATTTTTTTTTTGAAATATATATACCCCTTTGTTAATAAATATAAGATATTTTTAACCTTTTAAGATGTAATTATTTTTTACAAGTGTCCTCTATTAAATAGATGACTTTATATTTTCTTTAGGGTAAAATACCCTATTAAATAAGAAAAAAATATAAACAGATAGAGTTAATTTAAAAAAAATAATTACTTTATTAGAGAGTAAAATTTAACTAAAAATATTTTATATTTTTTCATGAAAGGAGTAACTAATACATCAAATATTAATCATTAGTATAGCTTGGAAGATAGTAAGAATATTATAACTGATCAAATAATGAGGTCAAGTATTCTTCGCTTGACGTAAGGATAATGTAATTAATGACATGGTTGGAAAATTAAGTTGAAAATATATATTAATATTAAAAGTATAAATTAAAGTGAATGCTTATTCTGAATTATGTTACAATAACGGCCTTATCCGAAAACGTTGAAATTCTCTACGTACGTTGCTAGCTCACTTCACCCGCATGCATGTGAATATCACACGCCTTTGTCGTCATCATCTTCAATATCACATTAGATACATACATACATACATACATACATACATATATATATTCCTCCCTCCATGACCTTTAATAAATATACCTTCAAATCTCTAGCATGTTCCACGTTATCAATTGTCATGTCTTTAATATTTTTTTTTAAGAAAAAAAATCTTAGTGACAGATTTGCTTGTGATGTTAAGTCAATCCATCGATAAATTAAAGTTAATGCTTATTCTGAATTAGGAATCTTTTGTTAATTGGCTTCCTCAGAGATGGCCTTAAAGGTGTTCAAAACTAAATTAAACTGATTATGCTAAACTGAACAATCAAAAATTTATTGAAACTCATCATTGATAAGGTTTAATTTTGGTTTATACATTTTCAAATTGATTGGTTTGATTCAAGTTTTGAATTTGAGCCTCTAATATTTGAGTTAGACTTGAACCACACTTTTTGTAATTTTTAATATTTTTTTATCTAAGCATGCTTAGTTAGTATTAATATTTAGAAGTAGCTAATTAAACTCACACTTTCATTCTCAATCAACCAAAGCCTAATAAAAATAATCTTTTCTTTTGAATAACTTTGCGTATATAAACTTCCACTTTTTTTAATTAATTAAGAATGAATTTGATTTTATTTAACACAAGGTTTTGTGAAATCTAACTCATGCTACTTGTGCGTGTGTGTTAATGTTTTTTTTTTTGTAAAAGAGATTTGATTTTTTTTATTTTTATTATGAGAATATTCATACCTATTACTGCATGCTGTCATTTGAAGTTATGGGTAATTTTGTAACTTAGGAGAGAACTTTCTTGCTATACCAAATTCAAAAAATTTTTCTTTTTCACAAACTAAATTCAAGAAATTAATTAATAGTAAATTTTGACCATTTGGAAATCAAGTATACCCAATTATTGGAGAAAAAAACAGAGGAGGAAGAGGGGAAAGAAAACAAGTACTTAACCTTTTTTTTTTCTTACCATGAATTCATTAAAACTTGATCTACACTTGAGCCAAATCAAACCAAACTAATTTTAATAAAAAAAAATTGATCAAGTTTCATTGTTTTAGTGTTACCTGATCAGCTTAATTTGGTTCAAATCTTGTTCAAGGCCATGTAAGCTACTAGATCATTAAGGATGTTGCCTTAGGCCTCAAAAAATATTTACTTATACCATACATAACCGGTCATTATAAATTATTTTTCCCATAATAAGCATATTAATTACTTATTTTCATTAATTATTGCTTGTTTATACTCTATGTAACCAATTATTATTTTTCTAATTAAACATTAATATTAATTATGTAGTCCCATTAAAAATTTATTGCCACCATTGAAAAATGTTTTTCAAAATTAAAATTATTTAAATCTTATTTAAGATTAATCATGTTACAAAGTATATTAAATATATTAGTTATATTATTTATTAAAAGTGAAATGTTATGATTACTTGATTATAAAATTTTAATATCTAATTTTGCTGTTTAAAAAGTTGGAAATTAAAAGTAATGTATAAAAATAAATAAATGACCACTGGCATAGCTATGTTGATGTTGGGGAGGGGGAATGCACCTCCTCACATGGGGAGAATTACATATATAGTAAGAAAAATTTATAACTATATACCTTATATTTTTAGTATTTTAAACTCTCTAAACTCAATAAAAAATATTTGAGGTCCAAATTTAAATTTTATATCAACCTTCTCAACATGCTTTTGGTAAAAAAAATCTCAATAAATTTTTTTCAAATAAAAATATGTATAATTTTATTTATGTTATTATATTTTTATGTAATGTAATTAATTTTAAAAAATTAAAATATTTTTTTAATTATTAATTTTTAAATTGCATTATCTTGTCCCTGATTTAAGATCCTAGCTCTGCCACTGTAAATGACAACACATTAGACCTCAAAACTTCTTCACACAATTTTAAATTTTTGTCCAGTACCGAATTGAATCGAAACTGAATCAATGAACACTCTTACATGCACAACAAGTAAAAATGATACTTGTTCTAGTAGTCTAGTTTCCAATGGTCCACCAAGCAAATGGGATATTAGTATCGCATTACAAAATATGTTGCCTTGTCAAATTAATTAATACTAATCAGTTGTTCACTTTTCGGTGATATATTAAATCATGAATCTATAATTTATCTCAAAGATGAATTGCATCAACATTTCAAGTTGGTTGGACCCACCAACTCTATGTATCTCTGCCTTTTTTCCCTCTTGTAATTCCTCCATGCACGCAACTTTCAACGCAACTGTCAAATTGGTATTTATTCTCGTCTACGTTATCTTTGCATCATACATTTAAATGATTTGAACTTTACTTTTTATTAAAAAAATAAATGAATAAAAAATAAAAATATTTTTCGTGCAAACAAATTTAAAAATATTTCTATTAAAATACAAACAGAAGATAATTTAGTATATATTTAAACAAGGCAGAGCCTGTAGGCTGTATCCTGTATTAACAAAATTATATATATTAATAAAGTTCATTAAATACACATTACAATCTTAATATTTTAAAACAAAAATTTAAAATTTAAAAAAATACCCTTCACATAATATAACCTTAAGCATTATATAGAGAAAGAGAAAATATAACAAGGAGTAGGAAAGGGTAACATTAAAACAGTTATAATTAATAAGATTTTATTTTTATTAAAATGTCTTATATATTTTAAAATACCAAATTTCTTAGCTTCCAAAAATATTTTAAAAACTGAAACGGAGAGATTACTTACGAGAGATGAACATGATAATGGACAGCGAAACTAGTCACATGCTTTACCATATGTACGGCGCACATATTTTTTTTGATATCAAACAACTATCAAATAAAGAAAAGGGAGAATTACAATCAGGTTTTATATAAAAAAATTAATTACTGTAACATTTATTAACAACTAAATTAAACTGTATTGATAATTGATTGTGTTGTTAATGTAGTTTAATTTAGTTATCAATAGATATTGTAGTAATTAATTTTTTTATGTGAAATTTTAATATAATTTTTTCTAAAGAAAATGAAGGAGCATATCAAAATAAAGTTAGCCCCCGTGAACATTGGAAGAAGGTAAAGAAAAATAAGAAATAAATTAAAGTTGTTCTGAGAAGGGTATAAAGATTACAACTAAAATAGATCTTTATTAACTACACCGTGCGTCCGGATAGGAGGTAAAAAAAAATTGAAGCTGATTCACTACTAAAAAAATGACTATCTTTATCGATTATTTTTTACTATGTCTGTGGGTGAGTGTTCTCTATACAAATAGCAAAAATTATTAGGTGTGCTAAAAATGTTGAGTCTTAAAAGATAATAAAAGGTTCTCGAACTCTCTTACTATAGTTTACTCAAATATAAAGATGTAATGAAATTGGAGAAATGAGTGCTTGATTAATAATAAATATGTCAAATATAGAATTGTAAAGGTTACAGAACTAAAAATGATTTTAGAAACTATTTGAAAATACAGAGTGAAATGTTAAAAATTATTAGTGAATGTTGAGGCTTGATTGCCGTTGATGTGTGTTGTCCTGTTTCTGCGACTTTCTTCTCCTTTTATAATGATTTAGCTGAGACCGTCACCCTTATGAAATTTGAAGCTTGTTTGTGCGATATCAGGGATTTACTAGCACGACCTGCGAGATTTGTGGCATGATACATCATATCCCTTCAATGGTCTTGTACATGTAGTCATCTTGAGTCTTGAGGGCTACGTTAAGTGTGACATATAACATCCTCAATTTTAAATTAAGATTAATTAAGTTTAAATAGAATAATTAAGTGTATTAGTGAGATATGTGGCTATAGAGGCTTAACGGGCGTGTTTGGTCTCAATTTCAGTTTTAAATGCGAGTATAAAGGAAAATCAAGTCACTTGGGAATGGAAGAGGAAGAATTTTTGAAGAAAGTAATTTTGTGCCACACACTGCAGCTTGTGGATGGGCCGTCGCGGCGCATGCGTGATAACACGCCTGGAAGAAGCTTTCTGTGCCATGTGTCGTGGCGCATTGTGCGTCCGTCGTGGCACATGATCATTTTTCTACTAAAATAAGTCACAAATTTAATACGTCAGAGAAGAAAAGAAATGAAGAAATGAAAGAGCAGTGAGAGAGTAATGCTAGGGCTTGAGAAAGCTAAGTATTTGGAGTATTTTAGAGCTCCTAAATATCAAAGGTAAGTTTTTTTACTTAAATCTTCCTCTCTTCTTTTATTTTCTTAATAGTAGAGGTTAAGATTTGATTGATAATGGTGATTTTTGATCCATATAAGCTATAGGTTTGAACTCATTGACTTAAGTAGATTTAATGAGAGTAGATTGAGCTAAGTAAACTTGGTATTTATGGTAGTTGGCGGACATTAAATGTTCGAAATTCTCAAAAATGTGGTGGTTGGGAACAATGTGATTTTATTAATGATCATTTAAGAGCTCAATGTTATTAATGAGAGTTAAAGGAAGCTAAGAAGCCTTATGGGTACTTTTACATGAGTCAAGAATAAATCTTGAGTATTAAAAAATAATAAAATATTAGTGAAAAATAGCTCAAAAATGGATATTGATGTTTTACATGATAAATGCTTGTAGAGTAACTATCATTGGCATAATTCAAGCTTCTTAGAAGCTTTAAGAGTGAGTAATTGAGGAGTGAAACCTTTGACCTCTTGATCTATCTCATATTTTTTATATTTAACACTTGGTTTTTGGCATCAAATTATGCATATGAGGGTCTATTTTTCAGTTTTTAGTTGTCTTCTACATGTAGACTTTATGGACCCTAATAACACTATTTGATGATTATTAACACTTTCATACCCTAATTTGAGATCTTAGGTATTAATTCTCTTCTATTCCTTTTTATTTCTTTTTTTTTAAATTTATGTAGTCTTGTGTTTTTATTTTCAGATTTTTGTGAGGGAAATTTTAAAATCAAGGATCAAAGGCTAGTCAACAAGCTTGGAGAAATTCAAGAGATAGAAAATAAATAAAGATGAAGAATTTAGGGGCTGTTAGGCACAAATTTCAAAATTATTTAAGGGATGATGTGGGACCATTATTCATATTTAATTAAGGAGAATTAATTAAATAAAAACAAATCAAAGGAGTATGGGAAGCATTGAGGGATACATCATCAAGTGAAGAAGAGGGATAGGAGGTGTGACATAATCATATCTAATGGGAGGACATTCGGCAGCTGATTGGGAGCCTAAGGAAGAGTCACATTTCTCACACATGTTCACATGTCCCTTGCCACATTTTCCACCTCATTTTTATTCTTATTTTAACTTATTTTTGTCTATTTTTCCAGCTCATTTTAGTTCTAGACCTTCCTTGTTTTTATCACCATCCATTTTGATTTTATCACCACTCAAATTTTCTACACATACTTAATCCTTCATTTTTCATCTCATCTTTATTCTTCACCTTTACTTGTCTAATTTTTCCATATTTTTCTCTCTTTTTCTTCATTCAATTTTGTCTAATACTGTTCATCCATTTTTTAGATTTCATTTCTTTATCTTCCATCATCAACACTTCGTCCAGATCATCATTCCTTCTCTATTCAGATTTTTGTCCACTTTCTTCTCCATTCCAGCCTACATTTTCATCCATCTCTTGTCCAGATTTTAGATTGCAACTGCTTCATCTTCATTCATCCATGGAAGCTTCTCAGCTCAAGAACTCAATCACGTGATGGAGAGGAGCATGAGTAGCTAATTTTTCATTGAGCTTCAAAGAAGATAAACTTGTGATTTGAAATTTTCAGATTTATTTTCCTTACTTGTATTTTCAATTCTACAATTTCTTCTACTCTTCTTATGGATTTGAATTTCAGTGGCTGTTATGTTAGTGATTTTTGATTCCATTTCCTTATTAGATTGAAGTTGTGGATGTTGAATTGAGATTTAATATTATGTTTTAGTTCTGAAATTTATGAATTCATTTAAATGTTCTTGAATGTGTTCATATGTTCTTGATGTTCTTGTTCAGATTTCTTTATATTTCAAATTAGATCCATGTATGTTTATATGAATTTGGTTTGAGAGGTTTTTCTACCACTTAATTTGGTCTGAATTTAGTGGCTATGAACAAGGTTGAATCACATTATTAATTTCAATTTACTTAGCTTAAATTTTTTAATGACCATGAGATTCAATTACTCATAACACTTTAAAAGTTTTAGAGTATTCTTTATTAAGCTAATTGTTATTACATGTGTAGTTGTAATTCTGAAATTCAAGGATTATCACAAGGGATTCTAACTTGAGCTCATCATCTCATTCATTCACTTAATCACATTTTAAAAAGAAAATTCACAAACATTAATTCTTGCACTTAGATTTAGATTTGATTACTTGAATCCTTTTAATTTGTAGCATTTAAACTAAAAATTTGTATGCATTACTCTCTTGAGAGATGACCTAGAATACTCTTAACTACATTCTAGTTTTTATTGATGGCCTAAAGCAACTTAGGGCTTTATCACCTTTTAAAGATTTGAAGTAACCGAGAGAATTTTATCTTATGCTTTTATGTGTCTATTAGTTAACGAATTTATAATTTATCATTGAAATGTGTAAATTAACAAGAAATATAAGTGTGGCTTGATTTATTAGAAAATCTACTAGATCAAATTTATGAGTTTTATGCCTTGTGATGTAAACTTTTTTGGACAATATAGGTGGATTTTCATATTATGTTTATTAGGAGTTTAATAATTTTGTGAATTGAGAAGTAACATGAATCTTTATTTATGAGAAGTTCAATGATGTTTGAAATAGTGGAGTTCAATGATTTTGAAAGTATGAATGTACAATGATTGTGAAGTTGGGATACAATAACTTATTTAGTTTAAAGTTTCATGAAAATGTGTTTAAGAAGTTCAATGATTTGTGTAATGATGAAGTTCAATGAAAATTAATAATGTGAAGTTTTATGAATAGTATATGTGTGAATTATGGCATGAATGTGCATTGCAAGATCTTGAGAGGTAGGAGTTCTCTTAGGAAGAGGAGTAAATGATAAAATCAATGTTGTAAGGCCCATCCGTGAGATGGTTTGCTAGATTGATTATATTTATATTGTTTCACTTGTTCAATGAGGGACTCAAACCTAGCTAGCTATCCACCGATTCAATGAGGAGGCTAGTCTAGGGTGTATGACACCCCATAGTGTAAGAAATAGGGGAAACCGTGTTCTATAAGTAAGTTGGGTGTGCCTTGGCTGGGTAATCCCCTCACAAGTTTTAGACTAGGGAAGTTATGGAATATAGACTATCCCATTGAGTTATAGCCCATGATTTCATGTCAGAGGAATAAGGAAGATATAAAGGAGATGTGATCATGCATATTGTGAGTAAGGGTACCTGTTGTCTATATTGTGTCCCTAATGATGATATCACGAGTTGAGTCTTAATTTCTTCTAATGTATTTGTCAATGATTTGTGTGACCAACTTTCTTTATGTGAAAAGTGCTAAAAAGCATTGTTTCTTAAGTAAATGCTATTATGTGAGTGGAATTGTGAATATCTATTTTTAAATGTTTTACATGGGCTAAAGTATTGACATTAACTACTATTTATATTTAAACTAATTGATATGCATTAGTATGGGTTAGTTGGACCTTGGTTACTGAGTAGTTGTACTCACCCTATTATCTTCAATATTATAGAGAATAGTTCAAAAGGTGTGGACAGAGGAAAACACCTAAAGGCTTAGGACCATGATCCTTTTATAGTAGGCCTCTTTATTTTAAGTAATGATATGTGTATTACAATTTCAATTGCCAATTAGGAATTCTCATTTGTTCCTTATTTACATTATGTGAATTGTAAATTATAAGTGTATTTTGGGCCCTAGGGAGTAAGTTGATGAATATGTGTTATTGTAACAGGGCTAAAAATATTAATACAAGTAAGAGTAGAGCATATTATGAGATGATTTGGAAAACTTGATGAAAATTAAGGTAAACTCCCCTTTTTTATGTTTTTTGATTTTAAGGGGTTGAATAGTGAAAATTTAATTTGGGAGTATTTCATGTGATATGGTACATTGCACAAGTTAGTCTTAATGATTTGAATGTGGTCAAATTGGTGTCGATGGCTATTAGTCTATGGTATTTGGTTTGGACACTTGATTTTACAAAAATTACTGTAAAAGTAAAAGTTTTGAAAAGGGTGTCCAATTTGTTTAGAAAGAATTTGGGTCTAAGACTAATGTCATTAATTAGATCTCGAAAAGAGCTTTTTGTGGACACCTAGTTCGTATCATTCAAAGGTCGGACAGAGATTTGGGGTGCGTCAGAAGTTGGCCCTAATGCTATCAAATTGACAGCAGAATTTATTGTCAAAATTCATGCAATTGTGCTATGAGTCATGGTGCCTGTCACAGAGGCAAACATACCACGGTGCATGTTCAACGAGCCATGGCGCACGCCTCAAAATTTTTCAGAAATTCTCTTATTTCAAATTCTTAAACAAATGCAGTCACATAAGTAATGGTCCCATGCTTTCGCATTTTTGTGAACTCTGATTTGTCTAGTTACAAGACTTGAAAATATTTTAGTTTTGTAAACTTAGGGTTCCTATTTTGCTAACCATTAAAAACTTTATATTTTGATAATTACTATAATCTCATTCCTTAATTACTTGAAATTTGGTTTTGATTATGAGATATTTAGGAGGAGGATATTACATGACACGTCCTCCTTTCCTAGTTATGGATTGAGCTATGTTAGGCCAAGTAAGTCTTTTAACTTAGTTTCTCCCCTCGGGCTATTGTTTCAACTTTAGGCCCAAACAATACCCCTTATGTGAGTGGCTGATTATCATAGGCCACATAACACATTTGAATGAGAATGGAGGCATCATTTTTTCCCTCGAGCCTCTTAGGACTGTAAACTTCCTTGTTCACGTCAATCATTTTTTTTAATACTTTGTGCTTTCAAACTTCCCTGCCCTTCAAGCATCTTTGCTCTCTTTTCTTTGCATTTTCCTTTGTACATATCTCTTAGCAATAGCCTATCCTATTGTTTCTGCCCAGAATGCCCAAGCCATTGCCCCTATCAATTTTCCTAAAGATTTGGTTACTATTTATATCCTACTTAGACCTCCTCAAGATGTTGATTTGGTACGCATTGATTTTTCTATTTCCTTTGTCTTACCTCTAGGTCATTTCTATTCTAAACATTCTAAGGCTGTCCATTCCCTTATTTTATTTTCCTTCCATCATATTTCTTGATTTTTCATTTGTTACTATCTCTACCATATTGACAGTGGCAAATGATGGGAACAAGTCTTCATTTACTATCATGGATTCTTCCTTCCCTAAAAACTTTAGCATACCTTTATTAATTTGGTCCTGCACAACATTCTTGAAAGCCCAACATATGTTAGTGTTGTGGCGTTATGGATGGTGATACTTATAATATTCTTTCCCTTTACATCCTCTCTTGATGGAATCTTATAATCTGCAGGCAAGTAGATAAACTTCTCTTTTAGCAAGAAATTAAAGATCTCTTCAGCTTTGGAGGTATCAAATGTGTACTGTATTGCATTAGGCCTCTTAGGAGCTTTAGCAGCCTTCCTTATCAAGGTTGGACATGTGTAATCTCCTACATTTTTTAGTTTTGTTATGACTACATCCATACCAAAATATGTGCATATAGCCATTCGCCTTTGGTGATAATCCTGTTTTAGTAATTCCTCACATCTACATGCTTTAATTGCTAGTTCATAAAAGTCTTTGAACTTTATACCTTGAATTTTTTTCTTATTTATATATCGAGTCTTGCTTGAGCCAATTTGAAAAATTTGTCTTCTAGAAGAGGCACATTGCACCTTCCCCTTAATCTCTTGAATCTCACGAGATATTGATAAGCCATCTCTCTTGCCCGCTGAGTCAGTTTGTAGAGTTCTGTGATGCTAACTTTAGGTACTGCCTTCTAAAACTATACGTGGAATTTATGTTCTATTTCAAGCCAGGTAAGTACCAAGCTATATGGTCTTGAATTCCTTGTAGCACTTCTGCTACGAGACCGTTAGATATAATCAAAAGGTTAACATGTTCGCTTCTTAATTTTGAACCAAGACTCGTGCTACTACTGCTTATTGTCATTGGCACTATGTGCTCATAATGTGCACCTACCTTAGCATCAGGCAACAATGGTTCTAACCTTATAGGTGCAAAGTTTCCTTCTAGCTCATTAGAACCAGTACTTGTTTCATCAATCTTTTTATTTTTTTCTCATCCTTGGCATCTTGTTATATAGAGTCCTACCAGGCATGCCATAAATTATTCTCTATAAATAGCAAAAACTACCAAGCGTGCTAGAGATACTGAGTGTCAAAAGATAACAAGGATTTTCAGGCTCCCTGACCACAATTTACCCTTGGATTTAAAAATGCAACGAGATTGGAGTAACGAGTACTTAATTAATAATGTGTCAAATAAAAATTGTAAAGGTTACAAAAAAAAAATGATTCTAGAAACTATCTGAAAATATATAGTGAAATGCTAAAAGTATTAGTGAACGTCAAGGCTTAATTGTCATTGATGTCTGTTATCCTGTTTCTGCAACTTTCTTCTCCTTTTATAATGATTTAGCTAAGACCGTCACACCCACAGAATCCATAGCTATTTCAGGAGATATCAGGGATTTACTAGCACGACCCTTAAGATTTGTGGCGTGATACATTTACCTTTCAACAGTCTCATACGTATAGTCATCTCAAGTTTTAAGGGCTACATTAAGCATGACATGTCCTCCTTTCTTGGTCATGGATCGAGCTATGTTGGGCCAAGTATGTCTTTTACCTTAGTTTCTCCTATTAGGCTATCGTTTCAACTTCAATCCTAAACAATATATAATAGTTTTTAACTGTTGTATATTCTAGTATTATATAGTCCAAAGGAAACTATATAGCAATTTTAAACCGCTATATAGTTGTAGTCTATATATAACATTTATTTATAAAAAAATATTTCATAGATGTTTCCAAATTTTGTTTCAATGAACCTTTCAATCAACTATATAATAGCTTTATGAAAATAACCATTATGTAGACACTAAATATATAATGGTTAATTTGAAATAACTATTATATAGGTATGCCCAGTTTTGGTCAATTTTCTAGCTATGTTTGCTCAGTAAACTATTTAGCGATTATTTTGAATTAATGGCTTTATAATTTGGTGCTTTTATTTAAAAAAAAATGGAGGGTTGCATTTTGAGTAGCCCCTAGAAAAAAAATATAGACATTTCCATAAATACAATTTAGCAACAGAATTCCAATTTCAACTAAAATTTTTATACAATTAAAACCAAAATTATTTAAACCTATAATAACTTCTTAAATATATCTAAAAATACTTCAAAATTGTCAAAAAAATGCCTATACACTAAAATAATTACAAGAAAAAAATTTCCAAGTAAAACTAAAATTGGCCAAAGTATAAATAACTTATATAAAGAATCAAAATTGAATAAGCTAATGGTTGTGATCATTCATGTTATTGGTCATGAATATTTTACCCATTGCTTGAATAAAACATGTGACAACTCTTTGAGGACTTCTGCAATGTTAGTTGCATTATATTCATCTATAAATGCATCCTTGAAGTACTGTTAAGCCAAATATAATAACAAAAATCAAGCTTAAGTATGTGATATGTGTAATATAATATAAATTATTAAAATTAATATAATAGAGATAGAAGACATACCTGGTTAGGTGGAATATATCGTCATTTGGTGCATGCACTATAAAAAAGACAGTATTTTGTAGTGGTTTTAGGGGTACTATAGTAATAGTTCAAATAGCTAAGCGAGATTTAGTAGCAATTTCCCGAACTGCTACAATAGGAAGTGTAACGGGCTAAATCATAACAGTTATATAAAGCACTATCCCCATGGTCAAAACTCTACAAACAGTGTAGTGGTTCATGAAATTGTTACCACCCAACCAAAATGAAATCACCCCCTATTTTTTGGCACGAGTTGTTGGATTAGGACGCACAGCGGATGATTGAAAAATAAATTTCAATTATGATCACGAACTGATTGAATTCATTCAAGTTAAGGTAGCAAAAAAAAATACCTTTTAGATGTCGTACTTTCGAGCTTCCTTCAAGTGTTTAGATCTCAATAGTTGACAACGAGATCAGTTCCCTCTACTAGTATCCATATGAACAACGTGCTAGCACTCCCAATATTTAATGTCAGTACATGCAGAAGCCTTAAAAAATCTTAACTCCTAGCCTTAGTCAGATGCTCCTTCTTTTTCTAGGGTGTTTTTTAGGCTCTCAAATTTTTTTTTTTGTCAAGAGACTCTTAAAATCTTATGAAGCATGTCCCCTTTCTATAATATATATAAATTAAGGTTTTAACTTCCTTTCAAATTTTTAAAAATAATCACAATTATTTCAAAAATCATATCTTGAGCCAGTGAAAATAAAACTTAATTTATGTTATAAATTAAATTTATGATATCATATCTTGTTTGAATTTATCTTATAAATTTAAATTATAGAACTAATATGATATTGTCTTATATCATGTTAGTTATTAAATTTAATCTATCTTATAAAACTAAATTTAAAACTAACATAATATAATATAATATAATATAATATAATATAATATAATAATATAATATATATATATACTTGTATATATATATTTTTTGAAAAATATATATATATCAAATAAATATTCAAACACACACACATAAAATTCGATCACCCTAGATAAAGCATTATATTCATTGAATCTAAACACATTTTTAATTTAATAAACTTAGACATTATAGCTTGAGTTGGACTGTTCTTGTGTGTGATCCTGTAGGTCCATATGAAGTTGGCAGTAGGCTAATAATGCTACTAGCCTATAAGTCACAAATGGCCTCTAGCAAGATATTGTGACTATCCAATTTATATAAAGATCAATGATTTGATGTAACTATCATATAATTGTATTATATCCTTTTTATCATATGATATTTTGGTCAAGTGTGAGACATGAAATTATCATTCTCCTTTACCTAACCATTACTTTCTTAATCTCAGAGTGGATTGACTATAACAATGGAAATACCCTTTCCATTATAGTATGACCATATATTTTCTCAATTTTACTCATTGAAGGTTCAGTAATATATGTCAATTAACACGGGGCATAAATTTCATCTTGATTATTTATATTCCTTTATATGAATATCACTAAACTCAATCATAACCTTTATGATCATTCAGTTAAAGGTGATTTTTGACAAGGCAAAAGTTTAGCAATCATCATGTAGGAATCCATGTTGATCTCAGATCAAAAGGCTTAGTGACATGGTTACATATGAGATAAGCTTATGACTTGTATCATGTAGCTTTCTCATAGCCAATTAGTTTAGCACCTTGTACCCTTTCAAGTACCTACGATTTTAATTTATATCTCTACAATCTAATCAAAGTTATACTAATCTTGTTTCATCTATGATCCCTCATATATGACTGATCGGGGACATTTAGAACAATCAATATAGTTTATCTAATGATACAGTTATCATAGTGAACATGCAATTAATATGATAATAAAAGAGAAATTTATTAAATAATAATGTTCATAATACAATGATTGGTCCTAGAGCACAATTTCCAACTTGAGTATGGTAGCAATTTGTAGATCACTATGAATTAGGAAATTGCACGTAAAGTCTAGCAAATTTGTAGTGGTTTGGATATAGATTTACAATCATTACTAATATCATGGAGGTTTTGCCATCCAAACTGCTACAAAATTTTGGTGCCTTCTATAATAGCAATTTAGGTAAACCGCTGTGATATTAGTAGCGATATTTATTTAGTAAATCACTATGATAACTGCCACTATATCTCTTTCCAAAAGGGCAATCAAATCTTTACAATGTGGTATCAATTTGAATTAAAGCTGCTACAATCATCATGCGTGGTAGCAGTTCATTCAAATTGCTATTATGAAACTACTACCAAAGAACTTTTTTTTTTTTTTGTAGTGATGATGATTGTGTCTTTCATGTACCTCATGTTGTAGCCACAATCAATTGTCTTGTTACATTACATTGTTGTGGACTCTTTTGATCAAACAAAAAAAAAAAAGTTACACTATTACAAAAAAGGCAATATTCAACAGTTATTTTAGTAAATATTCAACGGTTATAAACTGTTGAGTAAGCAGGTGCTGAATATTATCTGAGCCTTTATTCAACGATTAAAAATGGTTGAATATTCATCATTTATTCAACAATTTTGTTAAAAAAATTGTTGCATATATGCTTGTTAGGTAAGACATATTCAACGGTTTTATGTAATAACTGTTGAATATTAATGATATATATAATTGTATGAAACAACCGTTGAATATATCATACATATTCAATAGTTATTGAATTAAAATCATTAAATATGTGATGTTTCATGTGTGAAATTGGGGAGAGAAGATAGAAAATATTCAACAGTTGTTGGCATTAAACCGTTCAATATTGATCATTTATTCAACAGTTATGTTAATAACCATTGAATATATTGGTAATTTTTTTCTTTCCACCTCTATATTTCTAAGCTACCCCCTGTATTAAACATTTACAAATACAATATCCAGCACACCCAGAACAAAATTTCAACAACCAACAATATAATATTATCTTATACATGAAATTTACGTTATGCGTTACTACACAAGCTATATACAATTTGAACTAGCTATAAATAAACACCCATAATCTATAAAGAAATAAGAAACAAGTTCAGTTCGAGGCTCGATAGGAAGAAGAAAAAGGAAACTAACAACTAGAAATTAAATAAAAACAATATTTAAGAACAAAGATTGCTTGCAATTATGCATGATTTTTTCCATGATTAACTTAGTTTCCATGATTGGGTAAAAGTGACAACAAACATGTTTACTAAGTTAAGATATATATATATATATATATATATCTTATCGTTAATAAAAAATTAGTTTATCTTAATAAACTAAATAATCACAAGTTAGCATATATTGAACTGAATATGAATAATCACATGCTAACCACATTTTTTTAAAAAAACCTTTCTCTTAAAAACATGTTTACTAAATTTTATTCAAGGTTGCCCTACTACATATTAAACCGAATTTAAATATTCACAAGCTAATCAAACACTTAGAAACACACTAATAGTATTACAAGTAAATCTTAATACAGCCCATCAAATTATCACAAGCTCAAAACAATCCAGTTCTAATAGTTTAATCTAAATTTTAACTTCAAAATCAACATTATCAACCTCAACAACTTTCTCTATACAATGAGATAGAGAAATACCTCAAAAACACAGAGCAATAGTGAAAGTCAAGAGGAAGCAAGGCCTAAAAGATCAATGAGAGGATGAGAGCTTCAGGGGTGGCTGAAGGTGAGAGTAAGAACCAATATCTCTAAGCTACTAAATATCTTTAAGACGAGAGCTTCATGACGATTGAATGCTGGGCTCATCCCAGATGAAACCTAAAGAAGAAAATAATATAATTTACCAGAACTTTGGAGAAAGGTGGACCAAAAAGTTACATAAGATTAATGGCTTTATAAATTAGGTCAGCAATTAAATAAATGAAGACTATCATTCAGCTTATAACACCAGGTTCATTGATAACCTATCAAATCATTAAACAACAACAACAACAATAAAAGGAAACTTGAAGCACAGGGCTTAAGGTTTCATCAGTCTTGTCTAAGTTATCTATATTTCATCCAGATCCTAACGTGCCTCTGGAAATTAAGTTTTATGAGAGAGTAAATAAACCTTTTTTCCTCATGTCAAAGAAAGCTGAATGTGCGAGTTATCAAACATCCCATTCCTAATCAGTACATTCTGAAGATTGCTTCCTTAATTTGCAATTTATTTTTGCAGCTACATACATTACAATGAACTAAACAAGATCTAGTACCATAACACAGCATAGTAAGATAAAGGCAAGGCTGCAATCTAAGAGAGATTTAAAAAATTGTTGAACAAACTCAGCTCATCTAGAGTTGGAACATTTTCAAAAGCCAAAGCTTTTGCTGAATCAAACATTCTAATGTTAATCACAGCACATCAAATGAACAACAGTGATGAAAACCAAATGTTTTCAAATTACTACAATTTCACCATTAAATATAGCTTAGTGAGCATGGAATATGGGATCTTTAGCTAATATATATCCACACTCAAAATTAAGAATTGATGAGAATCATGAAAAAGAAAATTTCCTAACAAAAAAAAATCAATTTTTATGTGATAATTATATCTTCTAATAGCGCACCTATTTAGTCTAGAATGCAAAAAGATCGAAGAAGTATTTTAACAGATCATGAGCACATTCTTTCAAATCATTCTTATACCATAATTCTTTGAAAATGGCAGCAAACAAAACCTATTTGGCTGAAAATGAGTCTCAAAGGAAAAGGAAAAGGGAGGAAATGGCTAACGGCCGTCGATGGCTTGTGGGTATCTCTCTTTGACTCTCTCTGCCACTGTTTGTGATCGATGAAGATCACGAGCTACAAAAAAGAGCAAGCAAAAATAAAATCAAGCAGAAAAGAGCAAGCAAAAAAGGTGAATACAAACGGAAGAAAATGGAATCACAGTACTAGACTAAGCAAAAAAGAGCTCACGAACAGCCCTACCAATTCTGATGACCTGATCCTTACGCACACCAACAACGCACACTTGCACAATGAGAACAGAGCAACCACAGAGAAGACAAACAGGGAAATGGACGCATGACAGAGAACCTGAAAGAAATTGCACTCTCTCATCTCTCGCTCAGCTCTCGCGTTGGAAGAATGGCTCACTCTCTCGCATCATCTCTCAGTCAGCTTGTGTTCTTTGGTCTGGTGTTGCTTTTCAGCTCTTGTTCTCTCCAGTCTTGGCATTGCAAAAAAGGTTTAAAATTTTATATTTAATGATTACTATTACTCTACAGTAACTATTGAATATAAGCCTGAATTTTAATACCCAACGGTTATTGTTAAATAATCGTTGAGTATTAATCTAAATACTCAACCATTATTTAACAATAATCGTTGCGTAATTATTTCAAAAAAATTAATAAAAAATTAATTATTCAAGTCATATATATATGCAACGTTTAAACCTAGAGTACTATTGAGTATTAATATATTAAAAAATAAAAATTAATTTACTCAAATAAATATATATATATATATATATATTCAATAGTTTGATTTGAGTAACTATTTAGTATTTAAATGAAATACTCAACAATTTTTAAATATTAACCGTTGAATAAGTGGTAAAGTCTAATTTATTAATATACTCAACGGTTAATTTATTGATCCGTTGAGTATTATTGTACAATATTAAATATTTTTTTAAATAATCATTTAATATGTATTTTTAACTTTCCTGCCTCCTAATATAAATGTTTTTAATAATAACCATTGAATAAATGTCATTATATATAACCATTTTTGTAGTAATGTTAAAATATAATTAGCTAAATTTGATGAAATAAATTTAGGGTAAATATATATCTTAATTATTGTCCATTCAGATGCTTCCTCATAATTTTGAGTATTATTACATATGGGAGACAAAGTTTTTGACTTTAAAACATGTGAACGGCCCTACATGATAGTATAAAACTTTTCATCAAAGACCATATAGAAATAATAATTTACACACATAAAAAAAAATTAATTAATTTACTTATTGAACATGATCATGATATGTTTCCGGTTACCCTATTGCTCTACAAGAGGATCAAGATACCAAATAAAGCCTTTATATGGATTGATCACGAGTAGAATCCAATGACCTTATCACAATGAGCACATATTAGCATGTTTTATACCAAACAACTTGACTAAAAAAATTCAAATATGAATACTAAAAATGATTCACCCATCACAAAATAGTGCCAAGAAAATTTAATGCTAACTATTGCATACTAACTTAAATAATCAATGATATCTTGTGATCTAGTTTCCCAATGTTCCTTCTCTGTTACCCCCTTCCATAAGGGGAGGTAATGTGGGAATTTATCAAACACATCTTATCTAGGAGGCCCCTCAGTGCTATCATGGATGTCGCACCCAGAAATACGACGCAGACGACTTAAGAGCGGAGGTTCCAGCCTTCGAAAAGAAGACTAAAGAAATGAGAGTCATCACTAAAATTTTGAGAAAAATCTTAGGAAACTATTTAATGGTGGATAAGGATGGTCTGTGAAAATAAAAAATAGGTTCGGGAGTCGATTGAGTATGAGGAAGGTGTTAAGCACCCCATAACACTCGTTCGTAAGAGCGGTTACCTGAAGTTTGTTGTGCTATATAAATATAGTTTTATAATTATTTTAATTATTTCTTTTATATTCATGTGTTTAAAAAATGATGAGAATTAAATGAGAAATATTTATTTATTTATGACAGAGGACTTGACTCAAAATTCGACTCTAAAGCCTATGTATCCTGTGATGAGGATCAAAGTCCACGTAGTTTGGGTTTGAAAATTGTTGGTGAAAATATTTTTTTGAACAGAAATTAATTAGAAATAATTCACCCTTTTGCAAATAAAACAATTTTCTGAAATTTTAATTTGTGTGTTTTAAATTGTAAAAAGTGATTTAATTTTAACTATTTTCTTAATTTTTAAATTTTTGGAATAAAGAAAGAAAAGGGTTTAAAATTATTTTTCTTTATGTTTTATGATTGATAATTTTAACTATTATACCTGTAGAGCCTTATTGATTCATGCGGTAATGCAGTTGTTTTAAATATCTGCAAAAATGTTAAAATCTCACACGATAAAAGAATTTAGTAATTTAATTTATTTATATTTTTAAGTGTTAGTAATAATTTGATTAAGTATGTATACATATATTTTTTAAAGAATTTTAATCACCATACCTATAAAGTCTTGTTGGCTTATACGGTAATATGATTGCCCTAAATATTTGTGAAGATTCTAAAATTTCACACGATAAAGGAATTAAATTTAAATACATCTTTAATTTAATTAATTTAATATATAATTTATATATGTATTTTAAAAAACTTAATTGCTATATCTGCAGAATCTTATTGACTCATACGATAATAAGATTATCTTAGAAGTCTACAAAGATTCAATAATCTCTTATGACTAAAAGATATAATTAATAAATATGATTACAATTTAAATACATTAATTTGATTAATTAATTTTTTTAAATTATGTATTATATCATTATTTACAAAAATTATTTATTTATTATAAAAATTGAGAGTTACTACACCTGTAAAGACTTATTATCTCACACGATGATGTGATTGATTTAAGTTTCTATAGAGATTTTTGAAACCTCATATGAGACTTAAATAAATTATTAATTTAGATTATAAAAGGAGAGTTAATTTTTAATATATTTCTCTATGAAGATTCTTAAGATCTCTTATGAGACTCAATATTTTATTAATTAAAAAATTAATTTTAATAATGAGTCTTTAGAACCCATATAAATACCTACAAAATTGATTCTCATACCCGCAAAATTTTATTAATTCTTACGGTATGAGATCCTTTTAAATGCCTGGGAAAATTCTCAAAATCTCCTACTTCAAAATTTTAAAAATTGATATTTGTACTTAATATATGAGCATAATATATATATATATATATATATATTCAAGAATCATTCATTTGAATATAAAATTCACAGGAGCAATTAATAAGGAATAAAGTAACTTTATGTACACTCCCGCCATGCCTGTAATTGAGAAAGGAAAGGAGATGAAGACCGAGCTCATACACGCACCGTCGGCCACAGAGTGATTCAGAATGTGAAGAAGAAGAGGTAAAGTTCAGTTAGTGACAGCAGAATGAGAGGAAGGAAAGAGAGATGCTGGCTCTGTAATAAATGTCGATTAGGCTCTGGAAAGGTTTCCAGTATAGCTCTAACAAAGCAGTGCAGCATGATGCTGGAACTGGAGATGAAGGTAGCTCCCTTAATACCTGCTTAACACAGTCACCAATAACATGATCATCCTCATCAGAAGAAAATCCATTCTTGCCTTGCTCATATTCTTGAACTCTCCGATCTACCTCCTTCTTCCTCCTCAGTCTCCTCTCCATTTTCATCTTCTCTCTCATTTTTCCTTGTCCATTCCCATGCTCTGTTTTTCTTGCTCTTTATCTCTGTCTGGTTTCTCATCTCTAGTCTTCCTTTTCGTCTCTCTTTTCTCATTTTTTTGTTTCTCTTTTTTTCACTCTCTATTTTCTTCCTTTCGTCTCTCTCTCTTCTCTTCGTCTCTATTTTTTCTTGTTCAGTTTCTCTTCTCTCTCAGTCTTTTCTTGCTTAAACGTTCCCAGCTCTCTCTCTCTCTTTTTCCATTTTTCTCTCTTCCATTTTTTCTCGTCTCCCCTCTATTTTTTTCTTCTCTCTTTTTCATCTGGTTCTCGTGCATTTTTTGCTGAAACTCTCCTCCTCTTTGTTCAGGCTTCTTCTGTGCTTTATCTCTCTCTTCTTCCTCAGTTTTCTGCTCTCATTCTCGTGCTCTTTTTTTTTTCTATTTTTCTGCATTTTCCTTCCCTCCTCCTGTGCTCTGTTTTTTCTTCTCTTTCCGTCCGTCCCCTCTCCAGTTTTCTATCCTTCTCTCGTGTCCCTCACTCAGTCTTTTTTCATCTGTTTTAAAGCAGAAATAGGGAGAGTTGTGTGTGAAGAGCTTACGTGCTGTACGTGTGTTTCGTGTGTTCACTGTGTCTCCTCTGTCTCGCGCGTGTGTGTGTTCTCTGCGTCTGCTTTTTCTGTGCTGTTTTCATGCTGCTGTGTTTGCTAGGTTCTTTTCTTCTGTTGCATGCGTTGTCTCTGTTTCTCTGTGTTTCTACGTGTGTGCTTGCATGCGTTTGTGCTTCTGCTTCTTTTTCTACGTTTCATGTGCTGTTTTTATGTGTGCATGCTGCTGTGTGAAGCTTCCTTTCTGCTCGTCTGGTGTTCTGTACTAAAGGACCAGAACTGATGGTTAAACACTGGATTTTCCAGCATTTAACCTTCAGTTTACACACATACACACATGTATGTGTATGTATATATATATTTAACTATAATTTTTTAGTTGTTTATATATTTTTTTTGAAAAAATAATCCTTAAAGGATTGAATTTTCATTTTTTTTATATTTATTATATTTTTAGTTGTTTTAATGAGCTAAAGAAATAAAATCCTAATCAGCAGATTATAATATTAAACCTTATTAATTAAAGTTTTTTTTATTTTGAAAATATAATCTTAAAAAGGATTAAATTTCATTTTTGTGTCTTTATATTTTTTTGGTTATTTATTATTAAATTTAAAAAATACCCAGACAAAATATGGTGTTCACAATGGATGTGCATAAGTACCTTATGTGTTAAAATAATATAACAATCAATAAAATGTGTTAAATATAAGTAAATTATCTAAGATGTATAGTTTATCAATAAATATACCTCATAAAATGATTATAAAGATTCTTGCTCACCTCTCCATGGGTGATAACATCTGTCACAATCTCTTTATCAATGTTATCCTAGCTATTAATAGTGTCATAAACATCGATCTAAAAAATGATCGTCACATGCTTGGCACAAGATGCATAATGTCTCAGCATCTCATAGTTCTTGTTGAAAGGGTTGCTTGAGATTTAAAAGGGGCCTCTAGGGTAACCTTTGATTTAAGCTTTAAAGTAAAGGTAAGGGTAGTCTTCAAGGGAGGTGCAGGGGTAGCCTTCGAGGGAGAGGGAGGTGTAGGTTGCGTGATACAATCATTGGTCCCCTCAATAGCCTTCCTTTTCTTGCCTTTCCCCTTACTATCCTTGGAGTGCTTTTTCAAAAGAAGCTTATAAATATGCTTCAATCACATAATGTTAGTAATCAATCTAAATACAAAAGATAAGTACAATATTGAAAAAGGTTTAATTGATATGCCTTCAGCTTCAACTTCAGTTATGGAACCTATACTAGATGATCAAGCCAAGCAATAAAGCTACTTAGTGCTTCTTCAATCATTTCAACATTTGGTGTAGGTATAGCTAAGATGTAGTTGGGCTCCTACACAGTTTAGACACTGGACCTTTACATAGTCAACAGAGAGGGGCACAATATGAATCACATTGCTCCCTGTAGTGTTTAACATGTATCTAGTTGTGATAACACACTTGTGTGGGATGTTGGCTAGGAATTCAACCTTAGCCTTGCCTTGAACAATAGGAGAAAAAAAATATACCATGTGAGAAGAGTAAGAAATAAATAAAATATTATAATAAGGCATTTAGCAACATTACCTTGGGTAGTTTTGAAGAAGGGATGCCTGTGCATCTTTCTTTTGTACTCGGGCTAGGCTCTGCTGTGAGATTCCCCTACAGACACCCCTTGAGCAACACTGAATGTATTTACTCTATTACTTCATGATTGCCGAGCTTTTCCTACAATAAATTCACCTCTTCAAGATTAGCAGTCTTTTTAGGTTTCTTTAGCACTATCGTGAAGTACTCCTTCTTAATAACTTTAAATCCTACACTCCAAACATGACCAGGGTGGTCAACATTCCTTAAAACCTTCTTCAAGACATCCTCACCAGGAGGAACAACGCCCTAATCAACCTTTTAAGGTAGGGCCACCTGTGAATTATACAAGAAAGGAAAGTAACATTAATACAATTATAATTAATACTTACAATTTTGTTGACAACCTGGGTCCCAAATGTTTCATTGTGATACTAGCTACAATTAGTCTCATTCAGCGTCTTTCCATGCAATGTCTAACACTTATAAATCTAATCGATTCCAAGTTCCACCAAGTAGTCTTCAAGTTTTTATGGAGAAGCCTGCCTTATACAATTACACTTTAAATAGAGACAAATGATAATTTCCAAATCTTTAACATGCTCACGAGAAAAATTAATGAATTATTAAAACCTATCCCAGTATTCTTGAGATGTACGCCTAACAGACATCCATCTCTTATCCATAATGTTAATCTAATATTAATCATTTAGAAAGAAAATGTGATAAGTAACTCAATGCTAATTAGAACAGTTAAAGCAAAATAGAATTAATGCTTAAGTCACATGCTATCACATATTATCCCCCTTTAATTATAGAATCAATACTAGTACATTAAACATGATTTAAATCATCTCCTTTACGTTTGAAAAATTTTGGCAGTATCATGATTTAAAATTGTCATACCTTAGGTCTTATGCCCTCTCTTTATACTATTTTAAAATAAAAAATACTTCAAACATATGCATAACAATAATTTTAAGAAAAAATAGACAGCATAACGACACAAAAATGATTTTTTTTTTCTAGGCATAATAATGCCCTATTTTCCAAAACCAATATAAAGCAATATCGCAACATCCTTTTTAAAGAATAAATCAAAGATAGCAACCCATTTTTTCAAAAAATTGAGGAAAAAAAAAAAAACATCATCGTTGTTCAGTATAAAGCAATATCACAACATCCTTTTCAGAGAATAAATCAAAGATAGCAACCCATTTTTTCAAAAATTGAGGGAAAAAAACATCATCATTGTTCAAAAATCAAGAACTAATCACTCAAAGAACATGATTTAAATCATATCCCTTTCATTACACATGATTTAAATCATGTTTCTTACACTTATAAAAAATACTTTAAACCTATGCAAAACAGTAGTTTAAAAAATTGATAGCGTAATGGCACAAAAATGAATTTTCTCAGACACAATAAATATAGAGTAATATCACAACATCATTTTCAAATAATAAAATCAAAGATAGCAACCCATTTTTTCAAAAAAACTAATGTAAAAAAAAAACACAACCATCATTCAAAAACTAAGAACTAATTACTCAAAGAATAACCCAATATCTATTAAAAGCAATTAAAATCCTCTATGATCTAGAGCAGCTCGCTCTATCAGATATACCAACCCCATCAGAGCAAATACATTGCTTAAAGTAAGTAAATTCAACACACACACACACATCAATAAAATGTAATAAAACCAAGATTCAAATGATTAAATATGTCATTTTTATATAAAAAAATAAATGGAAAAATAGAGAAGCATAATAACAAAGTCAGAGAAGAAGAACTAGTCCCATATACACTCCATACATAGAAAGAAAACAACCAAAACTCAATAAAAATGTTAATGTAGGAAGATTAAGGAGAGAATCACCAACCTAATGTAGAAAAACTTGAAGAATAAGAGAGAAGAAAACCCATGGACCAAAGCGGACTCCCAAACACCAAAAAATCAAAGAAAAGAAATGAAACAACCATGATAAGGGGAGGTGTTGGCAACATAAGGCACAACGATGGTGGAAAATGACCAAGTAACATTGGAAATTGCTTTTCGATCACAACGTGAGAGTTTTGTGGTGAATGGAGAAGTTTCGTGGGAGAAGGAGAAGCTTTGAGGTTTTCAAGTCATAACGTTCTGGCAAAGTGAGGAGTTAGTTGAAACTTTTTTGAATGGATCTATTTAAAAGTTTTCAAATGACCGCTAAATAATTCTTAGGTTTATAAAATTATAAAATAAATAGTCTTATAAGAGTTATTGAATCTAACCACTATATAGTGAGACTATATAGTGGCTATTTTCAAACAACTGTTATATAGACTTTCTATTTAACTAGTTTTTTCCTACAATCCTTGTATAGTCCCAAAAACAATTTAGTGATTAGTATAGCTAACCAATATTCTCATACACCCAATCCAACCTCCTCTATTTAATGGTTTTTGTAATAACCATTATATAGAGTGCGTTGTATATACACCATTTTTTTATTAGTGATTGCTTATGATTATGAGTGGCTCTAGTTTAAGACTACAATCCAAGATGAATGCTTAAATCCAAATCAAAGTAGGTATAAGGCAGGAATTATCACTGGTACAAAATATAAAATTTATGGGGTACTTTTTATATCGGTTGGAAGGCAAACAGTGTAAAAAATAAAGGCAATGGCATTTTTGTAATTATATTAAATTATTTGACACTTTTTACACCGAGTGTCCAGGAACCGGTATAAAAAGTGTTTTTTAAAATCATACTATACTTCCTCTATTCATCAATTCCCTCTCCTCCTTCCCGCACCCTCCCCCTCATCTCCCCTTCCCTTGTTTCCTCCCTCGCCGGCCCCCCTCCCCTCACCCCGTCACCCCCTCCCCCTCCCCCTCATTCCCTCACCCATCCCCTCCCTCTCCCCTTCCCTCAGCCGCCCCCTCCCTCTCGTCCCCTTCCCCAAACCCCCCTCCCCCTCTCCCTCCCTCTTACCCCCCTCCTCAGTGCCTCTACCCTGCCACCACTCCTTCTTCCTTCCTTACTCTCTTAGTGTTGAGCCGTTGCTACAGCTGCCACCACCCAAGTATGTGTTGAATATAAATTTTTAAATTTTATAATGCTTAAATTTAGTTTTTAATTATATTGATTGTTGCTGGGAGTGCTGTTAGTGGCTTCATAAGGCCTCAGGTTGTTGCATGTAATCATTTATTTGGTTTAAAATTGTCAATTTTCTCTTGTAAATTTTTTTTAAAAGTCTTAGGAGATCTAATTTTCAGGGGAGACTCTGCCAAAATTTTTTTAAATCTTAATTTAATTAGAAACTTAGTTTCTTGAAATAGCTTGAAGGTAATAACATTAGTTATATTCTTTAGGAGATGACACATGGATCGTAGTTGGATGAACGCTAGACGAACGAGTAACGAGTATGATAATGGGTTGAAAGAATTTTTAGAATTTTCTAAGAAAAATGCTGTTGACAATAGTGAAAGGTTCTATTATCCTTGTGTTAATTGTTTGAATGAGAGGAGACTAGGTGTTGTTGAAATAAGAGAGCACTTAGTTTGTGATGGGATTTGTAAAAATTATACAATATAGATTTGGCATGGTGAATGATTGGAAAATTATAGTAACACATCTCAATGTGTGGGAGTTGATAATCTTAATGATAAAGTAGAAATGAATGAAGATCAATTAAAGGACATGATCCATGATGTTGGGGAAGAGGCTTTTGAATGAGCACATGTGTATGATAACTTGTGCACTGACACAGAGAAGCCTCTATACCTGAGGTATACTAATTTTAGTTTGTTATCTGGGGTATTAAAACTAGTTACCTTAAAGGCAAGAGCTGAGTAGAGTGACCAAAGTTTCACATGGTTATTAGAGTTACTTCAAATAATGTTTCTGAAAGGCAATGCACTACCAAATCGTTACTATGATGCCAAGAAGATCTTGTGTCCAATGGGTATGAAGTATAAAAAATACACACATGTCCTAATGATTGTGTGTTGTACAGAAAAGAGCTTAAAGGGGAGGAGAAGTGTTCGAAATGTGAGGTACCACGGTACAAAGAGAAGGGGGCTCCTACAAAGGTCTTATGGTATCTTTCAATTATACCAAGGTTCAAGCATTTGTTTGCAAATACTAATGATGCAAAGAACTTAATGTGGTATGCAAATGAGAGGATATCTGATAGAAAACTTCGACATCCAGCTGATTCTCCTCAATGGAAGAAAATTGATCAATTGTTTCTCGAATTTAGCAATGAGCCAAGGAACTTGAGGCTTGAACTTTCTACCGATGGAATGAATCCTTATGGTAGTCTTAGTAGTATACATAGTTTATGGCCTGTTCTTTTGGTGATTTACAATCTATCACCTAGGTTGTGCATGAAACAGAAGTACATGATGCTATCTATATTGATTTCGGGACCAAAACAACTAAGAAATGATATTGATATTTACCTAAGACTTCTGATTGAAGATTTGAAAGTGTTGTGGGAGGTAGGTGTGGAAGTGTTTGATGTAAATTAGAAGGAGAATTTTAAGTTACGTGCTATGATCTTTTGTACTATAAATGATTTTCCTGCATATGGAAATTTGTCTGGTTATAGTGTGAAAGGTCATAAAACTTGTCTAATTTGTGAAGAAAGCACAAACTACCATCAACTTCAACATGGAAG
Organism: Prosopis cineraria; assembly: GCF_029017545.1. NCBI lineage: Eukaryota > Viridiplantae > Streptophyta > Magnoliopsida > Fabales > Fabaceae > Prosopis > Prosopis cineraria. The sequence continues at coordinate 23,300,713 of NW_026555345.1, read as the reverse complement.
GAAGACAGTCTACCTTGGCCATCGGAGGTTTCTTAGACGAGATCACCCATATCGTAGATTAAAGAAAGCTTTTCATGGTCACTAAGAACACAATGATGCTTCGGATGCTTTGACTGGGGATGAAGTGTATGAACGTGTGAAAAACATTAATATTGTTTTTGGTAAGACTAAAAAGAATACTGGTGCAAAAGGCATATGGAAAAAAAGGTCTATCTTTTTTGACCCCCCATATTGGCACAATCTTGAAGTAAGGCATTGTATTGATATCATGCATGTGGAGAAAAATGTGTGTGATAGTATTATTGAAATGCTTCTGAACATACCAAGTAAGACTAAAGATGGTGTGAATGCAAGATTGGATTTGAAAGAAATGGGAATACAGGAAGACTTACACCCAAGACCAGAAAGTAAATGAACTTATTGTCCCACAGCCTCTCATACATTGTGCAAATCTGAGAAAACAAATTTTTGTGAGTGTTTACATGGAATCAAAGTTCCTTCGGGGTATTCTTTAGATATTATGAAGCTTATATTTGTGAAAGAGTTGAAACTGGTAAGCTTAAAATCTCATGATTGTTATGGCTTGATGCAACAGCTATTACCTTTGGCTATTTGAGGCATATTGAAAGAAGATTTAAGACTTACAATAACTAGACTTTGTTTCTTTTTCAATGCTATATGCAGTAAAGTTATTGATCCTCGTAAACTAGAAGAGTTAGAACAAGAAGCTTGTACTATCTTGTACCAACTTGAGATGCACTTTCTTCCTACATTTTTTGACATTATGGTTCACTTAATAGTGCATCTAGTAAGGGAGGTAAAATTGTGTGGCCCTGTTTATTTGCGATGGATGTACCCAATTGAGATATACATGAAAATATTGAAAGGGTATGTTAGAAATCCATTTTGACCTGAAGCATCGATAGTTGAGAAATATGTTGCTAAAGAAGCTATGGAGTTTTGTTCTGATTACTTGTCAAGTACAAAATCAATTGGACTTCCTAAATCTCGTCATGAGAAAAGGAAATATGGTCAAGGCACACGTGGAGTATCAGTGAAGAGCATGAATCATGATGAATTACAAGAAGTACATTTATATATCTTGAATAATATAGATGAAGTTAAAGATTACATATCTTCTCATAAAGAACTTTTACAAGCAAAAAATTATTGAATGAGAATGATAGAACAAAAGTTGTTGAAAGAGCATAATAGGACTTTTGTGAATTGGTTCAAGCAAAAAATTTTGAATGAAAGTGGTGTTTCTGAAATAGTTAAATGATTGGCTGGAGGTCCTAACTTTAATGTTATATGTTGGAGTGCCTATGATATTAATGGGTATTCCTTTTATACAAAGTCTTTGGATGAGAAGAGTACGGTGCAAAATAGTGGAGTTATGATAATGGCTAAAGCCGTACACTTCTCTAGTTTAAAAGATAAGAAATCTAAACTAACATCCAAGACTTACTTTGGGGTTATTGAAGAGATTTGGGAGGTTGATTATACAAAATTTAGAGTTTCTGTTTTCAAATACAAGTGGGTTGACGTCAATAGTATTCGTGATGATAAGTTTGGATTTACAATGGTTGATCTTAAAAAACTAACTTTTGGAGATGAGCCATTTATTATGGTAGACCAAGCTAAACAAGTTTTCTATGTCACGGATCCAGTAAATAAAAATTGATCAATAGCACTTAAAGGAAAAAGAATGATTGATAGTAATGACGATCATGAATTAAATTTTGATATTTCTGAAACTCATAACTTCTCAAGTAGGCTACCAATTTTGGATGTAATAGATGAAGTAGATGATGAACATGCCGTAAGAAGTGATCATCATGAAGGGATATGGGAGAATATCCCTATATGAGTTTAGTTTTAAAATTAAAGTATGTTAATTTAGTTCAATTAAATTTATGTTGTGGGATTATTTTTCTTGATTATCTTATCTTTGATTATTTTTTAATTAATTTCATTTATTTGAATTAATAGGAATATAGAGAATCAAGGTGATGACACTCAGAGCCAACCCACTACAAGCCAATCAATTGGTGATGTTGCTCCTAATGGGAAGCCGAGTCAGGGCACCCCTATTGAGGAGTCGAGTCAGAGCCAATCTGTGAGGAGGGAGACACGTGGCACACGATTAAGAGATCTGACTTTAAGTAGGAGTGCTGGGCGTAGGTTACCAATTCAATTTGACCAAAGATGGAATCCAATAGGGCCACATAAAGCTAAGTTTATTAGTTTTCTTGGCTTCCTATCGCGTACCAAGCCTCCTATTGTGTTTGAGGACTGATCTGATGTGTCAGAACGTGTGAAGGAACAGATTTGGAAAAGTATTCAAGTAAATAATTAAAAATTAAAAATTTTTTATGGTTATATATTATTGGGCAATTATTGATTATTATATTATGTCTTCATTGTAGCTCACATACGATGTTTCATCTAATCAAGATTGTCGACACGAGTTGATTTCTTATTGTAGAACACGTTGGAGAAATTTTAAGACTGATCTTGCTAGAAGATATATCTTTATCGAGGTGCCAGAGGATCAAGCTCGTCCCAATCCGCTTGATAAATACCAGTTCCTTGATGAAGATACTTGGGAAGAATATGTCAGGATTCAGACTTCTGAAAAGGCAATGGTTTGTTGATTTTTAATTTATTTAAGTTTAATTTAAATTTACTTCAATTATAAAATCTAAAATTTAATTTATTAATAGGAAAAACGAGCTAAAGGGAGAGAAATTGCTCGATAGAATCAATGCCCCTATACCCTGTCTCCTGAAGGTTATGCTAGAGCTGATGATATACTGATGGCAAATAAATAGACGAAGAGAGAAGAAGAAGCCAAGTCTAATCCTTCCATACTCCTTTCTCCACCATCACCTGTCTCTCGAGAGGAGAAATGGAGATATGGACATCAGTACAAGAAAGGAGGCTATACAAGTGAGACAGCACAAGAGATTGCCGAGAGGATTGTAAGTAAAATTATTATTCCTTGTCCCTTTAAATTTCTATAAAATTATATATATTATTAATTAATATTGTTATTTTTATATTATAGGATGCTCTTAAGGAGCAACAAGCCCAAGGAAGCTTCATTCCACAGGGCAAAAATGATATCTTAACAGTTGCTACAGGCAAGCTAGAGCATCTGAGTCATGTGAGGGATGTTGGATATGGTGTGGGCATTAAGGACTACTTTGGAGAACCTATCCGTCCCAATTCAGGAGGTGTAGTGACCAGAGAAGAGCTTGATACATTGATATCCACTATGAGGCAGCAGACTAAGGATGAGTTTGAAGCTTCATTTGCAGCTTGGCTTTTACAAATGAAAGAGAAAATGAAGGAGGAGATGATGAGCATGATGAGCTCACGACAGGAGACAACTGCTGAACCAGTTCATGCGTCTCCTGCATTTTATAGTACAAAAGGGAGTAATGTTCTTGAGCATATGTTAAAGGGTCCTTTTGGTGACAACATTGGTGAACCATGTGAAATATTTCTAAAAGATCCTAATAAATGCTTGGTTGCTCTTGGTAGCATCTACAACTTGGGGTTAACCATCCACCACAAGCAAATTCAAGATGATCAAGTAAGAGTGGTGGTTGCAGATCCAAAAGTGCCAGATGCTTTGGTTCCATTCCCTACTGATGAGGTGAAGACTATGGTTAAAGCTGTTGGCAATTTTATCCTATGGCCCAAGACCCTTGTGAATTTGGTTCAAGTTGTGGTACGAAATTTCATGAATTTTTATTATGCAGCAACTTCCTAATATATGTTTTTTATTAACTATTTCTTGCCTTTTTATTATGTTGAAGCTTTCCTCGTCGAATCTCCCAAAGCTTCCACAACCTTCATTGACTCCACATTAGTAAATGATCTTAATGGCGTATGATTTATCATTCAAATTCAAGAGTTTAGAAATGGATCCGAAGGTTGTGGGTAAGAAAGACATGATAGTGACAATTGAATAGGAAGATTTGGTTCGACTTCTATCAAATAATCAACTTACCACACCACACATTGAACTATTTATGATGTAAGTATATTTTTCTTTAATATAATTGCATTGTTATAAGTAAATTTAATCATCAAGTTTAGTAAGCTAATATAATTACATTGTTGTAGGTATCTTCATCATTTGTGCATTATATCAGGCAAAGGTGATAAGTTTGGATTCCTTTGCCCTCATCACATGACAGAGAAAGTTAATACTCCAAAGTTAAGGGCCGTGTACCTCCAACTGAGAATATGTGAAGTCAAAAAGGACGTTTTTATAGCTCCATATGTGCACTAATAAGGAACAATTTACAATTAATAGTTTTTTAATATGGATTTACTTTAACTTGTATCATATTTAGCAGGGACCATTGACAGTTATTTGTTCTTTCAATGAAGAGCAACACTGTCGTCTTTTTATGCTCCCTCTATTACAAACTTGGGAAAAAAATGAAGAAGACGATAGACTTGTAAGAATACTTTTACTAAACTATTTAATTTAATTTTTTTGAATATTTTTACTAACTTGGTAATCTTGATTATAGGGCAATGAGAAGATATCAAAATGTAGTCTTACAAAAGTATGGACATGAGCTCAAGGATCCCACATGGATTAAACCAAAGGTGATGCTATACTTTATTAATATGTTCAATTATTAAGATTTCTTACTAATTTTTTATGATTTATTCTCATACAGAGTTATAGACAACCAGTGAGGACGAACTTATGCTGTCTATATGTCATGAGACATGTTCAATATTATCACATTAGGCATAACTGAATTTACAAAAGAAGTAAATATATTTTTAAAAATTTTATTTTATTATGTTATTTGAGATTGATTAATATGCCTATTTTATGAATTAAATTTTAGATGTTCGACAATTCGGATGCATTTTTTGAAGCTGAAATTGTAGACATCCGCATACGTTGGGCAATCTATTTTGTGGAGAACTTGTGAAGTTTTTTATTACTTTTAGACATGTTTTAATTTTGATAGTTGACACAATTTAGACAATTATTAGTTTTTCTAATAGTTAAATAGTTTTGTATAGTTGATAAATACTTGATAAACAATTGTAAATAAATTGAGCTGTCTGATTTGGCAATTTTTATGCATAGGAATGGCAATTTTGACAATTTAGACAATTATTAGTTTTTTTAATAGTTAAATAGCTTTGTATAGTTGATAAATACTTGATAAACAATTGTAAATTAATTGGACTATCTGATTTGGCAATTTTTATGCTCAGGAATGGGTAAAATCGATAAAATAAATATAGTATAAAAAAATAAAATACTTTTTACACCAATTATTACCATAACTGTTGTAGAATATGATACTTTTTACACCGGTTATTACTATAACCGGTGTAAAAGTTAAAGTAATTTTTGTTATTTTTTTGTATATAATTTTCAACATCGGCTCTATAATCGATGTAAAAAATTTAATTTTTACATCAGGTTTATAATCGATGTAAAAAGAGGGACTTTCTACACCCCCTAGAACAACATCACCTCTTTAACCGCTATAAAAAGTCATTTTTAACTACTATAAAAAGTCATTTTTGTACTAGTGTATAGAAGTAGGATATTATTTTCATTTTCCTTTTTTCCAAGAAAGTTCTTACTAAACCTCCATGTTCCATTGATGCAAAGTTTGATTGAGAAAAGTGTTTGGCTTAAACCTTATATGCCCAGATTGACCATCCAAACACAATAGAGTTCCAAAGAGATTGAATGCTATTGTTTAGTATGGACAAGCTAAATTGTTGCCAAGAGGAAGATAAATTTGACGAAGAATACAAGTTAAACAGATAAAGAATAGAATTCCGAAATTCTTGGTTGAACAAGGAGGGATTAGCAATGATTCCCTCTATGTACGGCATATATGTAATTTAAGTCCATGTGTAATTTAAATCTCACTGTCAATTTGAATATTTTAGTGATGAATAATCTGTAAATATTTTTGTAAGTATTCTTTTGAGTATAAAGGCATGCCCTCATTTGGTGAGAGCTCCCCAACCAACTTTCTTAAAATTTATGAAATAAAAAAGGGAAGAAATAACAAATAATGGCGAGTTTTATAAAATGAGGGCAAGTTGGAAATTAAAGTAGTGTTCGGAAGGTCATTGAAGTTGATTATTCGTTTGCACATCCACTTATCCAAAGTTGACATTCTTTGCGGACACTCATGCTCATGCTCACGCATGTAAAGAAATGTGTCGAGGTCATTTTCGTCCACATGGCCTTGCATCTCATTCCCTTCTTCTTTATTTTTTTCCCCCGTCTTTTCCTAACAAATTTAATTATTATATATTATTTGATGCCATCCACTAATTTAAATTTAATATATCTGGAGGGTCAAAATCAATGGTGAAAAACTCTATTTCACCGAACCAAGATGATTACTTAATTTTCTTTTCCATATTCACAGTTCGATCTCCAACTTAATTAAGAACTTATTTTTAAGGATACCAATTACGTATTTTATCACTTATAAACCGATTACAGATTCAATGCGTCATAGTTGTTTGTTTTGAATCCAACATATATACATGAATTGTGATTCATATTCACCAACATATAAACATACACTTCATACTTGTGTGCTAGTGTGTATATATATATGGAAAATTATCACCTCGGCATTGTTTGTTTTTAGTCCATGTGGTTTATTTTCTTTCTCATTCCTTTTATTTGATCCATTATTTGCAACATTATATTAATTACTTCTTCTACTTTTAAAAAATATCCATAAGGACCATGAGTTATTAGCCCCAATGATGTCTATTTTGCTAACATTATAAATTAAGACAATTCACAATCTTGCTGGTTTACCAATAGATGTTAATTATAGTGAAAGAAATTATATAACTGCTTGTGCAAGGGTCTCAAGTTCAAGTCACATTAATGCAGAAAATACATAGTTTTAAAAGAGAATTACTTTGATTAGGCCTAACAATACTCAAATCTAATAGTTAAATTAAAAAAAATTATGCTGCCCATTTCTTCTACATGACCACATAATAAATTATAGGATAAAAGAGAAAACTGCTCTCTAAATTATAAGTTCATGAGCGTCTAGGATCTTAAACTCATTTGTGGTGTAATGTTTCCTTCAACTTTTAAAAATGGAGCAATCTCACCCTTGTTATTAATAAAAAGTTAACTTTAACTGTTAGTTGATTAAAAAAGCCTCACAAAATTACAAAAAAGGACCAATAAAATTTTCTTAATCCTATTATGTAATTTATTGTTGGGTCCTTGTCTATAATTTTTGCATCTTTAACTATAATTTGGTGGTTTTAAAAAAAATTGAGGCTCTTTTCTATTATTTTTTTATCAAATTAATGGTTAAAATTAACTTTTATTAATAATAAGAGTCTGTTGTATCATTTTTTAAAAGTTGAAAAGGAATATCATACCAAAAATGTGTTTTGTATCCCAGATGCTCCTAGACCAATAATTTAAAGGACAATTTACTCTTTTACACTAAATGTGTATATATACACATATATAATTTGGGTGTAAATTCTTATAGTCTGGATTAACCATAGGCATTGTTTGGCATATCTGAAATCTTTCTATCTCTGGAGCATGCAGTAGATTCGTAATGCTAGTTGAGTTAGCAACTAACACATCAACCCCATCTTCATCTTCTTGAGAAGAATCAAACCCAAAAAGAACCTTTCTTTTTCATTTTATTAAATTCAAATATTTCTCACATCCTCCTTTTCCATCAATCATCCCCCATATAAATACACAATCCCTCCTCTTCATCCTCCATGTCATCACAACCCAAAACCCAACAGCCACACATCATATATATATATATATCCTTCACTGCTACAACTAGCTCTGCGAATAATAGATCTTCCTCTTGGTGTTTGGGACTTCTTTGATTGATGATGGACCGGGTGGCAAAGTTGGTGTCGCAGAAGGCGGTGGTGATATTCAGCAAGAGCTCGTGCGGGATGTGCCATGCGATCAAGAGGTTGTTCTACGAGCAAGGGGTTGGACCGGCGGTTTACGAGCTGGACGAGGATTCGAGGGGAAAGGAGATGGAGTGGGCTCTCATGAGGCTCGGCTGCAACCCGGCCGTGCCGGCGGTGTTTGTTGGCGGCCGGTTTGTAGGTTCCGCCAACACTGTTATGACCCTTCACCTCAATGGCTCCCTCAAGAGAATGCTCAAAGATGCTGGAGCTATCTGGCTTTAATGATCTTCAGTACTACTCCCAAACACTGCCCCATTAATTACGTCAGAAACCCTAAGAAAAAAAAAACCTGTCTGTCTTCTTCATTAACCTCGATCTGTTTTTAATTTGTTCTTTTACACTACGTGCTACTTGCGGCTTCTGGAGATTGGAATATTCCTCGCATTATAATTCTACTATAATTTGATGATAGATAATCGTCAATCTCTGATATATATATGTATATATATATCTCCCTATAAAGCACTCTTATGTTACATCGTGTTGACCATGAGTTCTAATTAATCTCTTCACAAATTCAAATTTCTTGGTATAATATCGGATCAAACTTAAATGCTTGATTCATATAATTAAGCGGATAGATGCTTGCGGAGATGCTGGCTAGCTATAATTAAGAGTTTTGTTTAATTTTGTTCCCATTTTTTATTTTTAAAAACTACTTTACAAATCAAACTTTTTAAAATTTATTTTTTAAAAAAATAAACCATAAAAAATCTAGTTGATTATATTGTGTTAATTTTTTTCAAAAAAAATTAAAGATATGAAACAAAATCAATCCATAATGGTGATGGTTTATAATAATAGTCAACCATGATTAATGACAGATGCTAGTGAAGGTGGCCTGACTATGGCAATTGGCATTTCATATACAAAAGTGATGCTTGGTAATGGTTATTGGTGATAGTTAATAATAACTAATAATAATATATAATAGTCAATGGTCATTAGTTGGCAACAGCCAATAGTAATGGATAGTTGGTGATGACTGATGGTAGAGTTAAATGACAATGGTCAATGATAATAGCTAATAGTAAGGGTCAATGGCAACAATCAGTAAATATTGGCGATGGCCACACACATGGTGATAGTAATTTCAAATTCTCCCTCCATCACTATATATAAAATATTTTTAATTAAATCTCGCATATTAATAAAAGATTGTTATATAGTTGAAATCACATTAAATCACAATATTCTTTTAATTTTGCACCTAATAGTGTTAATTAATATCATGGCGGTAATGGATATAAGCACACAATTAATATATCTTTTTTTTTCAAAATAAGGACAAAAATGTCTAATTACTCAAAAATATCATGACATTTTATATATTTAGGAAAAAATTAAACTTATAGAAAATACATTGTATATAAGGATGAAAGGAGTAACTAAATATGGGGTGTGTGTGTTTAAAAAAATAAACAACTCAAACATGATTTTACTATTTTCTGATTTTTTTAAATAAAAATATTAAGTAGTTTTTTATTAAAAAATTGGAAATAATTTTTAAATATTGAAATTAAAAATTAAACATGCCCAGGATTTTTCGCTTAATTTTGATCCAATTCAAAATTCTCAAACACTATAATTTCATAATATTAAATCTTTTTTTTGCCAAAAGAAATACATAATATTAAATCCTTTGTGCACTTTTTATAATGGACAAATTAAAGAGAGAAGTGCTGAGGATGAGAATTACTATTATTGTGCCCTAGCTGTTATGTTCTAAATTTATTCTGGTTTTGAGAAAAATAATAATTATTATAGTGTTAATTAATAAAAAAATGGGAAGATATATATAACAAAGAGAAAGGTGGGAGATGATGATTCTAGATATACAGTGATGATTATTGACAGATACGAGGTGAATGAAATCAATTTAAAATTTAATGAAATGTTTGCATGGGCGGCAGTGCAGAAGAATAATAGATATAATATTGAGAGAATGATAATATCAAAAGAAAAAATTAATGATAATTAAATTCTTATATATTTTTAAAAAAACAGTTATAAATATGAGTCAAACAATTATAAATTTAAAAATTTTAATTATAAATATAATATTTAAATTTTAAATATAACATATTGCCTCCTCGCTGTTATATTCTAAATTTATTCAGATTTTGAGAAAAATAATGATAAATGACAAGATATATTTTTATACTCCCTCCACTTAAAAATATAAGGTATTTTTTGAGAAGTTACATGTTAAAAAATATAAGACATTTTTAATCTTTTGAAATGTAATTATTGTCTTTTTTTAAAAGTATTCATATTAATGAATGACTTTATATTTATTGTAAGATTTTTAATAAAAATAAATATAAAAAGATATAATTAATTTAAAAATATATAATTATTTTATTAAAAAGTGAGATTTAATTATAAATATTTTATATTTTTATATAAGAAGAGAATAATAAAGAGAAGGGTGAGTGATGATGAATTTAGATACACAGTGATGATTATTGACAGATACGGGGTGAATGAAATTAATTTAAAATTTAATGAAATGTTTACATGGGTGGCGGAAGAATAAAAGATATGACAATGGAGAATGATGGTGAAGTACCAAAATAAAAAATTAATGATAATTAAATTTTTAATGTTTTTTAAAAATATTAGTTATAAATATTGATTCTTACAGTTATAAATTTAAAAGTATTAATTATAAATATAATATTTAAATTTTAAATATAATAATTAATTTATAATTATTTAAATTAATATTTATAATTTATTTTATAAAAAATTTATTAAAAACTTAATTATTATTAATTTATTTTTTAAAAAATTTTATTATCATTCTCCTGTAATATATAAATAAAGTGAGAGTCACAATCAAGTGAAAAGATGGATAAATATTCGTTGGTGCATAACAATGTAGAAAGTGGATAATATATTTCAAATCCACCCAATATAAATATTCGCTTTGGAGAATTGTTTGTGTTATCCCATCACCGTCACCACCGTCATGCTGCTGTGGGCCCCCTCTCTGCTCTTTTCATACATTGCATCATAACGTCAACTTGTTTGACTATGTTATTGAGAATCCACATATAATTAAAAATGTCACGGCTTTTTTAGTCAAGGTTTTGACCGGTTAATCCCATTGTTGACCGGTTTAACTGGTCATGGACCGGTTCCATTGTAACCCGGTTTTTTGGGTTATCTTGGACTGATCAAGTGCTGATTTTTGGTCTAACCAGTTGAGCCCGTCAATCTGATCTGATTTTTTAAATATTATTTTTAACATACAAATAACAATAATAGTAGTTGTATTGATTTTTCAAAAAAAAAAAGTTGATGAAATTTTTAAAACATGTGTAATTTAGTTTGTAGATTAGTCAAATTTTTTGGGTTTTCTTAAATTTGTATAGTTAATAGTTAAGTTGTCAGCCTAATTAATTCTTCAATCCAAACTGCATTATTAATATTTCACGTTAATATCATCCATCTAATTTAGGAAGCGACATTATGACTATGTGAATAAGTAATAACTTTGCTTTTAGTAGTTTATGTATATAAATGTATAATACTAAAAATATTTAATGATAATTATTGGCAAGAAGCTAGAGATTTTCTAGAGTTTTAGTAATAGTTTTGTTAATTTTTTTAAAAATTTATTTAATGTGTGTGTGTGTGTATGACATTTAATTTGTGATTGTTACTCACATACATTTGTCAACATGAATTGCTTGCTGTCTATTTTCAAGCATATTTCTAACATATATAAGCACAGACATACACCTTCAATGAAAATTATCAATACACTGAAAAACGTTTAGTTTATCTAGTTGAGATGGGGAGTGAAATCAATGTATCTTGATGTTTCAAGTTCGAGTTTGAAAGATTCCAATAAAAATGCTAAACGCATCTCATGGTATTAGGTATTGGATTTTTCAAGATTCTATTGCATTTAATTAAGGTTTATTGTCCCAAAAAAAATTACAAAGCTATCTTTTTTGATGAATGACAACGTAGAAATTCCATTAGTGATAGATATTACTATTTTAGTCATCAATCATATTCACAAATTATTTAAAAATTCAGAGAATATTCTTTGTTATAAACATTGGGATTTAAAAAATTCACGTGTTTTACATTCGCATGTTATATAATTAAAATTAAGGTTATGGTTAAAGTGAAAAAACTGGATGTTCTCACTTTCAAAACATACTTAATAGTTAATATATTCATGTAATTAATTAAACATATTTTCCTACAAAATTATATGTATAGATGTATAATGGCCTTGGCGTTTGAATATTAAGGGTGTATTATCTTAAATAAGCTACCCAAGAGAGGTAAATTGAGTGTTCTCAAATTTTTCAAAACATTTTCCCAATAGAACAGTAATTAAGTTTTTATCAAGACAAAGTTAAATGAAAAGCTTTTAAATCATATGAAGTTTAGGAAAGTGTTCGTGGTTGAACAACAAATACCAGGCGTACCAGAGACACTGGGTTTCAAATAGATAATGAAAGGATTTTGAGTTCTCTTACCATAGTTCGTTCAGATGTAAAAAGATAGTAGGCTTTAGTAGAACAAGTGTATAATTTTATTGAAGTGTTTGAAAATTACAGACTACAAACTAAAAACGGAAAAGGGCTAGTAAATGTAAATTAGGTGAGTCTTGATCGAGTGTTAACTGTCCTCTCTGTTTTTTCTTCTTCTTATTTATAGTATCTGATAGCAGAAGACTTTTCTTTGGAACTTAGCACGTTCTATCGAAGATTCAAGAATCCCACAAAACTTATGGCATGGTTTCTTCATTTTGATCAACAACCCGTTTTATCGAACAACTTGGGCATAGATTTCAGCATTACTTAGGATCGTGTCTTCATACCAACATTCTAATATTTGAAGCTGACGAGATTTCAACATGTTTTGTGTTGTGGATTTCGTTGAGCTTCGGAGCCGGCTTCTTTTGTTTATATTAGGCCTGACATTTCAATTACTCAACCCAACTAGCCTCGTGACCTATTTGAGTAACATTTCATATTTAGCCCAAACAGAAAGCAAAAATTTTGACATAAGAATTTATACTAGTTTAGACTAACCACTTAATCTATGTTTAGTTATCAAGATCACACTTGAAAATTTTTACTAAAATCACAAGTTTAATAGTACTTGCAACTATAGTACAATTACCAAGATTTGCAAGTCTTGAACTCACTCAAAAAATTCTCTTACAAAACCTTTGTAAGTAACAAAAACTTAAGGAAAATCTTTCCTTAGGATTTTAGAATATAGAGTAAGTAATCAAAGCTCCAAACTCTTATAAGAATATATGGAAATACAATGAAAACTTATAAACTAACAATATAGAAGACTTTTTTTTAAAACACTACTTAATGCATGTAAGTAAAATAACGAATGCAATCACTTAAATGAGGTTATATTTATAGTATGAGGATGATTATAACTACTAGAGATGTCAAATAATCATTTGAAGTTGTTGCATTGCGTGTATGAAAGTAGAAATTATGAAAAAGTACTTTATTTACAAAATTCATTAAATGCTTGTCAAAATATTAAAACTTGCATGTTTTAGGTTTATTCTATAGTAGATGAGTAAGGTAGAAAGGCTTCAAGAAATTAAAGCTTGGTCTAATACATGCATGGAAGCTAACTAAAACTCATATGTTTTAAGAAGGTAGAAGCACAAGCTTCGCTGGAACAATGAAACACACATGGAGGCTACCTTGGTCACATGAGAAATAGATCCAAGTGAATGAATTCTTAAACACTTAGAGAAACGCATGGGTGAGATCCACAACTCATAAGTATGAGTTAAACAAGTTTTGAACACTTAGGTTGAAATAAGTTGGCACAAGTGTTTAAGGCTCTGACTTAGGCAAACTTAAGATTAGAATAAAACTTGCATATTTGTCATTAAAACTCATGAGGATGGGTGAGCTCAAGACTCAAGCTGTGACAAAATAGGCTAATATTTGCGAGGATAAAAACTTAACATTGCAAGGATGAGAAGTCCAAAACCTTAATTGGTTAATATTGTCACTCTAAAACTCAGCATGTTTTAATGCTAAAACTTGTGTATTCTAAGTTGACAGAACTAAGATCCTCTCTACCACTCTAAAACTCATGTGCCTAACTCCTTAAGCTTGTGTGTTTGAGTTAGGTAAAAATATCTCTTCTATGGAGCTCAAAAACTCAAGTGTTTCAATATGAAACTCATGTGTTTGAGCATATGTCAGAGACAATGTCATTTTAAAACTTTTAAACTCATAAGTTTCTAAAACTTGTGAGTAGGAGATGCTACACTTAAAGAGCACAATTTAAGGCATCTTTTCCTAACGCACATGTGTTCTAACTGGAACTTGCAAGGATGAGATTGAGAGCATAAAATGTATAAATATATTTTCTAAGTTTCAAAGACCATGAGTTTATGAGCCTAAGAATTATCTTTCAAATTAGCTTTATCCCAATATGCAAATGGTCTTGTTTTTAGAATTATAACTTAGTGTTTAACATTATAACAAAGAAACTAATAAAATTAAACCCATGTAAACTAATTCTTCTCTTGTTCTTGCTCCTTTACTCCTTTGGAATGGTTTTGTCACAATTGATCTTATAATTTGCAAAAACAAAGTATGCAAAGCGTTATTGAAGTATATTTAAATAATATTTTTTGCAAATAAGAACTCTATTGAAAAAATAGTATCGTTAATTCGAACTCTCTGAATTTTCCCCCTTTAAATATAATATCTATAGTTTTAATTAATTAAATGCGATGGCAAAGGAAGAAGAATAAACAAATTAAAGTGGTTTGTATTATTCCAGTTTGGAGAGAAAAAGTAGGATAGATAAGCCAATATATTCAAGCTGTCTAATTTGAGTGATAGAATTGATTCCACTTTATCCTGGATAATCATGGTCTAGAAACTCACATTTCTTTCTTCCAAACGCATCCTCAAATCATCATCCTCATTTAGATTTAATTTGAGCCAAAAAAAATTTGTGTGTGTAGTTTTATATATTTAACGTGTTTATTTTTAATGAAATGAAAACATAAATATCTTTATATGTTTTTAATTTTATAACAAATTCTTAGTATAACATAATTAAAATTCATTTTGCCTTGATTTGATTGAATAAAAATATATTAAGTATATAAAGTTAACTACTAATATTATACTAAGACCTTAATTTTATTATTGTTATTATTTTTTTACCCACTCTACAGTCCAGTTAAGAGAGAGATACGTAGAATAGTGAAACTCACTTGACAGTATTTGAATTATACCCATTTCAATCCTTTTTTATAATATATGTTATTGACTTTTTATCATTTTCTCTTTTTACATCTTACTAAATGTTGGGGAGGGAAGAAGTTCGGCATTAAAATATATATATTTAATAAAAATAAAATTAAAAACTTATCAAATTGTTAAAAATAGTTAATAAATTTTAAAATTTTTCTTATAATCAGATGAAATATCTTCGAAGTCACGATTAAATAGAAGTAGAGGGAGTATTGGATATACATGTGCATGAACACTATTGTGTCAAATCAATCTTAATCTTAATATATACATGTACATAAACACTATTGTGTCAAATCAATATTATACCAATAATGCGCATATGGTTCACGCAACAAAAGATAAAAAGTGGCTGAAATTAATTATTTTCCCCCTAAAAATTGAAGGTGTCACTTGCTGACCTAATATCAAAAAACTTTGGCCTTGTATTTCTCACTCGTTTTAATTTATAAGATAATTTTTTCAAATTAAAATATCATTAAAATTTATTAAATACAATTTATAATTTAAATTTTTTTATAAACTTTTAAAAATTCTTCATTAATAAAAGAAAAGAAAAAAATTTATTTAAAGAGTGAAATAAGAATAGGCAATATTGAAATAGTTGTCATAAATAAAACCCTATTTTGATCAAAATATCTTATATTTAAAAATATTAAATCATTTTAAAAAAATATTTTATAAACTGAAATGGACGGAGTATATCACAACCTCATTGAATTAGAATTGCAACACGCCGACATTAGTCCCTCGAGTTTTTTTTTTTTTTTTTTGGGTACAATAGTCTTCCTCAAGGTTGATGCAAATGCCAGGATTTATAAAGGAACTTAATATGGGCTTTTTGTTGGGCCTGAGTATTTATTGTCCATGGGCTATAATTTTGAGCTTGTCATTAAGCCCGACTCAAGATAGCAAGATGCTCGACGGGCCGAGCCCATGCAAAGTCCAGATTAATCCAGTCAAAAATGCGACACAAAAATCCCTGAAAGTGGAATTTTTAAGGGCAAATGACAATTAGGAATCATGTATAGACATTCGTACAATGGGAGGCCTCAAAATATTAAAATATTAAAAAAAGACCATAGTCTTTATTTGTAATTAAAATACTTTTAATTTTTGAAATAACCAATAAAAAGTCACTTGTGAATTTAAGGAAGATTACTTGTGAATATATAAAAAGTTAATTGTAAGTGGGTGGATAGTTTCATAAATATATACATCGTTATTTAAAAATTTAAGTAAAACCACTCGTAAATTTTTAAAAAGCTATTTATGAATACATGAAAAATTAATTGTGAATGAATATTCAAGAAAATCAAGAGTCTCTAAATATTTATTTACAGTTAATACTATTTATATTCATTTACAACTGATGTTTCATATATTTTCAAGTATACAACTAACTATTTCTAAAACACAAGTTATGCATGAATTCATTATTTTATCTATTCATTCATTAAAAGTTTCATAAATTTACTATTAACATTTCTAAAATTTACAAGTAACTAGATTTTACCCCGTGTAATGAATATGTCTTTTGGGCGTCAAATGATTTTAAATAAAATTTGTCCTTTATTGTAAACAAATTCTGGTACCTCTTTTTTAATTTTTTTTATAGTAGTTCTTGTAAATATTAATTAGTAGATAAAAAAACGAAAGATTATGAACAACTTATAACTGAAAAAGTTTGGTTTGTGAGTCAGAGAAAATAAATGTTGAATATTATACTAATACTGAAAACATTTCCTCTAGATTTTAATATAAGATATTTTTTAAAAATTTTAAATAATTTAAAATATAAGGTGTCTACTATTATTATGATTATTTTTCTGTAATATTTTTACTTCATTTATTATACTTTTTTAAAAAATATTTGTAGAATTTTAATTGTTATTATTAAAGTATTTATATAGAGTATTTAATAAGAGTATAATTAAAAAATTATTTTTTTATAAAATTAAAATCACAACTAACGTTTTTAAAAATCATAATATACTAATGTTTATTTTAATACTATACAAGCTTAAGTTTATTTTTACATTACTATTAAGAGTTCGAGAAATAAAATGTAGTTGTTTAATAATTGATGTGGCTTTGTGACGCTAATAAAATCCAATTTTTTATTTGGTGATAGGCCTATTTTATGTGTTTTGCTAAAGGTATGGACATTAAAATGTATCCGTCGACGGACCAAGACACATTACAAAGATCCAGTACTTGAAATAAGGGACAAGATGTTGGTGCGGCATATGACGATACCACGTTAGTATCAATAATAATAAGCGAAATAGAGAGCAATATATCGCATGAGTCAAGGCTTGCCATAGGATTGTTTTTGGTGGTGAAACTGTCCACTGGATGTAGCGTAAATATGTCAGCCGACCTGTTCAGCTTTGTTGTACTTTAAGAGAGTGGTAAATTCATGTAATGGTTTAATATCAGAAATCTAAAGAACTCAATGGATAGATCGGCTGGCCCAACCTTTTTCCAAACCCGTCCTTTATGTGAAGTAATACAAGTCGGTCACTTTTTTTTTTAGATATATACCTTATGTAACAATAAATGGATTTCGTATGTTAAAATGTAGAGATTTTGATGGTTGGTATTATTGAATAAATCTGAATTATTTTTAAACTTTAAATTAGAAAAGATGACATAGAACAACATAACATAAAGTATTATTTACATTTCTCATCCTATACATGTATCAAAGTTGCAAAATTACGTAACTTGTGTCATCAGAATCTTCAGGTGCTTGAAGATACACAAGGAAAATGTCTTCCTAGTGAGTTAAGCATTGCTATTAAAGCAACTACGAAACTATCAATGTAATAACATGGCCCCAATAATCAATATACTAAATAACATAGTATACCTTGACAGAACAAAATATGTGGAGCTTGACAAAAAATTTAATCAAGAAAAAGCTCAAAAACAATACTTTTAAACTTCTTCATTCATCTAATAATTTCAAGTACCAGACTTGATGGCTAAAGCTGTGCTAGGAGCTAAATTTGAGAATCTGACAAGAAAGCTAGAGATAAAAGAGTTGCATCATGGCTAAACAGGCCCTATAATGAAGGAAATAAGGATATGGAAAAGCTGTTCATAACTTATAGAATATTGAACATGGATCATCCATATAATGTGCCAAGCAGAAGTCTTTATTTACTTTCCTTGAGATTTAATATCACACAGAATATTGTTTTGGCCTCTACCTGGTGAAGCATTTCAGTTGACAAACAACCACACATTTCAAACCACCTGAACCCAACCATTCTCATCCACCAACGAAGCAAAAGTTAGACTGCTGGTCTTACACTCTAAATTTCATAAAGTAAAGAAAGCAAAACCATAATGAAAATCATAAAGCAGCTAGGACATCGTAGAGATTAGATTGTCATCATAGTCATTGTATATACACCATGAATGTTTATTCAGCTACAGTTAATCCACTGCAAGAGATGAATTATGGTTATTAGAGTTAGCGTGTATATCAGAAAATAGCTACTTTAAAGTATCATGAAATAGTAATTGAAAAATAAAAAGAGTACAGCTAACTATGTCTATTTTGACCTAATGCTACAGTCTTTGATGAAAATGAGAATAGCAGAAACATTTGATATCATGATATATCCGTTAAGAAGTACTTTTAATTTTTTTTAATGAAAAGGGAAAATACATTCAAAAGGAAATGAAATCCAAAGTACCAAAATATCTCTCCGATTTTAACACAGTGTAGTCTGGATAAGGATCACGGAGGCAACCATCCATCCCACATTTAATTGTTGCATCACATACATTGCTTATCAAAATATGAGCAGTAACAACGATATAATGAAAGGAAAATACACAGAGAACCCACAAATCATACATTACCTCGTTGCCGGCACCACAAAACTGTGTTCGCTTAACACTAATCACTGGAAGCCATGTCGGAACCCTTAGACAGAAGTGGAGATCCCAGGCACAGTGACAATCTTAAAAAGTTCAGCCACTTGATTCAATAGGGCCGTTGAAGGTGGAACAAAGATATGCCACATAGTGAAGGGTGAGAAACTACGAACGCTTCTCCGCCGTCATGGGTTTGAATGGTAAGGTGGTAAAGGTCTTGGATTAAAAGGTGGATTCCAATCTCACCCTTAGTTTACAAAGCTTCTGCCATCAAGTTGGGTGAATTGAAGTTCTCGTCGACAGTCACAAACGGATGACTCCTACCAGAAAAGGGGCAATTGAAGGATCCTCTTCCTCATCCACACCTATAGATGGATGGGTAGGGCGTACCTAGCGTGGATGCATGAGAAAATAAGGATATTAGAGAAGAAGAAGTGGCAGAGTGGCGGACAAAATTCAGAGCAACCAAGGGAAGTAAATGATCATGAGAACTTGCTAATGGAAATTGGAGAGGCGCCAAGAAGTTAAATAGGGGAAATACTTAAAGGACTGAGGCTATGGAATATTCTGGATAAATGTATCTGAGTATTTGATGATTAAAAAAAAAGGCTCACGTTGGGGCCACTCTTCATTTACTGTTCACATGAAGATCCTAAATTTATATGGGTATTTGATTGTTGATTGATTGTTCCGCACATACGAAGACCACAGTGAGCAAAAAATATATTTAAAATTTCTCCCGGTGGTGTGAAATGGCAACACAAAAAATCACCAAGAATTCAAAAATTGTCGAAATCCCCTTAATTGACCCATCGACCGTCCCATTTAATCTAAACCGTTGGCACAAGATCGGCCTCTCCTTTCTCCATCTTTTTCTATATTATAATTAGTTTGAATTTCAGTTAAATATAATAAATTATTAAAATAATTAATTAAATGATAAATTTTAATTATAATTAATTATGTTATAATATAATTTATTTGGATATTATTTTTCTAAAATTAATTTTAATAAAATTAAAAATATTTGAATAATTTAATTAGAATCAATTTTAACTATATAGATTACTATATAATTTGATTCTTAAATACCAAATATCAATTTTTTGAAGATACAAGGTTCAAATTTTATTAAGATAAAAAAGAAAAGAGAATAGAATTTAATTTTATTTTTATTAAATTATGTGCTTTCTTTATAATTTTTTTCAATGTTTTTTGTTAGCTTTTTCACAAACACTTGGTCTCTCAGCTTTCGAAAAAATATTAATTTTTGGCCCAAAAATCAATTAATTAATTAAAAACATTATCCAAACATATAGTAGTTAGATCCATGTATTGGATGATAGTCAACTGATGATAGTCTCACCAGCAGGATAACAATAATTCCCCACTCAATTCTTTGATCTACTAATAAGACAACCCTTGTTAATTTATTTTTATAGCCAAACATAATAGGAAAGAAAAAGTTGAGTTAAACAATGTCCATAAAGAAAGTATATAAAAAAAACAGGGAAAATACTGTGGACAGTCACCCTCTGCCATCAAACCCACTAACATAAACACACAATTCTCCTAAGGTTCAACCACAAGAATAACTAAAGGAGGACAAATGAAGATGTTGGGACAAAAACGCACGAATATGATGACAAAAATTTCAACTGGCGATGTTACTCGCATACAAAAACTATAATGGACAAACAATATATTTAAAAATCGTTAAAATCACCTGGTGGTTGGAAACGGCAATGTGAAAATCCCCAAGAGTTCAAAATTTTTTGAAATCCCGCCAATTGATACACCGACCTTCCCATTTAATTTTTATCATTGACGTAAGATCAGCCCTTTTTTTCACCATCATTTGCTGTGTTACAGTAGTTACATTCAAAATAAAATACAGAATATTAGTTGAGATGAGAGAGAAAAAATCAATAGGGACCATTAAATATTATAATAATATTAATACCACAACACTCGAATTTCTATTTCCGATATCATTATATTATAATATAATTATAATAGTGTAATATTATTATAATTATAACAGTACAGTAGATGGACGGGTGGGATGCGCAATTAATGGACACAGTAAATTGAGCTCTGACTGGGCGGGACCAAAAGAGAACAGATGGAGCACTGTTCATTATGTAGGCATACGTGGAACACACAATTAATGCACACAGTAGATGGAGCTTGGACCAGGGTCGCAAAACAATAACAACAAAAAAAAAGAGAGACGGAGCACTGTTCATTTAATGTAGACATGGCCATCCCGCCTTAGTAAAGGTAATAGACTCCTTCAATTCATAAGTGATAATACATAAGTTCATATAATCATATATCGATTTATAATTGACTTTCCATTGATATACAAGTAACATTATTTAAATTCACAACCAATATTACTTAAGTCCATGGATCACATTCCATTAGCTATTACAATAATTATTTGTTTTTTAATTGTAAATAAAGACTATGATCCTTCTATGACAATTCAATAATTTGAGGATTTCAATTGTTATCAATGTCTTTATCTCCATTTGGATGGAAAGAAAAGTTGAGAGGATAGAAAATTGGAGAGATAATATTATCACTTGTTATGCTTGGATGGACAGAGAAAATTATAGAGGAAAGAAAATAGACAAAAATCAAAATGACAATAATACCCTTATATTTGGATATATTATGTCATTGTTCCATTAAAATACACTAAAAAAATCATATTAAAATCCATCAAAATATTTTGAAATAAAACTATTTGGCCAAAAATTATATTTTTATATTTTTCTACTTAAATATCAAAATGGATAGTTTTTTAAAATAAAATATAATAGCTAAAAAATCAAAATGGATAATTTTCTATTTAAAATTTTAAAAATATATTCAATGATAAGCAATAAGAGATTGTTCCTTCTTTTTTTTTGGATTTGGAGATTGTTCCATATTAAACACCAACTAGAGCATATAAAAGAAATGATTGTTTTGAACTAATAAACACCAAATGAAAAGGAATAAAGAAACCAAAAAAAAAAAACAGTGCAATAGAAATTTCATATTAAAGTGGCATATACAAGTCCTCTAATTGTGGAGGTTTGAAATGGAGCCTGAAGCCTTGAAGGAATTGGCTGATTCTTCTTTAAATTTGTTCATTATGCATTATTTTGTTTGTTGTTGGTTTAGATTGGTTCCCTGGTTTCAGTAATGAATTTGCACCCTTTTCATGGCAAAAACAAAAAAAACAAAAGAAAAGAAAAGAAAGAAATGGAGTCCGAAGTCTTGGAGATTGAAGAAGAGTTTAAAGGTGGAGGCTAGATCACTAGAAAGGCTATAGTCTCAATGTGTAAGTGAATCAAAATGAAGGTGTGACCATGATATGGGGGTTTTATCGCTGGGGGGGTGAAGGAAAATATAGGATTAAAAATTTCTTCTCGAAATTTCTCCACCTATAGAGAGAAAATGTAGTGGGTTCTATACTTTATTTTTCTCCTCACTTTTCTTTCATTATCCAAAGAGAATAATTGTTTTCCTTCTTGTTTTCTCCCATAGTTTTATTTCTTCTCATATTTTGTTCCCATCCAAATAGGATACAAGTTTCCTAATTGTCATTTTTTTTTAAATGGATCAATAAGGATAAATGGAAGCCAAACAAAATTAAAAGAATATATATGATAAGTGTAATATCCTCCTTCTTTTAATATAATAATTAAAACCAAATCTCAAGTAATTAGGGAATGAGATTATAGTAATTATTAAAATACAAAGTTTTCAATGGTTAGCAAAATGGGAACCCAAATTCACAAAACTAAAATTATTTTCAAAATCTTGCAATTGGATAAATTAGAGTTTATAAATATGTAAAAGCACGGGACCATTACTTCTGTGAGTGCATTTATTTAAGAATTTGAAACAAAAGAATTTCTAAAAAATTCTGAGGCATGCACTACGGCTTGTTGAACATGCGCCACGATGTGTTCACCTCTGTGACATGCGCCTCGACTCGTGGCACCATGCATCGTGATACAATTGCACGAATTTTGACAGTAAATTCTGCTGTCAATTTGACAGCATTAAGGCCAACTGTCGACATACCCCAAATCTCCGTCCGAATGACATAAACTGGGTGTCTACAAAAAGTTCTTTCCGAGCTCTAACTAAAGGCATTGGTCTCAAACTCAAAATCTTTCTAAAACAAAAATTGGATACACTTTTCAAAACTTACACTTCTACAATAATTTTCACAAAATCAAGTGTCCAAACCAAATGCCAAATGCCAATAGCCATCGACACCAATTTGATCACATACAAATCATAAAAACTAACTTGTGTAACATACTGTGTCATATAAAATATTCCCAGATCAAATTTTCACTACTCAACCCCTTAAACTTAAAAACATAAAAAGGGAGAGTCTACCATAATTTTCAGCAAGTTCTCCAAATTATTTAATAATATGCTCTACTCTCATTTACATTAGTATTTTGACCCTATCACAATAACACATTTTCATCGACTCACTCCCTGGGGCCCAAAATACATGTACAATTTACAAATCATGTGATGCAAGTAAGGAATAAATGAGAATTACTAATTTGCAATTGAAATTGTCATACACATATAAATACTCAAAATAAAGAGGCCTACTACTATTGGATCACAGTCCTAAGCCTCTAGGTATTTTTCTCTATCCACACCTCTCGAGTTATTCCTTATAATATTGAAGATAATGAAGTGAGTATAACTACTCAGTAACCAAGGTCGGACTAACTCATAATAATGCATATCAATTAATTTACATGCAAATGGTAATTAAACATTTGAAAATAGATATTCACAAATCCACTCACATAATAACATTTACTTGAGAAATAATGCTTCTTAGTACTTTTCTTATAAAGAGAGTTGGTCACACAATTCATTGACAAATACATTAGAAGAAATTAAGATTCAACTAGTGATATCATTATTAGGGACACAATATAGACAAGCAAGTGCCTTTACTGACTATATGCATGATCACACCTCCCTTATATCCTTCTTATTCCTTTGATATGAAACCATGAGCTATAACTGAATGGGATAGTCTATATTCCATGACTTCCCTAGCCTAAACACTTATGAGGGGATTACCCAATCAAGGCTCACCCAACTTACTTATGGAACACAGTTTTCCCCATTTCTCATACTATGAGGTGTCATACACCCTAGACTAGCTTCTTCATTGAACCAATGGATAGCTAGCTAGGTTCGAGTTCCTCATTGAACTAATAGGATGATCCCTCATTGAACAAGGGAGACAATATGGATATAATCAATCCAGGAAAACCATAACACGGGTGGGGCCTTACCACGTGCATTTTATCATTTACTCCTCTTCCTAGGCAAACTCCTGCCTTTCAAGATCATGCAATGCATATTCATGCCATAATTCACACTTTATACAGTTCATAGAACTTCACATTATCAGTTTCATTGAAGTTTATCATTACACAAATCATTGAACTTCCTAAATACATTTTCATGAAACTTCAAACTAAATAAGTCATTGAACTCCAACTTCACAATCATTGTACTTCTCATAAATAAAGATTCATGTTACTTCTCAATTCGCAAAATCATTGAACTCCCAATAAACATAATATAAAAATCCACCAATAATGTTCTCAAAGAAATTTTACATCACAAGACATAAAGCTCATAAATTTGAGGGCAAAAGGGTAAAAATACCCACAAAGTAGTTAGCCACGGGTACCCAATATCCTAAAGGGATGAAAAGGATAAAAATATCCATAATGTTATATAGATGGGTGCAAAAATAATCAGATTATTAACTTTGACCTAACACCATTAACTTTGACCATTAAATGCTGATTGTGCATACCATATGTCAGTCTTTACTGATGTGGACTAAAAAAGTGACAAAAATACCCACGAAGTCAAAGGCCAGGGGTAAAAATACCTATAACATTACTAAAGTTAGTGTAAAAGTGACTAATTCATCTAATTTCTTAAATGTTGACCATTTAGTTGACACCCAAAGAAAAATTGACTATTTTTTTCACTGATGTAGACAAAAAATATTCCTAAATAAAATTCTCTAGAAGTTAATTGGTTATTGTATGAATATCATGTGAGAAAATGTCATTTTGATTGAATATCAAATTAAATTGCTTGTTTCTTTACAGCAGTGGTGAAAATAATTTAAAATTTTTGAATCTATCGTGAATGCAATTGCTTAAGGTTATGATAATGTTCTTAAGCTAGATGTGCTCAGTCTTGATCTTCGATTTTGAACAATCTATCTCACTATATTAAATTTCAAGTTTTGTAGATAAGAAAAATGAGTGGAAAGAGAGAAAGGAAGGGGCGAGATATATGGTGATGAAAAGAAACTATATGGCATTGATTTTGACGGATTGGTCACTATTGCACCTACTAAAGTAACATTATAGGTACTCATACAATGATCGATCAACATCTGTAAAAATTTATCTTGAAAATTTTTTTGTCTATATTAAGGAAAAAATAGTCAACTTCTACTTAGGTGTCAACTAAACGGTCAACATTTAAGGGATTAGATATATTGGTCACTTTTGCACTAACTCTAGTAATATTATGGGTATTTTTGCTCCTAGTCGATGACTTTGTAGGTATTTTTGCCCCTTTCTTAGTCCATGTCAGCAAAGATTGACAAGTGACATGCATAATCAGCATTTAATGGTCAAAGTTAATGGTGTTAAGTCAAAGTTAATGATCTGGTTACTTTTGCACCCATTCATGTAATGTTATAAGTATCTTTATCCTTTTCACCACTTTAGGATACTATGCTCATAGCTGACTACTTTGTAGATATTTTTGCCCTTTTATGTCGAATTTGATCTAGTGGATTTTCTAATAAATCAAGCCACACTTGCATTTGTTTTTAATTTACACATTTTAATGATCAATCATAAATCCATAAACTAATAAACGCACAAAAGTATAAGATAGAATTCCCTCAATTACCTCAAACTTTTGAAGAGTCAAAGATTTCGCCCCTCAATTACTTACTTTCAAAGCTTCCAAGAAGCTTGAATAGTGTCAATGGTAGTTACTCTACAAGCAGTTACTATGCAAAACATCAATATCCATACTTAAGCTATTTTCCACTAACACTTCATCATTTCTTAATACTCAAATTTTATTCTTGACTCATATAAAAATACCCGTAAGGCTTCTTAGCTTCTTTTAACTCTCATTAATAATATTGAGCTCTTAAATGTCGTTAATGAAACCATATTGTTCCTAACCATAATATATATGAGAATTTTTGGACATTTAATGTCCTCCAACTACCAATCATCATGAAACAATAAATACCAAGTTTACTTAGCTCAATCTAATTCCATTACCACTATTTAACTCAATGGATTCAGACCCATAGCTTTATAGACTAAAAATCACCATTATCAATCAAACGCTAACCTCTACCATCAAGAAAATGAAAGAAGAGAGGAAGATTTAAGTAGAAAAGCTTACCTTTGATATTTATGAGCTCCAAAATACTCTCAATACTTGATTCAAAGTCTTCCAAAAGTTCAATGTGAATCTTGGATCACAGTTTGATACTACATCCTTTGAAACTTCATGCAATCTCACTACCTCTTATAAGTACACTTCGGCAAACTTTTTTATAAGATAATTTGCTCTAATAGCCAGAAAGTGAGCTGACTTGGTCAGTCTATCCACAATGACCCAAATAACATCATAACCCGCTTGAGTATAAGGCAAACCTATGATGAAATCCATCAAAATGCTATCCCATTTTCACTCTGAAATTTCTAACGGTTGTAACATACTAGGTGGTTTCTGATGTTCAATTTTGACTTTCTGACAACTTAAACACTTGGACACATATTCAGTCACCTTATACTTTATAGCATGCCACCACCAATACTTCTGCATATCTTGGTACATCTTGGTAGTACTAGGGTGAATGGTAAACTTTCTCCGATGAGCTTCTAATAGTATAATGTCTTTGATCTCTTTAACGTTAGGAACACAAACTCGATCATGATATATCACATAACTATCATCATTAAAACCAAACTCTATAGTCCATTTCTCTTCAATGTTCTTTCGGACTTCTAGCAGACATAGATCTTTCAATTGTGCTTCTTGCAATTCCTTCCAAAACTCATTAATAATCATCATGGTATTCAAATTAAACACAGTAAAATCAGGCACATCCTAATATATACTAGAAAAATCCTATAGCAGTTTCTGTTCATGTATCATCATACAAGCCACGTGTACCATCTTCCTACTTAATTCATTAGCCACTATGTTGGCCTCACTTGAATGATATTTCAACTCAAAGTTGTAGCCTTTTAAGAATTCCATCCATCTTCATTGTCTCATATTTAACTTTTTTTGGTCAATCAGGTATTTGAAACACTTATGGTCACTAAACACTTCAAACCATGAGCCATAGGGATAATACCTCTAAATTTTCAAAGCAAAAAACAACAGTCACTAACTCAAGGTCATGAGTAAGGTAATTCTCTTCATGTGGTCTCAATTGTCTAGACGTATAGGCTACAACCTTATCATCTTGCATTCCTTAAGTAAAGCATCGGTGTACACTATGTACGACCGCTTAGGATCCAAAATTGTTAATACTGGCGCTGTAGTCAACGTCTCCTTTAGCATCTGAAATGCTTCTTCACACTTCTCAGTCCATACAAACGGTTGATCCTTCTTTATCAACTTAGTAAAAACAGAGGCTATTTGAGAAAACCCCTGAATGAACCTCCGATAATAATTAGCTAACCCCAAGAAACTCCTTATCTCCGTTACTAAGGTAGGTCTCTCCCATTGCAATGCCGCATTAACCTTATGAGGATCTATAGATATACTGTCAGTGGATACCATATGACTGAGGAATTTCACTTCTCGAAGCTAGAATTCACACTTGCTTAATTTTGCATATAGCTTATACTCCTTCAACACTTGCAACACAATTCTCAAATGCTTAGTATGTTCTTATCCACAAGCCGCGGCGCGTGGCACAGAATTACTTTCTCCAAAAATTCTTCCTCTTCCATTCTCGGGTGACACAATTCTTCTTTGGACTCACATTTAGAACTGAAATCGAAACCAAACATGCCCGTTAAGCCACTCTAGCCACATATTTCACTAATACACTTAATTAGTCTATTTAAACTTAACTAATCTTGATTAAAATTAAAGATGTTATAATAAGGACTCAGCTTCCCTTTGGTGATGGAAGCTCCACTACACCTCCTCTAAGAAGAGGTCATATCTGGATGGTTTAGATTTAATATTTTTATTTTTATATTTATTAAAATAAAAAATTATATAAATTGTAAAAAAAACTTTAATAAATTTGTTCATCAATCTAGAAGGTCCAAATTTAATATAAATAGTTCACATTTAATATTAAAATTTTTATAATTTTTATAAATTGACTATCTATATATGCTCTGGACAATGCAGATTTAATATTAATATTTTATAAATTTTTAATATTAATTTTAGACTATTTATGTTAATTTGGACTGTGTAAATTTATTAATTTTTTATAATTTATATAAATTTTTTATTTCAATTAAAAAATTAATTTTAAATTGTCCAAATTTAATCTTGATGTTTCATGTATAGCTTCCCTTTAGGAGAGGCGCAGAGGGAAGCCGAATCCATATGATAAAAACATAAAAAATTGAAAAACAAATAATGATACAACTGCCTTTTGCGTAGAAAACGTAGGTTTCTTACCAAGTGGCATGATATGATGGAAATCATAATTATGGGCTAAGTTTAAAATCATGTACAATTATGAAAAGTTCTAAATTTTATTTTTTTTATAAGCTCAAAAGTTCTAAATTCTTTTAAGTACCTATTTATTCGAGCGGTGAAAGCCTATATAATTTGGTTTAAACTTATATAAGTGATTATGAAGTCCATTTACACTGTTTGCATAATTTTTGAAAAGCCTGATCAATCATAATTTAGATTTAAGTAGAAGCAACTAGAAAGTGCCTCCGTGTTAGAAAAAAATCATAATTCTGTTTTTATTAAATTATATTTGATAATAATTATAAAAAATTAAACAACTTTCTAAAAATCATACCTTTTAGATAATTATATATCTAAATGTGGTTTTCATGAATATAATCCAAATAGATCTAACTTTCTCATAATCACTTCAAAAACAGTCTAAACAAAAATTATGATATCAACCTCATTTTTAATGAATTTCAATTTTAAAAATCATGATTCTATATAATCTTATTTGTTCAACTCCAATCCAAGTGGACACTAAGTTTTGAAATAGAAAGTGAATAATATCCATGATTTTCTTTGCAATTAAATGGAATTTTATTTTCCATAAAAATAAAAACTGTGTATATCTATGCATAACAAAAAAAAATATTAAAAGGCCAAAAAACCTATCAACTTTTATCTAGAAACACCCAATATCCTTGGTAAATAAAGATGCAAGAATGAGTGCAACAATCTTCATTTTTTTAAATTTAACTAACATCTATTAATGTTGATCGTTAAAAAAATGAAAAGAAAATATAAAGTGCAACGATATTAAAATACCCATCAATTTTTTAAGAACTTATAGTATTCTAAAGTCAACAATGACGGTGTATGAGTACCTATTGATTTTATAAAATAGGACAACCTTCTCTAATCCATCAAGTTCTATTCTTAGAACTTTATGATCAATATCAAGTTATTTTAACAAAATGAAAAATATTAAAATTGATAATTTGGGACAAGTCCGATGGACTAATTCAAATAAGCTCGAAAAATCTTATGACTAAGTTTAGGAGTTTAGAAATTTTTTTGACTTCAAACTTATTTGAGCTGTTTGAATAAGCCTAAAGAAATTTGGGCCAAACTAGAACTTAAATAGGTTTATCCCCAATATTCAAATGTTTTTATTATTAATAACATAAAATTAAAATTAGATAAAAATTAAAAAATTTAATCTTTAAGATAAAAATTGAATCTGATTAAAAATAAAATAAAATAATATTTAATAATTCATGTATTCTGACTAGCTTAAAAACTTGAGTTGTTAGTTTTGAGCTTGGTTATATGGCATTTTTTATAAAGTTAATAAATACCCAAATACTATTTTTGTTAACTTTAGGATACTAAAAGTTCTTAAAGAAGAAATTTCTTGATATTTTTGTATCTTATATTTGCTTACTTTTTTTAAAAGTCATTGTTAACCAATGTTAATCAAATTTAATGAAATGAGTGCTGTTGCACTCATTATAACAAGTTTATAATATTCTCGTGCCTTTATTCACTTAAGAATACTTATTGGGTGCTCCTGATAAAAATTAATGAGTATTTTTACCTTTTAACCTATCAAAAAATTCTAACAAATTGAGCTAATTACTAAATAACAAGAGTATTAAAAATGTTTTTGGCATAATTATATCCATGTGTAATATAGAAAGGGTAAATGGGTAAAAATATCCACAAAGTGGTCACCCAAGAACATTAAATATCTTAAAATGAGAAAAATGATATAAATACCCATAATATTACATGAGTGAGTGCCAAAGTGATCAAATCATTAACTTTGACATAATGCTATTAACTTTGACCATTAAATGTTAAATGTGTATGTCACTTGTCAGTCTTCGCTGACATGAACTAATAAAGGGATAAAAATACCTCATGAAGTCGTCAGTCAGGAGCAAAAATAACCATAAGATTATTAAAGTTGGTGTAAAAGTGATCAATCCATCAAATCCTTTAAATATTGACCATTTAGCTAACAGCTAAGCAGAAGTTGATAATTTTTTTATTGATATAAACAAAAAATATTCTCAGATGAATTTTTATAGAGGTTAATTGATCATCGTATAAGTACACATAATATTACTTTAATAGGTGCAATAGTGATCTATCCATCAAGATTCATGCCCCTTCCTTCCCTCCCTCTCCATTCATTTTTCTTGTCTGTAAAACTTGAGATTCAACATAGTGAGATAGATTGTATACAATCAAAGATTAAGATTGAGAACACTTCCTATGCCACCTATAACAGTCCTCACCCCAACCCACCGGAAGTCTTTTGGACTGGGCCAACCCACATCACTACAATGAAAGCCAGCTTTCCCCAAGGTAATACCTGGGTTATTCTTCATCCCACCAAAGAGGTCTTTTAGAGCATTTTCATATTTAAACCTCCAACCTCTACCATCTTAACAAAGTTAAGGCTAAGTCTAGCACCGTTGAGTTGTAACATCCTGATTTTTAGATAAGAAAGAAATTTTAAAATTTAGGTTTTATTGAGGATAAAAAAATAATAATAGAAATTTATATTATTTGAGGAGTAATAATATGGTTAGGTATTTAATTATAAATTAAAATTTCAAGCTTAAAATTATATAAGAGATGTTTAATTAAAATATAATTTTAGGATTTAAAATATATAAGTATTCATGTGTGTGTGTGTAGGGGGAAAAAAGGTGGTGTAAGGCTTCTTTTAGGTCCTACGTATGTTAGGTGTGGAAAGAGAAATGGTTCCTCATGTATAAAAGTGCTAAAACATGCATAAGGTGGAGGCAAAAAGAGCATTGAGCAATTTGTGAAAATTATAACTAATGGCCCAAGGGTTTGAATAATTAAATTTAAATCTATAATCTTTTTTAAATATAATTGTAGGACCCACAATCTCATTTTTATATTATTTTTTCCCATCTCTCTTTCCCTCTTCTCATGCAAGGGTTTGAATATTTTCTTGAGGTTGAAATTTAGATTTAAAAATTTTTGAGTTGAACTCTAAATCTACATGATTTAAATTTATATTGAATTTGAGATATAGAGATGAACCTCTAATTATTAATATTTATTTAAGTATGAATAGGTATTTTTAAGACTATAGAATAGTAATTTAAGGCTTGAGGGTAATTTTTAAATTTTTAATTTATTTTTGGATGAATTTTCAAAATATAGATTGATAAAATTGTAATACTAGAAATGATTTAAGGCTTAAATATAGTTTATTAGGCTATGAGAATTCTAAGAAGGAATTTGAAAAGTTAAATGAGACACAAATCTTAAATTAGTGTTAATATGAGTCTTAGGTCTAAAACTTTTTAACTCTTTAAATTAGAGTTATTTATTACTCCCTCCATTCAAAATATTAGACATTTTTAATCAAATTTTACCACCCAATAAAGTAATTACTTATTTTCAAACTAACCCTATTTTTTCATATTTATCTCTATTAAATACCTTATAATAAATATAAAGTTACTATCAATGGGGACACTTTTAAAAAAAGGCAATGATTACACCTCGAAAGACTAAAAATGCCTTACAATTTTTAACATCTAATTCTTAAAAAATGCCCTACATTTTTTAACGAAAGGAGTAATTTCAATGTAAAAGTAATATATAGTATTATGAAATAATTATGTAGATTGTATTGACAAAGAGAGTAGTGAAAGAGGAGTTGTGAAGGAGAACTTGTTGTTCAAGACATAAGGTAACCATTATTAATGTGTTGTGATGGGTGTGTATGTGGTTGGTTATGTGTTGTTTTGTTGTTTGAAAAAATTATGAATTATTGAAAATAAATATCGGTGTATACATGATTGGAATTATTGTCAAGTGGGTTAAAAATTTATCTTTATTTATTATGATAGGATACTATTATTCGATTATATTCTCGTTTGGATGTTTAAATAATGCATGATTTATCAGGATATTTTAATATATGGTATTATTGGGGATTTATATCTAGTTAATTATTACCACGTGGTAAACCCTTATTGGACCTTATAAGTGACATGTAACTTGATCCAACTCACATTTAACTGGGTGATTTGATGTCCAAGCATGGCAAAAGGAGGATATAAGATGTAGTCATGCAATTAAATTTTTGTTTAGCTTGTTTAGAAATATTGTTTGATTAAATATTTTTGTATGCCCACTTAACAATCGAATGGTTGGTTGTATCCACGTGCATCGTTATATATTAATTTTTAGTTACTGAAGTTTTTAAGTCTTATTTCCTTTGGTTAATAGTTTTACAGGAGCAAATCTAGCCAAGAAAGCACCAAAGGCGTAACTTTAGTGTATGAGACACAACCTTTTATGTTGCCTCTTATTTTGGATTATGCAATGTATTTAGTGCCAACTCAATACATATTTTATTTTGTAGAGCATATAGACTCTAATCTTTTTTATTAACTACATTTATATGATGAAGAGGATCATATCTATCCCTCTTGATTCTTGACCTGATTTGAATATCATGCCATGAGGATCCTGTCTGTCCCTCATGGTTTTAATTGCTTTTTAGGATATTAATAATATAACAAAATTTACTTGAAAGCATTGAGTATTAAGTGAAAAGGTGTTTATAATATAAACAAGTGTACATCTTATAATTATATTTTGTGAAAGATAAGTGTTAGATTATGGCGAGTGTTATGCAGACCCGTTTTAGGTATTGTTGAACCAATATTATTTAGTAAGTGTTTGTACTTAAACAAGACTTTTGGTATATTATCTTGGATGTACATTTGGGTCACATAACAACATAAAAAATTTGTGTTTAGGAATTGTTTGGGATTCTTTTGCCCTTAGATAGACTTCTACACCAAATACTGATTTAAAAATTATTTTTCTTGATAAGAATTGTTTTACATTATTTTTCATTAGGTAAAATTTTATTATAAATACATTTTCAATTATCATGGTAAAGCTTATTCATTATGATAAATTCTTTTTACTACGATAGGCTATTTGTAAATATTTTATTTATATGATAAACTCTTTTCTATTATAGTAGTGTTTTAAAAGAAGTTTTGTTATTTATTATCATGATAGAAATTTTTTTACCATGATAAGGGTTTAATGAAGAAAAAATGATTTATTAAATTAATAATTTGTGAAAAATTAGTTTGAAAATTTTTAAGGTGTTACACCGCCCTACCTTAAAAATATTGTCACAACCTTAAGCAATTTCATTCATAATATGTTCAAAATTTTTAAATAATTTTTGCCACTACTATAAAGAAAAAAGCATTTTAATTTGATATTCGGTCAAAATAATATTTTCTCACATAATATTCATACAATGATCGATTAACCTTGGAGAATTTCATTTAAGAATATATTTTGTATATGTCAACGAAAAAATGATCAACTCATATTTAAATGTCAGCTAAACGGTCAATATTTAAGAAATTTGATGGATTAATTACTTTTATACCAATTCTAGTAATGATATGGATATTTTTGTCCTTGGCCAATAATTTTGTGGGTATTTTTATTCTTTTATTAGTCCACGTTAATAAAGATAAACATGTGACATGCACAGTCAGCATTTAACAGTCAAATTTAATAATGTTAGGCTAAAGTTAATGATTTGGTCATTTTTACACCTATTTATGTAACATTATAAGTATTTATGTAATTTTTCTTATTTTTGAATACTGGGCGCCCCTAGCTAACCATTTTGTAAGTATTTTTGTTCCTTTATCCTTATAAAAAACTTTAATAAAAGGCATCCTAGTTGAACCATAAACAATATATATATATATATATATATATTATTTTTTTAAAATTTTGTAATAAACATAAGATCCATGTTAATGTATAAAATTAATTAAATAATTCTATAATAAATCAAGTACTTGGTAGTTCAGAATCATATACATTGTAAAGTGCATCCCATGGTACTGTTCATCAATGTTGGATGAACAGTAACACTTTTTTTTTTTGGTTTCTTTTCTTCAAATTTAATTTTTGTACATTGAGAGTTTATAGGAAGCCCAAAATAGAAATTTAAAAATAGGTGTGGGACCTATAATAAAAAATACTTGCAAACATGAGACTCATAAAAAAATAATATATATGATATTTATTTTTTTTAAATATGGGAGATTTATTATTTGTTACTTGTATTTTGTGTATGTGTAAGACAATTAATTGTACAGAACATGTGAATTTAAAATATTTTATTATTTAAATCAAATCAACTTATTCATGTTTCCCTTTATATATAAACAAATTTTAATCAATTCACACAGTTTAAAAATTAATTAATCTTAATAATTATATTTAAAATTGAAAAGTTTGGATTAAGATATACTTGTGATTAACATTTTATTTTTTCCCAATTTAATAACCTATCATTTAATATAGAGTATTTAAGAAAAGATGTCATAAATACTTTTTAAAAATTATTGTTTTGCTTATAAAAAAATAACAGCAAACCATATAAAAATTTTGTTTATATTTAAAAATGTAGAAAATTTATAGTAAAATTTGTTAATGGATTATGATAGAATTATAGTGATTTTATGAGATACATTATATTTAGATTTAATAACTGAAATAAATCATATCACTTAATGAATGTCACATGAGATGCAATAATAATTGTTTAATTTACTCGAACTATTGTAAGATATTTTGTCAAATAAAACTATCTAATTTATTATTGTAAATAACAAATGTGGAATGTGTAATAAAAATGTGGAACTTATAGTAAAATTATAAATTTAATTTTCACAAATTCTAAAATTTTCGGTCTACATCCATTAAATTTTATGTCTATATGCACAAGGTAATACATTTTAAAATAAAAAATTTTTTTATAAAATAAATTTCTTATGTTTAGGCGTAAGATGTATTTTTAATTTTTTACTAGTACAATAAATTTTATACTAGAATAAGTTGGTGTTCATATATTTAATAACCACAGGGTAATGAATTTTAGAATAAAGAACATTGTTTATTTTTAAAGGGAAAATGAAATTTTAAATTCCTTAAATTTGCTTAATTATTGATTTATTTTCTCAATTTTAATTTTTATCAATTTAATTCCTTATGTTTTTTTTTTAATTTTCACTTTAATTTTAGGTTTTGAAAACAAAAATTGACCCTTAAATTAATCCGACATATAAATTATGCTGATAACCTAACATATTACATATAGCTAAATAAAAACAAATTTGCCTATAAGTCAATTTGATTTTATCACTAATTTATGTGGCTATCAATTCAATATTCTTTGTTTGTACTAGCAAATTTTAACAATATATTACCTCTTCTTCAAACAATAAGTTTGAAGGATTAAATTATTATTGAAGAAAATTTTATCATCCCTTTTTAAAGATCCATTAGGTAATAAATTATAAATTAGAATGAGTTATAGTCTATGTTCAATGATAGTATTTTAACATATTTTTGTTTGTGTACATTATAATTAAATTTTTTATTTTTTAATTTTAATAACAAAGTGCAAGGATCATAAATTTTGTTTATAAAATATGTCATTTATGTTTTTAATATACACAAAATGACAAGTTATAAAATAAAATAAATTGATTATGAAAAGGTGAAAAAATCTTTACAATAAAAAATGTGTGAATGGCAAAAATTATTTTTAGAAAGTTACATTAAATTATGCTGAATAATAATCCAATTTGACAATAATCCTATAAAAAATTGTATTATTTACATTGTTCATATGCAAAAGGATAAGAAATCCTTAAATAAAATAAGTGGTTATTTATATTAGAAAGTAATAACTTTTTAACTAGAATATGTGGTTTAAATTTTAATTTATGTGGAGACTAATATGTACATGATATTACATTTTAAAATAATTTGAGTAAGAGTAAAACAAATTGTTATCTATTTTTTATTGCTAATAAATATCTTTTTATTAGAAGCAATTTTATTTGAGGTATAATTAAGTATTAAATGTAAGCATCTCTTTCAATAAAAAATAATTTTTATCTCCCATTGTTATATATAGTCAGTACTAAAATAAAATCAGATATTCATATAACTTAAAAGAAAAAAAATTCTAAAAGTAGATATATGTTTTAGAATTTTAATTTACCTGGCTATAACAATTCATATATTAAAATAAATTGTATATATATATATATATATATATATTTGATTACACATGGGATAACAAATTTTATGACAAAACATGTTATTTTTTATTTCTATTTTCTAATCACAAATATGTTGGGGAAATAAAAAGTAGTCCCACTGTTAAAAAATATAAAATATTTTTAATTAAATTTTTTTCTAAATAAAGTAGTTACTTATTTTTAAAATAACCCTATCTTTTTATATTTACCTTTATTAAACACCCTATGATAAATATAAAATCATTCATCAATAGTGATACTTTTAAAAAAAGGGCAATGATAACACATCAAAAGATTAAAAATATTTTATATTTTTTAACATTCAACTTCTTAAAAAATACCTTACATTTTTAAAGAGGGGGAGTATATAGTTAATTTTTATTATTATAATTTTTTATCTATAACCACATATACAATTTTATTCCACACTTTCTATAAATTATTATTTTTATAAAATTATCAAGTTAATATTTACTTGTCATTTAACTTCTATTAATTTTTATGATTTATTTGGTTCAAAGAAAATGGTTGGGAAATGAGATTTTAAATTATAGTGACTTTGATTTTAGAAAAATAAAGAGTATTGGCTAGAAAGTCTTTAATTAATTTTTTTCTTACTTCTCTCAAATAAAATTTTATAACATATTTATCCTTTTTTTTCCTTAAAATGAACTCATTAAAATATTATCTTTCCTTTTTTATTTTCTTTAAAGAAAAAATGAAAGTTAATGCACGGGTATAAAATCTATTTTGAAACAAACAAACACAAACACACACACACACACACAAATTATATTCGAGAGAGATGATTGCCAAGTAATATTTTGGATGATTAAAGATGATCTGAACCCATGCCCATAATTTTTTTTAGAATTCTCATTTTTTTGCCAACGAATTCTCAATTTTTATGTCAATTTGCATTGCTTGGAAATTGAAAAAAATGACATATTTTTTGGAAACAATTATTTTGTAAGATTATATAATGTTTGTTCAAACCTTTAAATCACTCAACATTTTTAAAAATGAACGTGGGCCAAATTTTTTGTTTGAGCATTTTAAAATTTATGGTTTGATTTACTTTTATGTATATGAAATACATAGATTTTATATTTGAGATTTGAAATATAAAATTTTAAATTCAAAATTTAAATTTAAATTTACTAACCCAAACACTAACTAAATTAATCATACTTCAAAGACAAATGTGCAAAAAATAGTTTAAACTAAGGTTGATATACAATTTGAATCATAAATTATAAGTTCAAAAGTAATTTGAACCCTAAACTTGTAAAAAATACATTTTAAACTTTAACTAATTAAAGTAAGGGCAACTTCACTCTAACCATTAAATTTAAACATACGTCCTTCAAAATAGAATTTAATGTGTGATTTTTTTCAAATGAGGATAGGAGAGAGATGGAGAGTAAAATTTGATAAAAATTACACATTTGGCCTTAATTTTTTTTAAAAAAATGACAAACATTTGTTGAAATTTAATGGTAAGATAAAATTGCCCTATCTTTAATTTTTAGGTTTAAAATGTACCTTTTAAACATTGGTATTAGAATCAAATTAGACTAGCTGATCTAATTAGTTAAACTGGAATTGATCATAGAGCTGGTTCGGTTGCACCCAAAAATCACTTAGCTTGCAAACCATCCATGAACTGGCCAAAACAAGCAAGAAACCAGTCGAACGATCATGTCATTTTTTATTTTTTATTCATATTTTTAGAATATAATATATACATATTTATACTCAATAAGCATTATGAAATGAAAAAATGAAAGAAATATGTATAAATTATGTATATATATATTTTAAAGTTATAAATTATAAATTATGAAATAATTATATATATTTTGGATGAAAATAATGTCATAAATTATAAATTATCTTGTTTTTAATTTAAATATTCATTTTTCTTACTATATATGATTATTTCTTTCTACTTTAAACATATAATATTTAAAATATATTAATTTATTTATGATCGATAAGACTTCAGTTTAGAGCATAGTTTGACTATTGAATCGTAAACTGATATCTTAATTAGTTCAATGATCGGTCCAGTTTTTATAACATTGCTTTTAAAAGTTTAGGATTTAAATTACTTCTAAATTTATAATTCATGTTCAAATTACATGTTAACTCTTTAAACTATTTGACCAAAAAAAAAACCCTTTAAACTAAAAATATATTTAAAAAATTAGATTAAAAATTTTTATCTTAAGAAATCAAGTCATTCAAATTTAAACGTGGTGAGAATGTCCATCACACATCCAATTTGGGTGGGGCCCACTTTCCGACCGTGATGATGATTATTAAACAACACATATGTAATTATTCACACTTTTTTTTTTTATTGTATCTGTAATTTATTCACATTCAAAGGGGTGAAAAGTCATCTTTCAGAAAATAATGGCAACCGAGTTAATCCTATAATTCCCCGAGAGATTGCGTACCGCGATTTTGTTACCTAAACCCAATAATTTATCTTTAACTCAAAATTTAAAAAAAATAAAAAAAAATTCCCTTTATCCTTTTTATTTTTATTACATTACCTTTTTTTTTTTTTTTTGGCCTTTCCTTTCTTTA
This sequence comes from Prosopis cineraria, assembly GCF_029017545.1. Lineage (NCBI taxonomy): Eukaryota > Viridiplantae > Streptophyta > Magnoliopsida > Fabales > Fabaceae > Prosopis > Prosopis cineraria. The sequence continues at coordinate 23,260,989 of NW_026555345.1, read as the reverse complement.
CCTTCTCGTCCACCACATCAATTTTCCACGATTGGTTGATCTGCTTCTCCGACATGTTGGTCTCGATCTTTCCCTTTAACGGCCGATGAAGATCCTGTAGAGATACAAGCGGAGTGAACGAGAGAGAGAGAGGAAGGGAGGGAGGGAGGGAGGGAGTCAGTGAGTGAGACCATAAGGCAGTGTTTGGTAGGAGATTTCTCAGATGGGTCTGTTTGGAAATTGTGATTGTTGTGGAAGGTTGAAGATTTGAGGGGTTTTGTGATGAGAGCTATTCCTTGCAGGGTTTTGTAAGGGTGGCTTTCTTGCGTCTGGATTTGATATGGGTGGGTGTTTTCCTTGCTTTGGATCATCCAACAAGGAGGACAAAGGGTTGAAGGAAGTACCAGTCAAGAAGGATTCCTTTAAAGAAGGCTCAATTGTTGCCAAGTCTAACCACACAAATAGGGTTAGCTCAGGTCAGAGAAAATTTCATTACTTGCTATGGCTGATTGTTTCTGCCCTTAATTTTCCACCAAGTTTGGTTTATGGTTTGGCTTGAATTATGTTGAATTTTGTGTCTCTCGCCTTTTATTCAAAACGTATTTTCGCTGAAATTATTTTCTGCCTTGATCTGATTCATCCAAGATTGTGCTTCAGCTGCTACCGTTGATAATGATTTGCTGGTATCTGGAAATCGGTTGATTTCATTTGTTGAATTTAGTTCAATTCAAGAGGCACAAGTGACTTAGTTGGAGATCTGCCCTTAGCTCTGGTTGTGACCAGACAAGTATTTCACATTGTCTGATAACATCTTTTATCTTGTAGCGATTGTCAGATGTGGATGCTAAAATGCTAATAGCTGCATTTTGAGTAACCCATGTTCTATGAAAATATATTACAAAATGAAATAACTTTTTTTCCAAGCTGGTTTGTGTCTCATGAAAAATTTGGAATGTTTTATGTAGTGGAAGACTAAGTCGATTTAGCTAGATGCTGAAAACTTTACAATCTAGGCGTTATGTTTGTGGAACTGTACAATTTGGAAAAATAAAATTACTGAAATTTGATATAACTGATGATGTGATTTGTCATGTTTTTCCATGATGAACCTTTACCAGTGGGCAGTTTAGTTTCAAAATAATTGCTTGTGAACACTATGGTATCACATGTTACTTTGTGTTAATTTTTAGTAGTCTTCCACTTCTCCATATGTGTTTTCAATAGCAACACATTTTTTAAACTCTTCTAATTTGTCCAATGCCTCTTTTTCTTCAATATTTCTTTCACTCCTACTTATCTTCTACTAATTGCATAGATAAATCAAAATCAAAAAGTGGCTCTGATCCTAAGAAGGAACCACCTGTTCCCAAGGAACCAACAGCCCATATTGCTGCACAAACATTCACATTTCGAGAGCTTGCAGCTGCTACAAAGAATTTTAGGCCAGAATGCTTATTAGGTGAAGGAGGTTTTGGACGCGTCTACAAAGGTCGTCTGGAGAGCACAGGACAAGTAAGCTGTCTTGCATCTTATGAAGCTTTTGGATTTACTCTATACTGAAATTCACACTGAGGCCTTTAATGTCAAAGAAACATTTACTCAAGTTATCTTTACATTCTAAACATAAGTTCTATTTTCTGTCAGTCTTGAATTTTCATTTAATCATTACTTTGTTGCTAGTTGGCTCTTAACATCTGAGCATGTATCTTGCATTTGCAGGTAGTTGCTGTAAAACAGCTTGACCGCAATGGCCTTCAAGGAAATCGAGAATTCTTGGTGGAGGTTCTTATGCTCAGCCTCTTGCATCATCCCAATCTTGTCAACTTAATCGGTTATTGTGCTGATGGTGATCAGAGGCTTCTTGTTTATGAATTTATGCCACTGGGCTCCTTAGAGGATCATTTACATGGTCAGATTGCATTCCTTTGTTACTAAAACCTTTTTGCCCGAATTTGTGTGTATTGAGTTTATAAAACAAAATTTTAAATGTCATGTTGATTAAATTTGTATGATGCCTTACACGCTGAGGGTTCAAAGTCCAAAAAGCTTTAAGAAAGTAGGCTCAAAAGGCAGTGAATCAGAACAAAATGATATAAGGTTCACTGTTGAATGAGCAATTTCTGCCTTTGTTTGCTTAAATATGCCAAAATTTCTGTCTGCATGCCATGCATGCCTCTTTTTTCAATAAGGAGATTGGAAAGTCATTGACAAGACAGCAAGGGGAAGATAATTAATCATCTGTTTCTGTTCAAGAGGAAAGTAAAGGGCGATGCTTCATTTTGTGACTCTCAAGAGATCATATTTGGCATAACCATGAACTTTTCCTTGACAATGAAATAGATTATTAACATTCGTTTTAGAGCATCATAGGTGTTATTTATTCTATATAATTGTTGGAAGATTTTTCTGTTTAATAAATTGAACTTGTTTACATGGTATTACATTGGTAGTTGAGATAAAATACTTGAGTCTTATCTTAAGAATAGCCAGGCATCTAACATCCAAAGAGAAACATGAATACATTTTCCAAGCAGCACTATTGTAGACATGCTTTGTAAACACTGTGAGAGATGGTGTAAAATAACCATGTAAACCCCCCCCCCCCAAAAAAAAAAAAAACTTATCACATATGGGATGGGGAAATATAATTGCTGGATTGCTGTTAAGGAAAGTAAAAAATCAGAAGCTTATTTGCATTTCTTATGTATTATAGAAATGAAAGGTGATATTCTCTGAATACATGAAATCATGGTCTCTCCATGCATGTTTAAATGTTCAACATTGGGTCAAATCTTGCTCATGCTCCCAAGAAGTGCATAGTCTCTTTTTATATCAGAATGAGACAAGAATTTGATGTGATTAGTTATACATGCTATATGGTTTGTTTTAGCTAGTCACTGTTGGTCTAATTCCCTTCAGTTTGTAGGCTCTGGAAATTGGTTATCTGACATGTTATCTAAATTATTTTGAAAGACTGCTGAATAATATTTGTAAACTTATATCACTCTAGTTTGTTTCTTGGTGTAGTTCAATGTGGTCTTCTGGTGTGTATTGGTTGACAGTTAGCATACTTCCAATTGAGTACATATAAATCTTCTGTTTTTCACGTGTTCCTTGTCAGTTAGCGAAGTACATATTTTTGTGTCTCTCGTCAGCCTAAGTGTCTATGGCATGCTGCATAATCACATGCTATATCAGGCATGGCTATTAGGTAGGAAAACCATTTAGATTCGATTCTTGTAACACCTTTTCTTGTTTCCAAACATTAATGTTGGATCAATAGCTTTCTTCAAGGACCAGATTGTTGCTCAGGAATTAGTATTGTTAATATCTTGATTGAGAGAGTCGGCATTTGGCTTAAGCATAGACCTAAACCTTTACTTGAGGAATCAAATTAGTTGAATTTGGTTGAATGATGTTAGTGGTAAACTTGCATAATAGGATTTACTTATGTTGGAGGGGCATTATAATTTGAATTTTTGTTGTCATATCATCAAATTAGTTAAATGTTGTGTGTGTGTGTGTGTGTGTGTGTAAGCATTTGTATGAGAACTCTCGATAACCTGGTTGCCAAGAATTTACATCAAGTTTCAATGGATTTGTGATAAAGCTTTTTGGCAATCTGTTCTTCAATGACTTCTGTAGACCGAGATGTCTGTGCTGGCAAAGTTTGACTCCAGATCTGAGTTGTTTTGTAGACTTGATGTTACATTTTTGTGTTCTAGCTATCAAGCCTTGTATTCCAAGATATAGTTTCAAAATCTCTTCTTTAACTTGTTTCTTGACTAATTTAGCTTGTTGGTTAATATTGCAACTATTTTAATACTCCCTCTGCCTTGATGGATAAGGTGTTTTTAACTGAATCTCACATATTAATAAAAAATTGTTATTTAGTTGAAGATACATAAAACAACAACAATTTTCCAGTTTGCCCTTGACAATGTACAATTAATACCATGGTGGTTGATAAAACACACAATTAATATCTCTTCTCCCTTTCCAAAACAAGGGCAAAATTGTGTAATCACTCAAAAATATCATGACACCCTTCAATTAATATTTAGGGATAAAATAAGTTTATAGAAAACACCTTGTATATAAGGATGGAGTATGCTCCAAGTTCACCTGATATCATAATTCTGCAACCTTTTTGCAAGTGTACGTGCATCACGTGACAGATTATTCTGATTTATAGTCACTGCATGTGCATCAGTGATATTATTGTGAAATTTAACCATATAAAGTTTTAGCTGATGCACTGTAGAGAAACTTCTGACTGATTTTTTTCAGATCTTCCTCCTGACAAGGAGCCTTTAGACTGGAACACAAGAATGAAAATTGCTGCTGGTGCTGCCAAGGGATTGGAATATTTGCATGACAAAGCAAACCCCCCTGTTATTTATAGAGACTTGAAGTCATCCAACATTCTCCTTGATGAGGGTTATCATCCCAAGCTATCTGATTTTGGGCTTGCAAAGCTTGGTCCTGTCGGTGATAAGACACATGTGTCTACACGAGTAATGGGAACATATGGCTACTGTGCTCCAGAGTATGCCATGACAGGCCAGCTAACTCTGAAATCTGATGTATATAGCTTTGGTGTTGTCTTTCTTGAACTTATTACTGGGCGCAAAGCTATCGACAATACCCGTGCACCCGGAGAGCATAATCTTGTTGCCTGGGTAAGTACTACACCTGGTCATATTTGTGCTGCTTCTTGTTCCATAGATATATATTATATATATAACAATGGTGGGGACTGAAATAAGGTTATGCTCACTTGTCTTAACATCCATTGGAACATGTAACTTTGTAGGCACGTCCTCTTTTTAAAGACCGTAGGAAGTTTCCAAAAATGGCTGATCCCTTGCTTCAAGGGCGCTACCCAATGCGAGGACTCTACCAAGCACTTGCAGTTGCAGCCATGTGTTTGCAGGAACAAGCAGCTACAAGGCCTCTTATTGGGGATGTTGTGACTGCTCTTACATACTTGGCGTCACAGACATATGACCCAAATGCAGCTACTCAGAATAATAGAGGTGGTTCATCAACCCCAAGGAGCAGGGATGACCGAAGGAGCATGGCCGATGGCGTTATGGATAGCCCTGATCGTGGGCGGAGTGGCTCCCCTTCCACTCACAAGAACTTGCCTGATGTTCGGAGGAGAGATGGTGGGGATCCAAGTGTTGGGAAAGAAGTTGGCAGAAGTGAAACTGGGTCAGGAAGAAGATGGGGATTGGATGATGTAGAAAGGCTGGAATCTCAGAGAGATAGCCCTGTAAATACTGGGAGAGCTAGGGAAACTCCGAGGAACCGTGACCTGGACAGAGAACGTGCAGTGGCAGAAGCGAAAGTATGGGGTGAGAATTGGAGAGAAAAGAAGAGGGCTAATGCAATGGGTAGCTTTGATGCCACAAATGAGTGAATGCAGAATTCAAAACACCAATCCACTTCACTTTTCATCTTGGAATGGAGAGATTTAATTGAGTCGCAGGGAAATTTGCATAAAGGTGATCCTCTAATGTCTTGGTTTTCATGTCTACCCAGGAACAAGCAAGCATGATTGTTGGTCGGTGTGATTCTGGTAGGTGGTCATTGTGGTGAAGAATACAGAGTGGAGATGAGTGAGAGAGTTGGGGGGAGAGAGAGTGTGGATTGGGAATTTGAAATGTAAACATGGTCATCTATGTATGTACCAAGGATTTGTAGGTTCATGTTAGACAGAGTCGTCTAATTTTTGCAGCCTCGTTTGGAGGGTGCTTGGTGGATTTGGTGTGGGTGTCGTTGCTGGTACATGTACTCGTACAGTATCTGTTTATGTCAAGAGTCTCATGTTTTCAGCTTATACAAAAAACAAAAAAAAAAAAAGGTATATTATATTATTATGTCAACCATGCTTTCTCCCACTCCTTTTTACCTGCTTGCACGCTTCGAGTTTATTGCATCATGCCTTCAATTGGTTGATGAATGTCATGAATTTTGAGTGGATGAGACATATCTTGTGGATTGTGCTTTTATTCCTAAACGAGAAGACGTTAAGGGGATTTTGTTGTCATTTTTAATTTTTATAAACTATTTTGCAAACCACCTTTTATTTCGGTTGGGAAAACTTGATAGTTCAATGATGATGATTTATCATAATATTGGGAAAACGTAATAGTCAAATATAATATTTACCCAAATAATTTTTTTAATTTTTTATTTTTAAAAATAAAAATCAAACCAACCCTAAATAAGCAGAGTCCTTTTCTTTGCCAAAATGTGGCTAGTCTATTTTCAAAGGAAAGGTCACATAAATTTCTCTGGTTAGAATTTCGGTTTTTTATAGATTGATCAAGTGTAAATTTACTTGGATGATGATAACTTTGAGCGGGGGTCACTTGTGCACCAACAGAATCACGGCTAAGAAAAGCTGGATATATTAATTGCACTGGCTTTTAATACAAGATGATGCAACATGCAAACTTGACGGCTTGTTAGTAGATTTACAAAACTCACCAGCATCTCGTTACATCTTAATATATCCTACATTTAACTTTACAAAATACATCCTATTTAACTCACCACCATCTGGAACCTATGCATGTTTGGGGGGAGAAAAAAGACTGAGTTTGCATTTTGCAACATCCAACTAGGGAATGCAAAATCGGGCTATCAATCTATCACATTCACATGAACTTGGTCACACTCTTTGTCCGTCTACTTTCTCCTCTTTCCCTGGCCACCACAACATCAAAGCTTCAGTCAACTATATTATAAGATATCTCTAACATAGTCATCCATAGTTAATTGCTTGCAAATGCAAAGAAAAGATTAATACCGTGCTAACATAGTCATCCATAGTTAATTGCTTGCGCTTCTTCAGAGAAGATGGACTATCCGTCTGTCTTGCCAATGCACGTTTTGAAGGGGTCATCATGTTCTGAAACATAAAATTAAATTTGGGGTAAAAATAGCAATTCATACGCAGTATTCAAATTATGTCATGGTTGCATTCTTTTGGCCCTGTAACCAGACAGCTACAAGTCCAAAGTATTTATCATATTATGTTTCCATTTTATTGTCTCTACGCCAGATATTGGAAATGGACGTGGTACAAGAGGACAAAAATTAAAAAAAAAACCTTGGCAAGTTTCTTCTCTTTACGAGCTTGTCTCTCCCTCTCATCAAATTCTTGGTTTTCCTTCTCTACCAATCGAATGAGTGTGTCACATCTCCTTGCAAGTTCCTGTGTTGTGCGGGACTTAACAAACCAATCAAACCGAAACAAGGGTGATGTGCGAAATGCCGCCTTCAACTCATCCCAATTCCCATAACCAAGTTTGTGAACCATGCATATCTGTGAATGAAGCAAATTTTGGATGATATTAGGATATTAGATGTTAAAATGCAAGATATTAGAGGGGCCAGATATGAGAATTTTTTTTATTAAAAAAAAAGGAAAATCAAATGTAGATTTACCATGAATCGGTCACATTCTTCATTGTATAACTTCCCCTTATTTTGGCCATATTGTATCTTCAACTCTAGCCATGGATTCTTATAGCGATCCAACTTCTTCCCAACAGCCTTCATAATCTCATCTTTACGGGATATTCTTGCCTCCCCTCTTTCAATATTCTTAATAATTCGATCATAATCTGCAGATATCAGTTTAAAACCCACTAGTTAAAAACATCTTCAATTTTTATGAGATGTTAATTTCATGCTTCACTTGACAAAAGAGATATCGCAAAGAACCAAGAGGAAAAGGAGCTGCTGTTTGAAAAATGGAGCAAACAAGTTGATCTACAGAGGCCAACCCTCATTTACACCTGTTAAGGGTCATCCAATAAAGTAAATGGAGGTAGCTCAGATAATCACAATTAATCAGTTCTGGCCTTTTGACCTCAATACTACGCACCATTTAATTCCCTGTATCTCTCTTTGAAGACCTTTGCGTATCTGTCAACTTCCTCCTCCATTTTACCTTCCATATCAGAAGCAATACTTTTTATATCATTTCGACCATACTTTTCACATGCCCTGATGAAAGTGTTAAAATCCCTTCGGCTCCACGATGAAAATCCCTATAATTCACCAGATAACCAAGTTAAACAGAATCTGAAGCTGAAATTTAGTTCATTAAGAAAATACACTTACCTCCTCTAGCAGGCGTTCTTTCTCTTCCAGCTCCTCAGCAGTCAAAGGATCTCCCATTTCTAGACATTCAACACATGCTATCTCATTAGAATTAAAAGCCAAATGAAAAGGAAAAAAGAGAACTATAATCTAGAGTACTCGCGAACCTTCTGGTTCATCAACATCAATTGAGTCCTTTATCTGATTCTTTTGATGGGTTTGCTGAACAATTCGTTAGAAAAAGTGAGCGCCACTGCCAAGCCATACCTATATGTTAAGCTAAACTTCAAATCTACTAGCAAGTTTATATTACCCACCATGAGATAGCGTACTTCCTTTTCATACAGCTCACTCAACCTTTGTGTGTTGAAGAATTGAAAATCATGCCTGGAGGAAGAAGGGTGACAGTTATTGCACAGTTGCATAAGAAGAAATACGTTAAGACAGCTTCACAAGGACTTACAGCTGAGGCATCCTGGGAATACGGGGCTCTCTAGGTTTTGTAGGAGCACCTTGGCGCAATGTTTGCTTGAAGTATTCAGATTCTGAGTAACTGAGTAAAGCAATTAAAACAAACATATATCATCCCAAGGGAATAAATTGATTGAGCTAAATCTGAATTTCAAATGAAAAGGACGACATTTACTTGCGCTTGCGCTCTCTTTTTGGTGGCTCGATCCAATTTTCACTAACGATTTTTTTGAATTTGTTATCATCCTTCATTTAAGAACAGAAACTAAAATAATTAGAAGATATGTTATTTTCTTCTGAAATAATAAAACCTTGAAGCAACATATAGTAATATAAAAGCAAATTATTGTTGTCAAAGACATAGAGTAATATTTACCTTATCATCATCAAAATCATACAGCTCAGTAGCTGCAATGTGAAAAAAGTATCAATCTTAGTATACTCACATTTCAATGACAAACGAAATAGCGAAAACAAAATGCTAAAGGGGATCTAAAAAGTTCACTAATTTGTATGAAAATAATGATACTTAAATAAGCATGCAGATATTGTTCTACGTGGTATCTGAAACCACTACTAATGCAAGCAAATAAGCAAACATAATCATATTTACTGCATGCCCTTTTCACCACAAGGGTACAACCTCGAAGGATGAAGCGTACATTGAAGCCATATCAGGCTTCAATATGACACAAAGACATGTGGGCTTCATATCTCTTGAATTAAGTGGGCACGCAACACAAAATTTAACAGGAGAAAGGTCAATCCAATTTTAGTTACAAAGCTATAAAGTCAGTCCATAGGGTTACATACAGTCATCCATCTTGAACTTGATTGCATCTTCAGTAAATTTCTTCATCTTGGCGTCAAGTTCAGCTGTTGCTTCTTCTCCTTTAGCAATAATTCTGTCAATATCCTCATCTGTAATTGTACTATCCTTTGAACTGAAAACCATTTCAGCACCAAACCTAACCATTTGAAGCAACTCATCTTTATTTACAGCTGCATAAATAAACAATTAAACTGTATTAGATAATTCATAAATCTAGCTGGAAAGGAACAAGAAAAGCCTTTTCTTACTCTTCTGCTCAGCTAATCGCCCTTGCTGAATCACCAGTGCATCGAGTGCAAGCTTTTTGTAAGCTCTTTCAATGACTTTTTCCTCAATGGCATACTGTTACAGTTTAATGATACAATGAAATATTTAGTTAATCATATTTAGTTAATAATGAACAGGAAAATAAAATGATGATATAAGAAAAACCTCAGTGCAGAAACGGAAAACTTGAACTTCTTTCTTTTGGCCAATCCTATGTGCCCGGTCCTGGGCCTGTAAGTCAACTTGTGGGTTCCTGTAATGAAACCATCAACAAAAGAGCGAAAGTATGGTACAGACAATATAATTCAAAAAATGCTGACCAGTCACTGTCATATAGAATGACAACATCTGCAGTAGCGAGATTGATGCCAAGACCTCCAGCCCGAGTTGATAACAAGAAGACAAATTTTTCACTTCCAGGTTTATTGAAAGCTTCAATAAAAGCATCACGATCTTCTCCACCAGTATTACCATCAATACGACAATATAGATATCCACGAAACATCAAGTAATCTTCAAGTATGTCTAGTAGCCTGGTCATCTGAAAAATAAAGGTGCAAGGAAGTTTAACACTAATGGCAACCAAAATGGAAAGGAAAAGAGGCAATTAGGCTGGATAATTCAAGGCACATATGGTCACCACAGACCAAAACCAAACCACATGCCAATAGATAACCAACCTGAGAAAATATAAGCACCCTAGAGTCTCGCTCTTTCAATTTAGGAAGCAATTTATCCAAAAGAACCATTTTACCTGACAAAAAAGGGTAAAACAATATCAGAGCTAATATTGACCAGCTTAAAGGAAATCTGAAATATAACAGAAATAGAACTCAGAACTTACCAGCATTTGTAATGAGATGTTCTCCAGTTGTATAAGGAGGACCAGGTTCAGCACCTTGGAAAAGATATGGGTGATTACAACATTTACGCAGTTGCATAGCTATATTTAGGAGGCGTTTTCGCTCTCCACCAGCATTGACAACCTCAAGATCCTTCTGCAGTAAAGCTCTGTAATAATGTTTCTGCATCTGTGACATTCCTACTTTGAGAATGGTTTCTTTTTTTGGTGGCAAACCCTTCTCAACATCTGACTTTAACCTTCGAAGGAGAAACGGACGAAGGACCTGAACTTAAACAGGAGTTGAAAATATCAACTTGTTACCAGGTTAGTAGGGAACAAACTGTCTCAAAAATTAATGAAGGAACCAAGCTCACCTTGTGCAGTTGTTGAACGACCTCTTGCTGGTCATTGTCACCGGAGATTTGAAACCACTCATCAAAAGTTTCAGAAGAACTAAAAATTTCTGGAAGAAGAAAATTGAGCAGAGACCAGAGCTCATGGAGATTGTTCTGCACCATTAGAAGAGTAGGAAATGCTCAAGGGCCAATAAACTAATACCATATACGTAACACCAAAAAATAAGTCAGAATTTGGAGCTGGATCTCAGAGCATATAAATCAGAATCAAGCTGTTGGAAAGAGCGAAAATCCCAAAATCCCCCATAATATGATCTGATGACGCCCCATAAGCAGAGGCAATTGAACTCATTCATTGCTCAACATATTTATTCACTTAATTCCATCCCTCCCGGGGGGAAGACCAATGGGGGTTTAGAAAATCAACAATTCATCTCATCCTCATCCTCTGAGGTTATAATCACACAATTACTAACCACACTTATTACTTACAAGACCATACTAAAATCACTTATTTCAGAGACAAATCAGCATAATAGCAATTTTATAGAACCACTGGATCAAATAAGACCCAGATATTACTTTTAAAATACGCCCACTAGCATTTTGTGGATAATGAACAACTCATACCTGAAGAGGTGTGCCAGTGATAAGAAGCCGATAGTTTGTATTGTATAGTCTCATTGTCTTGGAAAGTAAAGAGTTCTCATTCTTGATTCGATGGGCTTCATCAATAATTATGTAGCGCCAACTAAAACGACGCAATGCAGACTTCTCCTTGATTGCCATCTCAAAACTAGTAACACATACATCAAACTTCCCAGCAACCAATAATTCCTCTCTGATGTGTCTCTGCAGCAATTTGTAACCATTAAAAGAGAGAAGCATGTGTTTTAATTGTAAGCTATGCCAAAAGAATGTCCAAGCAAAGCTGGTCTTACCCTTTCATCAGGATTGCCAAGAAACTTTATTGCACGCAGAACAGGACAAAAGCGCCGAATTTCATTCATCCAATTTCCAAGAGTAGATTTAGGAGCAACTACCATATGAGGACCTTTAATTCCTCTGAACTCATGCAAATAACCCAATAAGGATATAGTTTGCAAGGTTTTACCAAGCCCCTGCAAATCACCAATTTACTTATTTTTATGAAATTACATCATAAAGTTATTACATTTACGTTCACAAGCAATGTCTTCAAAAGGCGGCACAGCTCTGCAGGTAACACCTATCACATACCATTTCATCTGCCAGAATTCCATTGATACCATTCTCATACAATCTTATAAGCCAGTTTAGACCAGCAAGTTGGTAATCCCTCATCTTTCCTTGGATACCTGTGAAAAGAACAAGCAATTTCCGTTCTAGCAAATTAAAGCTACTAAGATATTAGCTATTATGGAATGCATCCTCATTTTAGATAAACAACATTGGAAAGGGAATATCATAATTTAAGAGCAATCCACAAGACATCAACTAGCTAGCAGTAGGCGTCAAACAGCAAGCAGGCAATATCTCTCCATGAAATAAGAGACATGACAAAACAAGAAAAGGGGAAAAGTCCCCGTATTAGTTATAAACACACAGTACAGAAAAATAGAAGACCAAAAAGCACAGCATAAATTGTGGGCCGCACAGAATGGGGCTCCATGATTCAAGTATTTCTTCACTTAAAACAAATACCACTCACATGATGGTTGTGAAACCAGCCGTGTATTTCCTGCTAAACCATCTTCTTCTTCTTTGAGGTACTCTTCATCTTCCTCTTCTTCAGTTACTTTAGATGCATGGCGACCCCTAAGGCAACAATTAACATAGAATAAGTTCTCCTATCAAGCAAAAGGTCAAGATTTATCAGTCATAACTCTTTATGCCTTCTACATATAACGAGATGTCAGAGCCAGCAATCCAACAAACTGAGAGTAGTGGCCCCACAAAGAATGGTGTTCCCCTCGATTTTCAATTTGATAGTCACTTTGTAGAGCATATCATGCTCTTGGATAAGATCTAAGGACATAATAGTAGAATAATATGCACTAGAATTTAGAAAGGAAGTGCTCATAAAATTTGTTTGGCTACAATATGAAGTTAGAAGACAATAGCCTCCTTCAGGTGAGGTAAAACTCTAAGCATTAAAAAAAAAAGAGGAAAATCAAAAATAATTTTCATACAACCAAATATCGTTTTGGACTTCTTCATAAGCATAATTATGAAATTTTACATGCCAATATCATTTCCATAGCATGATATGCAGTAACCAGGAATTCTAAAGGAAGCCACACCTTCCTTTTGACTTCTTCTGAGAGGTACTTTGATCACCTTTGGCGAAATGAGCAAATATCTCAGTTTGCTGTAAGAGATATTTCAAGCGCCCCTTTCCTTTATTGTTCTACATTAGATGTAAGATTCAGTAACTTGAACAACAAAAAACAGACCATAATATGATAATACAATGAAGAGGAGGCATCCTGAATGCTCGCACCATATCTGCATCAATAGCAGCATTTTGCTTATCCAACATCTCCTGAATCTTTTGTTTCTTCAATTTCTGCATTTCTCTTAATCTGGCCTTCTCACGTTTGCTAATTTCTGGATCAACATGTCCATCATCCTAAAGTTTGGACAGAGCAACAAGGCTTACAGTGATCATGTAGTTACATCGCAGGGCTTCCAGGCAAGATACAGTTCAATAGAAAGCATGCATATCAAACATATCATACAATAAAGAACACAGAGATTTAAGATTACATGGATCAACCGGTTCTTATTATACAGCCAACAAATAAACATTTTCTTTTAAGGACCAAATCTAGCCAAGCTTCACCTATTTCAACGACTCAAGTTGAAGAGAGGAACAAAAAACAACGGGTCATTAATAGACGAGGAATTTCACTCGGCTGAAATGAACGGCAAAGATAACTAGACCTGACACTTTACTTTCCTCCTTCCATTCCAAAATTTTGTTTGCTCTATATGAAGTGTTCTTGAACTAAACCTCTAAGTCCATATCCCTGACTCTATTCAGGGTTGACAAGCACACAACTTGATTCACGAATAAGCAGCACGCTACCATATATATGATGCATAACAGACGCAGCTTAAACAACAAATTTCACCTGATCCTCCTCGTCAACATCTCCAGTGGCGTCCGCGTCGTCATCAGAGTCCGGAGCATCACTGTCAGCGGCTTCATTATCATCTGAGCTAGCAGAGCGAGCAACAGCTTCCAACTCTTCATCGTCCTCTTCCTCGTTGATCTGCTGGTTGACAAAATCCTCTTCCGAGGAATCGGAGCCGTTGGAAATGGCTTCATCGGAAGAAGCCTGTAGCCTGGACTGCCTTCCCATGGTACCAGAGATCGCAGGGTTTAGAGAAACTGAGAAAAGTTTCAAAGGGGAGGGTTAATTGGGTATTTATTGGCGTGAGATTGGGGAAAGAAAAATGTGCGGTTAGAGGCGTTAGGATGGGGAAGCGAAACGACGTTTTCCCGCCAATGATACGGAAATAGGATTTTCCCGCCTTCTGGATCTGGGTCAGGATCCCATCTTTTGGATCACGGTCCATGGGCTCCTACACCTGGTATGTGTTTTTTAATTTTTTTTTTTAACTGAACATGTACGTGTGTTTGAAAAAAAAAAATATATATATATATATATAACTTAATAAATACTCCTTCCAGTCTTTATCATAGACACTTTTAATCATTTTACATATATTAAGAAAATTTAATTTTTTTATATTATAAAAAAGTGAGATGTAATTTTATTTTTACTTTAATTTTAAATAATAATACAATTACATTAAATACCTTCACACTAATTAAGAAGTGATAGAATTAAAAAATGTAGTTTAATTATTTTAAGGTATCATATATTTTAGACCAAATATTAGTTTTAGAAGGTGTCTTATGAATAGAATTGGAGATAGTATAATAAATAAATTGCTTGTGTTATTTTACCAAGTACATGAGTAATATGATTTATTTTTTAGACCTTGCAGTATTCATCTTGATGGACTTGATTCTGTTTTTGTCTCTTTTTTATATGACTATTTAATTGAGTTGAATTTGAATATTGTTAAGTTCAATTTGAATAGTTCTCTCAAAGATGTTTTTTACATCTATATCTACATGAATTCAAATTCAAAATTTCATATTTAAGCGATCCTAAAATCAACACTTATTTGTTTTTTATCATAATATGTTGGGACTAGTTGGAACTTGTCTCCTTAAAAATAACCAGGACTAATTAGAAGACACCCATGTGATAGTGCTTGATCTATCATGTCCCATCATGCATTCATGTTAATATTTTTAGAATCGGACTGAATATTGAATTGAAAAAGTCAACGGTTTGCATGGTCCAATCAATAATTAAACCAGTGATGTAATAACTCAATTAAAAAAATTATATATGTATATAATAATCTAAATATAAGAAATAAAAATGAAATTACTACTTAACCTAAAAATAAAACCAATAAATTTATCATGACTAAACAAGCCATATAATATAAAATAATATCAAATGATTAAAAAAAATTGGTCATTTTTTAAAAAAATGTTGATAAAAAACAAAAAGAAAAAGGGGTTTTTTTAACAATCCTTTTTTAAAAATCGGACCTAATTCCCGATCTAACCATTAATCCAAAGCGGCTTGATCCGACCCAACTCCCAAATAATTTTTTTGACTTGATCAAGTCATTAGCCTAACAGGTTGATGATCAAATCAATTTGAATGTCAATTCAATTCAATTTTTTTAATCATTAATTCATGCATATCTTATCCTGTTCTCTATTAACTTATCATCATCATTATCATTTTAACTTTTAAGCTTACCATTTAAATTTTTATTATTATTCAAAGATTAATGATTGAAGTAATATACGAATAAAACACAGTGTCAAAAATTATAAGTAAATCAGAGGAGCTTACAATGAGTTACAAAACTCTTAATGATAAGCTTTTTATCATTATTCATGTGATCGTTTTGGTAGTTAGAAACTTCTTTTTAGAGTGTAAAAATTTTCTCAATCATGTCTTCAGATTTGGTATTGTTGTCAAAAAAGTATTAGAGTGAAATAAAGAAAATATTGAGAATACCAAGACAATAGTCATCGGTACTATGCATTCCCTTATATAAGAGAGTAAGTACAACTAATGAAACACACATGTCCTATATACAATAAATGCACTAACAATAAATATTATTTATAAATATTCTTAACTCCCTCCTTAACTTTTGACCCCTCTTCTTTCTTCTTTTTTAGACTGATGGTAATTCGCAATTTATCTCTCAAAGATCAAAATCTAGCATGATTTAGAGGCTTAATGAGACAATCTACTATTTGTAAACTTGAAGGTACATATTGAACAATAAAGACTTTGACAGAATTTGATCATGCACAAAGTGAGCATCAATCTCAATATGCTTAGTTCTAGCATCATGGACATGATTTGATGCAATGGAAGTAGCACTAGTGTCATTACACTATATGATTGGAATTTTCTTGAGTCTAAAATTTAATTTAGACATTAAAGATGTAATTCAACATAGTTTAGCAGCTATATTAGCCAAAGACCTATATTCAAATTTTATGCTTGATCAGGACATAATTCTTTGCTTCTTAAAAGACCAAGTAACAAGAGAATCTCCCAGAAAAACACAATATCTGCCAACAAAACATCGGTCATCAAGGCATGAGGCCCAATCAGCACTTAAGTAGGTAATTAGATCTATAAAAAGTGAAGTTTTGAGATGAATGCCATGGTTCATTATGCCTATAAGGTACCTTAACACATGCCTTACAGCTTTTTAGTGCTCCGTAGTTGGATTGGCTAAAAAATGACTTAGTTTACCAATATTGAAGCTTATATCTAGATGAGTGGTGCAAAGATATTGTAAAGCCCCTAAAGCACTTTTGTACATAAAAGGATTATCTAAAGCTTTACCTGAATGAGCGGACAATGATTTACTAGCATCCATAGGAGTATTACATAGTGAAGATAAATGCATTTGAAATTGCTACAACAAATATGAAACAAATCTTCCTTAACTTAAATACATACCAAATTTATTTTTGAAGACTTCAATGCCTAAAAAGTAATGTATAGCACCATATCCTTTAAGGAAAAATACTATAAAGCTTCTTGGTAAACAACTTGAGACTGTGTAGATTGCTACTCATTACTAAAATATCATTCACATAGATTAAAATTAGCAAAATTTGTGATTGATCAAAATATATAAACAAAAAGGTATCACTCTTTGAATTATTAAAGCCCATCTCAATAGAGTATCTCTAAGTCGCTCAAACCAAGCTCAGGGAGCTTGTTGCAATCCATATAAAGCTTTAGATAATTTGCATACATGCTAAGGCTTAAAATTATTTATAAAACCTTCAAGTTGTTCTATGTATATAGGTTCAAAAGTAGACCATTCAGAAAAGCATTGTTAATGTCAAGTTTCTTAACATCCTAATTTAGAGAAACAATAAGAGTTAAAATAATTCTAATAGTGGAAGCTTTTATGATTGGACTAAAAGTTTTACCAAAATCAATACCTTTAATTTGTTAAAAACCTTTTGTGACAAGGTGTGCTTTTCTTTTTCTAAGAGACCTATCATCTAATAACTTATTTTTGAAGACCCACTTGTTGCCAACAACTTGTTGTCCAATAGTTTTAGGGACAAGAGTCCATATGAAATTTTTCTGTAATGCTAAGAATCCTTTGTCATAATTATCTTCCATTCAGGTGATTTCAATGCTTTTGAAACAAAATCAGGTTCAATATATGCAAAGAAGTCAATTGTGTAAGTCCTACATATGGAACTTTAGGTTTATGTATCCCCTTTTTACTCCTTGTTTGCACCAAGTGAAAATTTTATGGTTTAGGAATGGCTGAACTATAGATACCATGTGAGATGAACTGTCTAATGAAGTAGTATGAGCTATGGTTTGAGTATTATCTTTATAATCTGAGTGAGTAACTAAAGGAGGATGAGAAGATGCAAAGGAATGTTCAAAAATCAAAGGTAAGGAATGTTTATTTGCAGGATTTGATGCAATTCCTAGACCTAGCATAATGTTTGCTCTAAAATTTTTAGTTTCTGGATTTAATACAATATTTGGATCTATTGCAGAATTTTCAATAGTTGAATGTGATGTAATATTTAGACCTGTGGCATTTCTTGAATCTAAAAGAGACTCGTTAGACTGAGAACATAAGTAAATTGATAGCAAGTCAACAGAATTTTGAAAACTTTGTAACTGTATAGGAAGAATAAAGGGAAAGTTCATAAGTTCTTTTTTATGAGGTTACTTAAGATTAAGAAAACGTTCAGCAAAGGGGAAACTTTCCTCATTAAAATTTACAAGACGTGAGATGTATATTTTTCTCGTGGAGCTGAGACATTTTTATCCTTTGTGAGAATTGTAATATCCTCCTCCTTTTAATCCCATAATTAAAATCAAATCGCAAGTAATTAGGAAATGAAATTATAGTAATTAACATTATATCAAGTTTTTCAATGGTTAGAAAAATGGAGATCCCAAGTTTACAAAACTAAAATCATTTTCAAAGTCTTGCAATTAAACAAATTAGAGTTCATAAATATATAGAAGTGTGAGATCATTACATATGTGAGTGTATTTGTTTAATAATTTGAAACAAGAAAATTTATAAAAAATTTTAAGGCGTACACTGCGGCTCGTTAAACATGTGCTACGACGCAATTGCATGAATTTTAATAGTAAATTTTGCTATCAATTTGATAGCATTAAGGGCAACTTTCGACACACCTTAAATCTTCATCTGATATCCGATTGACGTGAACTATGTGTTTACAGAAAGCTCTTTCTGAGCTCTAACTAATGGCATTGGTCTCAGACTCAAATTTCTTTCTAAATCAAAAATTAGACACACTTTTAAAACTTATACTTTTTCAATAATTTTAACAAAACCAAGTGTCCAAACCATTTACCAAAAGTCAACAGCCACTGACACCAATTTGACCACATAAAAATCATTAAGACTAACTCGTGTAATGCATCATATCACATGAAATACTCACAGATCAAATTTTCATTACTCAACCTCTTAATTTAAAAAATATAAGGGGGATTTTGCCACCATTTTCATCAAATACTCCATAATCATCTCATAATATACTCTACCCTTACTTGTATTAGTATTTTGGCCTTATCACAAATAACATATATCATCAACTCACTCCCTAAGGCCTAAGATATACTTACAATTTATAATTCACATAATGCAAGTAAGGATCAAATGAGAATTCCTAATTAGCAATTGAAATTATCATGCACATATAAATATTCAAAATAAAGAGGCTTACTACAATAGGATTGTGGTCCTAAGCCTCTAAGTGATTTTCCCTATCCACACCTCTTGAGCTATTCCCTATAATATTGAAGATAATGGGGTGAGTATAATACTCAATAACTAAGGTCCGATTAACCTATACTAATGCATATCAATCAGTTTAAAATGCAAGTGGAAAATAATATCAATACTTTAAACTATGTAAAACATTTGATAATCTATGTTCACACTTCCAAGCACAATAGTACATGCTTGGGAAATAAAACTTTTTAAGAATTTTCACATCTCAGAAAGTTTGTCACACAATATAATCACACATAATCAGGAGTAATTATCACTCAATTCATGAATATTCTCATTTGGGTCACAATACAGACAATCATATACCCTTACTTACTATATGCATGATTACACCTCCCTTATATCTTCCTTATTCCTCTAAGATGAAACCGTGAGCTATAACACAATGGGATACTATATAGTCCATAACTTTCCTAGCCTAAATACTTGTGAGGGGATTACTTGTCTAAGATGCACCTAACTTACTTATGGAACACGTTTTCTCCCATTTCTCACACTATGGGGTGTCATACACCCTAGACTAGCTTTCTCTTTAAACCAATGGATAGCTAGCTAGATTTAAGTCCCTCATTAAACCAGTAGGACAGTCTCTCGTTGAATAAGTGGGATAATATAGATATAATCAATCCAACAAACCATCACACAAATAGGGCCTTACCACATGGATTTTATCATCTACTCCTTTTCTTAGGTGAGCTCCCACCTTTTAAAATCATGCAATGCATGTTCATGCAAAATTCATACTTTATACGATTTATAGAACTTCACATTTTTAGTTTCATTGAACTTCATTATTACACAAATCATTAGACTTCTTAAACACACTTTCATGGAACTTCAAATTAAATAAGTCATTGAACTCCAATTTCACAATCATTGTACTTCACACTTTCAAAATCATTGAACTCCACTATTTTAAACATCATTGAATTTCTCTTAAACAAAGATTCATGTTACTTCTCAAATTACAAAGTCATTGAACTTTCAATAAATACAATATGAAAATCCATTGGTATTTTTCTTAAAGAATTTCACATCACAAGGCATAAAATTCATAAAATCAATTTAGTAAATTTTCTAACCAATCAAGCCATACTTCATTTCATTTTAATTTATACATTTCACTGATCAATTAAACCTATAAATTAATAAATACACAAAAGCATAAGATGTAATTTCCCTGGTTACCTCAAACCTTTGAGAGGTCAAAGGTTTCACCCCTCAATTATTCACTTCCAAAGCTTTCAAGAAGCTTGAATGGTGTCAAAGGTAGTTACTCTACAAGTATTTACTATACAAAATATCAATATTCATTTTGAGCTATTTTTCACTAATACTTCAACATTCCTTAACACTCCAGATTTATTTTTGACTCACGTAAAAATACCCATAAAGCTTCTTAGCTTTCTTTAACCCTCATTAATTATATCAAGCTCTTAAATGGTTATTAATGGAACCACATTGTTCCTAACCACCATATTTATGAGAATTTCGGACATTTAATGTCCTCCAACTATCAATCATCATAAAATTATAAATACTGAGTTTACTTAACTCAATTTACTCCTATTAACTCTATTTAAGTTAATGGGTTCAGACTCATAGTCGCTATATATAACATTCTCACTCCACTAAACATAATTAACTAATATAGCTCCTGATAATTAGACATTTAATTTAAAAGGATGATTACCAAGGTTTAATTTAAAAGCAAGGTATCCCAAGTTTTCTAAATAACAATGAGTTTAAATCAATTCAAACCCTTTATATCAGAGTAAAATAAGTTTCAAAAGCATGGGATACCTCAGAGGAGTAAAAGAAGTTGGAAATAGTTGAGAAACAAAACATGTGCTGTGATATAAGGCAATGCGTCACAGCTCATGCACGCTACATGAGAAAAGCAAATTCTGCTGTCATTTGATAGCAAAATTGAGAAACTTTTGACGAGCCCCAATTCTCCATTCGACGTTAGAATGACGTGATCTAGGTGTCTACAGAAGGCTCTTTACATGAATTAACTAATGGCACAAATTTCACTTTCAAAACAAGTCATACTAAGAAGTTAGACACCCAAACACATTTCAATCACTTTTCACAACTTTTATACAAAATGGGTATTCAAAACCCCCAACAAGTGGCAAAAGTCTTTTCTAAACCTGTACCATGTCCAATAGACCTAGGACTACCAATACGACACGTCACAAGCACTAAAACAACAGTATAACAAAAATTCACTCCTTAACCCCATTTTACCAAAAATAAAAGGGAAAGTAAATTGTCATTGCATTTCGCTCAAATCATTCAAAACATGTTCAAATTATTATTTCTACACTTGCACTAGTATTTTAACCCTGTAAACACACACACACACACATATCAACATACACAAAGACTAAGGGCCTAAAATACAAATATAACATTTCCAATAACAAAATAGTGCAAGTGTGATGGCATGCATCCTAGAATTGGTAAATCATATACTATTACACAATTAAATCTAAACTAGAGGCATACAATAGGAACATGCTAATTCCTGACCTCCTAAATCTTCTCCCTTTTAGCACCAGAGCTAGAGCCTGAACAATATTAAATGAAAAGGATGAGTCTAACCACTCAGTAATCAAGGTTAAACCTACCCTATGCAATTATATATCAATCATAAACTAAATACATGCATAAGGAACAAGTATGTAAAACAAGCACATATATCTCATGACTTATCATTTATCATTAAATAACTTCTTTATCTCTCATAAACTAGGTGCATTGTCACCATATTCTCAGATATGTAACATGACCTATTATTCACATGACTTGCCACTACTTAATAAGTATGACACATCATATATTTACTTAGGCAATGATCAACCAACCTTATATCTTTCTTATTTTCTTAGACTGAAACCGTAGGCTATAACACTGATTAGGGCTATGTACTTGTGACTGGACTACCCAAGCACACCAATCGTGAGGTTGTGACCTAGCCAAAGATCACAGGACTCTCTCATACCACGGTTTAGGATGTCTTATACCCTAGGCTATTTTCCTTATGAACTGGTGGAGATAGCTATGTTCTAGTCCCTCTACAAACTAGGGGACAAGGCTATACCCCCGTGTACTGGAGAGCAACCTAAATACCATATAGATTTTCTCTACTCCCAGTCCCTACGTGAACTCCCACCACTAATCAAGCTATAATCAATACTCACTTATTTTAACATTTTCATTTTTGTTTACTCATTATCACAACAATCACGTTGGGCTCACGACCGTGTACTACTCAAGTATGTATTCTAATCATTTTCTCAACATTATTCTCACTTATCTCAAAAGTTACTTCTTAATAACACATAATTACTTCTACACAACATCACATTCATTTTCAAAAAGCATCAACATGTTCATAGTTCAAAAACCTTCTTGACTTCACATTTTGCATTTTCAAGCCAAAAATAGTATTATTCACACTCAAATTTTCATACACTCATTAAAACTAATATATGGTTTTACATTAAAAATCAATCTCATGCATATAACATTCACAATTTACATTTAACAATCAATTAACATATAACACCTAAAGTAGGGTTTTCTCGTTTACCTCAAACCTTTGACTGGGTCAAAGGTTTGCTCCTTCATCTAGTTATCCAAGCTTGAATTTTCAATCTAATAGGTGACTAACGGCCAAAAATACAATCAACCAAATTAAATTTCATTAACATTACCAACTCAAGCATTTAAACCCTCAATCTCCACTTTTAAATTGCCTAACATTCACTCCACAAGAATTTGAGCCTATCCCTTGGGTTTAACAATTACCTTTAGTCTCCAATAACATTAATAAGCCATTAAATCTCTATTAATGGCATTATAATCTTCCAACCATCCATAATAAATGAGATTTTTGGATATTAATGGTGCCTAACAACCTAAGACACTAAAACTTATTATACTTAGGTTTAGATAATCTAATCTACTCCTATTAACTCCTTTTGAGTCAATACATTTGGTCCCATAACCTATATGGACTGAAATTCCACTTTTATTATCAAACCTTAACGATAAACTCATAAATGTGGAAGAAATAGAGTGATTAATGAGTGTGATACTTACCTTAGGTGTTTATAACGTTCAAAATACTCCCAATATTGTCTACTAGCAAACCCTAACAGAGCTTAACAGGCCTCTTCTGATTTCTCTTTTCTTTCTCTCTATTTCTATCTCATTTTCACATCTGATAATCTATAGAAAATGGCCAATGTATCGCAGCACATGGCACAGAGAGGTCCTCCCTCGTATCATAAGTATTAGTGCACCATAGTGGACAATCTCCACGCCGCGACTTGTGGCACAACAACATCACTCTTAATTTTTCTTCAACTTTTAATGCCCGAGTGGCCTGCCTTGATACCGGACCCACAATTAAGGCGAAATACAATCAAATATGATTATTAGACCTCTCTGACCACATACCACCTTAACTTACTTAATTACCCTAATTAGGTTTCATTAATTAGGGAATTAAAACTCGAGATGTTACACTATGAACCAAAAATCACTATTATAAATCAAACATTAACTTTTACCATCAAGAAAAATGAAAGAAAAGAGAAGATTTTAAGTAAGAAAATTTACTTTTAGTGTTTATGAGCTCTAAATTACTCTTATAAGTCAATTTCTTCAAGCCCTAGCTTAGCTCTTTTGTCTCTCTCTCAGTTCCTTTTGTTTTCTCTTCCCTTTTGCTTTAGTTTCATGACTTAATACAGCAAAAATTTGACTATACGTCATGGCAAGTGCACAATGCACCATGATACATGGCACAGAGAGCCTCTCCCAGGCATGTTGTTACACATGTATCGTAGCGGCTCATAGCACAGAATCACTTTCTTCAGAAATTCTTTCTCTTCCATTCCTAAATGACTTGATTCTCCTTCAAACCCACATTTAGAACTAAAATTGAAACCAAGCAGGCCCATTAGGCCTTTCTAGCCATACATTTCACTAATATACTTAATCAGTCTATTTTAACTTAATTAACTTTATTTAAAATTGAGGATGTTACAAGAATCACTATAACCCAATAAAATGCACTTTGCATTATGAAACTAAAATTCGTGCTAATTGAATGGTTTAATATAGGGGAAACAAGCACAACCAAAAGTCTTAAAGGTACTGTAGTTAGGTTTCTTATTATACAGAACTTTAAATGGTGACATATTGTCCAACACTGATGTAGTCAAGTAATTAAGATATATTATGGTAGAGAAAACTTCCCACCAGTAATATAAGGGCATTTTTGCTTGAGCTAACAAAGTAAGTCCTATTTCAACAAGGTGTATTTGTTTTCTTTCTACTCTACCATTTTGAGTAGAGAAGTGATGACAAGGATGATGAAAAATAATACCATAAGTATCAAGAAAATGCTTGAAAGATCTATATTCACCTCTTTAGTCACTTTGAAGTATTTTAATCTTCTTCTCAAACTGATTTTCAACCATATTTTTGAAATGAGTGAAAGCATTTAGAGTCTCATCTTTTGTTTTCAAGGGGTAGGCCTAAGTAAATTGATTATAATCATCAAGAAAGCTAATATAGTATTTGTGACCACTAGTGGACACATTAGAGAAGGAACCCACAGAACAAGCTCAAGTGGTATTTTAGCATGAGATTGAGATAAAGGGAATGGCAATGTATATGGTTTTTCAAGTTGACAAGATTCAAAAATTAGATTCTTCATTTGATTTAGGAGTCACATTACAATACTATAGAACTTGCTATAAAACCTTACTACTAGGATGCCTTAATCTCCTATGCCAAGACTCAACAATTGAAACAAAAATACTAGATTTAAACTTTGTATTTAAGTTAGACTAACTTTCTCTAAAAAAAAATAGAGCTGTAGCAATAGATTAAGCAGGTGATACTTCATTTTTCACTTTATATAGCCCTTATGCCTTTTGTCCATGAAGTAGAACATCATGCATTCTCTTGTCTTTCACAAAACATACATATGAGTGGATTTCAATAAAAATTCAAGGGTCATCTTCTATCAATTTTGATGCACTAATCAAATTTTTGGTCATATTAGAAATAACCAAGATATTATTAAGTGTTACATGCTTTGAAGAGTTATCACAAATCAATACAAAATCCCCAGGATTGATAACATCTAGAGGCTTACCAATGCTAATAGTAATATGTTTTATACCTATAGGATTGTTATTTGACTCAACAAGATTTGAATTATCAATCATGTAGAGAGTAGCACCACTATCCAAGTACCAAGCTAGATCATCAATAAAATCAAAAGTTGCAATGTAAGCAAAAGATCTTTCACCTTTCTTGTGTTGAGGACCCATATAGTCTTTATTGTAGCGATTGTAGTAGTAGGCAACTTCATGTCCATATATTTCACATAATTGGTACCACTTTATATCCTTAAAGATTGAAGGCATACGATAACCCTTCCTTTTCCACGAGAGCCATGTCTACCTCTTCCATACCATTGTGAACAATTACCCTGAACAAATATCCTCATAGAAAGATTAGCAAAGGTAGAGGAGAGTGAGTTTTGATACCTCCTGTATGAAACTGGTAGTTATTAAGTGGCTATGTTTATAACTCGAACTAACCCAACCTTCTACTTGTAAGCAGCTATCAAGTCAGGGTTAACTCACTCACTTGTGTACCTTTGTTTCTCCTAATACTAACATCTATGAGGTGTTGTACCCCTAACCTAGCCTCTTCATGAATCGACAGAGACTAGTTAGGTTCAAGTTCCTTGAAGAACAAGTAAGACAATCCTAAATCAACCATAAAACATTGGCTACCTCCCGATTCCAACGGTCGGTACCCAGGCAAGCTTTCAATTCCAACGATAAGCTGCCATTACGACATGAATTTACCAATTTATTCCTCTTCCTAGGTGAAACTCCCTCTAATGATCATACTATGCAATAATAACAAGTTGTATGCCATGCAAAACACATTAACCATAATATAACATTTTCCCATGATTCTTTCTCCACTATACTCTACATGCCAATATCACATAATACACATTCTCAATCATCATCATTTATTACATATGTATAAATATGTTAGATAGGGAGGCGTAGCGGAAGATTAAATTTTTAAAGTCCCTATCCTAATATGGACCAAATGAACTCATTTAAGTCAAACTTGGTGCACGTTCTCTTCAAGAGTTTAGATCTCAAAAGCTGATAACATAGATCTGCTCCCCTTATCAGTATCCACACAAACAACTCTCTAACTCAAACAGCATGCTAGCACTCCCAGCATCCGTTCTTCTTTAAACGTTAGTTTTCTTTTTATAGGGTATTTTGTGACTCTCAAAGTGTTTTTACCATCAAAACTTTTCTAACTCTCTCTTCCTTCATAAAAGACATCCCTAGCTATATGTAGTATATGGATCAAGGTTTTCGTCTTTTACTTAAAAACCCACAAAAATTTAATTAAATTTATCTCATCAATTCAATCCATGATATCATATCCAATTCAAATTTATCTTATAAATTTAAATTATAAAACTGATGTGATATTCTCTCATATCATGTTAGTTATTAAATTTAATCTATCATATAAAATTAAATTTAAAACTAACATAACATAACATAACATAATATAATATAATATAATATATATCACATATACATATTATATTATATATATATGAATATATATATATACTTTGAAAACATATATATATATATATATATTATATTTAATTTTATATATCATATACATATATCATATATATATTTCTTATATTTTGAATTTTATATTTCATATAAATATATATAAATATTAAATAAATATTCAAATATATATATATATATATATAATTCATTCAACCTATATTACATTCATTAAATATAGACATATTTCAAATTCAATGACTTGGACATTATAGCTCGAGTTGGGCTGTTCATGTATGCGACCTTGTAGGCCCGTATGAAATTTGTAGTAGGCTAATTATGCTATTAGCCCACAAGTTACAAGTGGCCTCTAGCAAAACATTACAACTACCCAATTCACATAGGGATCGATGATTCGATGTAATCTATTATGCAACCATACCACATCCCTTTTATCACACGATATTTCAATCAAGTATGAGACATTGAATTATCATTCTCCTTTACCTGACCATTACTTTCTCAATCTCTGAGTAGACTGATAATAGTAATAAAAAAATCCTTTCTATTATAGTATGGCCATATATTTTCTCAGTCTTACTCATCGAGGGGCCCAATAATATCTCTTATTTAATGTGAGAGACAAATTCTATCTTGACTACTCATATTCTTCTGCATGGATATTACTAAACTCAATTATAGCTTTTATGATCACCCGATCAAAGGTGACTTTTGACTAGGTTAAAATTCAGTGGTCATTATGTAGGAATCCATGATGATTTCAGGTCAAAGGGCTTAGTGATATAGTTACATATGAGATACGCTTATGACTTGTACCATGCATAGTGGGTCGGTCTAGCACCTTGTACTCTTTCAAGTGCCTATGACTTTGATTTATATCTCTATAATTAATTAAAGTTATATTGGTCTTGTTTTATCTATGATTCCTTATAAATAACTGACTAAGGACATTTAGGACAATCATTATAGTTTGTCTAAGGATACAATTATCATATTGAACATGCAATTGATATGATAATAAAAGAAAAATTCATTAAATAATAATGTGCATAGTACAATGATTGGCCCTAGGGCATAATTTTTAATAAAATATACGTTTTGCTTTTAACAATTTAATACAACTTCAAACAGCGCCAAAATTACATCAATAGGTTTTCAAAACACCATACAAGTTTCAAACAATTAAATTCAACAAATAATTAATTAATAAACAACCACACAAACTAGATTTTCCCCTGACTACCTGAAACCTTTAAAAGGTTAAAGGTTTACCCCTCAAAATACCAACTTTCAAAGCTTCTTCTCAAGCTTGAATAGTGCCAAAAATTAGATAATCTACAATCAAACACAAGAGTATTTATTAAATTCCCTCTTAAGAAATTTCCAACATTCAACCCCACATTCTCCCTTTCATCACAAACATAAACTCATTCCCAATCATACCCAATGAATTTATTTGGTCCTAACAACTCATATTATCATTAATGAATCATTAAATCACTATTAATGGCCATCAAACACTCCTAACAACCCTCATAAATATAAATTTTTAGATGTTAATGGCCCTTAACAACCAACAACTCACAAAACCATTAATGTGAGTTTGAACACTATAAACTACTCCTATTATATCTATTTTAATTAATAGGTTCAAACTCATAGATCATATAGACTGAAAATCACTTTCTCAACTTAAACCTTAAATTTAAACTTTATGAAAATGGAAGGAAAGGGGAGGGAGAAGTATTATGTACTTACCTTGGGTGTTAAGAAGCTTTAAAATATCTCCAATGATTTTCAAATGCGTGCCCTAATAGAGCAAACCCCATGCCTTTCATTTCCTTCTTTTTCTCTCCCCTGGTTTCAGTCTGTCTCATGACTAGTATATTAAAAAAATTGGCCATGCATCGCAGCACGCGCAGCCCATGCTGTAGCGCATGGCACAGAGAAGCTTAGTTCATATTGGTTGCCTTTATGCGTCGCGGCAGGTGTCCCTCAACCCGTAGCATGTGGCATAAAGGTCCCTTCTTAAATTCTTTTTCACCTTTTGATGTCTGGATGGCCTAACTTTACTTTAGACTCACATTACACAAATAAAACCTCTCTGGCTATACACTACTTTAATAAGCTTAGTTACCCTTATTAAGCTTAGTTAATCGAGTTTAAATTTTTAAGATGTTATACAAAAATCACTCCTTTTTCATAACAACACACAACTAGGGTGCCCAAATCATAACACGTGAGTAAAAAATCTATACCAACCCTTAGACCTCACTCAATGAATCATTTTGGACCCATGCAACATATCACAATCAATCCAATACACATATTTTATAATTTCAACCCTCAACCCTTTGATTCACAAAAACATAAAGGGGAGTCAATTTTTTTAACCAACAAATATTCACAAAAGATAACCTAATACACCTTATCCTACTGGCATTAGTATTTTACGCCTATTTAAGCTTTACAATCACATCAATAGCTCAAGCACAAAATACACAATATATTTTTAACTACAATGCAAGTAGTCAAAAGAATGGGATGAAATCCTAGTTGAAAATTTAACAATTAAAGTACACATAAAGTAAATCTAGAGGCGTAGGATTTACACACGATCTTAGGCCTCCTTGCTTTCCCCAATCTTGATTTGATGAGATAGGCCTTGTAATATTAAAGAATGAGAGGTGAATACAATCACTCAATAACTAATGTCAACCTAACCTATACAGTTGTATATCAATTAACTATGGATGCAAATGACAACAAACTCAATTATCATATATATATATATATATTAAATATAGCCTCAATCATAAAAATAACAACTATGTGACTAGGCATGCAGCACATGTCATCAGATATATTTTAATTATGCACATCACAAGGTCACAAGAACAACAACCGTGCACCCTTACTTAAAACATGCCAGACATAATAATAACAACCATAACTCAGATTAACCTAGCCTTTCACTTGTGAGAAGTTATCAGGCTAGGATTAACTCAGTCACTTGTGTTTTGCAATTTTTCTTAATACTAACAACCATGGGGTTTCGTACCCCTAATCTAGCCTCCTCATAAAGTAGAGACTATTTAGGTTCGAGTCTTTCAAAGAATAAGTAGGACAGTCTCGAATCAACCGTGGGACAATGGCTATCTCCTAATTCTAATGGTCGGTGCCCTAGGCAAGGTTTTGATTCCAACAGTAAGTTGCCATTACCACATGGATTTACCAATCTACTCCTCTCTCTATAAGCGAACTCCTACCACATGATCATGCCATGCAAGTATTAACACATATTAAGCAATTCTAGCAATAATCATGTATTGTCTCACCGATAACCATATTTTTCTCCATTACACAACACATATCTCCTCATGCCCAATATCACAAGTTATTCATTTCATAAATACATGTACTTATTCACTATCATTGGTAAGACATGTTTTCATGCATATTGTCCTAAATAATCCTACACATAAAAATCACACCACAATTTATCATATTGCTAACATTTGCATCAATGGGAGCTCAAGCACCTAAATAAATTTTCAAATGATTTAGTTCAACTAACAAATAATTAATATACAACTATATAAATAAGGTTTTTCCCTAGTTATCTCAAATCTTACAGAAATCAAAGGTTTACCCCTCAAAACATAAGCTTGCCAAATAGCTTGAATGGTGTCGAGTTTAATTAATTTACAATCCAATCACAAGGACATTCATTGATATTCCTTTTTTTTAGATTTTTCCAACACTAATACATCCTTCTAACTCACACAAAAATGCAATCCCCATTTATCATTATACCCATCAGGTTTTCCTAGGTTCCTTTAGCTCTCATTATTATCAATGAGCTATTAAGTCATCATTAATGGCATTTCAACTCATCCAACCACCATATTTAATGCTAAATTTAGGTATTAATGGTCTCCACCAACTAATGACTCACAAAACTATTAATATTAGGTTTAAATGATCCAAACAACTCCCATTAATTATAAGTCAATGGGTTCGAGCTCATAGCTTATATGAATCAAAAATTACCATTTTAACTCAAATCCTAACTTATCTCTTCAAGAAAATGGAGGAGAAACAAAAGAAATAAACTTAGGAATGTTACCTTAGATATTATGTAGCTCCAAAATACTCTTAAACCTCCAATGCCACAAGCCTTAGCAGAGAAATCACGTTTGCTCTTTGTTTTCTATATTCTCCCATTCTGATTTTATGTCAGAAATATGACTAATATATAAGCAATTTTGGCTGTGCACTGCAGTGGACGTACCACGCATCATGGCAATGGTGGTGCCAGGACCCTAGGCCAAGAGATGCAACATTTTTAAGATTAATAATTTAAAAATAACTTAATAATTTAAAAAACAATTGTACCCCACATGACTTCATGTTATGGAATCGTTAAACAATCATCTCATTATTGATGCTAAGAAAAATATCCTTTTTAATGTAAGTTATTAGATAATTATTTATCAATAGATTTCCCGTATGATTTCACAACCAATTTTTCACAAATTTTGTAAAAGAAAATTCCCTTTCTACTGTTGTTGTAGCAACTATTAATATCATCACTAATTTCAAGAGAGTATAAAATTTTTTGGAACTCAAATATCTTTAAAGTTGGGCTAAGGGGTGCAAAATATTTAATTCAAGAGTGCAAAGTATTAAAACATATGAACCCTCCTTGTATTTCTTTTTAGTCCAAGGGGTGCATTTTCCCTCCATGATTTATATGTGGCGTCGCCCATGCATCATGGTGTATGGCATAGAGAGGCTAGCCCTTCTCTGATTAACACACATGCGCCATAGTAGATGGGCCACAAGCCGCGACAAAGGGCACATAACCTCTTCCTTTAGAATTTCTCCCTTTTTCACATCTAGGTAACCCCATTTTACTTCGGATCCACAGTTAGAATTGACATCACAATCAATCGCACAAATTAGACCTCTCTGGCCACATACTACATCAATAAACTTAATTATCTTAATTAACCTAGTTAATTAGGTTTAAATTTTTAGGATGTGATAAATAATGAGTAATCGGAGACAGATGAGAAACATAGTAAGGTGTATAAATTGAACGATTGAGCAAAGAGAGAAGATGAAAATAAGGAAGATAAGTGTGAACCTGATACAGAGAAAGAGGCAAATGAGGTTTGAATAGATGGACAATAAGAAAAAGAAATCCGTGGAATCGATGAAGGAGTGAACAAAGGTTGAGAGAAAGATTGAAAGAAAGCAGCGACTGTTGGTGAAGTGAAGCAAAAGGGATTAGGGTTTGCAGTAGGAAAGGAAAAGGAAAAAGAGGTGATCAGAGAGGGATGAAAAAGGGAGGCATTGGAATCTAGAGAAGCAGATGGTGGGATAAGGATCGTGATGTTAGTAGAAAAAGAGGAGTTTGAGATGGATGAATTTTCACCGATAGATTTTTCTACAGAGGTAGCCATTTTTGGCGTTTAGTGCTTTGATACCGAGAAAAATATTAGAGTGAAAAAAATTGAGAACACCAAGACAACAATCATTGGTATTGTGCATTGCCTTATATAAGAGAGCAAGTATAATCAGTGAAACACATGTGTCTTATATATAATAAATGCACTAACAATAAATGTTACTATTTACAAATATTCTTAACTTTGTCCAATTTTTCCTTATTGTTTTCATCCAAACCACTAGGAGTATGTGTCTATAGCCACCTTTATATAGCTTAGCGCAATGGCACATCTTCATTTTTTTCCTACCCTATGAAGAACAAAGTTTTCCTTGTTTCCATGGAGTGGATCCTTTTATTTTATTGTGAAATGCATGTGCTTTTATCTTTTTCTTCAAGGTTGCTAGCTTTGTTGTATGAAGATATACTTTCAGACTATCTTATCATGGGCTACAGGTCTTTAACTTGTCTTAGGTGATGACCATGTAGTTATCTTTCACTTTGTGCATAATTTAACCTTTATTTTTGCATTGCCAAACTCATTGTAATTTCCTTTGTGTGTTTTATTCTTAAAAATTAACAAAAATAAGAAGCAACAGTAAAGTTACAATAGGATATTTTTGCCAGAAAAAAGTTTTAATTCGAATGTTTCCACCACTCTTGATTTGCCAGCGCAACTGAAAAAAAAAATGGCAATTCGGCAATTCGCATATCCAAAGCATGTTCATATTTCATACATTAATGATGATAAGATCATATTACACATAACTTCCTCGACTTCAGGTTATATATAAATAATATCCCCAATCTTTAAAACTTTATAATAATTACATAAGTTTTTACATTTATGCAAATATGAAATGAAAAGTAGTTGTCTTTTCTATATGCCCAAACTAATTGTGGCTTCAAGGGCATCTTGAGAATATTTTTTGTGTATTTATTTAGTGTAATTACGGCTTTGAAGATTTAAATTTAAGATTTTAAAATAAGTTGATTCAACTTTCTTGATTAGTTGAACTAAACACTTCTCAGTTATATTTTCCCCTAACTTTCATTCATCACATATTTTCCTCCAATCCAAACAAACCACAAGGGCAATTTACAAATAATTCAATCTTCAAAGAAAAACGCAGTTTTTTCCCCTTTTTATTATAAAAGAAAACAAAGTTTAAGTCATATATAATTAATAATATCATATGATCTTGATAATAAAATAATTTAGGGCTACACGAATCCGAATTTTTTATTTTCAATTTTTATTTTAAAGTGAATAAAATTATCTGTATAGAATTTGTTTGGCCATCAATTTATTTGTACTCCCCCTGTTTTTAATTTTTTTTATAAAAAATAGAGGATTAATTAGTTTTTTTTAATTTTAATCTTTCATACTTTTCGATAACCATATAGTAAAAATTAAAAAGTTAAGAGAAAATATTTCTAAGGATAAGATATCTAATAAGTAAAATAAAAATGCTTCATCAATAAGACCAACGATTATATAATTGAAAATAAAAATTCAGTTTATGATTCAGAGATAATCATGCATACGGATGGAGCAGAGTTTAGAGGGGGAATTTCGTGTAATTAGCCTAACGATAACAATAACAGCGACGTTGCGTTTGTTCTGTGATAATTTGTTTTTCACCTTTTTATTCTCATCATCGTCATCTCTCTATTGAACGCGCGAAGCGAAGACTTCTATTATTTTCAGTCGTCCCTTTAATTTACACGTAGATTTGCTTGCACCTGAAGGCGCGGAGGGGATCGTCGAAGACGGCGAGGCAAATTCCAGACTTCCAGTCGTCGTCGGCGTTCAATTACCGTGGGTAAGTCAGTTTTACATATTCATATTTTAGTTTGCCGTAACGTTATATATTTTGATGTTGATGTTGATTTGTTTTTTTTTTTTTTTGGCAATTTGAAATTGATTGGACTGAGTGTTTTGGATTAATTTATGTTACCTTGCATTTATCCTGCTTCTGCAGAGCATGGGGAAAACTTCATGGTTATTAATAGCTACCTGTTTATGTCTGCTTGCCCTCTCGAATGGAAGAGGTAAGAGTGGAGCTTTTAACGTTTCCTGTCGTGTGTGTGTGTGTGTTTTTTTTTTTTATCAATTCTTCCATTTTATGTCCTTCTGCACCCATTGATGATCGGCATCCTTCTGAATCATACTATATTACTGTTACTGATTGTACGATGTAAATACTTATGAATTTATGGAGATGGCCAAGTTTTGGGGGTGTTTTCCCGCCTATAGTAGAACTAATTTTTTGTGGATATGGGCCTAAGATAATTTTTTTCTTTTAAATTTCAAGGAGATTGAAGGACCTAATTTATTATACTAAAAATAGTGAGGGAAGTTGATCAATCCTCTTAGAAACTGTTTTGTTTTACTCTGGCAAGATCAGATCAGAGAAGATATAGAGATATGCCTCTTTTTTTTTGGGGGGGGACGGACATGGACACCATAAAATTATTGTACTTATGTGTGGAACTTGTATTTACGTTCTGATATTTCTGCCGTTTTCATTTTCAGAACTCAAGGCTAAGCAGAAAAGTCATCATGCTTTCTACAACCATACACTAGCCACAATATTAGTGGAATATGCTTCTGCGGTCAGTTCCTTGTGAATGTTTCACGTTCAAAGCTCGTCTTTTGTATCATTATATATTTATTGATTCTTGATGCCGGGCCTAGTTGAGCTCTAGTGGTTGGGGTGGCTGGTGGTTTACATAGAGGTTGTTGGATCAAGTCAAGGTAAGGAATTCCTGTTAAAAAAAAAAAAAACAGAAAGAAAGAAAGAGGCAATCATATTTGTAATCATGCTTTTGAACAATGAAATGATCTTATAATGAAGGGACAATCTCATCTCACTGGCTGTTCCTGATGGATGGAAGTATTGCTTAGATTATGGGCCAAAAGGAATCAATTTAGGGCTATTGAAGTGTGTCAGTTTAGCTTAATTTGAATTTGCATTGTGTACCTAATGTTGTTTTACATGTATGGGTTAGACTCCTGCATGTCAGAAAAAGTTCTAGGAATTTTATGTGAGTTGTGTTTGAGGATTGAAGGGTTGTATCCTTGCAGGTATACGTGTCAGATTTGACAGAACTTTTTACTTGGACCTGCTCCAGATGTAATGGTTTAACCAAGGTGCTGAGAATGTAAATATTGTGTCATGCGTTGGTATAAGTGCCTGAATGAATTTTGAATCACTTTAGTGTTAATAATATGCTAGTCTGGCCCTACGTTTGTTTGCCTGAAGGTCTTTAATTGAACAGGGATTTGAAATTATGGAGTTGGTTGTCGACGTTCAGCATTGCTTACAGGTGCCTTCTCATCACAGAAGCATTACTGCTCATTATAAATTATGCAGTTTCCTATATTCTCTTAAATTGTTTCGTTACATTATAATGGATGCATGTTATCTTCATATCTTGTGTATTTGACCTGTTTTAGGGGTTTGTTGGAGTGGCAAAGGATCCTAAGGCCATAATCATTGCATTCAGAGGAACTCAGGAACGCAGGTATGTTTGGGTCTTTGGATGAACTTCAAAATAAAAGCTCTGGGTTATAGATGTCACTTTCCAGCAGAGTTCAGTACAAAGAAAGAATGTAGCTTGCTTGCAACTTTATGTATAGTATTTCTTACCCATATGTACTCGTCAATGTGCTATTTGTTAATGAACAGTTAAGTTATTATATGCATGCATACATTGGTTAAGTTATGCACTTAATTTTGTAATCTTTGATTGCAATTTATTACTATTCACATAGCATTGGCCGTGAAACTCATTAAAGTAGTGTTGACTAAGTGTCCTGGTGAAGCCTGCGGTAGTGATAAGCTTTGCATCCAAATTTTTACCTGGCATGACAATTTTATGGTACTAAATTTGTCATGTTGAGCCATTAAGTTATAGATTATTGTGTGGCAAAGAGATCATATTTTCTCATATACTGACCTTTGAGAGTCAGAGAGTGTTATTTTTCCCTGATGAAAGTTTTGTCCATAACGACATTTAAATAAAAATTTTCTTAGATTGAGCTCATTTGTACATATAATGGCTGTAAACAGCATTCGGAACTGGATTGAAGACTTATTTTGGAAGCAGCTTGATATAAATTATCCAGGCATGCCTGATGCAATGGTGTGTTTGTTAAAGTTTGAGTTCAATTTATTTTTTGAAGTATGGACTGCCATTTCTGATATATTATTATTTGCTTCAGGTACACTATGGATTTTATTATGCATACCATAATACAACTTTGCGTCCAGCAATTTTAGATGCTGTTAGAAGAGCAAAGAAATTTTATGGAGATATTCAGATTATTGTGACAGGGCATTCAATGGGAGGGGCGATGGCAGCGTTTTGTGGGCTTGATTTAATGGTAACTGTAATTTAGGATTTTTTATTTGACCAGGAATCAAGAAATGCTGTTTTATGGCTTCAAGTTCTCTTTACTTCCTTTGCATGGTTAGTCTGTGTTTTGCTTTCAAGTAGGGGCATCCAATTTCGTTTGAAACAGTTGTTGCATTTGTTGAAAAGTGGGTTTGTCTGTTGTTAAAGGTGAAAGGCACAAGGCTAGTAAAACGCGTTTGTTTCAAAGCACTAGAAAGGCACATGCCCGATTGAAGTAAGGCACTACCATGTGAAAATGCATAATGTATAGACAACACATCATATTTAAAACGCTAATTGTAAATTTATTCAACCTTCATACTCCAAAAACTTGTGTCATATGAAGAAAACATAGATAAAAGTAGCAATCATGTTGTACATTAT
This sequence comes from Prosopis cineraria, assembly GCF_029017545.1. Taxonomy (NCBI): domain Eukaryota; kingdom Viridiplantae; phylum Streptophyta; class Magnoliopsida; order Fabales; family Fabaceae; genus Prosopis; species Prosopis cineraria. The sequence continues at coordinate 23,223,773 of NW_026555345.1, read as the reverse complement.
GAATAAATACTCCAGGAAATATCAACCAAGTCCCAAAGGCACGCTTTGAGTGCCTGAGTGAACCCATCGCCTCTCTTCACATGAGAGGCGATGAGGCTGTTCTGCTCCTTGCCTCAGCGCCTAAGGTGCAAAGGGATTTTACTATCGAACGTAGATTTTACTTATGTTTGTGATGGGATTTTACTGTCGAACGTAGATTTCAACTTTTTAATAAATGTGATTTTGTTTCAGAAGTAATAATGGAATAGTGCTGAAGCTAAGTTCTTTTATTGTAATGTTTTTCCTGGACCATGATTTTATGTTTTCACTTTATGATTGTCCTGTTTCATTAAGATGAAGTGGCGTATTTGTTTTCTTTTGCATGTTTACAGGTCAATGAAAATGCGCAGGATGTTCAGGTTATGACATTTGGACAACCTCGTGTTGGCAATGCTCCTTTTGCATCTTATTATAGCCAACTTGTGCCAAAGACAATCCGAGTCACAAATGAGCATGATATTGTTCCTCATTTGCCTCCATATTATTCTTATTTCCCTCACAAGACATACCACCACTTCCCAAGAGAGGTATGCCATGGTATATTGAATGATTGAAGTGATAGAATTTTCCCATTAAACCTGTAATGCCATGGTTGGTTGTCTGTCGAAATATCAAATATCAAGAATGACTATGTTACATGCAGTATACCTCTTTAGTGTTAATATTAGCTCTTGCTATTTCTCAAACATCTCCAATTGTCTCCTCCTGCTGAACTAATGGCTATCAAGATTCATGCGAGCTCACTATTGTATACTTGGCTGTCATTGATCATGTAAAATCAGAAATACTGCCAGTGTGCTAATTTGTGATGACAATATAATTTCATACCTATTTTAGGTTTGATTCATCAAATCTGCTGGGCTTGTCCACTGTCCAGCAATGGGAGAGGGTTTGGATTCTAAAATTCTCAGATCTTTTATCAATATTCTTTCTTGCTCCTTGTAAAGCATGAAATTTTCTGATGTTGTCTATGCTGTTTGCTTATGATCTATTGTCTTGGTTTAAAGTGGAAATTGACTAAGGTGCGGCATATCTTTTTAATTTATTTTCCAGTTCATAAAAGTGAGGAATTATTGTGAACTGCAGGTATGGCTTTATAGTATGAGATTTGGAAGTCTTGTTTATAAAGCTGAGAGAATTTGTGATAGATCTGGTGAAGATCCATCTTGTAGCATGTAAGTCTTTTTTTTTTTTTTGGTCACTATGTCATTGAAATCATAAAACCTGTAAAATTTTGCTTCTATTTGTATGCGTGATGTATGAATGATCAACTTGTGGGGGGAGCTTTTAGCTATTTTGCATAGGTAGCTGTTAGACAAAATACTAGAGAGAATAGTTAAAGTAGTGATAAAAACTTCATATGGCCATGCAGGTCAGTGAGTGGGAATAGTATCTCAGACCACTTAATCTATTTTGGCGTTACAATGCACTCAGAGACACCAGCATGCAGATTTATGATGGATCCTCATGTTCTGGGTTATAGTGAGAGAGATCAAGATGGAGACTTAATATTTTCCAGGGAACTTGCAGCTTCCCCTCTTGAATTGAGTTCCAAGGTTGAAATCCATGGAAAGCGTGTTAGCGTTGATTGAATCTACATATGATGTACATAGCAAGGTTTGTGCAAGAGATCTGCTGAGGAGGTAACATACTTGTGAATGATTTATTTATGCTTTCTTTAGGATCCTGACAGATGAATGGGTCATAAAGCGGATGAATTTTGTACAGATCTGTCAGAACTTAAAGGAGCTTGTGTAAATAGTAAAAGCGAACAAATTCTGTATATTCTCGTCTTTGTAAATATGTCAGGGACTACATTTTTAGGCGAAATTCCTTGTGTTTGCTAGCAGATTCTTCTCCTCTCCTCCTTTTTCGGCTATAGCTATCAGATTGCTCATTAAAAGCAGAGCATGTGGGGGAAAAAATATTTAATACCTAGTCATGTGATAGTGCTGTTGAGTTGTGAAACACCAATTGTCCGGCTTTTAGGGAAATCTTTGCTAACAATCATGTCAAAACTGCGTAGAAGTTTTAGTCTAGTGTATAGTATTAAATATCAAACAAATTATCAATTTTTTTTTGTTATTATTAGAAAATTATTGTTCTTTAGTTAATACTTGAAAAATTTCTTCAATTGGTCAAGTGCGTTTAGGCTGGCCTAAAAATAAAAAAATTTGGAATTTGTAACTGACAACAATCTTCTATCCTTGTATATAGAAATATAAATTTTTTTTTAACGAGAGTTGAATTTAATAGAATGAATTAATTTTTTATAATATGACAAATAAAATTTGAATTTCTATTAAAAAATGTGTATACAGTCAGTGTGAACATCGTATTTTATTCGGGCATTTTTTTTAAAATTTGATAATAAATAATAAAAAAATATAAAAATATAAAAATAAAATTTAATCCTTTTTAGGATTATATTTTAACAAAAAAAATCTTGTTTAAATCTTCTAAAATTCCTCTTCAAATTATCCCAACCATTTAAAATATTAGGAGTTAATTTTTGAGAATCAACTTTTTTTGAATTTCTTTATTTAAATTTTGTTATCTTCTAAAAAAATACATACTTGCTTAATTTCAAATTAGATTTTTTTCTCTTTTTTTTTCTCTTCTAATTTTTTTTAAATTAATAAACAGGATTTTAAAAGAAAAAAAAGAGAGAGAAGAAAGGATTATAGATTTTTTTTTCTCTTCAAAATATATATATATATATATATATAAACCAATGGGTTAAATCTTAACCCATTGGTTCCAAAATTTAGTGCTCAGAGTTAGAGGAAGACGAAGCCAGTGAAGAACAAGAAGGAAAGAAGTAGAGCAGCAACGTACGGCAATATCAGAGAAGACACAACAGAAACATGCAGAAAACAGAAACACGAGCGGAGAAACACAGCACACACACATGCAAAGAAAAGGAGTCAGAGACGCATGCAGAAAAAGAACACGCACGTACACTTTCGGCTGGGCGCAGAAGAAGCAAAACAGAGCAGAAAAAAAACAGCAAGCAACCGGAACACGTACGCATATGCTTTCGGCTAGCAGGAGAAAAGAAACAAAACCAAGGACGCACGCACACATGCAGGAGACGGCACAGCAGAGAAAGTAGATGGAACAACACAGAAAAAGTGAGAAGAAATAGAGGCAGAAATGCAGAAAAAATAGAGACGGAATAGCACAAAAAAAGGAGAAGAGACAGAGGCAGAAACGAAGAACAAGCAGAGCAGGAGAGTAATGATTCACATTTTCCATTCTCTATATAAGGAGAAGCTGGGTAATCGAAGAGAGGAGGCTGGGAAAAACTGAAGAAAAACAGGGGCTGGGCCAAAAAAAAACTAGAGGAGACGGAGGGAAGAAAAACTGAAGGAGAGAGAGAGCACATGGACGAGAAAACGAAAAACAGAGCATGAAGAAGGAGCAAAGAACCTGGACGAAAGTAGAAAAGGAGAGGAAGAGAAGAGAGAAAAGGAGGGAGCACTGATTCAAAACTGAAAAAAGAGAGCTAGAAATGAGAAGCAGAGCACCGAGAAGAGGAGGAAGAAAAGAGCACGAGAAGCAAAAAAAATAGAGGAGAGACGAAAGGAAAAAAGAGACAGCAAAAACGCGAGGGAGAGGTGAGTCTAAGGAAGAAAAGAGAGAGATGGAACGAAACTGGAAAGGAGAGAGGAGAATAGAAACAAAGCATAAAAGAGGAGAGTGAGGGAGTGAGAGGACAGCGATGGAGTACTCTGATGTGAAGAAACAGAGCATGCATGTGCACGTGGGTACTGAACGAGATTATCTTCTTCTTCTCCCTCAGTTACGTGGGCTCGGTTGCCAGCAATGCATAGGTTCTGATTCGGTCCATCAGTTGGAGGAAGTGATATGGCTTCGAAGCACATCTTGAAGGAGCTTAAGGACTTGCAGAAAGATCCATCAACTTCATTCTGCGCAGGTTCTGATTCGGTCCATCAGTTGGAGGAAGTGATATGGCTTCGAAGCACATCTTGAAGGAGCTTAAGGACTTGCAAAAAGATCCATCAACTTCATTCTGCACAGGTTCTAATACAAGTTTTTCATAACTTCATGCAGCCTTATATTATATCAGCCTTATATTATATCATTTCCTAATCTCAATGTATGCATAGCTTGTTATAAGATACAGTGATGGATATATCACACTATAGATTTGATTTTGGCCGCCTATAATTAAAACTCAAACATACTTTTACAAATTAGATTCTCTTAAGCTAAAAATCTTGATTATATAATGAATGTGTTTTTGAACAACCCATATCATAAGAAATTTTTTTTATCATAATAAAAAATTTAAATCCCCACAAAATGATCCTTTATCGTGGAAATCAATAAGATTTTGTGGGTACGAGGATCAATCTTGTAGGCATTTATATTCAAAGGCCCATTATTAAATTTTTTTATATAATAAATATTTAAATCTCACGTGAGATTTTAAGAATCTTCGTAGAGAATTAAATTAATCACATTATCGTGTGGGATAATAAATCCTCGCAGATATTGTGATTCACAATTTATACAGTAAATAAATAAATGAGTTTTGTAAATTAAATAAAAAACATTTTTTATAATTTTAATTAATTAAATTAATGAATTTAAATTATAATTATATTTACCCATTATATCTTTTGGTCATGTGAAATTTTTGAAACTCCGTAGACCTTTAGGATAATCGTACTACCGTGTGATTCAATAAGGCTTCGCAGGTATAACGATTAAGATTTCTATGTTTAAAAATATGCGTTGTATAATTACGCATTAAAATATATTCAAAGTGAATATTATTTAATCTTTTTATCATGTGAGACCTTGTATTTCTGCAGATATTTAGGATAATCTCGTATCATATAAATCAATAAGGTTTGCAGATATGAGAGTAAAACTTATATGTTAATATGGGTTCAAAAGGCCCATTATTAAATTTAACTTTCTTTTTTATAACCCAAATTAATAATATATTTAAATTTATGTGAGATTTCAAAAATCTTTGTAGAGATTTAAATTAATCACATCATCGTGGGGATAATAAGTCCTCACAAATATAGTTATTATCAATTTTTATAATAAATAAATATTTTTTGTAAATAATCATGTAATACACAATTTAGAAAAATTAATTAATCAAATTACTGAATTTAAGTAGTAATCACATTTACCGATTATATCTTTTAGTTATGTGAGATTTTTAATCTCCGCAGACTTCTAAGATAATCGTATTATCGTATAAGTCAATAAGACTCTGCAGATATAACGATTAAATTTTTATATATATATATATATATATTATATAATTAATTAAATCAATTAATTAAATTTAATTCCTTTATCGTGAGAGATTTTAGAATCTTCGCAGATATTTAGGATAAATCATATTACCGTATAAGCCAATAAGGCTATACAGGTATGATGATTAAAATTCTTTAAAAACATATATACATACTTAAGCAAACTATTATTAACACTTAAAAATAAATAAATTAAATTGCTAAATTCTTTTATCGTGTGAGGTTCCAGAACCTCCGTAGATACTTAGAATAATTGCATTACCGTATGAACTAATAAGGCTCTGCAGGTATAGCAGTTAAAATTCTCAATCATAAAACATAAAAAAAATAATAATTTTAAACCCTTTTCTTTCTTTATTCCAAAAATTTAAAAATGGAGAAAATAATTAAAATTAAATCACCTTTTACAATTTAAAACACACATATCAAAATTTCAGAAATTGTTTTATTTGCAAAATGGTGAATTATTTCTAATTAATTTTCCTTCAAAAAGTATTTTCACCAACAAATTTTTAAGCCCGAACTACGTGGACTTTGATCCCCATCACAGGGTACGTAGGCCTCAGAGTCAAATTCTAAGTCAAGTCCGTCCTCCCAAATAAATAAATATTTTTTACCTAATCTTATCATTTTTATATCAAACACATGAATATAAAAGGGATAATTAAAATAATTATAAAACTATATTAAAAAAGCACAACAAACTTTAGGTAACCGTTCTGACGAACGAGTGTTGTGGGGTGCCTAATACCTTCCCCACACTCAACCGACTCTCAAACCTATTCTCTGATTTCGCAGACCACCCTTATCCTCCCTTTAATCGGTTTCCCGAGATTTACCTCAAAATCTCGGTGGCGACTCCTCATTTCATCCGATTCCCGCCGCGAAGGCCGGGACCTCCGCTCGTGCGCCGTCCACATTGCATTTTTCTGGGTGCGACAGTTAGTTTTCAGTCATAATTTGAACAAGATTATTTTCATTAGAAGAAGGATACATGTGACTACTAATTGTTTTTTTTCAAACCCTAGTAACACTTACTAATTTGATGTTTATAAGAAAAAAATATAAGATGTATTTTGCAATTTTTCTAAAAATTTTATGAAATGATTTATTTTTTTAATCAAAGAAACTTCAAGTGTGTTTGGATTAAAAAATTCACAATTGAGGTTATGATTCAACTGAAGTTAGGAAAAAAGTAACATGATTTATGTTTGAATACTTTTTTTTTAAAGTTAGTTGAGCAAATTGAAATTTGTTTAGATGATTTGATTGAAAAGCCAGTTGAAATGAATAATGACAAAAATAAATATGAGTTTTGTTATATACATTTTTCTGACTAATTTGATATTTTTAGGAAAAAGATATTAAGTTTAAAATTACAATTTTTAAAAAATTAAATTACAAATATAAAATACATTAATAAGTCAAATATCTTAATTTTTAAAAAGGTAGAATTAAATAATAAAATTTGAAATATTCAAAAAAGATAAAATAAATTCATAAATTATAAAATATTGAATTCATATTATTTACAATTTAATTTTAGTGTGCAAATCTTATTTCATTCTAATCTTATTATATTTTCTCCCTCTATTTAATGTTTCACAAATAAAGTTATGTTAAATGGAGTGTATTTTAATTAAATAATGAAACAAGATTTTAATTGTTTTTCTTCCTTTACTGTCTTAATTTATAAATTATAATTAAATATTAAATAATGAAACACAATACAATTATCTTCTTCCTCCTCAAAGCTGAGCGCCGTGCATGCACACTCAAAAAACATACACAGTGTCACAGTGAGCACCTTCTTCCTCCTCCTTCTCCTACTCTCTTCCTCTAAGCTCTTTGTTTCTTCCTTATCTTGCAAAGTCTCCACAAACCCTTTCAACTTTATCTCCCTTCTACACTCCTTTCCTCCATCTGCTTCCCCCTCTCCCCACTACCGTGGATCTATCGTCTCCCTCTCTACCTCAATGAATGAAGGAAAGCAACAAAGATGGAGCAGACACGATGATCCTCAACCTCCATAGATGGTAACTGTGACTAGCGCTAATACAATTAACGGCAACAGTGTTGGAAATAACGGTTGGTGCTTATTAAAGTGAAGAATGCGCAGGTAAGGTGAGAGAATATGAATTGGAGAGAGGAATCTGACAAAATGCCCAGCCAACGTTCATAACATGCATCAAAAAAGCTTCCTCATCTGGCTTCGCAATCAACGCTCATTCAAATTTTTTTTTATCCAAACATGTTTTAATGAGCCTTTTTTATCTCAACTGAGGTTAGAGTCTCTCTAACCTCAATTAACAAGTAATCCAAACATGCACTTCATCACTCAAACAAAGAACAACAAACTCACATATTACATTTGCAAAAAACTGCATTTTCACAAGTAGAAATAATGAATTACTATATCAATATGTGGAATTCTTTCAATACACATGCCACGTGATCTAGTTGTATTAATATATTGAATTCAATATATACTATGCAGGCAAAAGTTTAAAGTATATATATAATAAAATAAAATTAACTCATATACATATATATATTATATGAAAAAAATTACTAAATCGGGAGGTAAATGACACTACATAGAGATCAACAATATAACTATTTTTTTTTAAAAAAAAACACTCATTTCAATGGAGGAAGTCCAAAGTTTTATTTTTTTATTTAAAATGTAAAATGAAAAGCAAGTATTTTTAAATTCTTTATAATTTCCACCCGAGAGTAATTGAGCCACAAAAAAGCAAAAAAAAACAAAAAAGAAAAAAAAATAGTGCCAAGATATTCCATGACACGTGGGATTCAAAGACATTTTAGGTGTTGATAAGATCGCGGTAACTTCCATCTTCTTGTCTCTTAAATATTTTTTCAACTTTCAGATCAGATCTCCGCTTTGGCATTGTCTTTTCCGTACATGGATACATAGAATCTCAATTATTGTGGGTTCCAATAATGACAATCTATTATTTATTTGATTAAAAGATTTAATTTACATGAAATTATTTATATTTTTATCACAAATTTATTCAATAATTTTAAATACAAACATAATTAATCTTAAAATATTTTAAAAATAAGTTGTAAATAATAATTTATACAAATTAAAATAAGTCTAATTATAATTTAAGAGTTTCATTTAAAATTTAAATATTTTATCAGTAATTGAAATGTTAAAATTTATAATTATTTAAATTGATATTTTTAATTTAAATTTTTAAAAACTATATTCAAAATTTAATTATATTAATTTAATTTTTTTTAGACTTGTATGTATTTTTTTTTAAAAAAAGGGTAAAGAGATAAAAACACCCACAAAGTGGTCAGTCAATGACACCCAATATCCTAAAGTGAGGAAAACGGCATGAATATCTATAACATTACATAGGTTAGTGTAAAAGTGACTAAATCATTAATTTTAACCTAATACTGTTAACTTTGATTGTTAAATGTCAACTGTACGTGCTACATGTCAGTTTTTACTGACGTGGACTAATAAAGGGGTAAAAATACTTAAAAAGTCATTGGTCAAGAGTAAAAATAGCATAACGTTACCAAAGTTGGTGTAAAAAAGATTAATTACTCAAATCACTTAAATGTTGACTATTTAACTGACGCCTACGCAAAAGTTGACAATTTTTTCACTGATATGGATAAAAAATATTCCAAATAAAATTTTTGGAGGTTAATGGTTCATTGTATGAACATCATGTGAGGAGTTTCATTTTGACAAAATATTAAATTAAATCGTTTGTTTCTTTACAGTAGTAGTGAAAACTATTTGACCGAATATCAAATTAAATTACTTGTTTCTTAAGGTAGGGCGACGTAGGAGGTATGCTCAGTCTTGATTTTTAATTGTGTACAACCTATCTCATTATGTTGAATCTCAAGTTTTACAGACAATAAAAATGAATGAAGAGAGAGGGAGGGAGAGGGCAAGATATGTGACAATAAAAAAAATCATGTTGCATGAATTTTGAAAGATTGGCCACTCTTCCACCTATTAAAGTAACATTATGGGTATCCATATGATAATCGATCAACATTCGTAAAAAATTTATCTCGAAATATTTTTTTTCTACATCAACAAAAAAAAAGTCAATTTTAACTTAAGTATCAACTAAATAATCAACATTTAAGAGATTAGATGTATTGGTCTTTTTTGTGCCAATTTTGGTAACATTATGTATATTTTTGCTCTTAGCCGATGATTTCATAAGTATTTTTATCCTTTTATTAGTCCACGTCAGTAAAGATTGATACGTGACATGCATAGTCAGTATTTAATGATCAAAATTAATAATATTAAATTAAAGTTAATGATTTAATCACTTTTACACTCACTTATATATCATATAAATATACCTGTTTCTATTATTTTATGAACATTTTTATCCTTTTATAAAAAAATAATAAAAATAAAAATCAGTGCAATCGATTTATTCGCTGATGTTTCGGCGGGTAATCCTTTTCTCTGTTGCGGAAGCAATCTGTTTCTCGCAAGGCAAGCCCACCATATTATCCTTTCTTTCTCTCTCTCTCTCTCTCTCTCTCTCTCTTTCGTCCCCAACAAGTGGGCATGTTAGTGATCATCCATTTATTGTTGTTGCTGCAGCAGCTACGCTTGCATTTTTGCCATTAAAATAATCTCATGATAAAGGATCTTTGTTCTTTAAGCATAATGGCTCCATTCCTCCTTGAGGATCACGACAATCCAATCCCACACTTCTTCCCAAGTCAGGAAACCCCTCTCTCCTTCTTCTTCTTCCCCTTCCCTCCTCAATCAGAGCCTTCCCTTTTGCCTCTTTTCCAAATCTCATGGAAGGCTCTGCCGATGAACGCCTTCACTTCGGCAAGATGGGATACGGGTACTAATCAATCGGAGCCTATCGCATTTGCTTTTTGTTCATTGATGGATTTCGTTGTTGTCGATGTTGTTTGCATTGCTTATTTGTTGATCTTTGGATGTTTATTTGATAGGTGCAAACATTATAGGAGAAGATGCATGATTCGAGCTCCTTGTTGCAATGAGATTTACTGGTGTCGTCATTGTCATAACGAGGCAGTGGTATTCCTCGATGTTCTCCTTTCTTTCTTTTTTTTCCTTCATTCTCTGCTCAAGTTTCTTGCGTTTGGCTGATCCGGATTCGTTTTTGTTTTCTTAGAGCATGTTGAGGAATATCTATGATCGGCATGAAATAGTACGCCAAGATGTTGAACAAGTAGGGTGAATTCGTGACTCTCTGGATACTCGGTTATTGAAAATAATATCTTTTTTTTTTTTGTGCTTTCTTTTGTATGAGTTACTGGTAAAAGACGATGATAACCATGCCGTTTTTACATTCCATTTCTGTTACAGGTTGTTTGTGCAGTTTGCGACACAGAGCAGCCAGTATGTATTCTTTTTGTTTTTTGATCCTTGATCGAGAACATTGGTTTTATATTATTTACGATTGGGTTTTAATTCTTCTTGTTTTTCTAAACTTATTCATTGAAGGTTGCTCAAGTTTGCACAAACTGTGGCGTCATGATGGGTGAATATTTCTGCGAAATCTGCAAATTCTTCGATGACGATGTAATGGTTCATTAAATAAATCTTCCTATTAAATTGCAATTTGAATATGATTGATCCTCCTCCACTTTGGCTTGTAATCATGCTTGTTATCTTTGATCTTATCCTTTTATGAACGACGCTGATTTTTGTCATGCAGACTGGGAAACAAGAGTTTCATTGCGACGATTGTGGGATCTGTAGGTGCGTTGAATGTGTTTGTGTTGAGATTTTTTTTTTCTGGGGCCTTTGAAATGGATCAGGTTTACAAAAAATGTGTTGGCTAATCTATTCATGAACACATACGAGTTTACCATAAAGGATATCTAACTTGTGTATGTGTATCTTCATGATTGACACCGTCTACTTATCTTTTACTCACCAATTCTAAAGAATCTCTGTTAGAGTATACATGTCTTTTTAGGCTCTCATTTCAGTTATGAATTCATAAACATTGATTTAATTCTTGGAAATGATGAATTATTTGTCATTGGAAACAGAGTCGGTGGTCGTCAGAATTATTATCACTGCAAGAAGTGTGGTATGTATTCATCACCACACCTCCAATATTGCTTGCTTCTTCATTTGGGCATGACAAATTGTTTCCTTGACATAAGGCTATGGTTTAAAATTGTTCATTCAAGTATTAATAGCAGATTCATGGCTTTGCCTCCTTTGTTTCTCAGTATTCACTAGTTCAGTAAACGTTAATTATTTCCTATGAGCCTGGCTTAAGGGCCAACTCATTTATCTTCTTTCATTACAAATAATAATTTGTGCTCAAGGGCAACTCATTGTTCATAGCTTGATTCAGACTTCCAAATTTCCAAACATGTGAAGTATTTTGCTGTCCATATCTTCCCCTGTCCTTATTACAACTTTTCAAAATCCATTTTGGGGACAAAAATTGATTTTAGAAAGAGGCATTCCTATGTAGGCTCAACATCCATAAGCTTACAAATCAGCATTTGTTACTCAATATTCAAGGTGCAAAGACTGATTCAGAGTTTCTAATGTTTTCATGGTTATTTTCACTTGTTTGTGAGTAGAGTCCATTAATATGTGCACGGCTGGGCAGAACAAATTAAAAAAAAAAAATCATTCTAGAAATAGATTGCTCAATGCACACATTTCTATTGGGGGTTTCTGTATTGAAAAAATGTTCTATATGCTGCAGGGTCCTGCTATTCAGTTGCCCTTCGTGATAATCATTCTTGTGTAGAAAACTCTATGAGGCATCACTGTCCAATTTGTTATGAGGTGTGTGCCTCTTTTCCACCGTCGTAGCTCAAGTTTCCAATCAAGGGGGAAATTTCATTGTACCTTGAGGTGGAAATTGAGAATACTCTGGTGTGACTTTATTGTGTTTGTGCAGTACCTTTTTGATTCATTGAAAGACACTACTGTGATGAAATGTGGTCACACGATGCATTGTGATTGTTATCAAGAGATGATAAAGCGTGACAAGTGAGCATATTACTTATTTGTTTGGTGTTCGTTTTATGAAAACATTTTCTACCCGTTAATATGAACTTGATTTGCTCTCATGGTTCAGGTTCTGTTGTCCCATATGCTCCAAGTCAGTGATCGATATGTCCAGTACGTGGAAGAGAATTGATGAAGAGGTAACCTCTTATATCAAAGTCTGTCGATGCATTTGCCCTAGTTGCATGCCTTTGATGGTGTGAAGGACCCTCTTCAACTCAGAAAACCCAAGATCAATGACTCCTTCAAGTTCAATGTGAAAGGATGTGATAGAGATTACATAAAATTATAGTCAGGCTTTAAACTTTTGGGACGAAATGTTTTTTTCTTTTGACATTTAGCATGCAATTATTTTGTCAAGAATATTACTTACAGAAATATCATATTTTTATTATGACGTCACTGTCTCATTTCTTCTTCATTTATGCTAATATCAGATAGAAGAAACAGTCATGCCTGAAGATTATCGGGACAGGAAGGTAACATATATTCTTTGAATATATATATATATATATATATGTATCCAACGTCCACTTCTATTTTTCTCTAAACCACTGTCCTTTACCATTTATTTTAGATTTCTACAATCCAGCAGTGAGTAGGATAACCATGCTAAATTAATGTAAATAAGAAAATGTTCATGATTTTAAACTTGTGTAATATGTGGCCATGACACTTGGTACATATCAGGGCACATGTAAATTTCAACTTCTTGAGATTTGCTTCTTGGTAGAACTTCTGAAAGAGCTAGCATGCACAATTCTCTTGAACCAGACATGTTTTGTCTAGTTAACGGAATGAATTGTATGTTTCATTGTTTGTGAATAATATGACATATTATAAATTGTTATGTAATGCAGGTTTGGATACTGTGCAATGACTGCAATGACACAACTGAAGTTTACTTCCACATTATTGGGCAAAAATGTGGTCACTGCAGCTCATACAATACTCGTACAATTGCTCCTCCTGTTCTTCCTCACTGACCTCCATATTCTTAAAGTAATTACCCCCCATCCCCATCGTTGTAGATTGTTCTGATTCAATAATTTTGTCCTTCGCTGGATATGAAGTGAATGAATTGCGTATGGTGCTTCTGGGGGGAATTCACTTCATCCTCATGGTGAATTGCCAGCAATTGTACTTCGGTACTTGTTAATGATGATGATGTATTTAAATTGGATTGTAGTGATACTTGTGTTTGCCATTGAATTTAATCAAAACACAATGCTTGCATTGCAAGGCATATGCTTTGCAATTCATTATGACTATCACTGAATTGTGATAGTTTGTTATCCTGTCTTTGTCACTCTCTGTTCTGCTGAGGTCCTTTCCTTGTCAAGACAGTTGATCTCTTCGTGATAAACTTGAATCTATTTATATTTTTCCCTTTATTTTTATTCATTATTTTGATATTTCTTTTGTAACCAATCCGGAGTATTCACTTGTTACTGTGCTTCTCTATCAATATTAATTAAAATTTGAAAAGCATTACTTTAAGTCTCTACATTTACTCGAGTTTTATTATATGTTCATGTATTTCTTTTTTTTTTTATGTTCTAGGTCTTTATATTTTTATTTTTTAATGTTTTAAGTTTCTAAAACATCATTCGGGTTTAGAATACTAAAAAACAAAAAAATAGAGATTTAGAATACACAAAAAAATATAGGGATTCAAAGTTATTCTATTAAAATTTATAATTCGTGAGAATGATATCTTGCTTTTTTCTTTCCTTCTTAATTTTCACCTTGATAAAGTGTGAGGAAGGGACTAAATATAATACTGAGAAGGGAAGTTTTAAACACTTCAAAATTGGAGAAGGGTCACTATATTCCATCAAACGTTTATCTACCCAGCTTAAAGAAACATCCTACTTGATCTGAATCAAATTTATGAGGAGTAACCACGGGCTAGTTTAATAGTAAAAATGAACATTTAATAGATACTTAATTGCAGTTAAAAAATACTGCTGGTGAATACTTTTAGTTCTTATTTGAGTGAATCATCTTTGACTTGAGGTCTATAACATTTGTCCTATCATATCTCAGCCACAAATTCTATAAATCATCATTATATTTGTGTATAACACAAACTCTAACATGTAATTTTCATGAGTTATAAACATTATGATTTTTTTCCCCCGGAACTCGATGCAGTGTACGGGGCTTCCAACAATTAAAAAACAAAAAGCTTGAATTAAACAACAACCATATGATGCCTTTTGTTGGAAATTTGTTTTCAGCTGTCGTAATCATCGACTTTCTTGTTTTAAAATATTTAACATAATTATTGTCAAACAAAGTAATTCTCCCAATTCTTTCCTGTGGAATTCTCGTTCCCAACTACACGGATTAGAGTTTTTCCTTATTGGAAAAGAATACAATTTTAGAAAAAAAAAAATTCTGTAATAAAAGAGAGCCAAAAAAAATTCTAATCCAACAGATCATACTTCAAATTTGGAATGGTATTTTCTGTTCAACAATTATTCCTGAAAAGATTATAACCTAGCAGTAAAAAAAAATGACATTGAATGTTTCATGGCAGAATAAAAAGTTTTTAACTCGTAAGATACACATAAACCCTTCAAAAAGTATATGGTTGTTTTGCGTGAAATGAAGGCAATTCCCAATTAATCTATCCTTTACAATAACTATAAATAAATCTTAAGGTCAATCATTACGCCATATCAAATTGTATTTAACAAAACTTATATTCACACATGATCAATTATATATAACATTATTAAGAGTAAAATGCACAGATAAACTGAATATTTTATTGCACGATCATGAAAACGTTGGTTCAAGTATAACAACAAATGTGGTAAACCAAGAAGTTTTTAGGAACTTGTGAGATCAGACATATTGTTCTTCCATTGTATGTCTAATGTCAAGAATGATTTGTAATGTATTACTTTCTCTTCCAAATTATAAAATACTTTTAAACAAAATCTTATACATCAATAAACCTCATTAAATATATTTAACTACTTTATCTTTTTAAAATAAAAATATAAACTTTCAAAAATACTCATCATTTAATATATTGAAAGAAAAATGATGAAAATTAATTATAAATAAAGAAATGGTCATATTGAAATTAGCACATCTAATTAAACTTTAATTTATTCAAAATCTTATATTTTGGGATAGAGAAATTCCTTCAAAAGTATTTTATAATTTGAAACCAAGGAAATATCATTTTCTAATTTGCTCTGGGCAGATTTCTCTGAAATGAAACAAGTTGAAGTGTATTTATTGTAGTATTTAACAAACCAATAGAGTTTTTATATATTCATAAATAAGTTGTGATAGACGGTAACATAAATTTGCAATGGTAAATTTTGAGTAGTCTGAAAGTTAAAAAGAAGAAGGAGAAGAAGAAGAAGAGACAAAAGGCAATATTGTTTCATTGCATATCATAAATTTCCAGTACAAATGAAAAAATGTGTTGCACTTCTGTGAGAGTAATGCATAATTATATTTTTCATGTTTCTCCCCCAAAAAAGTAATTTTAATGTTTATCTCTTATTTCTCACTGCCACTGAGGGGCTACTTGTCTCTCTACTCAAACTCCAACATTGATTCTTCTCTGTGTATAACTATATTGAAAAATAAAAAACAATCAAACCTTGAATCTACAAACCCAAAATCTCTCTCTTGATCTTCTCAGCAATTACATTTCCATCATCATTAACTAACAAAGCCGTGATTGCCAATGTCAATTCTCCATTGTTGACAGAAACATTCGCAGCCAAAATTTCAGCATTGTGCTTATAGAACACCTTGAAGATCATTGTGATCAAACCAAATCGAGCTTTTGATTGAACCCCAAAGAAGGCAACGTTTCCAGATACAGAGACTGTGATGGAGGAATTCTTGTTGCTTGAACATGGAAGCATCAACTTCCCTCCAGCTTCTTCTGGTTCCATTATTAACCCCTTAAGCTCTTCCAATCTTTTCTTCTTCTTCTCAAGGTCTTTGATATAGTTTATTGTTTCGTTCACAATCACTTCCCTCGTAGCCTGAAAGAAAAAATTTAAATGATAAACAGTTTTCAGTGAAGATCGTGAGTCAGAAACCAGAGAACACAGTTTGAATTCTAAAACAATCAAGATTGAAGAACACTCTTGTCTTCTCACATTCAAAACCCAGAAGACTCGCGAAACTCGTGGTTTTCAGACTATGATTCGCAAGATTAACTCAGTGTAGAATCATAAGACTCTGATTCTACATGAGAATGATCATAAATTTGAGGAAAGAGGGCGGAAACGCAATAAGATTGTCTAAAACAGTACATCAACCCTGTGAGATTGATTTACAGGAATGAACACAAACTACCAAAGGGGAGAACCTCATCATCAATAAAAACGAAGATCGAAGATCCGAAAAATGAAAATAATCAAAGAACCCGTTATTCATATTACGAACCTTGGGAAAGAGACCAGGAACGGTGGATTGAAGCTCATTGAACATGTGACTCATCTTCATCCTTCGATCACGCTCCAACACAAGGTCGCTCCTCTCTAGACCACCCATTTGTGTACTACTAGCACGCTTGCCGGGGGTTTTCCCCGTCTCGGCCATTGCAACAACAACAACAGGTTCATCAGAAGAAGAAGAAGGCGGAACTTGATCAGAGACTAATGGCAACAATGGTGTAACAGAGACAGTTCTGAAACGTTCCATGGCAGTGATTGGAAAACGATTTTGTTGATGATCGCGATTTCTCCGATCCCTTGTGACTTCTCAGTGAGCGAGCGAGTGTGGGTGTAAACACACACACACACACACACATGCATATAACCAAACGGTTTTGGAATGATTAGAGAGAGAGGAGGTAGTTTGATTTGTGAATATTGGTTTCAGAAACTGTTAGAGAAACTCATCATTGTGGGGTTGTGAGTGTGCAGAAATAGGACCTGCCATCGAGAGGCTACATCTCAGTAGTTTAGCTACGATTGTGCTTTTTATGTTCAAACCAAATTATAAGTCCTGCTTCTTTTGCCTGGAATGAGTTTTATGTACTTTCATTCTGAAAAAATATATATGCCCTGCCGACGAGGCGTGACATAAATATTAGGTTAATTTGAATTTTTTTTGTTAATACAAGGTCCACAGTAAAATTCATGCAAAATAATGACAAATCAAATCATGTCAAAATACAAAAAATCCATACACTCATTAGGTGGAATATAAAAAATCCTAACGTCTGAATTATTATTTAAAGCTTGAGGTACAAGCCAAATAGTATATTTATTCGTTTATTTAACGAGGTGATCAGACTTGATTATTTAGTTTCTCGTGACAAATTCCTTCATTTTTCTAATGATTTTAACGAGGAGGTAATTTTAAGATAATTTGTGTTGGATGAGTGTGAAAGCTTTGAGAGAGTCAAAATAAATGTTAACTTCATCAAACTTATCATTTCAATAAATTTTAATTTCTTCAAGGATACCCATTAGTGCTACCTCTGTAATAGAGTGGTAGTCAAGGTATTTAAGAAGTTTTAAATTTAATTATCTTAGTTGTCCTTCATGAGGATACCACAAGCAACAACAATGTAATTGTTAATTGAACCATCGAAACTGAGTCTTACCCAACCTACTTTAAGAGACATCATCTGATTTCAATTCTTTCACCTTGCCATTATAGGTGGTTGAGCCTTAATTGAAAGTTTAGATTATTAATTATATTTTGGGTGGGTATGAAAGTGATAAGTTTTTCAACAAATATGAGCAAAAAGTATTTACCAATAAGTTTTCCCCATATTTAATCCTCCAGCATTATTTTTTATATTTTATAACATCTAATCAACCAAAAGGGCATTTGTTAAAAGATGCATCCTTATTATTTGAATTCTTCAAGCATTTGACTGGGGTTTAAATTAAATTATCCCGTATCCTTTAGGAAGAATGACAAATAAGAATCTTGTAAAAATATTAATATCAAATTAAAATTTTTCAACACTAACGTTCTCAAATTTCAATACTCCTTCTATCATGTTTTAGTACTAAAGTTTTTAATCTAATATTAATATTCTTATAAAATTCTTACTTATCATTCTCCTTATACTTTAAGCATGTGACCCAGGCTCGATTCCTAGATTATGTGTATGAGAAAGCATTTGTTAAAAGATGTCATTCTTTAAATGGAATTTCAATGCCTCAAAGGACTAACCTCTAACACTTACATTGTGAATAGCAAGAGAAAATCCAACAAAAAGATGACCTTTCATTTTCTCTCTTATTCTCTACATTATTTTCTAAAATTTTTCTCCATATATTTTATACTCCTCTCAGTTTTTATTATAAGATAACTTCTAAAGAAGATTGATGATCTCTAATATGAGGCATTTGGTGGTATTATTAGTTACATTTTTTTTAAATATTATCCCTATTTAAATTTATTAATTATGATAGAGAATGTAATGCAAATTTTAAAAATATTTAAATATGAATAAAATTATTGGTTTATTCTTTTTTCAAATTACATTTTTTTATTCTAGTGAGATGGTTAAAAGTGCTTAGGAGGTATTGATTGATTTAAATTCAAATTGGATGGGACTAATTAGGGGAAAAACTCTTACAACATAGTTTTTCTATAAAAAAAAAGTATCAATACTTAAATTGAGGTTAATTAAAGACTATTGTTAAGCGACTTTATAATGCTACAAAATCCAATTAGCTTGTGATTTCCTGACGCGTGCCATGTTATTGTTGATATATTTGTCTAAAAGTTATTAAATAACAATAGTATTTTTGTTTTGGGTTAAATGGTCAACTTACCCTTAAACTATTAATTTAGGAGTGGTTTTTTTTATGCAATATTTTCCTTAATTTTTTTCAAATGGTACAATGTCATCTTTACCATTAACAAATGTCAATTGACAAAAAAAATATAAAAAAGGATCTCAAAAATTTTAAAAAGGGACTTTCTTGGTTTTTGTCTATAATTATCCTTTTTATTATTTTGTAGTTAATAAATGGTCAAAGTTAAATTTGTTACGGGGGTGATGTTTTTAAAAATTAAAGAAAAACATTGCACAAAATGATTTAGGGTCCTAAATATTTCAAAACTTATAGTTTAGAGTAAAATTGCTCATCCACCCTTATATTTTGTTGTTGTTGTATTCAATATTTATATTAATGAAAGGGTATTTCAGTACAAAAAAGTTACTTTTAATGATTTAATAGTTTGTTAACAATTGATAAAGAAAACTGAAATTTTCATAATAAATGGTAGGTTCGTGAGTGGAGGTTTGTCCATGTCTCCAAAATAGAAGAAAAATATTTTTAACTTGTCAACGTGAATCACTAGAAGGCTGATAATTAATAGTAATAGAATTACACAGTTGAAATACATTCTCCTTCCTGTCTTAAATATTAGATAGATTTTAAAGTTTTTTATCTTTAACATAAAATAAAATTAGAATAATTAATATTTTTTAAATTTTACTCTTTTTTATTTATTATAGTTTAAATTCTTAAACAGCGATTTAATGTATTATTGTTAATTGCAAAGAAAAGCAAAATTAAAAGTTACCTTTTTATTTTTAACAATTTTAAGGATATAACTATCATTTATTTATAAGCATAGAGTTAGTTAAATTTATCTTATATTAAAGATTTGAGGTAGTATAACATGAAAGAATGCAAATGAATGAATTTAATCAATCAAAACTAACCAAATCCATTAAACTAATATAGGTATTCATTTTCCTGTCACACACACATTACAATAAAACATTAATCAAGACCCCACAACATGATCACTTCCCTCACACATCCTTGCAATAAAAAAACCTTCATCAAGTTGATTGAGGAGGAGGAGGAGCTTCAACTTGATGGCAAAACCTCCCAAAGTTGCCACACACCTTGTTCCAATACACATGAGAGTTGCCTTGCAACCCAAGCAACCCTACCACCAACGCTGCTTCATTCCATGATAATGCCGCATACCCACATGCCATGGCATTTATGATCACCACCAAGTACCTATACATGCATAGGTATCAATATTAGTTAGTAATAACTATGTAATTTACCAAAACATGTGCGTGAGGGCACTTATCCTTAGTGAACATGCATAAAAGTAGAGAGATAGTGCCACTTGGCAATGAGAGGAACATTCAAAGGAAGCAAAAAAGGATGAGATTTGACGGGAACAATCTTTGTCTAATGATCAAAGCAAGAGTGAGAGCAACTACCACCATAGCTAGCACTAAAGCCACACCTCTGGTGTTGTGTGCATGGTGCGCACGCTAAAGCCACACCTCTAGCAACACCTTCATGTGTGTGTGTGTAAAGGGCCCTACAGTGGCAATAAGAAGGACAAGTGAGGGAAGAGGGTCCTACAGTGGCAATAAGAAGGACAAGTGAGGGAAGAGGGAGTGCCATACATTTTGTGTGGACAGCCATTTATAGCAAAGTATGTTATCCACCATCTTTACATGTCTCCTTTATCTCCTAACTCCTTCCTAAATGAGTGTCATCTACAATGAAATTTGAATATTCATACAAGTTTAGTTATATCTTCACATACAGTTAAGTTACATTATTATTATTATTATTTTATGAGCTTTCACTTTTTTAAAAGTTTGATAGAAATATTTCAATTCATATCTTTTTTTATATATCAATAAAATACTTTAGTTTTTTTCTTTCTTTCTTTTAAATGCATACAGCTATCCGAATTCCAATTCAATCACTATCTAAATTATAAAATATCTTAGTTTTTAATAACTATTATTATCTACGTATCTATCCACCTTTATCAATAACTCCACCATTCAGGCAATAAAAAAAATACCTTTATGATAGCTTTCCCTAAAAGCACTTTTTTAAATTGACACAAGCTTGAATTTAAGGTCTCATGCTTAAATTACCATAGCCTATTAGCATAAGAACTCGTTGGTGAATTGCCTCAGTTCTTAAAAGTCATTATTTTCATACAAGGTCCTTCATTGTCATTTTTCCCATGTAAGTCCATCAAATATCCAATCCAATGGTTGGGCTTTAGCATGAATATGGGCTTATGGGCTTACATACAACTAGCCCAATTACACATTTTTGTTCCCATCATAGTACGAGGAATTAAGACTTCATCTATTTATCCACACGTATATAATAAAGGGAATCAAGACTCCACATATTCATTCATAAATGTTTTTTCTTTTCTGTTCTTTTCTTTTTGTTTGATAAATTTATGAATATAATTAATGCATAGCATTTATCTGCTTTTCTTTTTCTCACTTTGAGGGGTATATAATTATTGAGAATTGGAAATTCAACATATGTGGAAATAGCCTAATATAATTGTAAATTACAATTTACAATAAATTTTCAATTAATATAAAATCTCACATACTTGAAAATACAGCGAAGACTTACCATGTATTGTGTAATTTCATCTTAATTTCTTTTTATTCTTTTATTCATCTTAATTGCTTGTAAATAAACTAAACAAGGGGCACCATGCTTTGTATTTATATAGACATATCTCGAAATGTTCTGAAAATTATATGAATTTATGTATGCATATCCGGATAATGTAACTTCAAATTCTTGTGTTTGGGTAGTTATAGATTTGGTTTTTTAAAATTAATTTTTATCATTTTAATCTTTAACATTTTGCAAACTTACATAAGTAGTCCTTAATTTCATGAGAGAAATTAGCATCATTAGTTTATATTAACATGGTTAACAAAATGATAAAGTGACAGCCATGTAAATAATAATAGAAATTAAATTTAAAAGACTAAATTGATAACTCTATCAAATATAAAGGATTAAAAGATGTTTATCACTTTATATTTTATACGTCATATAAAATTTATGGAAAATTACACTAGTAATAAATTATATATATAACGTGACTTATACTTACTAGTACTCCTTCAAAGTTCAAATTCAAAAATATAATTAATTTTGAAATGTCAACTTCAAGGATCTATCATTTCTTCACGGAATTTACAGTATTGGTGAAAGTGAAATTAAGGTGAAGTGCAGATCCTGCTGCTTCCCACTAAAAATACGAAGTTTAAAATTTAATTCTTTTTTAAAATTAAACAGATCACATGTACTTATTTTTTTATGAAAGTGAAAAGAGACTCTGAAGTTTTTTTCTTGACGGAGAGAACACTATACGGTGTATAAAAATTCTCTGAAATTTATTTTCCCCCTCAATTTTTTATTTTCATACTTATTTAGAATGGAAAAAATTCTTACCTACTCAATACTCTCTTCATCTCTATATATAAAGTATTTTTAATTAAATTCTGCATACAAATAAATATTTATTATTTAATTAAACTTACATAAAAATACAATAATTTCTCAATTTTACTTTTAATAATATTATAATTAATATTATGATGATGGTAAAAAAAATATACAATTAATGATTTATTTTATTTTTAGAGAATAATAAAATTATCTAATTATTTAAAAATATTATTGTCACTCATTATATTTAAGAATAAAATAAATTTTTAAAAAATATTTTATATATAAAAATAAAGAGAGTATATATGTGTGTAATTCAAATCTCTAAGGTTGAGGATAGAATGAGAGTCACCATATCCGAGCACTTGAGAACCTACCAAATTCATTAAATTCGTAGTAAGTTCAATCACGCATTTGACTATGCCCATCTATGTGTGTATATATATATATATATATATATATATATATATGAGTTTTATCTTACCAAAACAACCCCACCTTCTTTGCTAACATCTTTGTATTAATTTTTATACTTTCATGGAAGAATGATAAATAACACTCGTTCAAATAAGTAAATGATAAAAGAGGACTATAAAATAGGGTAATTATTATGAAGTTTTTAAAGATTTATTTGACGTTATTTTTTTTCACAAAATAACCATAACGCTCTAAAGGTAAATGATAACTTCATAGTAATAAATGAATATTTTTATCAAGCGAGTGGTTAAAATAATTATTTGACATTATTTTTGTTTCTTAATTTATTTCAAAATGTTGAAACGTAAAAAAAAAAAAAAGTAAATGACAATTTCATGATGGTAAATAGCTACTTCCATTCAGTAAGTGACTAAATATTGTAGGAAATGATTACTTTGATTTCTCAATATTTCATTTCATAAATGTTGAATCATTGTGACAGTTTCATAGTAATTAAATGATTATTTTCATTAAGCGAGTGACTAAAATAATATAGAAAATAATTACTTTCATTTCTCAATTTTATTTAGTAAATATTGAGAAATAGAAGTAATCATTTCTTACAATACTGCAACCACTCGTTTAATAAAAATAGTTATTTGCTATTCTTAGATTGTCATTTACATTTGAAAGTATTATGGTCATTTCTTCAAAAAGAAAAATTAATATCATATGATTCTTTAGGAGCTTCAAAATAATTACCCCAATTTATGGCTTTGTTGTGTCATTTGTTTTTTATGAGATTTATCGGTGATTCTCCCTATTTTGACACTCTTCTATGATATTTAAGTTAAATTTAACTATTATCATATCTGAGTAAGAGTATTATTCTCAAGGTGATCTTTTTCTACAAAAAAAAAAAATTGAATTTGGATCCAACAAGCACTTTAATGAGTGTCTTATATGGCATGATAATAAAGATTTAATTTAATTAAACAGCTATTAAAAATTTTGTTATATAATATTAAAACAGTAGCCAATCTTAAATTTTTGAAGGAGACAATACAAATAAAGAGTGCTTTGATCGTGTTGATTGTTTTAAATATTTTTAAAAAATGTCTTTAATAATTTTTAAACATTTATGAAATCTAACTGTTATAATTGAGACTCTCATTAAGTGGGTATACTTAGAATATTCACCAAATTTAAATTCAAAATTCAAATGCTCAGCTTGAAATCATATATTTCTTTTAAAAGATTTTTCTTATTTTAATATAATGCCAATAATATGCGTAGGTATGGTCACCTTTTTGTCCAAACGCATGAAAGATCATGGAAACAAAATCGAGGAACCTGTATTTCAATGTCATGAGGTTCAATTTGACAAGAAAAAACCTACTACATTCAATTGTCCTGTGTGTGACTACACATAACGTAACGTGCTATTTATTTATTTATTTAATGGATGTAATTTTTATATTTGCTTCACTTGTACGATAACATCGATGGCCATCTATTGTTACATCACATATTGTCAACGTTTTAATTATCTGTAATAGAAAAAATCGTCTCAAGAAAACAACTCCTGATAAGGCCGTACTTCAGTATGAGACAATAATACTAGATTTCATATAATTGAAAAAAAAAAGTTAAATCTTATTTCCAGTTAAATCTTAAAATCAACAATTTCAATTAAAGCAATGAGAGTGAATTATTTGACATTTGATAGATATTTGAAAGTAAAACCTGCAAAGTTTTTCTAGAAATAAAAATACCAAATAAATCATGCATATTCTTAATTTAGATTGTAGCAGAGAATATAAATAATGTCTGTGACTAAATATATTTCAGATTTTAATTTCCAATACTTTTTTCATGTAATTGTAATCATGCAAATAAGTATGGAATTTATATTTAAGAGAGAATGACAGTTTGGTTTCAAAAAATAAAATTGATGACATGTTCCCAACAATTTTTTCTTAAAAATGAATTGCAAATGTTGACTTAAACAAATCTAAATTAAAGAGTCTCAACTCTCAATTGTAAAGAAGACATTTTTTTAAGCCAACAAAAGACATTTAAATTTTAAATGTAACTCTTTGCTTGTAATTGATATTTTTTGTTTCCAACTATTTGAATTGGTATTTAAAACTAATTTTTTAGGAAAATGTTTTCAAAGACTTACTGTCATTAATTTAATCTTGAGACTTAAATATCATTCCTCATTAGTTAAGCTTGATACACTCTTATTGATTATATTCTACTCCTTCTAGTCCTTAAATTAACCAACTTCGTACTCAGTTAAAAAATATTAATTATAACTTTAAAATTGTAAAAAAAATTGTAACTTTTTAATTTTTTCCTTCTTTACAATTAATAACCATAAAAAAATTACCTAACAATTCAAATGACAATAAATAAATAATGAGTAAAATTTAAAAAGGTATTAATTACTCTAACTTTATCTTATAATTAAGGATAAAGAAAAGGAGATAATGAAACTTTTATCCCTTAAATTTGTCTAAACTATCAATTTGATCTCTTAAGTTTAATTTTTTTAAGTTAATCTCTTATGTTTTCTTAAATTATTATGCAGTTCTTTTAAGTTTTAAAATACATATTGACTCAAAATAATTTAATATATAAAGTACATTGATAATTTAACATGTATATGTAGCTAAATAAAAATAAATTAACCTTCAAATAAATTTAATTTTTATCTATATAATCCCTTATAATATGTTTTGTTATCTTTTTTTAAAAAATTTATTTTTTTATATATAAATAATTATACTTATTTTTATTAATTTACATGACTACATCAATATTTTATTTATTCAAGTTAAAAAATTTTTAACAATGTAACTTTTTTAAAAAAATAATACGAATTAAAATAAATTTAAAATATTAAATTAAAAAAATTAAATTTGAGAGATCAAGTCAATAATTGAGATAAATATAAAAAATTAAAAATTATATTATTTTAAAAAAAACTTTTAAACTTTATCTTGTATTAAAAATTGAAGAAAATATATCTAATGTATAGAAAATATTTATGTTGCTATTATTGAAGAACTTTTTGGGTTAAGAAAACGTCAAATCACCGAGAAACTCCCTCCCAATTATGCGCCCCTTCTCTCTCTATACTATTATTCTCTTTTTGTCAGATCGGATTCAGATTATTATTCCCTTTTTTTAGTATAAGAGGAATTGTTAAATGTTTATTTATTTTTCATAAGTGAAATTATAAATTTCAAAAAATATAAATATTTTTTAAAATTATTCCTGAAAAACTTAATGTTTAGTTTCACGAGACAAATCTATTTCATTAATTACTTGAATAATTTAATCTAATTTTTTAATTTCAGAATAATAATTATATTTAATCAACAATTTTTTGAAATTATGTGAGTTGATTATTATGTTTCTTACCTTTTAAAATCGAATGTAGTATTTCTTTGCTAATTATTAGTGGCTATGGTTTGTTTCTTGGTGAAGCTTCATATATACTCTTTCGTAGCAGAAGAATGGTAGGTGCTACGTATTCATTTTCACAAGTTAAAATGAAATTGGCCAACTTCACATTAACAAAAGATATTTCTACAATAAACAAATGAAAAATAAAAACAAAGTAGGCCACCCACATACGAATCATTGAATGTATCTATCATTGGATTCTTTCTAGTAGGTCCCAACCATTATTATATATTTTAACAAAGTCGGATTTGTTTAAGAAAAATCCTAATATTAAAGCCAAGCTTTTCTAATTAAACTAATTGAAATATAAAGAATCGTTGCTTCAAAAGTGGAATCCTAAGATCTAAAATTATACTCTCTCAATTATAATATAAGACAATGGTAATTATTGTACTATTTTTAAAAAATTAGGTAAAATTTTAATCTCTAAAAATTATAATTAAAATTTTCAATACATCATTATTTTCAGAAAAAATATAAATAAAATAAGGGTAAATGGGAAAATAATTATAAAATCTATCTAGTACCCTATATATATCAACCAAGGTTTTTAGAATATATCATAGGGAGAATGATAGAGAGATCCTAAAAGAATCAATTAATTCAAATTAAATATCAAGTATCAAAGTTCAGGAATTTGCAGCTCAATCTCTTAATTTTGTAACTTTACTGTAATGAATTTACAACTTATATTCTAAATTTTAACAAAAAAATAATTTTTTTATTCTTCAATCATGATAAAATTTAAAAAATAAGTTATAAATTCATTACAATACAGTTACAAATTAAGAGATTAAATTATAAATTTCTAAAATTTGACATTTAAAACCTAACTTGAATTAATTAATCTTTTCAAGACTTCTTTGTCATCCTCTCTATATCAAATATTGTGATCGAAAAGAGCAAAAGATAGTACAGTTATAAAAATATTTACAATTATTATATCAATAAGTTCACTGAAATTTGAGTTTATATTTTTATTAAATATGAGCCAAGCTTAGCAATTCGAATGAGTTTTAATTTGCTTCAGAGTTGAGAATTGAGATAAGCAACCTATACAAGGCTTCTAGGACAAGAAGCATCCACATGAAGTTTATATATATATATATATATATATATCACTATTTTTTTCAATCATCTTCTTCTCCAAAATACACTTGACTTTATGTAATTCAGCTTCTTTCTAGTAATTTTGCTTTTAATTCACTGTTCAAATTACATGGCTAATTAAAACAATTCACTTGCAGATTATTCTTAATTTTTAAACTAATTTATATGGACATTTTATTAATTTTATAAAAAAATCAAATTTTATATCTATTTTAAAAATCTGCATGAACTTTATTTAAAATTATACATGGCATCCTTAAATTATGATAAAATCATGCATACCTCCATTTTTTAAGAAAAATTTGTTTTGATTTTAAAATAGGGAGAATAACAAGTATAATTATTTTCCATAATTTAACTTTTTTTTTCCTATGAAATATTCCAACCTAAAAGTCTAAGACAAGTCCAAAAATACACAGCCTAGATATCTCCACTCTCCACCTCTTATGAATAGATTTTGTCATAAGAATTAAAACAAACAGTGCTATTTATTATAATTATAAACAATGCAATTCATTTCTAATGAGACACAATACTTATTATATATATAACTTGAAATGCTTGAAAAAAAAATATAACATGCAACTAGGGGTGATATTTGTTTTGTGTGTGTGTGTGTGTTTTTTTTTTTTACAATATTTGTCTAATTAAGTAACTCTTAGAATTTTTAGTACTATTATTAAACTTTTATATTGAGAATAGCAGCAGCAGTAATAGTAAAATTGAACAAGCAAACGTAAAAAGTAAAGAGTCCGGATAATTCTTGATTATTCCAATATTTGTAAGGGAAAATCACAAATAACAACACGTGGAAATCAATAATAACCATTAATTACCATAAAATCTTGAAATTAAATTTAAATACCAAGGTCCTTTTATACAATTTACATATTGTTGTGACTAAAATACTTCTAAAAATAAGTGACCAAATTTTGCATTTAAGATGTGAATGTTTTAGTCGAAACATTATTTTTTACATTGTAAAAAAATAATGGTCCTTAAATTCAATTTCAACATATTGTGATCTTGAAATGATTACTACTTATTCTCAAGAGTACATAATTGCAAATTTTCTCTATTTTTAAGGGAGATTCACATGCAAAGATCTCCTAAAACAATTATTTGTCAAAAAGAGTCAGTAATAAGTAAAAAAAATTATTATTATTTTAATTACAAACATTTTCATATTAATCTTCATTTACGAATAATTTTTTTAAAAGTTGTTTGAATGTGATTAGAAGTTTGAAATATAATTTATTGATTATTAAATTTGATCCAACACTTCTATCATTGCAACGAGGAAAAGCAAATCCACTTACGTACTTGATTCCTCTACAGACTTCTTATTGGATGGCCTCAACTCTTTTCAGTTCACAAATCATCACCATAATTAATTCCCTCATAAAAGTTATGAATAAATAAATAAACTATTCTTTAAATTTTAAATTTAATAGTATCATACACTCTAAATTTTTTTATTATACAAATTATTTTATTAATTTTTAAAAATATATAATTTAATACTTATCATTAATAAAAGTTAACTTTTATTATTAATTAATAAAAAAATACAGAAAAGACATAAAAATTACATACAAAGATCTAAAAAATTATAAAAAATGATCAAAATTTTTTTGGATGTTGTCAGTAATTTTTGAGTCCTTTATTATAATTTTTTTGTCCTCACTTGTAAATTCTGATGTTGTTTCTATTATTTTATGATCAAATACCTATTACAATTAGCTTTTATTAAATATTATACTATTTTAAAAATTAAAAAATAATTTATACAATAAATAAGTTTAAGGTTTCCTATAGTGCTACTAGATCTAAAATTAGGAAATAATTTATTTATTTATTTACCTAAATTTTTATCAAATTTAAATAAATAGTTTTTTTTTCGTTCAACTGATGAATTATCAAACAATTTTTTTAATAACTATACGTAAAAGAAAAATATCTTTACATGCAATAATAATTCACCTGAACTAAATTATAATGTGTATAAGTACAGCTGATTAGATATCATAAATATCATTTACAAAATATCAAAAATCTAATGTTTAAAAGCGATAAATTGCCTGTTGGCCCAAAAAAGTCAATAGAATTTCTTTAAATCAATTTAGGCCCAAATTATTTTGTACACGTTTTATGATAAAATGTAAAATAAAAATAAAGATCGAAGAGGAAAATCAGATGAATTACTTGAGACACGAATAAAAATAGAAGAGAGGCTTGGCTTATACTATAACATAACACCTCTAACAGTGAAATTACAAAAATAACATTATTGCATGATAAGCTTTTACTAGTTGATAAAAAATATTTTTAACAGTGATTATAGAACTACTATTATTTCAAAAGATGTTAACAATATATAACTTTTAATAACGGTTGTTCAATTATTGTTAAAAATAAATTTTTAATAGTGATTATAAGTTTGCTGTGAAAAGTTGCTCATTGATTTTATTTTTTGACAAAAGAGAAGCTTTTAACAACGGTTAAAGGCATAATCGATAACAGTGATTTTTTTAAAAAAAATAATTCTATTCCAATTATTTTTTCAATTTTCTACAAAAAATAAATATTTTATACAATTTATTACCAGCCAGTCAATTCCAATACATATATTATATACAATTTATGTGCCCAATATGTGAGGATGTCATCAATTTTTTCCTCAAAAAATGAATTTGCAATATCAAATATCTAAATTAAAGTATAAAATTATAATTAAAATATTGACTAACTAATTCGAATGACAATAAAATTTGTTTTTAAAAATATAGTTATCTCATTTGTAAATTCAATTATTCCTAATGTGATGATGTTGAGCATGTGTTTCATTACATATACACATCACAAACTAGTCTTCTATGATTGCATATGACTCTATATAATATATATATATATATATATATATAAGCAATCAGGAATCGGCAATAAATATTGATAATTGAATAAGTTAATAAAATATTAATTCACTTACAACAAAAGGTGACATGTTAGAAATAAAAAATTATTTTATTTTTAAGTTTTAAAACTTTTTAATATGAGGTTAAACTACACCCAATGTTAAAAGTTTTTTTTATAGTGGTTTAATTTTAAGCCATTGTTAAAAGTTCTATGGTGATTGCAAATATTATAAAAATACTAACACCTTTACTTTCAATAGTGGGTACTTGTTAATTGATATTAAAAATCTCTTGTAAAAGATAAATTTTACACTAGTGTAACCCAATGCCTAAAAACCAACCGCATCATTTTAATTTTTAAAAGGTTAATTGTTCTATCGACTTTAATTATCCATAACTAATTTAGAACTAATATTTTGATTTCTGTCATTCGTTCGAAAGGGGTAATTCTTTCTTTCTTCTTCTTTTTTTTTTTAAGAAAAATTTTTGGTGAGTTAAATGTCAGGAGCTTATAACTTAAATTACACAGGTGTCAATGGGCAACTTATGAGACATCTTTTCCATTGAACATGTAATCTCTCTTGCAAACCTACGCCTCCAAGTCAATTAAAAGTTAATTTTTGATATACATAATTCCAAAGTTTTGTTAAAATGTCAATTCTACTGTAAAAAACTAATTTTATAAAATGTTATTCTCCATTCAAACCACATTATAAGGCATATATTAGATGTCATATTTTTTTTAAATATAGAACATTAAATAATTTTTATAATTATTGTTTATTATGCCTTTACTTTATTTATTATTATTTTTTTAAAAATATTATATTAAAATTTTAATTATCATTATCAAAATACTTATATAAGATATTTAATGATAGTATAATTAAAAGGATGTAATTTTTTTAAAAAATTTAGGTTTCAACTAATATATTTTTAAGAACCATAAATTAATTACTAATGTCCTATATTATAATTTGAAAAGAGTATATGCATCAATGGTGACTAATGGGGACAACATTAATGTTAATGAACTAAATCAAATCAAAGCATTTTAGCTAGAAAGGAACTCCAATTTTGATAGATTCTTTTTTTTATAGATTCCTTTTCATATTAGTTTTAATAAATTTTTTGATAAAAAGATCAATTATATTAACTACAGAAAAAAGGAAAAGAAAATCAAAAAATTAAATTTATATTAATAAACTTATATTAGTTTTAATAAATGGTGAGATTAATTTTTATACTCAAATTTGTTAATATTTTTATTATTCAATGTAATTTAAATCTAATTATGTACGTATTATTAAAGACGAAGGAGGAAGGACCACCAGGTGGCGATTTATGTCACTTTCCTCTAGTCCCATAGATACCAACATGTTTACCTCATTCTCACACCAATAATCAGTCAATAATTAATTATACAATTAACATCATTAAATGGTAATAGTAGTAACAACAATAATAACATCAGCCACCACCATTCTTACTCTTTCATCTCTCTTTATTTTTAACGTCTTATATAAACTCCTTTTTTAAAATTTGAAATAAAATAAAACAAATAGAAAAATCATGGCCGGAGAAGATTTAATTCCGTCTTAAATTATAAGACACTCTTAAAAAAAATTTAACGTCTCAAAATATAAGATACTTTGATAAAAATAAAGTTTTATTAATAATACTTTTTAATATTATCCTTATCATATACTCTCTCTCCTCAATATTATTTCATCAGTGAAGTATTAAATGAGAGCATTTTTAAAAGTTTATATTTTTATCTTTAAAAAGATAAAGTTGTAAAGTGTATTTAAGAAGTTTTATTAATATGTGAGAATTTATCTAAAAATATCCTATAGTTTGAGATGGGAGGAATAGTATTTATGGTATTTGGCCACAAATGAAACCTATTACTAGTAATTAAATTTTTATTTACAATTTTTCTATTATTTGTCCTCATGTTGGTAATCACTGAAAGATCATCAAAGTCATTAAATATTTTAGGTGATCATGTAAAATTTTGTTTTTTTTTTCTGTCCATTCTTATCATCAATTAAATGCCACAAATTTTAGATAACAAAAAAGAGTAACATATACTCCCTCTGATATAAATTATAAAACACTTTCAATCATATTTTACATACTAATAAAAGTAGTTATTTTTTTTTATTTCTTCCTTGAAAAAATAATATGGCTTTCAGTTTTTGCCCTTAATCCGAATGAGAAGAAGTATTTAGTCAAAGTTTATACTTTTAGACTTCTAATTTTACTTTGGTCTTGTAATTTTATAAAAATTTTTTTTTAATTTTTTAATTTTAACACCGTTAGTTTAATGTCAGAATTTTTGTTAATGAAACTAACAATAATAGGGTTAAATGATTGAAATTTTTTTATAAAATTAAGAGATCAAAATAAATTAAAATTTTAAAGTTTAAAAGCTTAAAGATGAATGTTAACCCTAGTCAAATTATATATGTTTCTCATACACACATTAGTTAATACAAAGATAAATTTAAAAAAATAACTTTGAAAGTAATAAGTGTTCTACATTTTGGATCAAGTTTAGCTGGAAAAAATCTCGAACAATTTGGACAGAAGAATCTTTTATACGGGGTATTTTCTAAGATATGACATATAATTACATTTAGATATTTGTACTGAGGTTTACTTAGGGGTCAAAATTAAAAATATGAAAAGTGAGATCCATGACAAGATATATATACTACGTTCACACACACACTACGTTCCTGGAGAGAGAAATTAATTGGTTGTCAAAAAAAAAAAAAAACAGAAAGATAGAAATCCATTTGGGGAGAGAGAGAGAGAGAGAGAGAGAGAGAGAGAGAAAAGAGAGAGGAAATTAAAGATCTTGAAGGACTGTTAGATGTATGAGGCTTATCTAATAAGGACCAACTAACGAGCCAATGTTCAAACCCACCCAGAGATCCCTTGTCGTGCAGGAAACTCTCTCTCTCTCTCTCTCTATATATATATATATATATGTATGTATATAGAAGTGATATATATACATGCAATAGCTAGCCAGCCAAGCTAAATCATTGCTCATTCAGACCTGCGACAAGCTCATATCATCATCACTAGCTACATGGCTTCTACCACAGAAAAGCCTGCCGACCCTGAATATAGGTCTGAGGCGGCGGCGCCGCCTACTCCTCCTCCGGCGGGCTTGTTGGATTACTTTCAGGCGGACGTGGCTCTGAGGTTTCTTCTGTTTGCGTCAAGTTTGGTGGCGATCGTCGTGATAGTGACGAGCCAGCAAACAGAGCTCGCGCCAACTCAACCGCTCGGAGGGCCTCCTCTTGTGCCTAAGCCTGCTAAGTTCAAATACTCTCCTGCCTACATGTAAGCTAAGCTCCATCATCATCATCACCATCACCATCACCATCATCATCATGGTGTATGTGCGTGTGTGAGATAGTGGTATCAGATATCTGGGTTTGTGGGAAAAAAGTTAACAATCCTACTTATAACTGAGGGTGTGTTTGGTTTTAACTCAACTAGGGTTTGATTTGAATGGTCCAAACTGGGATTTGGTTCTAAAACTTCAATTGGATTCAAGAACATCTTGTTTGGATAGAAATTGTAGGAAAATTAAATGGTTTTTGGCTCAAACTTTAAAAACTGTTTTTTTTTTTTTTGGATTTTGGCTTTTTGTGCTTATTTATCAATTTAGTTCAGATTTTTTTGAATTTTCAAATAATGCTTCTTAATTAATTATAGATGGTCCAAACTGGGATTTGGTTCTAAAACTTCAATTGGATTCAAAAACATCTTGTTTGGATAGAAATTGTAGGAAAATTAAATGGTTTTTGTCTCAAACTTTAGAAGCTGATTTTTTTTTTTGGATTTTGGCTTTTTGTGCTTATTTATCAATTTAGTTCATCTTTTTTTTTTAAATTTTCACATAATGCTTCTTAATTAATTATAGATGGGCTCTTTTTTATTTTTAAAAATTTTAATTTAAAGTTTAATATTTTCTCTTAAAGAGATCAAATTACACAAACAAATATATATATCATAAAATTCATTACATTTTCAATTATTATACGTCCAAACTTGCTTTTCAATTATTAATCATACAAATAAGTATTAGTTTGTTAAAATAACTTTTTAAGGGAAAAAAATATTCAAATGTAAATCACAGTAACTGCTTTTATAACCTAACTACGCATACGGATTCTTTTTAGTTCATTTGGGTGGGTTGAAAAGAAAAATTAAGCTTACCAAACACCTAAAGATCAATGAGTAAGGTGGAAATTTATTATTGAGGAAAGTTATAATTAAGCACTGGGTTTAATTTCATGAACTTCGCTCCAAGTATATCTGTATATATATATTGAAACGACAAATAAAGAAGAGAATTAAAGTGCTCTTTGATTATGGAAAGAAGTGAAAAGAAATAAATTAAAAAAATTAAAATAAAATAAATTAAATTATTTTTTTTTCTCATAACAAACATGATAAAACTTGTTAATATATAATATAAATATAAAAATTATTACACCCTTTAAAAATTTTATGAATTATAATTTTTAATTTTATTTTTTAATCTATTTTATTTTATTTCTTTTTACGTTAACCGAACAAACCTAAAATCTTTGACAAGGTTGAGAGTTTGTCCCTTTGGCTTTTTCATTTTTTTTTTCTTATATAGTAAATGACAAACAGTGGTACAATCGCATATTTGAGCAGCCAGAAGGGGAGTGACAGGACTTGGGAAGAATCCAAAGATAGCTTTTAAAGAACAAATTGCTTTGTTTTTTGGTATTCAATTATTTAACATATTAATTCAGAGAGCGGACTGGAAAAAGGAATATGCAGGCTTTTTCATCAGAAGATGCTTCTGGTTTAAAACACACCTGCATCACTCTGTGCTTCGATCTCATGCAATAATTATCTATTTTGTCTTATCTTTTTGGCCTCTATTTCTACTCAAATATGCGACAAATACATTATATACACACACACACACACTTCATTCTCTTTCTATTCTTGTCTTTCCACTAGAGAATTCTCAATTCGATAATAGGATCTCAACTTCGATTTAATAATAGTTAGGCCTCAAAATTTTTTGCTGAAGTTAAGGTTCAAATAACGTTACAAATAGGAAAAGTTTAAAATATAAAGTAGGAAGGTAAACTTAAAGATACTAGCTTGTGTCTCAAGTAAGGACGTATTTAAAATATTGTTGGTTGGTTGGTTGGTTAAGTGTTGGGTTAAACATATATATATATATATATATATATTCAGAAATTCAAATGTCAAAGTCTTCTGGTATGTTCCATTTCATCATAAAAGGCCATATATTTGAATTTCTGAGTGACACGTTTCAAAGAATGAAGATTTAGAGATTGTGACATGATGTGATAATGCAGATATTTTGTGACGGCGTTCTCTGTTGCTGGGCTTTATAGCATCCTCACCACTCTCGCATCAATCTCAGTCATGTCCAGACCTGACCTCAAACTCAAGTTCCTCCTCCATTTTATATTCTGGGACACAGTAAATTCACCAAACGAACCTTCTTTTTTCTTTTGCTTCAAAGCTTTCTTTAATTTGTATCCACTTAAAAGAATCTGCAACCATATGACATTACTATGCTTTGGCCATGTGCAGCTGATTCTGGGGATAGTGGCCTCAGCAACAGGGACAGCAGGGGCAGTGGCATACTCGAGTTTAAAGGGAAACGACCACTTTAATTGGAACGAAGTGTGTAATGTGTACGACAAATTCTGCAGACATCTTGCTGGCTCCTTGGCTGTCGCTTTGTTCGGCAGTGTTGTTGCCGTCTTGCTCGTCTGGCTTTCAGCCACTTCCCTTCACAGTCGAATTCCCAAGTAGAATGACGACGACGACGATTGTGTTGTGCTAGACTGCCTGCTTCTTGGATTCACCAAGTCATTCAGTGTGTATCATAATAATAAGTTCATCATAATGTTTGCATCCAAACACTCTGTTCCCTGGGTGTTCATTATTTGTGTAAATGACAGTTATCTATTCTCATGTGACCCCTTATGTATTTTGCATTCTATTTGAGTTGTAAATGATTTGTAATTATTCTATCTGTATCAGAAACAGACTTTGTCGTTTATATTTTCCAGATAGTTCTTTATCTTGTCACTTAAGGAAGTTATATGATAGAATCTCATGGTCAATGATATTTCTAAACGGTTAATAATTGTGGAGTTCCTCCTCCCAAATGCTTTGTTTTTCACAGATCTAGGAGAGAAAGAGAATGGAGGTGGTTCTGTTCTTGGATCTTAAAGTTTCAATCTGAGTTGCTAGTAATTCAAATGAATGATCAAAATGACAGCCACAAGTCAACAGCTTCCTAAGTTTTTTCTGAAATTTGAACGTATTTACATTGATAATTTTATTGTATGCGACTTCAGTGTTCCTGAACTTACAAACAGTGGTCAAGCAGACCAACAACAGCCAAATAGATAGATACTACGGGGCCACTTACCGGAAACATGCATCAGAACTCAACCTAATAAGCTTAAATATATGACAGCACGTACATTATGTTTTGTTGTGATAAACACTATACAACTATTAGTATTGCAAGGATATGGAAATAAACACCCCTAACCATGTCCCTGGGTGATCTGGGCAGACCAAGGGTTTGTGTGGTGATCTTCTTCGCTGGATATCTGAACACGTAAAACCTCATGAATTGCACCCCGGATAAGCACTGCCAGAAGGTGTTCATCATCATCAGTTGCCAAATCAGCTAATGAAGCCCATCGGGAATGCGACTCATCCCTCATGCGGAAGCCAAAGAACCATCTCCCAAGTTTCCACCACTTGACGCACACATGACGCTCTGCAATCTCACTCACCTGAAGAGCTTCTTTGAGTTGATCACCCTGCCAAGAGAGGAGGTTGGATACCAAAAAGCGAACCATGACATCATTTAAGATTTTCTTTTAGATTCCTCATCCAGTCCTTTAACAAGGTTAGGGCAACACTTTATCTCTATGTGCATTTTTTCTCCGTAGTGGTTTGATATCTGTCTAATGAAGAATGAGAAAAACAATATATATATATATATATGGATAAGACCAAGGTTCTCCCTTAAGTTTATTTGTTTTTTCTATATACAAGGTACAGAACAATTTGGGGAAATTTATTGAGATGTGCTGATAAGACTAAGGTTAAGATATCTACTGTCATGTTTTCATAGTAGAACTTGATAATAAAATCCTAAGGCATTTGCTTTAGTTTTGAATCTTATATGAGTACCATGAGAAGCAAGCATCTATATAATTTAATCCACCTGGCAACCTGGTTTGTGGCCTCATACTGAGGTGTACATATTTACAAGGGGCACGTCTTTCATAATTAAACATTGGATGCACTTCACTACCTTGAAACATTTTTAAGAAGGGCAAAAGAGAGAAAAAGGACTGCAAGATATAATATTGATTGTGATTCCACTTTTTTTGAAGAAATGTTCAGGTATAGGACCATAAAGAACAGGAATGAATTTCTAAACAACAGAGAAAAGCAGAGAGAAGAGAACTAAAATCTCTCAAGATGAGACCTCTTAAATTGAGCTTCTTTTGGAAGCTCCTCAAGAAGCAAACTTGTAAAGAAAGACAAAGGACACAGCAAGTTATATGAAGTTGCATGACCTGTGATGCCATTTCCTTGTAAATGAAAAGTCGAAAATAACTTTGAACCTGAATTTGCAAGAATTGATTAAACCATTAACAAAATTTCAAATAGCCATGCAAAATAAACAATTGAAGCATAACACAAGTTCATTTATTATTAATTTAACTTGGTCCTCAACAGTATGACGAAAATAATATTAGAGCTGCTGCAAAAAATCTGAAATACAGAAATCCACATTTAATTGTCAAAATTAACATTCATCAGTATAACACAAAACCCATGAAACAAACCTTCAACCAGTCCCATAGGAATACTTAGGTAAATCGTACATTGCTTCAGTATCATATATACAAACGTAAACTTTTGTAGTACTATGGCAATAAGAATAACTAAGCAGCAACTACAAAAAAAAAGCATGTACTACAAGGATAATCAAGAAACAGAGAACATTTTCATGTTGCTAATATATTTGCATATATTGAACTATCAATGATATCATGTCCAACTACAGGATAATCCAGAGGCAATAATTCAAGCATGTTCATAGCATCATTATGTACTAACTGATCAAGTCCTAAATGATCAATTTTACATAGTTATAAGAGTAGCTTTTAGTGTTTCTTTTTTTAATCCTCCTTGCTGTATTACGCTGTATAACATGAAGTGAAAATAAAAAGTTAAAGGTATCAAACGTGCAGCCAAGATATAAGTTTAAGGTTCATCACAGATAAAACTTAATAAAACAAAAGGTATTAAGTTTAAAGACATACTCTTTCAACTTAAGTGGAAACCATATTATAGGAATAAACTACAGAAGGATAATTTAAAAAAAAAAAAAAGTTTTCAGGAAAAAAAGCTTCACCCTGGATCCTACTAATGCAACATGAATCATGACAAATCCTAGTTGGCACTGAGTGACACATAATTGATGATCAAACAACTCCTTGGAAGGAACAAGAAAGGGGCTTGATTAGTTAAACTGCAAGTAAAATAATCACCGTATGGATGGAATGATGGGAATACCGGAATTCTAAGCCAAGTCAGGCAATAGTGCAGGCCAACCAAGTTAACCAGCACCTTCAGGTTAGGCCTGAAAAGGCACATCTGGACATCTTTGAAACCAAGCTTCATGTCATCCAAGATGCTAATTGCTTTCAGATAGTCCCCAACTTCGAGTGATTTAGAGGGCGAGCTCTCTTCCACAAACTTGGCAGCAGCTGCTGCTCTAACTGCCACCTCATTGTGCTTCTCGATGTACAATTTC
This sequence comes from Prosopis cineraria, assembly GCF_029017545.1. Taxonomy (NCBI): domain Eukaryota; kingdom Viridiplantae; phylum Streptophyta; class Magnoliopsida; order Fabales; family Fabaceae; genus Prosopis; species Prosopis cineraria. Next base: position 23,184,333 of record NW_026555345.1, on the reverse strand, counting down.
CTCCATTCCTGTGGCCCAATTTCCAAGTAAATACATAATAATAAAACTGGCCCAATCTCAACTATGCCAATAGTAACAGGAAAAAAAAATGAGTACATTAAATATTTATGACCTTAATAGTTAGTCCCATTCCCATTGACCTTGAGTCTATGGTAATTAATACGCGCCCACGAGTTTATTGTTGAATACAACACTCTCCATGGAGTAATACCTTTGTTAAAGGTAAACTGGTCTGACTTTTAGGGCGCAAGTCATCAGCTTACTCCAGACAAAACGATGTGAAACGTTTTAATTTTTTCCATCCACGAACATATGATTAAGACATTAACACAATGATAATTACTTACCTTCGAAGCTCAGTAGGAGCAGGGTAAAGGACCTTGGGTATAGTCTATATATCAATAGACTTGGGTATAGTCTATATATCAATAGAAGTTATTAAAAATGAAAGAAATGTAATAACTTGCGGATGTTGATGATCAAATATTACAAAGTCACAATTCAGAAGCTAAAAGAAGATAGCTGGATAACCCTTGAAAAAATTGGGGATACCTTGAAATTGGGAGCGTTGGGAGGAGCGGAAGAAGAAGACGAAGCAGAGAAATCAAAGCACACAAGAGAAGGCCATCTTTCTCTAGTTAAAGACTCCCAAATACAATCTGAGCCACAAAGTTCCCTCCAAAACCTAGAGCAACAGCCCAAGGCGCACAAATCTCGTACCTTCTCGCACAAACCCAAGGAATCAAACAAATGAAAAGACCAATAATTGGAATTCATGTATGCTATGGTGGGTATAAAATCATACCGAAAGCATCGAAACTATTTTGAGGGCAACATCTCCAGGTAGCGTGTTTTGGATAACTTCGAATTGCTTCATTTCTCTTCGGTCTTCGCGGAAGGACAGCACATGAAGAACGGATCGCTCAGGAGTACGCAGCGAAGGATGGACAACGGAAACGAAATAGATCAAACGGCAGGGACAGTTTAGGGAAAACATTATGATTAAATTAAATTAAATTAAATATTAGTAGTAAATAAATAAGGGAAAATTAATTTTTTAGTCCTTCAACTTTTAACTCACTTGTAACTCAATCCCTCAATTATAACTCGATGCGACTCAATCCTTCAACTATAACTCGCTGCAACTCAATCCCTCAACTTTTGATTTACCTATAACTCAGTTCTTATTTTTTAATTTTTTTTTAAATTTTTTTATCAAATAAGAGAGGTAAAAAAATGCTCATATATTATTTTAAAATACCATCTTCTTATTTATTAATGTGAGATAGAAGTTAACATAAAAAAAATTAACAAAAGTTAAGGGACTAATTTGTAAGTGATTTAAAAGTTGAGGGACTGAGTCATAGGCGAGTTATAGTTAAGGGACTAAGTCATAACGAGTCATAATTGACGAATTGAGTTACAAATGACTTAAAAATTGAAGGATTAAAAAATTAATTTTTTTAATAAATAAATAATAGCAATATGGTTTCTCGATATTATTCATAATACAGAGGGCCCATCTCAACTTTTTTTTAAAAAAAATACACACCTTCAATCAACTATGTTAACTATTGCTTTTGCCCCCCCCCCAAAAAAAAAAAACCTTCTTAACTATTGCAAAGTCCTGTGTGTTTATGTTAACATAAATTCCTAGAATTTTTTAAAATAAACAAATAATTAGTAGTTTTACGTGAGATTTAATTTTTTGAAAAAAAATGTTGTTATTGATTGTCGGACATGATGTTGGCATATTTAATTATTTTTCATCTCTCTTATTTGTTCATCTCTATCTCCCTCTCAACATAAATGCTGTAATTAATGTTGTTATTGGTTATGACAAGTGAACAACCAAACTCTTTATATTTTTCAAGTTGTTAATTAATGAATTCCAGTTTGTAACATTCTAATTTTTAAATAAAAAAAAATTATGAAATTTAAGTTTTTTTTAAAATGATGATAATAATAGGAATTTATATTATTTGAGGTTATTTGAAAATAATAATATGGTTAGACATTTAATTATGAATTAAAAACTTAAGTTTAAAATTATATAAAAAATATTTTATTAAGATATAATTTTAAGATTTTAAAAAAAATATTATTAATGTGTGTGTGTGAGTTAAAAAAAAAGAGAAAAGGAAAGGAAAAAAAAAGGAGAGGGGGTTTAGTTCCACATCGGTTAGATGTGAGAATGAAAGGCACCTCCTCATGTATAAAAAGAGGAGGTGCATTGTGGAGGAAGCATGAAGAATTTTTTATTGTAATTTGTGAAAATTACAATTAAGAGCCCAAGATACAATTTGTAAAAATTGCAAGTAATGGCCCAAAAGTTTGAATAATTAAATTCAAACTTATAGTTTTTTTTAATACAATTTTAGGACTACAATCCCATTTTTATATTATTTTTCTCTTTTCCTCTCACGTTGCTCGGCGTTTTCTCGCAAGGGAGATTATTTTCTTTTTCTTCAGGTATGTTCTAACTTTCTTGTTTAGATTAGCATTTAAAAATTTATTTAATTACAAAATTAATTTTATAATTATTTTATAAATAATATTAGCTTTCTAGTGATATGATTATTTTATAGGATAGAGTAAATATTCTGATTAGGATTTTTCTATATGATAGTTAATCTGATGATATGATGGATTAAAAATATAGGTTAAAACTCTTAGGGATATAATAAATATTATAGAATATTTTTTTGAGGTTGAAACTCATGTTTAAGAATTTTTGAGTTAAAATCTAGATCTATATGGTTGAATTTATGTGGAATCTGAGATGTAGGGATAAACCTATGATTATTAAATATTTATTTAAGTATGAATAGGTATTTTTGAGGTTATAGAAAGGTGATTTGAGGCTTCAGGATAATTCTAAAATTTTTAATTTATTTTTAGATGAATTTTTAGAATATAGAAGGATGAAATTGTGATACGAGAAGTGATTTAAGGATAAAAAAAAATAGTTTATTAGGGTACGAGAATTTTAGAAAAAGAATTTGGGAAGTTAAATGAGGCATAAATCTTAAATTAGTATTAACATGGATTATAGATCTAAGACTTTCTAATTCTTTAAATTAGAGTTATTTATTTTAATGTAAAATTAATATATAGTATTGTGAAATAATTATGTAGATTATATTGACAAAGATAGTGGTGAAAAAGGAGTTGTAAAAGGAAACTTGTTATTCAAGACACAAGATAACCATTATTAATGTGTTGTGATGGTGTGTTTGTGAATGGTTATGTGTTGTTTTGTTATTTGAAAAAATTATGAATTATTGAAAATGAATACTGTTATATACTTCTGTGAAATCATTGCAAGTGGGTTAAAAATTTATTTTTGTTTATCATGATGAGATATTATTGTTCGGATATATTTCTGTTTGGATATTTGAATGCTACATGACTTGTTAGGGTATTTTAATGTATGGTGTTAATAGGAATTTTTGTTCGGTTAATTATTACCACGTGGTAAGCCCTCATTAGACCCAATGAGTGGCGTGTCGCTTGGTCCAACTCACCTTTGGCTGGGTGATTTGACGCCCGAGCATGAGGAAATGAGGATATAAGGTGTAGTCATGTAAATTAAATACTTATTCGGTTTGTTTGAAAATATTGTTCGGTTAAATGTTTTGTGTGCCCACTTAGTAATCGCATGATTAGTTACAACCGCAAGCATCATTACATATTAATTTTTGGTTACTGGGACTTTAAGTCTCATTCTCCGTGGTTAATATTTTTACAGGATCGAGTCTGGTTGAGAAAGCACCAGAGGTGTAACTATGGTGTATGAGACACCATCTTTTACATTGCCTCTTATTTTGGATTATACAATGTATCTTGTGCCAACTTAGGACATATCTTCTTTGTGAAGCATGTAAACTCTAAACCCTTTTATTAAAAGTATTTGTATCACCAAGAGGATTATGTCTGTCCCTCTTGATTTATGATCTGATTTGAATATCATGCCATGAGGATTATGTCTGTCCCTCATGGTTTTAATTGCCTTTTGGATATTTTAAGACTTGCGTTATGTCTTGGATGTATCATAGTAAGAAAATTTTCTACCATGATAATGGTTTTAATAATTTGCGAAAAATCGGTCTGTAAGTTTTGAGGGTGTTACACCGCTTATTAGATGGGGGTTGATACTTGTAAATTAATAAATGATTACTTATTATAACAAGTATTATATTTGTCTCTTCTCACAATCAAATTTTATTATATTTTTAAACTTATCAATTAATAAATAACTGTTTGTTAAAATATACATGATTACTTATAAATTAATAATTAGACACTTGTTTGAACAAGTATATCATTTGAAAACTTAAAAATTAATAAGACAATTTATATTAAATCTTGTCTTATATAACTAAAAAAATGTTGTAACTTGGTAGTTCTAAAACCTTTTGGTGGCCAAGGAGTTTTACGTTTAAACCCTCCTTAGCCATTAAGAGGATTTAATTGGTTGTCAGCTGAAGTTTTGGATGACAATGGTCCAATGTCCGTCAATGGTAAAGAGAATTTAAAAAAAAAAAGTATTATAATTTTTTTTCCTATCCAAAATTATTTTTAATTAGTCCTCTGGTCCAACAATAATATATCAGAATGTTTTGATTCTTTGGGGCTATTAAATTCTTTTTCTTTTGACGTTCTTGAATGTTATTCTCCCTTATTTCAAATGCTATCTACTCTAACTCATATTTTTCCATGTTCATCTCTCATATCTTATTTTTTATTGTCTTTAAATTTGAAATTTTTTCTACTATTCAAATAAAGTTTTTAAAAACATGAAATTTTATATCTAAATCCAAATTCAATCTAAATACTACCTGAATATTTTTTTTAAGCAGTTAGATATACGTCGCAATGGCAAGGTGACTCGAACACACAGCGAGGGAGGGACACAAAAAAACAAATTGGAGGGACAAAAAATGGGCTACTATATGGGCCCATTCACTTTTTGGGCCTAATATGGGCCAATGGACTTGAATGGCATTTTCTCTACAGCATAAGAGAGACATGAGACTCTCAATCCAAAGAAAAGAAGACACTGAGCGAGACGCAAATTAAGCGAAGGTAGATTAGATCATGTATTGAGGCTCACGTGGTAAATCTATTCTAGGTATAGCATCATTATTTTATTCATATTTTTTGGTGAAATTTTTTGTTCACATTTATTTATTCATAAAACTTAAAACTTGAGCTGTTAATTAAAAGTATTTAATTGTTTCTATTCTATCCAATTTCATTGACTGTGAAATCAATTTTTTTATAACAAAGAGAAAATATTTTTTAAAAAATATCTACGTTACTATATTTATTTTTTACAAAAAATGCTGCCCGAATATTATTTTTTTATTCAAAACACTCTCATAATGCCAACAATACCATATTATAACTTGAGTAAAAATAATAACATTAAAAAATGCTAATGAAAAAAAAGGCTACATGAATTTTTGTGAGACTGATTAAAGATTATTTTGAAAAAAAAAATCCTAATTTTTGTTCACTCAAATATACCTAACAACTGTAAAATGTGAGTAAAATATTTATAATTAATTAAGGGGTTTGACAAAGTGAGTGCACGAGTTTGACAAAGTGGTCAAAAATTTCTGATTTCCTTCTTCCAACTAATATAATTGTGTAGCAGCCATGTGTGTGTGTACACACACATATATATTGTAACCAATTAAACGCGCACACACACGCACACACATATTTGTAACCAATTAATTAGTTTGGTCAACTACTCTGATGTTTCACCAACACATTTCAATATCCTTCGGCTTCTCCATTTCTCAAACTGTTTTATATGTCGAAGTATCCATCAATTCCATTTTAATCTGATAATATGTGATATAAAATAATAAAATCTTTGCAGACTGTACTATGTGAATAATATTATTAGTTCTTCAAACTCTAAAGTACACAAGACCATGCGTCTAATTTCTAATAATTATCAATCTTAATATTAATATTAATATATGTAAAATTGATAAGAAGTAACTATCAAGTCATGACTATGTGGTTAATTGTAATGTGACATACAAATTTATACCAAATATTATTCACTTATTAAAAGAAATATTTTGTTAGTGGGAGTACAAACTCCTCCCCTTAACAAATATAAGGCAAGGCATTTTTTTATGTTAAAAGATATCAGAAATTTTTAGCTTTTCAATGTATAACTGATAATTTCTTTTTTCCAAAAAAAAAAATCTACGTTTCACACAACAGAGTAATTGGTTAGCATCTATTCAAGATATGAAAAGTATTGAGAATTGTATTCTTTAAAGAAGAATGATATTAAAGGATTAAAAAATTGGATTAAATTTAAATAAGAATTTAAATATTTTAAAACCTAAAATAAGGACCAAATTTTTTTAGTAAATTAATATAAAAAAATTCACCACTCTCATAACATTATTTGCAATTATCAAAACAAAAATTTGTAAATAAGATTGACTAATTTGTAAATTAAAATATTATGAAACATTATCTCCGTTTTCGGTGATTTGACAATTACATGTATTTATTTGTAACCTTGAAAACATGAATTTTCAATATCCATCGATTTTGTGAGGGGGAAAAAAAATTTTAAGTGATGATATAAGTGACAAGTTTTTCATTTACAAATTAGCATTTATAAGATATGAATAATACAAGTCATCGGTGGTGAAACAAGAGCAATAAATGTGGGGGCCAATTTTATGTTATTTGAATTTTTTTTAATTAAAAATAATTTTATAATAGAGTTGATAAAATTTTTAAGACAATAAATCATTTATAAAGTTTTTTTTGTCTAAAATCATTTATAAACTGAAAAAAATCAAAAGGAAAAATATCATCTTTATGATTATCAATATATTAACATTGAAAATTTTCAATAATAAATTTTTCCAAAAATTCAAGAAAATTTTTTTACAAAGAATATATAAAAAATAAAAATACTTGTCATTTATTCCATATCAAACTTTTATTATTAGTATTATTAATATATTTAAATTTATTTATTTGATTTAATTAGATAGAAGTATATTGAGTACATAAGGCTCGGTATTTAAGTCTTGTCCGATAAAAAAATTCAAATTTTATGATTTTAAAAAAATGGTTGATGACAAAAAATAAAAGAGATTAATGATGTATTCATAATTTTATCTATTACTTCCTGTAGAGATGAAGAGAGATAAATAAGAATAATTGATATTGAAGTAGAGATTTGTTTTACTAAGTGAAAAAGCAATATCAGCAAGTGTAGGAAGTGAGGAATGCAAAATGAAAATATTAAGGTAAAATTTAAAACTAAAAATTTAAGGATCAAAACAATAATTTTCTCCTTTAGAAACTGCACCCTCAAAATCATATCCCATTATACATAGTTAAAAAAATTAAAAAAATCTTGGGGGCCGTGGGCCCCTTCAACCATAACCTCGGTCCGCCCCTGCAAGTCATATTAAAGTAAATATATGGGTTTGTTTTAGTTATTTATTTCTTTTTTTTTAAAAAAAAAAAGATGAACCTAAAAAAGAGCAACAAATTTAAAAAAAAAAAAAAAGAAAGGGACAAGAGGGAAGGTGAAGTATAAGGTGACCAACCTTAACAACCAATAATGGTTGTGTCAGTTGATGAAGAAGCTGTCCTTATACTTCAATCCTTTCTTTGCCTTTCCTTAATATTAAGCAACTTCCTTAGCTTCTCCTCCTTTTAATTTATTCCTCATCATTTCCTATCATAAACCATAATTTTTTTTTAGCAACCTGTTAAAAATGTTGGGCTTAGTTTCAACGTTTATCATGGTGCTCATAACTATGATAAGACTTGAGTAATACGAAACTAATTTTAATGGTTTAGATTTAAAATTTTTAACCTATAATTTTTCATATAAAAAATAATTTTTTGTTAGAGTAATATATATAAGATTATATTTACTAGGTTTTTTATATTATTGTTACTATTCATTCAATTATAGATGAACAGAATTTCTTTGACAGATATATATAAATTTTAAGTTTGTACTTATAAAAATAAAATTTTATTAAATCTAGAAGGTTTAAATTGGTATTCATCACAAAAATGATCAGCACTGAAATTGAATCCTAAAAATGTTACTAATTGATTTATTTTCTCAATATTACTTAAAAATTGTTGGTTATTTACTTTTCCATTTATTTTTCCTATATAGCTAGTAATTTTGTATTTGACAGCTTGGTATTGGAGAAACTTTGAATATTACCACCATCCACCCAAACTAATTCTTGCCTTTATTATGTGGAATCATCATTACTAACGGTGACCCCGTAGGGACTTTGAGAATTCCTTTGATAGATTTATTTAACATAATTGTATATTTTAGACCTCAAACTTAAGATCTTAAGATATTTAGCTAACAATTTGCTCAAACCAGTTGAATCAAATATCTTTACATACCAAATTCTACTCATTAGCATTGGCATGCATCGCAATGCTTTGTTGTTGTTCAAAATATATCTTCTATTACACCACTAGTGTTAGATTGGATATATGACAAAAGTTTCAGAAATGAGATGTACTATTCATTACCCAAAAATAATGTATCTCTTATTTTTCTGTAAAAAGACACACACACACATTAATTAACAAATAAAAAAAGAATTAAAAATTTAATGTTATAATAGAATTAAGAGACCTATTAGGAAAAGTAAAAGCAAGATAAGCAGAAATATCAAGACCACACTTTTGAGTTATGCAGTTGTTAAAATCTTGTAAGAGTAATCAAAGAAATGATTTCGTGTAGAGCAGAAGCAAATTTCTTTATTGTGCCAAACATGCAAGTTTCCCAGATTTGGCCATTCTTGATAAAGCCTTAGAGAAAAATTCTGAATCCAAAGCAAAAGAGCTTAAAAACAGAAGCAAATAATGTAATTTGTTAAAGTTTTTAAGATGTGTATGATTCCATTTATTTTTCAAATTAACAAGATGCATTTCTCTAAAAAAAATTTAAAATAATTCACGTGATCAAAACACTCTTAGTGTATGCTATCCCTCTAAAACTGTGAGATTTAGTATTTTTTTAAGTATTATATGACAAAATTTTTAATAGTTATTCAATTTAATTAAATGATTGTTATTGTATCATATGAGACAGTCATTAAGTAGGTGAATTGAGGCAACTCACTGAATTGAAAAGTATGTTTAATGATTCTTATTGTCATGTGTGATCTTATCTAAAAGTATTTTATAAATTGAAATGGTGAAAGTATTGCTTTTAATTACAAACATCTTTTAATTAATATATTTACATATTTAAGTATTTATTGCAATAAAAATTAAATTAAATATTTAGTTAAATAATTTCAAAATTTAAGTTTATTTATTCAAAATAAATTAAATTTATCATTTCTAATTCAATAAATAAATTTTTAAATTATTTTAAAATACACTTTAAATATATAATTGATTATTATATCCAAATATATGTTGGTTAAACTATAACTTTAAAGAGATATTATATTATATATGTTTAAGTTATTTAAAATAATTATGCAACTAAACATGTCTTGTATTGAGTTTTTTTCATAAGCTTGGATATCTCATGTTTTTGACGCAGATTAATATAGTCAATAGTTTATGAGCGTCTCTTTAAAAGCGCGTCTTTTATCAAGAATTTAATTACTATTGTATACCTCAAACTCAAAACTTTTTGTCAAACTGAATTAATCGCCTTATGATCCAACTGCTTGTTGATTCTTGCATGGAATTTGAAATGAGCCATTTATCACCAATAAGAAGTTTCAGTTATTAAACAATTTATATTTTATATTGATTATTTTACTCACATTTTATATTTTACAAGAAAAATGATAGAAAAATATTCTCAAAATAACTAAAAATTCACATAGAAAGAAATAATATTTTTTATTTTTATGTCATTTTGTCAAAAATAAAAATGTCAAATAAGTTATCAAGAATTAAATAATAATTATCAAAATTTTTGGTATTTATTGCCATTTACATATTTGGAGGGTATTGTTTTGTTAGTGTCCCTATTTTATACTCCTTCCATTTAAAAATGTAAGATATTTTTTAAAGAGTTAGATATTAAAAATGTAAGATATTTTTAGTATTTTAAGGCATAATTATTACTTTTTTTAAAGTGCCTCTATTGATAATAACTTTATATTTATTGTAGAATATTTAATAGAAATAAATATAAAAAGATAGGGTTAGTTGAAAAATAAATAATTATTTTACTAAGATAAAATTTAATTAAAAATATTTTATATTTTTTAACGGAAAGATTATATATTGATGATGCTACATGCTCTTTTTTTTATTGTTTATAAGTATTCTTTTTATTAAAAATAATCTTATTTGAAATACGGCCAGTCATTAAATGTGGGTATCTTTTTAATAAAAATTTAAATTTTAATTAATCATATTATGAGTAATTAATTATTTTTACTAGACTCAACCTGTTAATATTTTTATTATTTTACTTTTGGATAACCTACTTGCTCTTTTTTATTTTTGTTAGAAGTTCATTCGCTCATCACATGAGAGTGAATCTTTTCCTTCCCCGGGGAAAAAAATAAAGAATTGAGGGAAACAATGATTACGTAAATGTTAAGTTTTTCAACCTTATGTCAATCATACAACATTGTCGTACACACTTTCATGCTTTTCCAAAATTTGAGCTTCTGCTTTTTCCTCCTTTTCACTTTAACCAAAAAAAGAAAGATAGAAGGAAAGAAAAAAGAAAAATATCATCAATTTTAAAATAATTTTTCAATAACTACAATCCAAATTTTAATGTTACGTTAAAAAATTTAGGTGGATGAACAAATTAAAACGCATAAATTTTTTTTTGTCACCCGTATATGTGTGTAGATTGTACACGTATGCATGTAGGAAATATCTTAATAAACAATATAAAATAATTAGAATAGAATTTAGTGGGCATGAATTTATTTATCTAGATAAAATATAATTTAATAATAAAACATCAATTACCTTAACTTTAGACAGACTTACAATCTATTAGACTATCATAACTTTTAAAGAGTACAACAAGAAAGTGGAGATAATGAAAAAGGAGATGTGTCCTTGGTTATTGAATGATCATATCTTGTTATATGAATCATATCAATAATAACCTTAATAATAATTAATTAATTAAATTTTCATTTCCTTTGATTCAATTAATTAAAAGATAAAGAATAATTGACCGTTACAAGTTTGAAGGTTGGGCTTCTACTCATTTTATAATTGACTGTTATATGGATTTACTCATAGGACCCATATTACAATTTACATAGGATTATAAAAACTAATATATTTTGGGCTCAATATCTAATTAATGCAAATTTATAATATATAAATATTTTATAAATATTCAAACAATCTACAACTTGAATTGTGTTGATTAAGTAAGTAATATAATCAAGCCACAAACAAAATTCAACAAATGAAATTTCACAAAGTCACTGATTCTGCAGGAAAACAAGTGATACTAAACATAAATACAATGTTTAATAATCTAAATAGAACATTATATGAAAATTTCATCAAAGCTCAATTCAACAAAGAGAACTATACAAGATCACTGATTCTTAAAGGAAAACAAAAATGTAGAGTATTGGCCAAAATATCATTGAACATGAGAGAAACAAATGATAAAGGGCAACACACAAGGTGCGAAATCTACTTTGAACTAAATATAGAATAGGTCTTTGAATCATAACTTAATAAAGGGACGATACAAAGTCACTGAATCTTATAGAAAAACGAGTGATATTAGGTACACTAACACAAAATCATTGATTTCTATGAAAAAATGAATGATATAAAGCACCATAATATCTATGACCCAAAACTAAAACTTAGTAGATAAACAATACAAGGTCACTAAATCCTAAGAAGAAACAAATGACCAAAGGTGCATAACACAAATCATTGAATATTATTAACAAAATAAATTATATAAAGCATCTCAATGTTTCTAAAACAAAATTGAGCACAATAGCAAAACAGTCATAAATTATCAAATGTCCTTAAAAGGACACAACTTAGACTCTTACTAAACGAATACTATAAAATAAGACTAATAAACCCACATGGGCGAGCCTTTAGTCATATAAATACATAATCATGGGTTCATCACAAATGTGAATCATACAAGTTTGAGCGTAAATAATCTTCTCTCCAACAAACAGAGGTCTAAACCAATATCTCTTACTATTTAAGCCCCTCTTAAAAATAGTAATAAAATTTAATCAACTTGATAGTAAGTAACAAACTTGGCACCTTCTTGATCATAAGCAATAATAAACAATGAATTCATTAATATATTTTAAGGTTAAGCTTCTTTAATTGAAGATCTCACTTATGATTTTCAGCTAAATACAAATAATTTTGTCTTATATTGTTACTTTGTTAGAAGGATTACAACATAAATTTATTTAATGTCACCATATCTATAGGGTAGAAGAAACAACAAAACATTAAAACATTTGTTTTCAAACTTGTTCAAATAAATGCCCAACTCCAATAATAATAATCTCTTATTTATAGATAATGTCCTTTATCAATATAATATTTATAAATAATTTTAAAATTTTAAACACAAATTATATTGACAATGACATATTTATATGGTAAAATTGATTGTCAACATAATATTTTCAAATGTTATTCCCAAACAAGACAATCATAATTGGATTGGGCATACAATCACTAAGTATAAATGACTCTCACAATATTTCAAAATATATATCACTAATTTATCTGTAAATGCCCTTAGCACATAGATGGAGCCAAAAAATTTCAAAAATTTGTAATTTATTATCCATCCCTCTAATGAATCCGTTATCAATAGTAAACATTATATACATGTCACGATATAAAGGATTTACATGCCCAAAATATCAAGAGTGACAAAAGTTATAAGTCTATAAAAGGCAATATTTCCAAGGTCTAGTCTCCTTCTTATCCATTATCCATTAAACAAAATAAAAAAAAGAAATTAATAGATTAAATGAGATGATAAGAGGTATTTTTTTTTAGTCTAACAACTCTTACTTAAACGAGCCTTTCAAATTATTTAAAACTTGAAATGCTTTACCCCTTAGATTGGAGGTTCTTATGGGCAACTATTAATATCACATGATCCATTAATCTCTCCCCTTTCTTATGAGAAGGGAGAAGACATCAAGAATTTATATTTAGATTGTAGCAATTTACAAACTAAGAAATACTCCTGATCAACCTCGTACAAATTCAAAATATGTACCCTAACACCAAATGTCCATTTAAAGATGAGTGATATCAAGCATCAAATAATAATGTAATATTGAGCTTAATACACTTTGTCAATTTATATATATATATATATATATGTATATATGTATAATTGATGACTTTCAAATATTCACTGAAGTCATTGCCATTAGAGATGTTGTCCCTAATTCCTTTTCACAATGGTGAATCTAATTACTCCTAAACAAATTTGGTTAGACTTATGTCATAGCAAATGATAGGTCTTGTCAAAAGCACTAGATTATGAAGTCAAACCCATTGGTTCGAGTTTTCTCAAAACTAAATCTTTTTCAATAACGGTAAAGTACATATTAGGGGACTCTCACAAAAGATCATAATTGGTCCTATTAAGAGCATTAACAAAAGATAATTGCTTAAAACAAAAATTAAAATTGCAAAATAGAAAATAAAAAAATAGTAATTATGTGTGCACAACATAATTATAATATAGAATTCCCAATGAATGAATTTCAATTATGCAACTGCTATCATGCACCAATAAAGTTCTTATACCACATAGATTTGGCTCACACAAAAGTTCATACCCACAAATACATTAAATATTTTCATATTTATGGAGTACAATAAATATTTAATACATCATAAGTGCTATATGCCTGCTCTCCAAAGTCCAAAACCTCAAATTTAATGTTAAGTGTCACAAAATTATGAGACTTTATGACCTCCAAGACAAACTAAATAGTCGTTGGGGTTCTATTAGGAATTAGGAGAAAAAACATTTTATAAATATTCCAACAATACAAGCATGCTATGTCTCGGCTAGTTCAAATATATAAATGAAAACTACACTATGATTGGTGATGAAATTTTATTTTTCAAAATATTTTATATTTTAAAACACCAAATTATCTTTAAAAATATCTTATAAAATGGAATGAAGAAAGTACATTTTGGTTGCCAAAAACTTTATGTAGCAAAAGTTACTCCCTTCATTAAAAAATATAAAGCATTTTTAATCGAATCTTACCCCTAATAAAGTAGTCATCTACTTTCAAACTAATCCCATTTTTTCATATTTATCTCTATTAAAGACCCTATAATAAATATAAAATTATTTATCAATAGAGGTAGTTTTAAAAAAAAAAGGCAATGATTGCATATCAAAAGACTAAAAATACCTTATATTTTTTTACATCCAACCCTTTAAAAAATACCTTACATTTTTTAACGGAGGAAATATTACTTTGCAATCTTATATTATTTAAATCTGAATATTAGTACTTTTGTCTGAGTATTCTACCAGTAACATCCCTAATCTTGTCATCTATACTGAATGTAGATATGGCATAATAAAAAGTACAAGAAAGAAAAGAAAAATTTGTGTTGATATATATATATATATATATATTCACATCAAGTTATTATTCTTCAAAGTCACAGGAAAAATTGAAAAATGTTTTAGTTTCTTATTAGCAAACAGGGCAATGCCCAAACAAATTAATCAACACAACATTTTAACACATTTAACATCTCACTATAAGTCTAACATCTATTGCCAAACGATAACAAACTTATCCTACTCCTTCATTTTTCCAAAATCCTCAACTTCCCATTCCAATTCCTCCTCTAATATTCCCAAATCCACCCAACCATCATTTTACACGAACAAGTAATTCTTTATAGATATCAAGCCAATAACATTATTAGAGGCATCTTGAGATTTTTACTGCAATTTTGTGATGGATACTACTCTCTGGCTGGCCTTGGTTTGAATAAGCATTTGATTCCTTCAACGAACAAGATTCCTTTATATGTGGCACTACTAACAACGTTAATGTGGATTGTTCTAGACTTTTGATGATAATGCTTGTCAGCGTCAAAAAGTGATTTTAGTTATTGTAGGTAAAGCCTTTTATCTTATATATCAAATGCCCTAATTTAAGACTATTTGTGCCGCATCATCATCCCTTTGAGCATATTTATTAAAAATAAAGGGACTAACATTACATATAAAAAAAATTATAAGGGCTTGAAATATTGAAAAAATTATAGCGACTAATAACAAAACATAGTAAAAACTAATAGTTATGTTTCCAAAAAAAAAATCATAATACTGACCTAGAAGATCTAGTAGCCAAGCCTAAAGCGCAATATGGCTCATCTTCTCTTTGAAAGGATCAACATCTGGTCTCCATGTTATAGCCAAAAGATAGTTGTCATTGAGAACCTATGGTCCTCCATTGAAAGCTTCTTTATATTCACATGCATCTTTGAATTGTAATAAGAAATAACCATTCTGCTTGTCACTTGTTTTGTTCTTGGCCCAAACCTAGCTCAATTTGTTCTTCATGAAAAAGAGAGAAGGTGGCTTCCCTAACAATTTCACAATGATCAGCACAAGTTTAAAAGGCTTATATATAGATCCTCTCCTTTTCTTTCTTATCAAGGGTGAAGTTTGGGCATGAAGGGTTAGAGAGATCCACTATTATCCCCTTATATGGCTTTTGAACCTTAAAGAAACTTGTATATGCACTTTCATAATCTATCGTTTCCCCCTCACCCTGGTCCTTCTCTGCTTCCATCTCCTCATCAGATTCATCATCTCCTACAAGCTTAGCTTTAGATTCATCTTCTCTGCAATTGTCTTCCATCCAATCTTCTATTTATTTTGTCACCGACATACTTAATCCTTACATGTATAAAAAAGTTAAATTTAAGGGAAAAAAAAATGTTTTTGCAACCCAAATGTCAAACTGTATTGATTATAAGCAATCCAAAGACAAATAGAGTTGATAAAAACTAAATTTTCAATTAATATAGTTAAATATAAGTTCATTTCTTTTAATACTGTGATTGATTAGGGGTAATCGGTGATTTTCTTTTTATTATAATTTTCTATTTTATTCAAATTTATTTCATTACATTAATTATTCGGTTGTTATATATTATAATTTGGTTTTGTGTTTATTAAAGTTTCTAATTCTTATTATACATAACTTGACATATATTAAAAATAAATAAATACTTACTCTCAAGACTGTGTGTGCCCTTACTTAATTAAGGCGATTGCCTTAGGCTTCAAAAAATAGTCACTCATACCTTTTATAACTAGTCATTATATTTTTAAGTATTAATGTTAATTATATATTTTTATTTATAATTTATTACTAACTTATATCTTATATAACCACTCCTTAAGAAAAGTGCTGTAAAATAGATATAAATAATACTTTCTTTAATCCTTATTATAAGGTGCTTTTAACAACTTCATTGGAACCAAAAATGTCAATTTACTCATTTAATATGTCTTAAAATGAAAAAAAAAATTAACTCTACCCTTATTAAAAATAAAAAGTGAGAGGTTTGCAATATACAATGAGCTATAAAATTAAATTTATAATAGGGGTAAAATTGAAAAAATAATAATAAATTACCCTCCATGTATCTTATATTAAAGATTAAAGAATTTTTTTAAAAGATATTCTATAATAGAAATCAAAGAGAGTAATACATTGGACCTCTTAGATAATTTTATTTTAAGCCTCAAAACTCATTCACATAGCCCTGCTTACTCTTTTTGTGCCTTCAACCCTTTATTTTCAAATTTACCTTTGATCTTTTATTACTTTTTTTTAGCCTTTTTTAATTATAACTTATTTTTTATAAATAAGTTTAAAAATAATAATAAATTTGATTTTCTATATTATTTTGGAGCAAACTCTGGCATTGCGTTTACTTGCAACGTTTTTTTGTCCCAAGAAATGTTTTCTTAAATCTTAGGGAACCTAAAAAGAATCTTATTTATTACTATTCTGTTTTTATTTGTAAGAGAAATTATCAATTTTTATTTTTCATATAAGTAAAATTACATATTTTAATAAAATTTATTACATATTTTTTAAATTTTTTCTTATAATTTACATTAACAAAAAATAATTAATATATGTTTATATTGATTAACATAAAGTATTTTAGTCTAATTTTTTTAGATATAATTATTATAATTAATCAATTTTTTAATATAATATATATATATATATATATATAAACGAACGGAGTATATCCAAAGTAAATTATTCCAACCAAAACATAGAAACAAACAACAAACCTTGTAATAAACATGGAAAGTTGGAAACTAATCAGTTAGTCGTGCTTTTAAGGCTAGCTTAAGCCTAAGATACATGGGACCCACGTGTTGTACCTACTCAACCAATCACGTATTGCCACGTTAAAAGAAATGCGTACAAAAAATGTTCGTGGTCGCCAAAACTTTGCCACGTGTCTCTCGTTTGGCTGTCCGATCTTGATTGGTTGGTACGGGTGAACCATGGAAGCTTCCTCGCTGCATACAAACTCTCAGTACTGTCTCTGAAATTCACAGAAAAATAACCTGGTGGGCCATACAATTTGATGATTTTTTTTAATTATTTGAATTGAATCTTCTGTATTTAAAATATAAAGAAAGATACGAAAAGAAAGAAAACGAAAGGAATGAACATAAACAAAATTTATTCATTTCTTTGTTTTATATTATTGATTAAATATTATATCAGTTTTTCTAATTTAATTATTTTTTAATTTTACAAAGGTATTATCTGAATAATTAATTATTTTAATATCATATAAATAATTTATTTAAATTGACTTTCATAATTGGAACAATATTGAAAACATGGACCCACGCGAATTGAAAAGGTTTTTTTTTTTTTTGCGCCTTATAAGGGCCAAGCCCTTAAACTACTTGTTGAGGTTTTGTAATTTTTATAGGGGATAAGTCTTGGAAAATGAGAGATTTTTTGTATAAAAAGACTTATGATGCCAACCCTTTTAAGCCTAGCTTGTTAAAAACAAGCTTTTGACTGAGTAATTCCTCTAGGCCCTAAAATTTTCTCTCTATTTTTTTCAAGACATTATTTGGTTAAAATTGTTTGATTAAATTGTTGATATTGCAAAAATAATATGGTTAAAATTGTTTGATTTATTTTAATTTTTAAATTAATTTGTGAAAATCATACAATTTGTTAAATGGTGTATTGACATAACTAGAAATTTAAATTAAAAAATATGCAATCATTTTAGGTCGGTTTCAAGCCTTGTCAACGAGAGTTAGACTTGAAAAACATAGTTGCTTTAAAATATGTGGACTTATACTTGGAGATGTTTGGTTCAACTAGTTCAAAAAGTTAAATCAATTTATTATAGCATCTCATGTTTGAGTTTTAAAATATATGGACATATTAAATAAATATATTAAAATGTTTACACAATATATGTGATTATTGATAATAATGATCCCATGTACCAGGAACTTGGATTAATTTGGACAAGTGTTGGCAATATTCT
The DNA here is from genome assembly GCF_029017545.1 of Prosopis cineraria. Classification (NCBI taxonomy): domain Eukaryota; kingdom Viridiplantae; phylum Streptophyta; class Magnoliopsida; order Fabales; family Fabaceae; genus Prosopis; species Prosopis cineraria. The sequence continues at coordinate 23,165,724 of NW_026555345.1, read as the reverse complement.
CAAGTTTTCAAGGATGCTAGGCATTGGAATAAAAAAAGAAGTAGGGGCTTATAGACTTCAACAGTTGAACCTTCATGAATCAAGTTAATCCTTGTAAACAACTCTACTTGGGTTGGAGTGGGGTGGCTAGGGTAGGTAAATCTTTATAGTTTAAACTCAATTAAACTTTGATCAGTGCAACTTAATTTTTAAGTTTTAATTATTTAAAATATTGGTTTTTAATGTTCTATAAATAACTTTAATTCTTGCATGTTTTTAATGAAATATAAGACTAACATTTTAAACAATTAACTTTAAGATTTGGTTGCAAAATAAAAATTGAAAAATTGAGTTTTAATTCAATTAAAATTATATAGATCAAATTACACTGAATTAAAGTCAAATGGTTGAATTTTAACAGTAATAAGCAAATAATTAGTTTTCTCTGTAAAAGATAATTCAATTCCTTATCTTCAGTGCCCTAACAGAAATTAATTTGGTCCGCGAAGTAGTCTACTTGTTCATGAGAAAAAGAAGGTTTTAAAAAATATTAAGAATGTTCAGATAATATATAATTGGCCAAAATTTCTAACGTAGATGTGTAGTTTTCTTTTGATGATTAATTACTTTTATTTTATGGGGACTTATCTATTTACTTTTTTCTCAGTCTTTGCTAAAAGAATCTATTTAAACCGTTTCGCCGAAAACTCAAGTATGATTGAGGAGTGGTTGGCGAGAGAGAGAGAGAGAGAGATGCACCCAACAGAGAGTTCGTGTCCCGGAAACATTCTTTTCTTTTTAGCACATCTTTGAATCTGGCAAGTCCAAGCTCAAGAGCCACAACTTAACTGTTTTAATTTCGATTCCTATCCCAATCCAAAATCAACACTTGAACTACAAAAGAAACACTAGAAAGAAAAAAACTTTTACTGTTTTTTCTGCTTTTTCTTCTTTTTCTTCTTCTTTTCTTTCCTGTGTCTGGGTGGTCTCATAGAAGCTCATTTTCTTTGACTGTACCTCATTTTGTGGGTGACTACAAATCATTGCTCTTTAACCTTTTGTCTGGTAAAGTTAGGGTCTCTTGTATTAGCGTATTCTCACATTACATTTATTATAACCCCTTTTCTACTTTTCAAGATCGGTGAGGAAATTATTATTAGGGTTGTTTCATTTATTCAATTTTTCCCCTTTTCCGAGGGCTGGATAATCTCCGCAGGTTGAGATGTTTGGGTGGGAGGAAAATGAGGGAAAATGTGGATGGAGCGAGTGTTGTGGGAATGCGATGAGGAAGAGAGCGTGAGGAAGTGCATTGAGTGAGATATGGGCTGTGTGTTCGGAAGAGAGGCGTCGGCGAAGTTCGCCGGAGAGACAGTGTCGGAGAGGGAGGAGAGGAAAGAGGTAGTTACAGCTGCGAAAGCAGGAGCGAGTGAGGTTCCAAATAGTGGGAATCGGAAGGAAGGTGGTGGAGAGGAGAAGAGTGCACGGCCAAGAGGGGAACGGCGGCGATCGTCGAGGCCAAATCCGAGGCTGAGCAATCCACCGAATCATGTACATGGCGAGCAAGTGGCGGCGGGATGGCCCGCTTGGCTCTCCAAGGTTGCAGGGGAAGCCATCGATGGGTTGACGCCTAGAAGAGCAGACACTTTTGAAAAGCTTGATAAGGTATGAAATCTGGAGGTAATCTTTGTTTTGTTTCCATTTCAAGCTTGTGGAAGGGGAACTCAGCTTTCTTGGTTTGATTATGTTGTTTGCATTTGAGGAAGTGTGATGTAAGGAGTTGACTGTCGGGGGTGTTAAGTTGCTTCTATTTCTTTTTTCCTGTTGTTTTACGCTTCCTTAAATGGAGAATGTTGATGTTTTCACTCTTTAAGTTTAAAAGATGAATTTCATTGGTAATGCATGCGGTCAATTCTTTGTCGTCTGGTTTTTGAAATGTAAATAACCCCTAAAATTAATAATACGGCGTTTTTGACATGGTTGGATTGGAGTTTTATGCTTGCATAAAATGGTATAGATTTAAAGGATTCTAGTTTCGTTAAGCCCTCATATATATAAGCCTTAAGACTTGTATATATTTTTTAATATTCAGATTGGCCAAGGCACATACAGTAATGTTTACAAAGCCAGAGATACTTTAACCGGGAAAATTGTTGCCTTAAAAAAGGTTCGATTTGACAATTTGGAGCCAGAGAGTGTGAAATTCATGGCCCGAGAGATTCTTATATTACGTCGTCTTGATCATCCCAATGTTGTTAAACTGGAAGGCTTAGTGACTTCTAGAATGTCATGTAGCTTGTATCTTGTTTTTCAATACATGGAGCATGATCTGGCAGGACTTGCTACAAGCCCATCAATTAAGTTCACTGAGCCTCAGGTATTGACATTTTGGGATTTTGTTGGTTCAAATATAATTGTTTTGAGATTTATATATAGATATATAGGCGCACACGCACACACGCACTATTTTTTTTCTTGAGGTGAATTTTTTATTTAATTTATCATATCCATATCTATTTTAGGTTAAATGTTACATGAAGCAGTTGTTTTCTGGTCTGGAACACTGCCACAACTGTCATGTGCTTCATCGAGATATAAAGGGGTCAAACCTTCTTATTGACAATGAAGGGATCCTTAAAATTGCTGATTTTGGATTAGCTTGCTCCTTCGAACCTGATCACAAGCACCCTATGACAAGTAGGGTGGTGACTTTATGGTATCGACCTCCAGAACTTCTTCTCGGGGCCACTGATTATGGCGTAGGAGTGGACCTCTGGAGTGCTGGCTGCATTCTTGGAGAATTGTTGGCTGGAAAGCCAATTTTACCTGGTCGAACAGAGGTAATCTTTAAATGACTGAATATATCATAGAGTTTCTCTAAATACTGTCTCTTTTAGGGCATCAAAATGTATTCACTTCAGTAGTCGATGGTGCAGGACTTTGTTGCCATTGGCTTCTCAATTTTCCGCAACTTCTTGTTTGTGAGGTTGGTGCTTTTGTTCTCTTATATGATGTTATTCATGCTTTCTAGGTGGAGCAGCTACATAAGATATTTAAGCTATGTGGTTCTCCTTCTGAAGAGTATTGGAAAAAGTCAAAGTTGCCGCATGCTACAATTTTTAAGCCTCAACAATCATACAAGCGATGCATATCAGAGGTATTCAAAGATTTTCCACCATCATCCTTGCCACTAATTGAGACCCTTCTTGCAATCGATCCAGCTGAACGTCAGACTGCCACTGCTGCATTGCAAAGTGAAGTAAGATTTAAATTTTGGTTCCCAAGTTTACAGTTCAAAATCACCTTATTTTTGTTGTCGTCTCTTTCTCCTTGATTGGTCCCTTCTTGTCACATGCTTGAACGTTTTTCTAAAAGAAATTCTGGGTAATATGTTGAAGATCTGTGCTTGATTGTTTCTCTTTCGCAGTTCTTTACTACAAAACCTTATGCTTGTGAGCCATCAAGCCTTCCAAAATATCCTCCTAGCAAGGAGATGGATGCAAAGCTACGTGATGAAGAAGCTAGAAGGTGGAAAGGCTTTGATTACTATTTTGAGTCCTGATTCATTTGAAATTTTGAACAATCATCCAAGTTTAGTTCAATTATAAGGGCAAACCGTACTCCTTTCTATATAAGCTTTCAACTGTCTGAGGAACTTCTGGTAATCTGCATATAATATATAATGAAACCCATTTGTTGGTCAATATTATATCAGTTTCATGCTGACAAGACTCTGCTTGTGATTTCATTATAACCCCTTAGCTTCATTTCTAAATAACTTAAACATGTTTAAGTTGCTGAAAATGCATGCATTTTGATATTGAACTTCACCAATGTAGATTGAGAGCAGCAGGTAAAGCTAATGCTGATGGTGGCAAGAAATATCGTCCACGTGACCGGGGAGGGAGGGGAATTCCAGTTCCAGAAGCCAATGCTGAGCTTCAAGCAAATATTGATGTATGTCCCTTCACTTTATTGTTTTGTGGATGTTTTATTAGTCTTCTGATCTGTCACCTTGATGCAGAGACGACGATTGATAACGCATGCAAATGCAAAGAGCAAGAGCGAGAAGTTTCCTCCGCCGCACCAAGACGGAACTCTAGGCTATACTCTGGGTTCTTCACATCACATGGATCCAGTTTTTGACCCTCCTGATGTTTCCTTTAGCTCTACAAACTTGTCATACCCTAAAGCCAATATTCAAACTTGGTCTGGTCCCTTGGTGGAACCTGCTGCCCCGAGGAGAAAGAAGAGCATGGCAGGAGCATCCAAATCATCAAAAAAGGACTCCAGAAGATGATATGAAACAAAATTCTTGTAATATAGATGCTGCTGATTTGCTCAAGCCATTAATCACAGTCACAGAGAGCCATTTCTTTCTTGATCGGAGGTTTCATCTCTATCTCGTCTATGTTCATTTTTTTTTTTCAAGTCTAATTAGATTAGAGAGGAACATCTAATAATAAACTGCTATCAGTAAGTATTCATGTTTTATTTCTCCCTAATTTTGTCATACCTTTTTTCTAAACCCTGTCAATTCTGCACTACTCACAGATACTTGTACTTCCAACAGTTGTTCAACTTTGTTTCTGGGCTAATCTGTCAATACTTTATTCTCTCGCATTAAAAGCATTTATTTTAGGTTAAAATATATTTTTGATCTCCTACATTATAATTGCCATCTTTCTTTTTTATTTTGCTCCGTAAATATAACATTTAAGGTTTTTTCATCAGGAAAAAAGTATTACTATTTTTTAAAATTTATTAACCGAATTAAATTATAAATAAAAGGAAAAGACTAAAATAAAATTACTAATTGAAATAAATTAAAAGATAAATGATTGAATTGAACAGTTGAATGCCCAGAGGGGAGAGGCTCGTTAATAACCTCCTAAGTCCTAACAAGTAATGGTCCCCGTCACGTGGATATTATTGGGCCAATCATTGGCCATCGTACGGATTCTTGCGAGATGGATTCGGCTTCTGTAGCCCAAAAAAAAAAAAAAGTTTCGGATGTGGTTTTGCTTTGTCCTTGAAAAAAAAAGTTGTGGTTTGCCATGTGGCGATTGACTGGGGCTAATGACTGACATGGCAAGACGTGTGGTGGCTGACTCAACTGATGAATATGACTAAGGGTTGACTGGCAGCCATGTGGAAGGGTGACTGGGATGATGACTTGGACTAAGTGATGACATAGTGTTCATGTCGGTGTCACATGATGACTAGGACTCAAATAACAACATGGTGTCAATTGTGTCACCCTGACTGGGATGATGATTGGGACTAGTTGATGACATGATGTCCATGTGGCAAAGTGAAAGTAATGTGACTGGACTCAGTGATGACATGAACGTGCATGTGGCATGGTGACTGGTACTTTTTGCTGAGATGGTGTACCATGTGGCAGGATGACTGGGATGATGATATCCTTTACAATTACATGACATCCTGTGGCACAATGACTGGTCTAAGCAATGACGTGGCATCCCATTTGACACGATGACTTGGCTGATATCTGGACTAAGGGATGACATGGCGTTCCAGATGTCAGTGACTGGGACTCATCTGACATGGTCTGCTTGTGTCATGCTTACAGGATGTTGACTGGGATTTGTGGCTGATATGGCTTCCACATGGCTCGGTGACTGGGATGATATCTGGGACTAAATGATTACATGGCGTCCGTATGGGGCTGACTGGGTTAATGGACAATGAGTGGGACTAATTGATGACATGGCATCAATGTGACCGGGTGACATCGCTGAAAGGCTGATTTGGGTGGCTGATGGAGGTTATGATTTGATTGAGGGTTGACGACAAGACGTGGCGGCAGCTTCAGGAATGGGTTATCTCGAGGCATTTCTGATTTTGACGAACCAAGACGGCTTTAAATTGTTGGTAAAACCATTTTAAACTCAAGACATGTTCAAAATGGCTGAAACAATTGAGACATGTGTCAAATTGAGCTTAAACGATAATCGTGATAAATTTAAAATTAAGGTGGACTACACAGATCTAGTCTTATTTTATTTTTTTCAAAAAATTTATCTGCGAGTACTTTTTATTTTCTCAATCTCAAATTATACCCTCAAAACTTATTTTATATTAATCAGAACCCTCCTACAATTTGGCCAATTAAATGTTAAACTTAAAAGTTAAAATCGTTAAAATTTTCCGTTAGAAACTGAAATTAAGAAATTTATAATTTTATTTTAAAACTAATTACATAATTTTTATAACTCAATTTATATAATTAGACTATGTATTCAAAATAATTTATAGATTTTCATTAATAGTTTTAGCTTTAAGGGATTAACATAATCAAACAACAAAGAATTTGATTAGAATAAAACTACAAAAACCTAATTTAAAATTGAGAAAAAAACCTAATAAAAGCTTGCAGACCAATTTTCCCTTATTTTCTTTTCAAAAACTTTGGAAACAGTCACAGGACCAAATGATTTTCCATCTTTTAATTATTTTTCCAATTTCTTAAAACTGACGTTTAATTGTTTATATTTTGAAATTTGAAGTGAGCAGACACAACGTATTGCAAAACAAGAAAATGAAGGAGATTCTTATAAAAAAAAAAAAGAAAATGAAGGAGAAATAAAGAGTTGATTTATGTACAGAAGGAAATGGAATATTACAAGAATTTCCACGAAACCTAGCCAGAATGGGTCAATTCCAGTCCACAAGAACAAACTCATACAGCGCCCACTTTGCATCCACCACATTCAGTCTCCAATACAACCAATTTTGTCCCCACTGACACGGCATCCTTACCTGGACAATGCAAAATATATCAATTCTTGCTTTTGGGGTTTGATTTGTGACGCATTTACCATAACCTATGAACACACCTCAATCAATTCTTGTGTAATTTTGCCACCATTATTAACACGTGCAATCAATGATATTTAAGTTCCACGGGTTATCCGTTAGATCAAATCAAAACTAATGCTTGCTTTGCTACAACTACTTTTTCAGTGATCCGTTACCTGTTCAAACATGTTCATTCACACGCGATCTTGGTATCGAAACTGCTGAGGCAGATTGCGAAAGCCTGAAATGCCGAGATGGGGTACCGGTAATCCATTGTAAATAAATCCTTCCCAACTTTACCAAACTGCAGGATGATCTTCTCATGTTCTGGTCCAGCAACCCCATTTTCTGGGGAAGCCACCAGCTGAAAGTTTTTTACTGAAGCTACCGTCACGCGCCCATGAAAGTTTAAGCACCAACATTGGAGCTGTTCATGCCACCTTGGAGATTTGTTTTTCAGCACTAGCACGCCATCTTTTTTATCACCCAGGGGTCCAGATTCGGATTTTTCCATATGATTTGACTTTGATCGGAAGAATGGAAATGAAGGAAACATGTCAATGTTGCTCAGAGAAAAGTCAGTCTGTGTCGGCGCTATCCCTCCGGGTTCAATTGCAGAGGCAGGAATGGAGTCCATGACACAATTCATTCTCCGAGGCCCCCTGCTTGTTACATACATGTGGTGAGTATAGCGAACATGGGAATGAAATGCTGTCACTGAAGAATATGACAGGTCAAAATTTACCCCGTACACATGCACCATGTGATTACCTGGAGCCTAACACATTTAATTCATATGAAATGTGGGCCACTGGATAGTTACCAGTGGGGACCCGGGGTGAAACTTGCTTCAGATTCACCAGCCTAGTGGAGCGGCTTTTCGAAATTTTTGCGCCTGCATGAGGTGGCTGGCCATCATATATTGTGAACTTTGTTCCCAGAAAATTTGATCTAATCAAAGGAGAAGAAACAAACATGAGCTTTTGCTTCCTTACAAACAAATGACAGGCAACATATTAGAAGTCACAGCGCCTAGTTAAGAGCATACCGTAGCTTCCCAATATAGGTGTAGCTTCCATTGGACACATCATCAGCATCTAGAGAGATGATATAATCTGTGCAGGTCGGACGCCTGCACTTGCGTGCAGCCAAAAGAAACTTCCCATCATCAGCTAGAGCTGCAATGAGGAAAACAAAAGGTCAGAAGAACACATACATGTTTCCTGATTGAAAAGGAAAACCAGGGATAAGAAAAAGATGGGACATTATCCTGCAAATAAATAACATCTTTACATGGAAATCCGCTGGTACTTTTACCAGACAGAAAAAGAACAGCACCATATTTTGTGGAAAATTATCTATATATGTATCCAGGTCCAGAAGACTTTTACAGAAAACCAAATTAGAATTTACTCCATGCCAAAGAGGAGGTTCTGTGCTCACCACTACTTAAATTGAGATACAAATAATATGTTTGGGAGGACCGGTTGCGCCTTATAAAGCACTGAAGAAGATGATCTCTAGGACCGGGCTGCCAAAAGCAGTCAAAAATTGAACATGTTAAGTTAGGGCAATGCTAAAGGGTAGGTAGGAAAGCAATACATTGATGGATAATTTATCACGTTCAATCTCAAGTCATCAAGCTTCTGCGGAAATCTAAATCATCATACAAAGCAGGGGAAAAGAACAATTTGAGAATTAAATGTGCTTTTGTCTAGATTTCAGAAGTAGGTTTGAGCCAATCGAAATCACAAGCTCCCAGTAACAAGAATTGAAAAAATAAATAAATAAATAAAAACAAACATTTACAGGCAGTTATACTGGAATTAAGCTTTTCTTTCTCAAAAGATCTAAACATGACTAACCAAAAGAGAGAAAAATAAAAGAGCAAGAAAATAGACAGTAATATCTCACCAATAGAAGAAGACAAAGGAAGCACGTTACACTTTGTAAGGTAATAAAGAAAAAGATTGATTAGTTCAACCATACTTTTGACAGCCACATGCTATCCTCACGATAAGAGGTAACAAAAGCATCAATTTCTGGTGTTTTACAACTGGACACAGCACCTACCCAAAAATGAGCACATTATTGTTCACAACAAACAGTACATCACCAATCAAACCCTAGTTTCCTTCAACACAAGCATAGCCGCCGTGATTAAACAGAGGGATCAAAACTCAACAACGTACAATGTCCAAACTCAACGACGCTAACCAACAAAAACATCTTCCTCCCCCGGAAGGCCCGTGATTCCAGAAATTCAAGTCGGGAAAATTGTTGAAAACATGTCATAAAAATAAACCGAAGCAAGACTTAGTGAAGAACCATTGAAATTGCCGAACATGAAGCAAGTACAAATCCTTAGCTGACGGCATTGTGAACGAACCTGCTTGACGGAGATCGGGAACGTGATCTTGGCGGAAACTTCAGGTGGCTTGACGATTTCCTTGGTGATCTCCCTCCAACTCCGGCACACTCCAGCGCAGGCCACCACACTCTTTCGCGGCGGCCAAGAGCTCTCGGAGTCCTCAATTCGGAGTAAAACCTCCCTGAGAAGCTCCTGAGGCATGTGGACCCAGGAACTCTGCTTCAAGCCATCGGTCACAGGCTCCTCCATTGGGGAACCGTCCTGAACCACACGGCGCGACCTGGATCTCATATCGTGGATTAGGCTCCGAATCATAGGCATGGATGGATGTGTGTGTGTGTGTGAGGTTACAGCAAGGTATGAAGAAGAAGAAGAAGAAGAAGAAGGTGAAGGTGAAGGGTCTTTGAATTTAGGTGACAAAGCGAGAAAAACGAAGTGGGGGGTGATCAGTGCGTTGATTGAGGAAATTTCTTCTGCAAAATAATTTGTCTTGGAAAAAAAAAAAGGGTTCCTTTTTCAGTGGGTTTGGAATACAGAATGTGAATGAGAGAAAGAGAGGATTCCGATAAGGAAGAGGCTAGATACATGAAATCACAGATCTATAGAAAAGACAAGCAAGAAGCTCTTTCTTACCCACACACACATTATATATTCATTTTCCATAGCCCATTCATATTCCACACCCATATTATCAATAAATAAATATTATTTATAAAAAAAATAAAGGAGAAGGACAATTACGTTTTAGAATACTGAATAAATAGTAGTTAAATCCTCAGTAAAAAATTTTTATTAAATGAATTATAATTATTAATTTAAATAATTATAAATAAAAATTTAGGTTACAATTTAAGAATTATATTTGATAATTAAATATTTATTTTTAATTGAAATTTTTGAATTTCTCATTATTTGAATCAATATTTTTAACTAAATTTAAAAGAAAAAGAAAAAAATTAATTCTCATTAATTCATTATTATAGAACTTCACTATCATTTTTTTCAATACATAACCTTTATAAATAAATGTTATGTATGTCTGTATCAGTTGATAAGATATTAATTAAATTTTTTAATTTTGCTGCTATTAACAGGTACTAAGCATAAAAAAAAAGTAATATAAAATATGAATTTTTTTTATTTAAATATAGTAAAATAAGAAATTTTATTTTATTTTAAAACAACAACAATGACTTGACACTTTTTTTTAACATCCAATGAAGTCTTTAGAAATATCTTATAATAAGGATCCGTGTTATATAATAAGTACTTTTTTTTTATTTTAATTATAAGTTCTACTTAATGTTAATTTTAATAATTAAAAAACTATGGATTATTTAATACGTGTCGGGTATTTCCGTCGCCTTCAAGCTTTCTTTTTTACCCTCTTGTGACGTTTGATTTTCAGGTTGTTGTATATCAAATTGGTCTTTTTAATAATTTGATTAATTTGCATTCGTCAAATACACCGATTAGATCAATAGGTACGAGGAGGAGATGGAATTATGCAAGTGAAATCAAAGGGAATAAAATGTTAATTTTTTGTCAGTATCTTTTCATTGCTTACTGTATTTATTTGATTATGAAATATATATTAATATAAATAGAAACTATTTATCTGTAATTCTCCTCCGACTTGTAAACTGAGGTTTAATATTTTTTGTTTTTTTGTTTTTGAGTTAAAGCATAATTTTATCTTGTAAGTCTTTTTAGGATGCACAATTAGGACCCTAGTTCAGGCGAAGTAATATCACCTGGATATAAAAGTTACTCCTTCTATTAAAAAATATAAATTATTTTTAATCAAATCTCATCTCAATAAAGTAGTTACCTATTTTATAATTAATCCTATCTTTTTATATTTACTCTTATTAAATACCCTACAATAAATATAAAATCATTATTAATAGAAATAGTTTTAAAAAAAAGACGGTGATTATATCTTAAAAGGATAAAAATATTTTACATTTTTCGACGCAGGGATTACATTTTGTTCTAATTTTTCTTGTTAAATATTTAGAGTATATTATATTTGTAAGTAGTATAGTTTTGGAATATTCTTCACTTTTCTAATTTATTACTATGATTTTATAAAAGAAATTGTTTGTAAGGGGTAATTATCCTACAAATTAATAATCATGCGTTGCATCATCATCTCATTCCTTTTCAACAAGAGATTCTTTTAACCATTAAGAAATAATATGCATAAAATAAAATATTAGTTGTTTGAAAATGAATATATATAAATATTATTATATTGTTTTTTCATAAAATATATTATTTTATTATTATATTGTTTGGAAGAGAGAATTTAACTAGAACAAGTTAATCAATATTCACATAGTAGTGTGAGTAAGTCGGTAATTCAAGCTAAGTCCGACGGACTAGCCCAAATTAGCTCGAAAAATTTTAGGACTGAACTTAAAAAAGGGATTTTTTTTATGTTACGGGCCTATTCGGGCCCGAAAAAATTCGGGCCAAGCCCGATCCCGAATACCCGAATAAAAAATTATATTTTTAAACATATATAAAATATAATAAATATTAATTAATTCTTTAAATTTTAGATCATTTTATACTAAAATATCATATATTTGAGTTCTAGACATCATTTAAGTATTAAAAAAATATATTTTATATTTTTTATAAAATAAAATAATTAATTTCAAAGTAAAAAAATAATTAAAAATAATTTTAAAAATTAAATTCGAGTATTTAGGCCGCCCGAAGCCGAAGAAATTCACGCCGGGCTTAGCTATTCGGGCTTCTCAAGGATACGGGCCTATTGAGCTGAGTCCGAATAAGCTCGGCCTGCCCGAATTCTTGGCTCTAAGTGTGAGGATTATTTGAATCCTAAGTGCTGGCCTAATTTTAATAAGTTTATCAAAGCTATACTTTCCTACACTTTTTTATATTAAGAAAAAAATATTCACAAGGTATTTGTATCACATTTGTTACAAATAAAAATAAACATATTTTTAAATAAAATTTATACACCCGTCCCTGCATTCAATCAACATCATTAACGTATTTGTGCTGTGTTACATAATTACATTCTGGTGATATACATATTTGACTGCCGAATAGTGCAGTTCATTTCATTTAATAGTCAGATAAAGTAATTATATTTCATAGTGTGGATTGAGTTGTTTTCAAATACTTTTTAATCTATAAAAGTTTTAAAAAAATATATAATAATGATTATGTATAGACTATAGAGGAAAAAACGACCACCAATATCACATTTATCTCTGTGTATATAAAAAAAAAAAAAACACACATCCACAATTATTTCTTTTTTTTAATTGCTAACATGTTTTTTTATTGAAGTTAATAATGTTTGAAGTGCAATCAAGCACTAAATATGAATACTTTTTCTAACAAGAATCAAATCTTAATTTGTCACATTGTGATTTAAAAAAAACTAGCCCATTCTATTAGGCTTAATGCACACAATAATTTTTATTGAATTAAAAATGACATAAATATTTTTGGTGTTATTTAAATTTGATTGATATACGTTCTACTTTTATTCTTATGAAATGATATGAACAGTTAAACAGATAAATGTGAGTCAGATGAGTTCTAGAATAATTTATTCAAGGAAGCATCAAAATATAATTGATCAGGTTCCATGAATTGTGGATAAGAATTAGAATATTTATCAGGACACGAGGAGAAAAGGAGAATAATTAGTATGAGCAAAAGGTAAGAAATTGAAAAATTAACTATTAACTAATATAATTAACAAATTAACTAGTACTTTCTCTTATCTTATTCATAAGGTAAAAAGAATGTTGTTTTTCCTATTTATAAAGTAAGTAATAAAATTGACTTTTTAATTTTTTATCACAAGTTTTTTCATTTGGCCCTCATTAAATATTAGTAAAAGGAAGTCAATTATTAAAGCATGTATATTCTTTTTGATACAGTGTATATTTAATGCTTTATCAATTCAATATCATAAGGCATTTCAAGTTGAATTAACCCCCAACAATTTAGCTAATTAACTTTAAAATTATATGCTCTTTTCATATTTATTCTTGTGTTGGTGTGGAAGGGATTGAGCACCCTCATACACATTAGGCGTATTAGAGGAGTAAATGATCAATCAAAGTGATGTGGGTTCATAAGGTCTTTTATCTCAATTTCCTTAGATCATTATGACCATTTGCACAATGGACTTGGCTTTCGGGACAAATCGAATTCACTAAAGAAATGGGAAATTAGTATAAGATATGAGGAATGTTAGGGTTCCTTAGTGCTACAACTAGTCCCATGCCATGCTTAAGATCAAAGTTACAAATTCACTCTGGGTGAGACTTTGTAAGGTCAGAAATGTACTTGATTGTCTAGGAGTCTGAGTGTTTGAGTGATCACTGAATGATTGTTTGTTATTTGTTTCTTCCTTTGTTATATAGGAGCGACTAATTGATCTATGTTTGAATTCAAATTCCTTTTAATGTCTTACTTTACAATTCATATAAACTTACTCTCATGCTAGAAAAGTGTCTACCATGGTAATTAGAAAAAAAAAAGCCTCTTTTAAATCATTACCACAGTAAAAAGGAATTAAACCATCTTTAGAAAATATTACCATGGTAGAAAAAGGATTTTACTTAAATATAAAATTAAACTTTAAACCAACTATTATAATAGAAAAGAGTTTATCATAAAAGAACAAATTGAACTTAATAAATAAAGGCTATTATGGCAAATAGAAGTTCACTCAATAAATAAAAAAGTAGGTCTTCCATTTTGAACAAACCCTAAAAGTTAAAGTGTTGAATTAGGATGGTTGGACCCACATAATGAGGTTACTAAGATTTAACGGAAGTTAGTTGAAGCTAATAGATGATTTTATACAATATGGTTGTAACAAAATATTAGAAATTGGATTTTTCGGTTGGTTAAGTTAGAAGTATGTGAAATTGAGTTGGATATTAATGTTATTAATTGGAATTGTAGGCTACTCGGGTTGTGCACTATTTGAGCTCGGAGACAAGCTTGAGCGAATAATTTATTGAGGGGAACCTTTGTGTTCTGTTTGGATTGAGAGAAAATATGAGAGGAAAGAAAACTTAAAAGTAAAATAGGAGATAAAATAGCTTTTTCTCTGTTTGAAAGAGAAAAGAAAAGTAGAGGGAAGGAAAAGTGGGAGAGAAAATGAAGTGTAAAACCCATTATATTTTCCTCTCAAGTTTCCTCTCCATACATGGAGAGATTTTGGAAATAAAAACATTCTTCAATGTCTGCCTTACTCTCTCACACATTCCCTCCTTAGACCTGGCTACCTTATTTTTTGTCTTCAACACAGACAATGCTCAACTCAGTGATAGACAATGCTTTATTCTTTTCAAAATATACCACCTACACAAACTCCTCTAGGTGAAAAAAAAAACTACACAAACTCTGTTATTAATTATAAGGACACCATTCATTGAATGGGAATAAGTTTAGACAGAACTTCCAACTTAAATGAAAAACTATTATTGTATTTGATTTTAAAAAATACGTAGTTTTTATTTTTAAATAGAAAAAAACACACTTTCTAAACTATTTGATATTAAAATTATATTAACATAAAAAATACATTTTTTATCAACTAATTTGATTTTAAATTATTTTGGTGATCTTAATTTTAATATAATTTTTAAATTTATTTTCATAAAGATAATTATATGAAATGTGATATATTTTAACATCAAGGTATTATTAACATTATAATGTTTACTCAATTTTTTCTCCCTATTTTCTCTTGTCTATCCAAATACAAGAAGTGATAATATTTTTTTTTCAGTTTTCTCTTTTTCCCATTTTCTCTCATCTCATTTTCTTTCCTTTCAACTTTTTTTCTCATCCAAATAGAGAGTTGGTAACCCAAAAGTTTAAGGTAATTAGAGAAAATTATCTCTTTCTTGTACTTGTTTAGTTGATTCTTAGGTTTTTAATTATATATTTGTAAAGCAAATTATATGTTTTATGTTTTGGAAAATTTATATGCAAGTGTGGTTATTTGTGAAAATGAGAAGAGTATAACGATGATAATGATGGTTTTGAACATATTATGACTTGAAATGTGATATTAAGAATTTATTGTGAATTTTAACATTTAATATGTGGTACTATCATAGAGATGGATAGGAGTTCACCCTAGAGGTGATTAATGATTATATCTACATGGTCATTACCATTACCATGAGTGGCCTTGATGATTAGTCTTGATACTTGATTTGCCCTTATTATTACTTTAAATTGCATGTGGGGTAGGGCTTTAAAAGTTGAAATGGGAGAAAATCATGGTCCGAGAGTAAGTATGGCACTTTTGGCCATGTTGCCCTTCATAATTAGTGAACTCAAGTTAGTCCATTTACACGAACATAATCCTATTTGTTGTAATAGTCCACGGATTCAGTCGAAGGTAATGGGAGAAAATAAGGGAGATTAATGATCATGTATATCGTTGGTATATGTTTAAAGTTTTAAATTGCCCATTATGTTTGCCTATTTATTGACTGGAATTGTATATGCTTGATTTAGTGTACCTTGGTTGTGGAATGATCATACTTACCCCTCTTTGAACATTTTACAGGTGATAGTTTCTGTAAAGGCAATAGGGAGGCATCCAAGGCTAAGGACTAGAGTCCTTTTCTATTAATGCCTTAACATTATTTAGGATAAAAATAGAATTATGTGTAACTGAATGGTATTGCCAAGTAAGAGCATTATTTGTTATACTTACACCATTTATATTGATATTATGATTCAGTTGTATTGTAACCCCAAATGAAAATTATTATCTGGGTTGGGCTAAAATAATGGTGCAAGTATATTATTATTTATTTTAATAAATTTATGTTAAACTAATGAGATTGAAGTTGAAATTGAGTTGGATATTAATGTTATTAATTGGAATTGTAGACTACTTGGGTTGTGAACTATTTGAGCTTAGAGACAAGTTTGAGGGAGTAATTTATTGAGGGGTAACCTTTTTGTTTTGTTTGGATGGAGAGTAATTTCTCATAGCGGGTCATTCCAGCACCTTGTACGCTTTTAAGTGTTTATGACTTTAATTTATATCTCTAAAATTAATCAAAGTCATACTAATCTTATTTCATTTATGAACCCTCATAGATGACCGACTAGGGACATTAAAAATAATCACTATAGTTTGTCCAAGAATACAGTTATCATAGTAAACATATAATTAATATGATAAAAAAAGAGAAATTTATTAAATAATAATGTTTATAGTACAATGATTGGCCCTGGGGCACAATTTCTAACATCATGCACTATACATGCAGTACGACATTCTGTACCATTAAGTCTGGCTTCATTCTTCTCATTCAAATCCTTTGATTGTGCTTTTTTTATGGTTTTAGCAATGGGTTCTACCAAGCATGACAAAAAAGATTGTTGGCATAAAGCGGTTGGGTACCTTCATGCATGCCAAGTATCCTAAAAAAGTAAATCCTTAATTGGAATGATATGGGTTGTCAAGGTACTTTGCCTCAATTTCCTTGTATCACTATGATTATTTGCATCATAGGCTCAACTTCCAAGGGAAATCAAATATAGTAAAGAAATGGGAAATGAGTACAAGGTGCGAGGAACTTTAGGGCTCCTTATTGCCACTACTAGTATGATGTTGGCCTTAAGACTTAAGTTGCAAAGTCATGCTGGGTGAGATTTTACAAGGTTGGAAGTAAACTTGACTATTAAGGGGTCTAAAGTATTTTGAGTATTATTAGATGATTTTTTGTCATCTGTTTCCTTCTTTTTATAGGAGAAAGCAACTAGCCCATGTTTAAATTCAATTTTCTCCCACCAAGTAGAAGGGATAATTGCTCCCGTACTTATAAAATGCATAGTGCTCTGTAAGGCTAAAGGCATGCTCACTTCTTTAAGATTGTAACATCCTAAATTTTCAATTAGTAATTATTAGTGTTTTCAAGAGTAAGTTGATCAATTTAGATAAATTATTAACTTAGTGAGGTTTATAGAAAACTAATATAGTTTTTAGATTTTTGAACAGTTTTATAAGAGGGCTAGGGTTATGTTTGAGCGGGCTATGGCACGAAAGGGAGTTTAAGATTTTGTGGGACGTTTTGTGCCATGCGTCGTGACACATGTGTAAAATCTACACTTATTAGATCGCAAATCAGACTCAAAAAATAGAAGAAAGAAAGAAGGAACTTGAGAACAACGATGAAGAGAGACTTGTGGTCGCTAGAGCTTGCTTTCAACATGATTTTGGAGGCCTTTCAAACCTCATATACATTGGGTAAGTCTTTCTTTCTTCTCCTTCTCCCTCATTATGCAAAAATCTAGACATTTGGGGCAATAGGAGCTTTGATTTTAGTTCCCTTGGGTTTAGACCAAACCCATTAGTTTATTTAAGGTCTTGGAGAGTTAAATCAAGCCTCTAACCTTGAGTTTATGAGTTTTGTGATGATTGAAAATTTTTGGCAAGAGTTTAGATAAGCTCTAGGTATAATTTAAAGGCTTTGAGACAATGTGAGATATTGGTTAGTAATTTTGATATGTTGGGATGTTTAATAGGATAGTTGAAGTGCTTGGGAATGGTTGATATTATTAGAAAAGGAATTTAGGTATTTTAGACACTTAGAAGCTAGTGATTTAGAGTTATCCGAAGTGATAATTGATGATTGTCACTTAATTGTGTAGATTGAGCATTGCTCAAGCTATATCGTGCGTGAAAAACGTACGGAGCTAATGTTGAGCCATGGTAACCCTTTTGCGTGATAAAGGGTTGAGTTAATGGAATATTTACACTATTCGATTATATTGCTTAATTGTATGTGAGTATATATATTACATTTATTACTTGAGATTTGATAACCTTGCATATTGCAAAAAAGATCTATTTGAAAATGATGAGGATGATGAAAGTTATACATGAATGGGTTGAGAAATTTGAAATATATATGTGATATATATGTTGAGTGTGGGTATGATCATGTTAAGGGGTGGGAGTTCACCTGTAGGAAGAAGTAGTGAAAGTCCATATAGCATGTATTTCCTTAGTTTCTAATAAGGCATGGTGTTGGAGATTTTCTCCTTAGTATCCATGCGGGATACAACGTTGGAAAGTAATACTACTCAGTATCAATGATGCGGTGTTAGAGTAATGACACCCCGATTCATGTGTGATAGGGGAAAATTATAGTCCAGAAGTGGGATAGGACACCTTTAGCCGGGTGATCCTACCACTAAAAGTGAGCTCAGATCATTGTGAATGTGTACTTGGTCCAAGAGCCTATGATTTCAATCAAGGTGACATGGATGCTCGGATGGTAGAACGATCATACTAGTAGTAAAAGATTTGTACTGATGAAAAGAGTATGTGGTGATATGTTAAAAGTATATTTTAGAGTTTTATAGTTTTATTCTCTTATAGTTGTGCATGTTAATTAATAGTAGTGAATTATTTTGTTATTAAGATGTTTATCTCACCTGTGCTTATATTTTATAAGTGAGGGCTCCAGTAAAGGCAAAGGTAAGGAAAGGGCATTTGAAGAGTGAAGAGCATAGTTGTATAACTCTTTTATTTCCTCTTTTTGTGTATTGTAATGAATGTTGTCAATATATAATGTTAACTTAGGAACATGACATTGTTGTGATTATCCCTTGATATGAAATTGTGATAAAGGTATGTGTATCTTAGTCCAAAGTTGATGTTGTAGATTAAGTGTGTATGCTTGGCGAAGTTACACTTACATGTGATATATTTAAAATGATTGATGTACCAAAATGATTAAGTTGATATATGTGTGAGGTTTTATCCACCCCTTATGTTGTTATGAATTAAGGTTTTAATGATCATTTTGAGTGTGAATGCTTAATTGTGTATTATGATTGAATTGTCAAGTTGTGTATGGTCCATTTAAAGTGGTCAAAATGTCTCTAAAGTTAATGGCATTTGGCATTGTGAGTTGGACACCTTTGTGTGTATTTTGAGGTGAAAATGAATCATTTTGGGTTCGGATATTCATCTTTTAAACAAATGATTGTTTGAGTGTGATACTGGTGCCATTAACTAGAGGGCTCAAAGAGTTTCGTGTGAACAGTTGAATCGCCCAAATCAAACGTCAGATGGTGAAATGGCGCGCTCCAAAAGTTTAGAGGACTGTTATGATAGCAATCTACTGCATGATAGTAAGTGCACACCGCGACACAAGTGGCCTTTGAAGGACTTGTCCCTCTATGCCATCCGCCGTGGCGAACGGGCCAAATAATTGCAAAATGGCTTATTTCAACCCATTTTGAAGTGATTTGATTTCCATACTTCCGTATTTATTTTAAATTAATTTTTAACCATGGTTTGAGCTCAAATAATATTTTAAAAAAGGATTTTTTTTAGATCCTAATGTTTTAAACTAATTATCTTTTAAACTCTTGAATTGTGATAACTTCTTTATAAAATTTTATCTAATTCTAGTTATCATAATGACGTGTAGGAGTGTTATCCAGATAATGTCGAAGCAGACATTACAAAGATGATGTGGGGAAGTGGCTTTGTTAGATAACTGAAACCAAGATGCCTAATTTCACTAATGCAATTGCTCCTTGTTTACTAGGACAACATAGGGAAGTGACTTTGTTTGATAAGTAAAGCCAAGACGCACCATTTTGCTAGTACGACATTGCTCCTCTCCTCTGCTTGGATTAGAGCTAATCCTTTTGAACATTTTTTAGGCCCATTTACATTGGCAGGCCTAATAGCATTTTTCAAGTCAAACACCTCATTTAACAGGGTGTCTCAATTATAAAACCTTATCAATGATACCTCTTAATTAAGAATATTTTTAAAAAAACCTTATTAATTTCCTTTTAAAAGATTCAAAATTTTTTATATTTGTTAACGTGATACTTTTAAAAAATGCTTTACAAGATTAAATGAAGGAAATAAAGGAAAAGTCACAAGCTTATTAAATTTTTAAATAGAATTAATGAATTTTAAGATTTTTTTTAATTTAATAAAGTGTGTTAAAAATAATTTATAAATGGAATCAAAAGTTGTATAATTGATTGGTCTTCAACTCAATATATAAATATAAACTAGTTAATGGTTCAAAATATTGGATAGTTTTTTTAAAAAAAAAAGGAAAAAAAAAATTGAGTTATCAATAAGTTACCCTAAATAATTAACAACCACAGAAGTTTGGTATCATCCCAATTGGTCAATTCATGTATAAAACAATAATTGAAGGTGTTCATCATAATCCTTGATCCCAGAATTCTGTTTGTTGAATGACTAGTTTTTCGGATATAAAAAACTAAAAAAAAATTAGATTTATATGCATTTGAATAAATGGGGAATATAAATTCAGGGAGAAAATAATTGGGGATTTGATGAGAATAAAAGATTGGATAGTTGGAGGATAAGAAGAGAGTTTGTCTTTGTCCAGATGAGGTGGATGAAGCTCATTGGTCATTCATTCTTGTCATGGAAGTAGGCAGCCTTCACCATCCCTCATACATGTGCACTGCACCTTGTCATTATCTCTCAACTATTTTATTCCATTGATAACTATTTTTAATAATTTTTCATTTAAAAAACATAAAATACTTTTTTTAGTTTAGATGTTTAAAAAATATAAAATATTTTTAGTGTTTAATGTGTAATTAATAAAATTTTTTAAATATTCTTAATGAATAAGTCACTTAACATTTTATCTTTAAACAAAAACGCTATTAAATAAGGATAAATATAAAAATATAATATTAATTTAAAAATAATTAATTAATTTATTGGGATGTAATTGCTTTAAATATTTTATACTTTTATTTACTATATACCTGTACTACATGCAAAACTATGCATTTGATTAATTGTGATGCAAGTTAGTCTGATTAATTATTTAAATAAATTATTTTGAAAATTAATGTTTAGATGAGTTACGTTTGAATTCTTAATAATTTCTTTAACTTAATGAATTTAAATACACATTCTTGTAATATATGGGTTGAATCTTTACTTAGTAAATTTGGTCTTTTAGCATTGATTTTTAATGTTAACATATGTGGTCTCTTTTTAAATATAAATATATTTTAGATGGGAGAGTAAGTTTTACGTGAGGGAAAAATAGGGACCCTTTTCTTGCATTGTTGGAATTCGAGGAACAGATGCTTTAATCAATATTGATGTTGACATCACCACACATTTCTAAAGTTGACTATTTAATCATACTACGTGGCGTGGATACTAGAATTTTAATTTTTTTTAATCAAAGTTTTCAAATAAGAGAGAAAGATAGAGAAATAATCCTCGCATATTAAGGTGTAAAAGAAAAATTAGACAAATGTTATGGAAATTGTTGAACAAAATTAAATAAAACTAAAACATTTGAGATAGCAAATGTGATGACTTCTTGTGGCAACTCTCTTGAAAAAAAAGTATTATTGCTTTTCTCATCAGATACTTGAATCAACTAATAAATGAGTTAATCTAATTTAACTAAAGGTTTTGCATTCAATTTCTGAACATGCAACGGTGATTAAATTCTCAATCAAAAACATGCCTTTAAAGAAGTGTATACAATTTGCCAACTGAATTAGTATGAGTCAAATACTTGGAATGCTAAGTATTATTGCTTTTATAACTTATAATGGGACTGTACTTAATTCATAAATAAAATAAAATTTTTTTTTTATTTGATACTCTCTCTGTTTTAAATTATAAGTTACTTTTAGATAAAATCTTATATATCAATAAAATTCATTAAATACACCTTACAACTTTATTTTTTTAAAAAATATAAATTTTTAAAAATGTCATTCATTTAATACTTTATTAATAAAAAAATATTGAAGAAAGAAAATGTATGAAAAGATAATACTAAAAAATATTATTAATAAATTTTATTTTTATCAGAATGTTTTATATTTAAAATTTGATATGAAGGGGTATATAAAATTAGAGATAATAAAATTTTAATTTATGTTAAAATTATTTTAGCTATAAATGTGAGTATTCTTAATTTCCACAGCAGACGGACACTTGAGAGGGTGTGGCCCACTTCAGCTGTTTCTAATTCCATCATACCAGTGGGCCAGCCCACGGATTCGCGTTGGGATAATAAATTTTGACAACAGGGGGGCAAAAACCGTGTGCTTTTTCTAATTTCAAAACAGACATTTTATTTTAAGTTTTTTTTTGGACAAACACAATTTATTTCGAGAAAATGACAAAAAAATATGAAATATGAAATATGAAAATAACAATAAAATCTTGTGAAATATGATGAATCTCTTTGACATTTGATGTTAGTTGTGAAATAACTATAATGTCCCTAATTTAAAATATAAAAAGAAACTATTTTAGTTAAAGAAATAATTACTTTTTTTCTCTAATAATGACTAAAATAGTATAACAAATGACCAATTTTATTCTGTAAGTTTTTTAATTACTAAAGTGAGTTAAGATATAATTTTACCCTTAAACTATTTTCAGATGAACAATATTATCCTTAAACTATTTATAGTAGCAATGTTGCCTTTAAATTAATTAAATTAGAGCAATATTGTTCTTCCCATTTAAATGTTTGTTACTGTAGTTGTTCTTAAAAAAAAAATCAATCAAGGCGTGGTGTTGTGAAGCATGCTAGAGACGTAAGGTCTCAAGAGAATGAAAAAACCTAACTTCTAATCAAACGTGAGGAACCTGGGCTCCCTCACTACAGTTCACCAGGATGCGAGAATGTGAAGTGAAGAACACTAATGTAGATGTGAAAAGTGGAGATACATTAATTAAAGAAAAAAAGGTGGCGGGCTATGCCGGCCGTACAATGAAAAATTAAGACTAAAGTTACATGATAAAAAGAAAAATAAAGTAACAGACGCAGAGTCTGAGACTGATAGTTTGCTGATACTAATGATGATCTGATTGAGAGAGAACTCCTCTATTTATAGATAATCTTAACTTGGTACCCAAGCCCCATGATAGTCAGTTTTCTTGAAATTAGAAAGCACTTTCTCCATTATGTTCATTCATCATTGGTGATGATATTGACTTCATAGCTAAGACTTCATAAATATTCTTTTTTTATATAATTATTTTAAAACTAATTAAGTTGAGTTGAGCCAGGGCCTCCATGTTCACAATTTGGATGCAAACAGTAGCCAGGGCCTCCATCTTTTTTATATAATTATTTATATTATTTTTATTTAATATTATTGTAATTTTATTTTTATTTAATTTTTTGATTTTTAAACTGTAAAGGAAATATTGTTCCTTTAAAAAATAGTTTAGAGATAAAATTACATCTTAACTCATGAAAAATGAATCCCACTAGTTGCAGTAATAAACGTTTAAATAAGGAGACAACATTGCTTCAATTTAATTAATTTAGGATTAACATTACTATAATGAATAATTTAGGGGCAACATTGTTCCTTCAAGAATAGTTTAACGATAAAATTATACCTTAACTCATACTTTGATCTAAGTAATACCAATGATTATTTTAATTTAAGTAATAACTATTTTTCTTCTGACAATGACTAAAACGATAAGTAATTACAATGTTTTCTTTGCAAAATTTTTAATTATTAAAATTCAAGTATTATAAATATCAGTAACTATTTTAATTCAAATAATAACTATTTTTTTCGGGTTATAATTAAAACAAGATAGTAAATAGCAAGTTTCGCTCTATCCATTTCTCTTTTTATTTAAGTTGGGAGCATTATAGTTATTTCATTAAAAAAAATTAATGTCAAAAAAGTTTCAAGAGACTTAAAAAAAATTATCACATTTTAAAACCTTAATATCATTTTACATACTTTAAAGAAATTTTCTATCATTTTATCTTTTATTTTAATCAGTACAGGTCAAGACTTCTCGTTAAACAATTATGTGACAGTAAAAAAACAACAATTTCACCTAAGTGTTATCCATTGATGAGTGACCTTATTTGCGTATTATATTTAAGGAGAATTATATTCAAGGATTTTTTTTAAAATTATTTAAAAATAAGGATCAATATAAAATTATTTATTATTAAAATAATAATAAATGATAACTTGTTATTAGTGTCTATATGTGAATTATTCTCTTAAAATATATTTAAATACGATTCTACCTATATTTATTTTATCCACAAACATTAATGTTGATGTTACATATTAGTATGCAGAGGCAAAAGCAAAATAACACACGCATTCGCAAAATATATTCTTTCAGGTGTTCGGTAGAGAAATAAAAGCAGAGGGTACATCCGGTTTCAAGATATTTTTAATATATACAATTATATATAAAAAATAATGAAATTTTTAATTCTTCAATTTATTTCGATGCATATTTTATAGTGCCAAAACTTGAAATTTATGACACTGAAGCGCCCAAAAAAGTTTTCTGAAAATTAGTGATAAATATTGATGCATGTAATCATAAATTGAGAAATTTTAATTGTAAATAAAATATTTAAATTTAAAATATAAATTTTAGTTTGTAATTGATATTTCTGTCTGTAACTATTTAAATCAATATTTATAATTTATTTATTAAAACATTTGGTCAAAGATTTAACTATCATAAATTTTAAATTTTGAAACTTTATTGTGATTCTCCCTATTTTATAAATCTATATAAATCTGTATACAATATAATGATGATTGAAATGTTTTTTTTTATCATAGTTTGATAGCATATAAATAAACACTTAAAATTCTTATTAAAAAAGGTGTCTATATTTAATATCAAACTGTTCCTTCTTGAACATGTTTTTTTTTTTTTGTTCTAATAGGAAGACATTTATATGTACTATTTATTTCTTTTTTTATTTAAAAGCATCTTCTTTTTTAGAAATAATATGAGACATGATCATATATTAGATGTGAATAATTTTTTTAGTAAAGATTACAACCTTAATTTTTTACTTTGTTGTGAGAACTAGCCCCTATAGCAACAAAAGCTCTTTTAACACAAATCAACAAAAAAAAAAAAAGGGCTTTACAGCTAATAACAACACACGTTGATTGAATAACAAGTGATCACCTTTATTCGTTTCTCTATTATTATTATTGTTATTATTATTATTAACGCCTCCCACCTAGAGAACATTTTTTAAGTGTATATTATATATACTTACAAACAGTACGTGACATTAATCCAAAAGTTTTGTAATATAAATTTCATAACTTTATTATATTAGCTCTCTGGCTTGTAAGATAAAAGATCCACATAATACTCTGAATCTAACGCTGAAATTATAAAAAAAAAAAAAACTAAAGTATATGCTTAGTTATTTAACTTTACAATGTTTTATATTATTTTTTAACTTTATAAAGATTTTTTTAGTTTTTTTAATTCTAGCATTGTCAGTTTTATTTTAATAAATTTTTATATTGAACTTTTAAACATTGACAAAATATTCTCAGATGTTGACATATTAAGTTTAATTTTTTTAAATAATAATAATTAACATAAAAAATAATCATTTAAAACTAACGATGATTGGATTAAAGACCAAAAAATACTTTATAAAATTAAAAAATTAAATTAAAACTTTATATAAAATTCGAAGACTAAAATATAATTAAGTAAAAAAATTATAAACAATTATCCTCTAATATTTTGAATTCCTTTTGGGCAAAAAATGGCCTGGGATTGGGAATACTGTGACCCACGCAAAGTCAATAATTGAGGGATACTTTGGGTACAAGGTTATCTTCCTGAGAAAGTGGCGATCCATCCCAACTAATTATTGCACTCTTTATCCTTAATTATAAAATTAAATCAAGACATCCAAGTGGCAATGTAAAGATAAACATTAAATCTAGAGATCCAAACTACTTTTAATGTACTGATTAATATAATCGGCGTATTTGACGAACGATAATTAGTTATTATTATTAAAAAGACCATTTGACACCAAACAGACTGAAAATCAAGAGTCGCAAACAAAACAACCTCAAACATGGACGGACAGAAGTATCATTTTAACATAAAACAAAACCGAGATTACCAACAAAAATTGATCCAATTGATAAGAATTTGATCCATAATTAAAAGTTGGAGATCAAATCTTGCCAACAATATTAAAAACTTGTTAGTAAATGGTTTATAAATATTTTTTGAACTTAAAAACATATCCTGATTTTAATAAGTCACAGAAACAAGCCCACCTAGATTTTGCTTATTTAAAAAAAAAAAAAAAGAGGAGTAACTAATAATCCCCAACGAATAGTGTTACAAAGCATAAAGGCAAAAGCGTGAGATAAAAATTTGGGTTCGGAACTTTATGAATTTTAAATGGATTTGTAATTGTGATAGTAATTTCAGTTTCATTCTAAGCTATGACCATTTTTAATATTATTTAAAAAAAAGCATCATTTGGTGGGATGATGAGAGTCCAGAGATAGGAAAAGGGGATATGATGAGCGGCCAGAATATGAATATGATAAGCCAACAAGCATTGTCCTGGTACAGGATATGACCATAGGTATAAAACTTTAAATTTGCGTTGATATGTGAATATAAAAAAAATATTGAATTTAATAATGCTCAAGTATGATCTAATAATATTATACATCATATAATTTCATATCCATGTATATATATAATAAAAGGATAATTTTATTCTTAAATTATATGTTCCGAGCATATAAAATTCTAAAATTTTATCAGTTACAATTTTGCTTTTAACATTTAAAAAGGTCACGGTGTGCCCCTTTCATTGATTACAAGATAAAGGTTGTTACATGTTTTAAGGTCATCTTTTTCTCTCACACAACTTAACTCGATGTTTTCTTAAAGGAGAAAGAAAACTAAAGACCTCATAATAAAATTAATGTCAAATCAAGATCTTATTATAACTTAAATTCTCAAATTCAACACTCAATACCTCCTATGATTCAACAGGAAATCTATTAAAATAATCCTGATTTAGTATTAACTATTTTTAAGTGGTCTTTAATTGTCATGCTCCCTTCTAATAATTAACAAAAGAGGGCATATTATGACATTTCTAAATGTTGAGGGCAAACTACACCCCAAAAAAAAGTTTAGTCCACATGCTCTTAACCTCATAATTTAAGGGTAAAATTACACTTTGACCTTTATATTTATATATATATATATATATATATAGGAATATGAATATGACATTGAGCACCACCTCCATATACCACAAGGATTGGAGACGACAGCCAAAGCAAAAACGTTCTCTAAGACAGGCTTGTCATTATCAGTGATAGAAAGAGAAACGGATCAATTTTAAATTTTTTACCCCCCCAACAAGACATTGATCTAGTTGCTTCCACCTGTGGGCTAACTTATTCCAGATATTTCACAGATTTTTTTGTTTCCTTTTCTTTTTTGCTGTTGAGGCGGCACAAACCAAGATTCTGCTTTTGGATATTTATGAGATGGCCACTTTTACATCATCTTCATCCCCTGTACGAGAGACAAATCTGTCGCTTTCACACCAACATCTCAGCCACTTACCCGGTCCCCACAAGCCTTGAAACAAATAAATACTTGATTGATTCCCTCGTTTGAATCGGATCGCATCCCCTTTGCATTTATCCATATGCAGTGGCAGTGCAGTGTTTACATCATGCAAGATATTTCACAAAATATCTACCACTTAATCCCATGCTCTCTAAAGGGCATGAGTGTTGCATCACAATATAACATTCTTGACTTTCTCTGATTGAGGTTATCTCATGTCTGCTACTACTTAAATTAACAATCCATACGTGGTTCTCGTCCTGTCCAGACATGGGAAAGTGAAGTGATTTGTGCACAAAATTCCCGAAATCTACTACTTCAACAGTTTCTTGATTCAGAATAAATCAGATGAAAAGAGATAAAGAATCAAGTCAGACAGCTTTCTCAAAGTGACTGTTTGGAGATACAGCGTCACCAGTATAAGTAACAGACTTTTAACAACTGAGCATGATAATTGGGCCCAAAACTATACTCTCCAGAATTAAGAGCACCCAGCCCAATGAAAGTTTCACGTCCAAAGGAAATATTCACAGATCAAGAACCTTGTAAAACTATTTGTGCAATCCTCTACTGCAATGAGCCCGCTGCTGCATTCTTTTCCATTTGTTATTTAATTCGTTTATTGAGAACTCTGGGTCGGTCTTAAAAAATAGCTAATGAAAAGGGGAATAACAACCTCACTTGTATTAGCAAGCAACAAAAGCATAAATTCCAGACAAGGAACTAAAATTTCCGAACTTTCATTCTATACATGGCAGAGATCAGAGTTCATTTACAAAGCAGATGACACTGATAGAATAAACAATTTTGAGAAAATTGCTTTATCAGCTTCGAAAAAAGGATGCTAAATCCTAACCTCGAGTATATTAATTGAACTATAATTTCACCTAGGGGAAAAAAAATAAATCCCTCCAAGATTACTATAAAACAGGAAACACTCCCCTTTGATTGCTGAATTGTTCTCATTGGATTTCCTAACAAAAGCAAACATATCATCTTAGTGTACAACTTGAACTTATTCCCGTCATCACAATAATCTAACTCGAAAAATAACAACGATACAAACATGCTATCCTGTGTAAGAGAGTTGTTCATTTAAATTCAATCAAGGTAGCAATGCATCATGTCTATTTGTCTCTTTGTCAAAGCATGCACTTTAATGCCAGTCATATCACCTCAGTAACGCTGTGAATCCACTGACATTCTTATAGTCAGTCAGAGAAACATTCTTTTAATGGTCTCTGAATCTTCTTAATAAGGATAAAGAAAATGGATTGAAAAGTTAGTGAAATAGTGAATGAGACCAAAATTGAATTTACAAGATTACCTGTGTTGCTTGCAAAAGAATAAGGCTTTGGAAGAAAGCTGCTTCTTGTCAAACCAAGATGAGGAGCTGCAGGCCTGAAACATTAACAACAAATTGATTTGGCAAGTTGCTAGCCGGTAGGTCTTCTGCCTTACGCATGCAAATGTCTGAACTTTTCGCAAGAATAATGATTAGGACTTCGGCACTGAGCTCAAATTTGGCAAGAGGCCTGTTTTCCGAAAGAAATAATGATGCAAGTCAAGCTTGTTCACTTACCAACTCAAGACAGGAAAGTATAGCTGGACAATAGATATCAATATCATATGCTTCCTTCTTTTAACAAAAAGACAAAAAGACAAAAGAGAGACCCAAATTTCATGC